>NC_090848.1:13534642-14158928 GCF_024217435.2 Syngnathus scovelli | reverse complement strand
ATACTATTAATGTGCACTAATAAAAAAAAAAAACACTCAATATGCAATTAAAATAACTTTTGGGCCACTGTACTGCCACTCAAAGATTAGTGGATGTTTGTAGTGTAAAAATTAGGTAAGAGTATTTTGTTTTGTCATCACAGCAACAGTATGGCATGGCGAAATGGCTATTACCATAGTTGAGAGGTTCTGGATATGAATTTGTTTGGGTTACCTCAGCATTGTCCAGTAACATCCGCCAGCTGTCTTCCAGGACCAAGTCGGGCTCCTGCTCGTCCTCCTCCTCCCAGGAGTCCTGGTGGAAGGAGAGCAGCCGCGGCACCTTGGGCAGCCCGAATAACGTGTACGAGTGCAGCTTGCTATGAAGCTGCTCCAGTCGGTCCACTTCCTGTTGGTCACAAAGTTGACTGTTATGATGAAACATGGCGACGCCGGCCGGCCCTTAATGTCATAAAAACGAGTTGTGTGCAGGGTGAACCTTCTAACAATGGGCTTCAAAGGAAGAGATGGCAAACGGAAGAAGAGGTCCTTTTACGTAATTATGAAATCAAATTGTGTGTGGGGAGAACATTCTAACAATGGGCTTCAAGGCAGGGATGTCAAATGAAAGAAACAAAGGACGACCAGGGGTAGGGGTCATAGATGCATGATTACTCAAAGGGGTGTGTGTGTGTGTGTGTGTGTGTATATGTGTGCGTGCGTGTGCGTGAGTGGTTGGAGCAAATATTGAGGTGCAAAAGGTCTAGGTCCCGCTGGAGGATCTCAGACTCTGGGGAGGTTAAAGGGCCGGACAGGATGAATAGACACGAGCCCACCCCTGACAGGTGACTGACAGATTGTGTCTCTAGCTGACGTCTGTCCCTGGGTGGGATGTGAACTCACAAGGGGGAAGTAACACAATGTTTTTATGAGGGCTTTGTTGCAAGCAAGGTTTACTGCTATTTAGGACCGTTAAACACTTCCATTCTCTGCTCAGCTCTTTATTCTAAAGTCTAAATATTTACACATTTGGATAGGTTATTTATTCCCACGTCAACAAAGGAAAGGACAACAAAGGAGTTCTAGGGCCACAGCAGAAAAAAAAAAAACAGTGAAATTAAAAACTGGGTGTAACCAGTAGTCGTTGTCAGATTAATATCTGGCAAGATCATTGAAGATTTGTTACAAATAATTCTGGTTTCACTTTGCCGAGGAAATCTTTCTCAGGAAAAGACACCATCACATCCAACTGTTAACGTTGACAAGGGTGATGATTTGGCAAACATTAACTTCATTGCTTCTGAAACTTACTGTAAAATCCAGTAAATCACATGCACATGTGTATCAAATGACCTGCACGCCCACAATCTACAAATGATCATTGTTTTCCAAAGTGAAAGCAAATGTATTATTTCAATAACACACAAAGAATCTACTGTATCTGCTTATGGAGGACAACAGAATTCGGTGATACTGTTGAGAGGCTCAAATTCTAAAGATTTGATCAATTTTAAGTTAAGGTATTAAAACAAATAATTATCCAAATAATTATTGATTTGATAATGGCTTAATTTATTGTTTCGTAACATAGTTTGGACATTTGTGCGCATCACAGTAATTTGAAATGAATATAAAAAAATCAAACTTTAATTTAAAACAACGGCCTTCTACTGTTACACTAAAAACTTTGATAAAGAAAATAACCAACGTCAACAATTTCGTTTTGAACGTGAGGGACAAGCAGTACGGAACATTTCCTCTGACAACTCATTTCCAAAAGTGCTGGCAGGAAAATATCTGAGCCAACAGTATTTGGAGGGAAATGATCTCACCACCTGCACCATTGAACTTCTCCCCACACCTTACTACAGCTTTATTGTAATGTTCTCTTTTCAGTACCAGCAAGCCATTCAAGCCAAACAGGAAGTCGTCACACGGTTGCCTTGGTCTGCTATTTTTTAAATTTCTGGCCAACTAGACGACGTTATTGGTCAAAGAAGAAGAAGCCATACGGGCTTACCTTGCCGAAGGATGCTCCTGCGGCGTTGGAGCTGAAAAAGCCACTGAAGCGGCTGGCGGCTCGGTTCTTCCAACTGTCAGGACCGGAGCCGGGCAGCGAGCCACCTAGCTGCCCGAGCGTATCTGGTGTGGGAATGTTGGTCTCTCCCAGAAACTCGGTCATGTTCTTCCTCCGCCGAGACTGACCCTGCGGGTGTGGAGAGGATGGAACTTAGCAAGGAGAAACTTGGCAAAGAACTTCACAGCACTTTTTAATGTAAATCACTGAATGTCCACATCTTGACAATTTAGACTTTTTGAATCTGATCCCCCTACTAGTATAAAAACAGGACTCTGATTAATATAGTGTTTGTGGAATTTGAATTAAGCAGCAACATCCACCTGTTTTTATCCATCTCAGGAGACGGCCATATTGCCACTTGCTGTCGAGTGAAAATGACGGGATTCGTCATTACCAGTGCCGAGCAACTGTGATGTCTTTTTCAGTCGACAGCATGTGGAAAAATGGCCGCCCACCCCCAAGATGGATAAAAACAGGCATATTGCTCAGGTGGCTATACATTAGTTTTCAATGTAAAATTATTTTAACTTGTGCTATTAATTGTTACTAGCACAGAGAAGCATTTCCAACTTGCAAGTATCAGTTCACCATGAGATGCCATTGTTAGACAAAACAACATTAAGGCTACTTTAACATTTAAAATCATTAAGCGGACAGATAGACAGACAGTACACGGTGGTCACAGGACAGTGACAATAAAAGAAAATGAAAGAAGTATCGGTATTACCCCCATCTCTCGGGAAAACAGAAATGTTCCAGATGGATGAATGGAACGAGGGAAATACATAAAGGGGAGACACAAACAGGAAGTTTTCCGGGGAATTTGGCGTTGGAGATGACATCAGCAGGGCCATTAAAGCAGTCAGACACAAACAGGAGAGGGAAGGACGGCCACTTCCTTGCAGTGAATGCTCATTACATCACAGAAAGTTAGCTCCATTCCAAGACTGACCACTCATAGCCCCCCCCCCCCCCCCCCCCCCCCCCCCCCCCCCCCCCCCACTATTGTTACCCTGTCAGCATGCCCCGCCGTGCACCCTTCACTTTACGAGCACCAACCGAGCAAACAAACAGGGGCCGCCGCCGCCGTATCTGAGGAAGCACTTGTTTTTTACCGCCGCAGTGTCAGTGATGAGGAATCTACCGCTAAGGGGGGGTGTCAGGGAGAGAATTCCCCCCGCACCTTCAAATATAGTTTCAAGGACCTCACATTCCACCACGTTGACACCAGCAATGGAACACAATTGCAAACAAATTCCTTTGCAGACGCAAACAAACACCAGAGACACGTTTGTGCTCAAAGCTGATTGGGTGAAGGCTTATGGTCAGACCCAGGAGGAGGTCGGTGCATGGACCACTAAGGTTTCGTGACCTTTACACAAGACAATTTGTTAACTGGAGAATGACCCCCACACACAAGAAAAAGATTGCTTTGATTTTATATTTATATTAAACCGCAAACTATATACTGTGAGTCGGAATTAAAAAAAAAACTTGGAAATGGAACAATTTGGTGTCTCACTTGTCAAAATTTGATGGCCAAACAAGCCGATTACTTCTCAAATCAAGCAATTATTCACAATGAGTAAAAAGAGCTGGATCACAAAAACCTGAGCGAATACACAATTGTAAATGACTTGATCGTCTCTTCTTTTACAGTCGATGGTGTGATTCCATAGCTTTAAAAATAAAAAAATAATACACTCCATTCCATTCACGCAATCGTAACAAAGAGCACCTAACCCTACAAACGAAAGATAAAGAATAAAAGATAACTACGGGTTTTTGAGGGACTCTCTGGGCCAACAGACCGAATAAGAAGGTTTTCAGGGACTAATGAGGTAAGACTGGTGGAGACCTCCACAAAATCTGTTTAAACTATCACCAACATTTCGGAACTTCCTCCACTTTGTCTGGGGGAAGAGTAAAGACATTCAGTACAACAAAGCGACAGTGAGAACCACTTATGATGATTTGTTTGAATAAACCGACAACCTTGGCATGTCAAACGCAGAAGCTTCCTGCCTCCAGTTTGGTCACCTCCATGCATTCATCTCTGATTATTTAAATAAAGGAACCAAGATTGTGACCAAAAGAACTATTGCTCAGCAAAATTATGACTTCTTGTAATTGTGTTCACAACTTCAGCAAATGATAAAGGAACATATGGAACCGTTTTGGTCTTTCAGCCTATGTTCTCCTCCGCTGACAGTTGAACTGAATACAATCTATTGATTTCTTTTGGGGTTCAGGGTTCACATTTTATGATAATGATGCAAACAAAGCCTTTGAAAAAAGAAGAAAGAAAAAGGAAGAAGCAAACAACATTAAGGAAGTTCTGATTAGTGTCCTTCTCCACTCACCATTGAAGCCAGAGGCATGTCAAAATTAACAAAAACCATACTGATCCCTCAAATGGACTCATGGGTCGCAGCCCATTCTGGAACCAACTTCTGCAGTTTTTCTCCTTTTTAAACTGTCCTGCATCCAGTCGACTCGTGGCTCTTGTCTACCTGGAGGGGTTACGGTCCAGGACCCGGTTGGAGTGGCCACAGGGTAATGCCGTTCCACAAAGAATTATTTTCCTGACGAGGGGGACGCCCAGGCGGTGTAGCGAAGCTCCTGGCTGCTTGCATATCATGCGGACACTGGCATGAAGTCATAGCAACCAGGAGGATCCTGCCTCATTGTGTTGGCCAGGAAAGAGGACGCGAGGCAGCAGACCCCTGCCCCCTCACCTCCCACCGGAGGGAAGAGGCTGATTTGAATATTTGGAGGCAGAGCTTCAAGGCAACAGCTTGCAGTGCTATGATTAAAAGAATGATTTCTTCAACGTTTAGTTGAAACCATGAATGGAGCAGATTATTTCCATGTTTATTATTCCTTCCATTTGTTTCCAAATCTAACTTATGGCCATTCAACAACTCTGAGGTTTTGCTCACTTGGCTAATTGTACCTAAAACATTTGTAAACCTGGCAGGCCATTGCCTGGCAGTGATGTTCCAAGCCACAAAGCCTCCATTTACAGTAAGAAAGCGAGGGGGGGACCGTCTAGGTTAATGATATTAAACCTCACTCTCAGCCTTATCTTATCAATGGCCATTTGCGGCAGTAACCTTGGCTGAGAAATGGGAAAACCCTTACATGGGAGAGGACTGTATGTTAATACTTCCCCTCTCCCATCACTGATAACAGTTCTCCTTGATCAACGATGGGAAAACACAACACTGCAACCTTCCGAAAGCATCAAAACACACATTAGACATTGGCCTGCACAAAAATGTCCTTTGCACAACCAGGAAATGGATGTGACAACAAATCCCCCGCTGTGAACACATGCTTCACACTGAAGAGGTCACACAAACTGTTGACATGGTATTGAAAAAAAAAAATCTGGGTTACCCCAGTGCCTCGCAATTATTTTCTGTTTTACCCTCCAGGATGAAGATAATACTCTCCTTGGTTACTATATTTCATTTGTCTATAATGTTGTTATAAGGACACCACTGCATAACATTGTATCCTTAACTGCACATCTCTGGTAAAGTAAATATTGATAGCTAATTTATTATTGCCTACCACAGCGAGTTAGAACAAAGACTAATCCATAGAGGGATGATTGAAACTATCGATTTATTGAACAAATGCTCACAAAGTGACGTAAACAAAAGTACATTCTGAGCACACCTACGGGTAGCCTCTATTGACACTGTCACTGTCCACCACAGTGACTAATACAACAACCAGGAAATAGACAGTACCGTCTTCACATGTCAACTTACACATCACTAAACAGAGCAGACCGTCCCTCTAAAGTTATGCACCTTCAGTTTCACAGTCATACTTAGAAAGGTGTCAAACGTATGGATGGTGGCCCAATGTGGACCAAACTCAAACCTGCACCTCGCATGCATATACTGCATTTTTGATGGCAATGAAGGGTAAGTATGACAATGATCCAGGAATTACTGTATAACAAATGTACATACCTTTCTTTTACCAACTTTCCTAATGATTTTTAGACATGCTAGCAGTTTGCCTCTAACCGCATAGTTATTGGGACCAAATAACATCAGCACTAGGAGGATGAAGATGTAGTGTGACTGCCATTTGTGATGGAAGAGCCACAGGGTAACTGGTCAAAAGGTCAATACTTGTCCCCGCCGTCATCACCAACCCAAAAGATGCAGCACTGACGCCGTTTCTGCTTGAGCGCTTTCTAATCGGTTTCATAAATAAAACTAAATAAACATCTGACTACTGCAGGTTGTTGATTTTGTCACACAAATGTGGAGATAATCAGATGTTGACACGAGTTAAATAATAGGAAAAATGTATTTTACGTAACGGTGCTTCTAGTGATGGACATTTTTGAGAAGGAAACTTAAAGTGAGAAGGCTTGATCACATTTCACCAGTGGTCCAGAAACAAAGATTACTGGAATTATTTACTCAAATATTTGCTGTATTCAAACTAACTTTGGGAAAAAAATGCAAGACAAGCATTTGATATGCACGTCATTGCCAACTTCATTTTTGAAGGTTTGCAAAAACAGGTTTTAATCTTATTGTCTGTAGGTGAACATCTTCAAAAACGCAAATAAATAAAACAATTCCCATTGAACAGAATTCATTGACTCATGAACTAAGCAAGGCTCAGTGCCTCTCACCTGACAGTCATTTGCTTGGTAAACGTCCGGTTGTGGAGACTCTGGGATCTCCACTTGAAGAAGGTCCCAGCTGTACCATGACGACAGGCGACTATAGCGCATCATTTAATTATTCAGGCAAATCAATATTCAAATAATTCTGTCGGGAAGACAGGGCTCAGAATTATAGCAGTAGTTCAAAACTGCAACTGAACTAACGCGACCTGATCCTGCAGGTACGAAGTGCTACAGGCCGAAGGTCACGCAAGCACTCATCCCCACCTAAGGGTGTCAGGAGATCTCTTTTGTCCTACAACGCGCACACAACACACACACATACTTCTGCTGCTCCACCTACAAGACGCAGTCAGCATATTAAACTACACTAGATCTTTGAAGGTTCAATTCAGCAAGAGAAAAATGAGAAAGTCAAAATATTTAAACGTGTTACACTTGAAACACACACAATTTATAATTGATCAATATTAGTTTGTACCATTGGCATTATCGTTTTTACCATAGGCATGAGGAGGAAAACTGAGCCGCAAAGTGGTCATATTTTATTTAAGGTTTTGAATAGGGATGGGCAAGTACCAAAACCAATGTAAAAATTAGAAGAATAGAAAATTGCCATTGATTTAATTTAAAGGGAAAATTCTATGTTTGGATTCATTCATTCTAACCCATTCTTTAAAACTATCTGTCATTGTTTTGGGGGGATTTTACGTGTAACAAGTACTAGTTGCATTGGTGGTTGGTATCGGTAACTATTCAAGAACTGAGTACTTGTCCCGTTATCGGTCTCAAAAAAAGTGATATCGAACGTTCCTAGTATTAAGTACTATGTTTTATTAAGCCATTCACTGATACTTGTCTATTCACAAATTATATTGTCGGTATTAAACAGCGACTCATTGGAGTGAGTCAGATCAAACGCCGCCAAGAAGACACCATGTGACCGTCAGCCACTCAGTCGGTCATTGACATGCAAAACCAGCCACACGCTAGCCAACGTGCAACCCAACACTCCCATTGTGAGCCATCAGACAAGTCTGATAGAGACTGTCAAGCTCTGTAGAAATAACATGAAGCGGATTGAAGAGTGAACTGCATAGTTTGGGGAAAAAGGAAGTTAATGAAGACAATTGCTTACACACAAAGAAATGAATACAATAAAACAGAGGACAGAATGTACAAATACTTTCTTTCGTTGGCCACACTCGTCAACGTCTTATCACTCACATGAACTTTACACAGTCGTGAAGACTTCTGGGGATTTTTAAGTAATATTTCCAAAGTCCAGACTTTATTATGAGATAATGGTAACCATCTGAAATGCCAGTACAGTAAAAAATTACACCGTCCTAAGTATATTAACGCAAGTCAAGTCAGCAATGCGACATGGGCTCTCACTGCAATTAACTGTGCAGGCAAATATTATTTGATGGATATATTCAAACTCATTCGTTTTGGGCTACTGGAAAGCTACCTAGAATCTATGAGTAACCAAAGTTTATTTTGTGGAAAGAGGAAAATGAGATATTGTGACATTAATTAAGACTGAAGTTTGTAAAAAAATTGTTTAGCACACATTTGGAATGTTTGCATGATTGTGCGAGTTTGAGCTCCATCCAAACCAAAGTCATTAAGTTCATTGGATCTCCAAGCTAAAATGGCTTGGCTGCTATGAAGGGATTTAAATAATGGGCATTAACATTTTAATAGGACCTAATCCTTCTTGATTACAACAGTCTTAAGATTCCAAATGGTGCTTAAATTAGTTGGCGGTATAATTAAAGAAGGCCAATCTTGTTCTGGAAAGCAGGTTATACAATACAGTATTTCTCTTTCATGACCTAGTTGCAAATTAAAAAGGCCTTCTTGTGTAATGTTTCGTGATATAGGCTGTAGGCAAGCTGGTTATGTATGTATATTAAAAAAAACTAAATAAATAAATAAATAAATAAAGTGGGGGGGGGGGGGGCGGGGGGACCTAAAATTATGTACTTAGCCAAATCCATTAAATTCTGCTAACTCTGACAATTCAGTCCAAGTAAAGTGCTATGGTTTCAGTAAAGCGCATAACCTTTGAGTGTAAACTGCTAATTTAGTTACTTTTTGCATGCGAGCTAAAGTTGAACTTGAGGTCACTTTTAAAAAGATAAGTCACTGCCTTTATAGGAATTATCAAATAGTATTGCCGGAATTCGTCTCGGACCAATCAGATTGCTCAGATGAAGCTCCCTTGTAAAATAATCATCCCGCTCATCACAACCTTGAAGGAGACAATAACAAGCAGTAGTTGACTACGATGGAGTCTTAATAAAATATAAACAAAGAGTAAGCCAGTAGAGAAGTGACCGACAGAAACCTAAAGCTAGGACATATTTCAGCAGAGCCCAATGGTTCCACAACATGGTTGTACTTGATTTTGAAGGGCAATATACTCAAGTTTATTCATCAATCATGTATCCAGCTATCAATTTCAAGCCCCCAATAACAACATTATAAAATATGTACCAATTATTAAATGAAAAAAATTCAGGTTGATGTGTCAGAAACTGCAATCTGTTTATATAATATTGACGTGCTTTTCTACCCCTATTGACCTGATAACTAATTTTGTACTGATTTCATGAGTGTTTTCCCTGTTTCACTGCAGCTACGAGGGTCATTTTAACAACTGGCATAAAAACAACTCCCAACTGGATGACTAGCTGTAAAATAATGACTGTCTCACAGTTTACAGACACAAAGACAATGACATATCCCATGATGCAACGGGAGGTCTGACGCTACTCGAATCAAAGAGACTTCCTTAGCAACCGGGATGTTTGTGTTTTGTTTCGGTGTGTGTACGCACTTGCTGACTAACTTTCCAGACTTGCAACTACAGCTGTCTGAGAAATTTTTAACCGTTTTACCCACATGTATCATCAGTCTCAGCTTTGACAACCAGTTTGAAGAGGTAATAGGCCCACATTTCAAATATGACTAGGAGCTTCTCTAAATTGTGTCCTGTGTTGTTTAGTAATACACACGGATGAAGATCAAGTATTGTTTTGGGGTTGGTATTTTATACAGGTTATCAAACTTTTTTGGACAGTGCAGTATGTATTTGGCAATTGTAACGTTGATCTAACGCAAAACCCTATTTAGGTACTTTGATGTGTGAGGAAACTTGGCTTGTTTAGTTTAGTCCTCTCCACAGATACAGCCAGTTATGTGAAGCCTGTATTTTTTCTCAGGGCCAGCAGGGGGGGTCTGGCGGCAAGAGAAGTAGGTGCTTTGCCAATACCAAAAAATGTTTGTTATACTACTTAATGACAATAAAAAAATACTATTATTGATGAGACCTTTTCCTTAATTCCTTAGTGGGTTTGGTTTTTAATTTGGTGGTATCTGCCACTAGCACCATTTCGTGAGGGAATTTGTAGAGGTGAAGCTATTTTTTTCCAAATCAGCCAGCAAGTGAGGCATACAAGGTTAAAAAAATTATTACAGCAGTGTTGGTACAGAAGTGGCCTAACTAAAGCAAAGTACGCGGGATTTAATGCTAAACCTAATCCAAAGTGACATGCTGGGAAATGAAAGCGAGTTGTTCATCTTCAGGAAATTGAACTCTTGGTCCATGTGACAAGGGTCATTAGGTAGCATCAACTTGATGACTCGAGTGTCCTACTTCCACACCAGAGTGAGGCAGGAAGTGGACTAGAAAGTATTGTATCAGGACAGGCACACAATTCCAGACTTCCACTGGGGAACATACTCCTCGGACACCGAGGTCATGATTGGATCACCGACGAGGGACGCGATGGCAATAGAGCATGATGGGAGTCCAACAATAGAAGATGAAGTGATGGAAAGAAGAGAAGGGTGTGTATGTGTGAGATGACTCACCAACGGATCGGCGCCCTCGCGACGTCCCAGAGATCCGTGCTCCGCCCTCTCATTGGCTGGTGTGAGGATGTATTGGGTCTGACTCCCAGCGGGCTTCATGTTGGGCAAGCTCAGCGACCTCATGTCCTTCACCCCCTGTTCCACTTTTAGCTCGTCGCCAGGCCGTGCTTCAGGAAAAAAGAGGACCGTTAAAACAGAAGCCAAGTCAAACATGTTATTTAAAATAAATTCTATGCACCCTCACTGAACAGCGTTCCGATTAATATTGTTGTTTTTTTCATCTAAGGCAGCAGTGGAAACACTTGCCAGTGACTGAAATTAACATCATAGTGCCTAAGGGCTCAGGTAATGACCAATCACGGCTCAGCTTGTCAACATCTCATGACCAAACTCAGAAAACTAGGGGCGGGGGACACTCCACACAAAGATGTTTGATGTTTGAACCTCGAACCTGAGAACTGAGAGGCAGGTGTGGAACTGTTCTGCACACACACACACACAAATATAAAGTGGTAAAATAAATGGAGTGAGGATCTGCTGGGGAGTGAGGTCAATACAGCACATCAATAACTAGGTACCTCTGGAGCATTTGCTTTCTCTGCAAGAATCCATACACACTATATTTACTTTGTCTTGAATTGTTTTGTCTGTTTGAATGCGACCATATTTAGCTCCGGGCCCGAGCTCTGCTGCTTGCTTTTTATCAGGGTAGACAATCTTTGTTACAATTACCCTATTTTTCTCCAGCACAGATATAAACGAGAAGAAGGTGTTCCACCTCTCCTGTTAGCTTTATTCACTTTAAGGAGTCCACTCCTTTTCCTCTTTTAGTCAGGACAACGGGTGTGAGAGGAAACTGGTCCATACAGATTACCCTCGTTGTTGTAAAGGTCAGCTCAGATAAGAGTGCATATGTCAAATACACCACTTGGCATTGAATCAAAAGGCTTCTTACTTTCTATGAACAAAGTGGTATTGTTGATGCCAGTGTCACGAGTCATTTTTAGATTTGGTAAGAACAATAGCATCTGGCAGACAGCAGCTTTTGGACAAACATCATTTGACAGTTTGGACTCCAGAAAAAAAACTAAACCTTCAGTCAGTATTGAGCAACCAATGAGACATGATAAGACTGTGGTGCCTTTACCTTTGACTTTGAGGTAGTGTCCACCAAATCGATAGGCCTCAAAATTGAGGGACAGCGGCGTGTTGGACTGATCCAGGAACAAGTCGACACGGGATAGCTCGATGCCGTTCCTCTCAAACACTGGACCTAGAACCTCTCTGGCACCAGGAGACAAATGCCATTGAAAGAATTGGGGAAAACAAAACATGTTAATCCACAAGAGTTCTTCCATCTGCATGCTCTTTGCAGTGATTAAATGGTATCAAGAGATGTGAGCAGTACTGTGACAGGTATGCAAACAGCAATTCCGATCTCACCTCAGGGTTTTCTTTTTCATGGCAGGGACTATTTCTGTGTTGATGTCCACGTTGAGGTCAAACTTAAGACTGAAGCACTCTTTGCTGGGATCCTGAAGGAAGAAAGGGTATACACACTCTTAGCTTACACAGAAGCTCCCCTGGCGACACTGTTGATGTAGCACATGCGAGCTCTTAGCACCCCCACAGGGAGGCTCATATGCAGTGCACTCTAGCTTTAAGCCTCAGGGCAGCTAAGGAGAAAACTCCTAGCAGCATATGCCCTTAAAAATGTTGGGTTAAAAACAACCCAATTTGGGGTTGAAAAAGGGACAAAACAACCCATTTTTGTACAAAGCAACCCAACAAACAAACCAAACCAAAGTTGGGTCAAATTGACTCAACTTTCTGGGTCGGTCCAATTTTTAACCCAGCAATTTCAAGGGTGTAATATGCAAAAACCAAATGTATGCTTCTGCCTGGTGGGTTTTATGGTGCTGCGCACAGGAAGTGCCCTGAGTCAGGATGACGACATACATCAGTGTGTCTCCTCCTTGGCTTCTTCTTCACCAGCTTTATACCACCAGCTTTCTTCTCCCTGCAAATAAGGGACACTTGAGTTAAAAAAAAAAGTGTGATTATATAATTCTAATAAGAGGAAGGTTACCAACCCACGGTCACTGCTCCCCTCATCTTCTTCTTCGAGGTCGGAGGGGGCGCTGGTGCGTGGGGGGCAGGATCGCGTGGACACGTTCCGGGCCAGGATGGAAGCTAAAGAGGGAGATGGGTGTTGTTGAATAATAATACTGAGTCTAAGTACCACATCATTGCCATGCAGTGGAAAATGGCTTTCCTGCTAACCAATATCAACTAACGGTGATCAAATGATGGGAGAGTGAAAAAAATGCATGCTACCTTGAGGTTGTAAGTCAAATCGGGGGTGCCGGTCAAAGTGCATGTTGTCGTTCTTCTCCAAGTGGGAACGTGAGTCACATGACTCACACAGGTGTAGGGGGCTTTTGCTATTCAGGCCTTGGCAGTCAGGGTGGTGGCAAACCTGTAGATTACAAATGTATACATACAAAAAGAACTATGTCAAACAGTCAGAAACTGGACTCAAGCAGAATCAAGTACAAAGCAACTACTTAATAAATCCACCTTTGGCAACACCTCAGCGATTTAAATGACAACTGATTCCTAAGATTTGGAGACTCCAACCTTCCCACCATCTGGTTTAGTCTGTCAGCTATTCACCTCTGAGATCGGCTTACTAGTTCACAATCCAAAATGGCCACCCAAGAAATGTTAGCAAGCAGCCAGGTTTGACCACGATCCAGCTTTTTTTTCTCCAGAGTCCAGACAACAGGCAGCAGAAGGCTGCAGGATTAAGGAGATCTGTCTCAGACCAGACAGATCCAACACTCACCACCAATCTAACCCCGTGACCTCTCCTCATCCCTCACCTCGAGGGGTGGTAGGCTGATAAACTCCAGGGGGCTCTTGCACGCCTCCACCACCATCACGCACACGCGCGTCAAGGATGCAAGGATGTATAGTGAGATACAATGGCGGTCCCGTTAATGAACTTCCTGTTATTGTGCTTGTGCAGATTCTGTGCATGTCGTCACTAATGTTAGAGTGCAGTGACCTCGTGCTTTGAGATAGCATCTGTTGTCAATCGACTCGAATTGCTTAACCTATATCGAAGAAAAAAATCTTCCAAATTGACAGTGCAGAAAATGCACAAATTAATTCAGTTACCGGTGTGGTCAGTTAAATAATTTGATTAAATTAACATACTTTACATGATGCATTATGGCAATGATATCTTATTTTTATGCTCATGTTGACTAATATGAAAGAAGGGGGGAAAAAAGACATACCCAAAAGTGATTTCATATCCTCAAGTGTGACTCCAATGACTTAACAAGCAAATGAACAGGAAGTAAAAATATTCCACTTCCTGTCAAAGAGGAAGTAGTCCGTTGACATCACGGGAAAAGGGCTAAGGACATCACCAAGCTAGAGTAAAACAGTGTCTGTGCGACACAGCTCCATGTCTGCGTTGACTAAACGTCCATTTGGCCACCTTGCCAGGCGGCTAGCAAGCGCCCCCCACCTCATTAATTAATAATCCCCTCCTCTCTCAATGTCTAGCCAGGTATAATCGCAGCTTGTAGGGGGCAGGGTGGTTAAAAAAAAGTGGAGGGGAGAAGGATGAGGGATCCCACTGAAAATATAAAGCAACATAGGAAGGAAAAAAACTTTCCACCAGAAGCATTTGGGAAAGAGTTTCTCGCCTAATCTTGAGGTCTAATTGGTGCCTGTGCTCTGTCAAAACCATCTGACGGTCCAACAGAGATTAAACAGAGCTGCTCGGCCCACCAGAACCTCCTCCTTCCCTTTCTCGTGGCTACGACCCCTCCCTTCCTCTTCTTTCCAGCCACACTCACAATGGATGGGACAGACTGAGCTGGGCCCTGAGCAAAGTTATATTTAGAAAGATACTGAAGAAGTTCTCATTGAATGCGTCCGTGTCCAAAAACGATTTGCTGTACTCTACATAAATCTTGTTTTCCCTTCAAGGTGGATTTCATTTTTTTGGTACTTGATTGATTTCAGAAATGGTCTAAAACAATCAATATGTTAGTCTGCTTAATCAGGAATCTAAAAAAAAAAAAAAACGCATTTTGTTTTTATTTGATGTATTTTGAAGAAGAACAAGTTGATTCGGTTCGGTGCTATACTTGCATTGTCTAATTCCAAAAACAATTTTTCGATTCAAATTGGTTTTTGTTACAAAACACACAACAACAAACTCTAGACCGAGCACTCACGAGGTACTTTGACGCCCTGCGTGACATCATGCATGATGGCAAGTCTCAAAAGTTTTCTGTGACTCTACAAGCATATTAACATGTGCGTGCACAATTATTCCGTAGGTGTGTGCGTGTCATCAATGATAACATCGTGATAACACATGCAAGTCAGGAAAAAGATGACTTGGAAAGTGAGTCAGGATGATTTCTTTCATCCTACAAACACCACTAGCCTGTTTCAAGTTTCCAACCCCTGCAGTATGATCTGACCGAGTTTACAGCTTGCTGACAACCTGTCAGGAATGAGTTGAGCCAGGGCGACCAAATGCAGCTTGAACCAGGATTTATTGCAGGGAAAAGGAGTTGGAAGGGAGGCAGGTGGGGAACGAACGACACAGACGGGAGGAAGACTCACGGCCAGCAAAACAGACAGACTGACCGACATGAAGTCCCCTTGGACAAGATTAAAATTCTGACCGTGAGCCTTCAGACAGACCGAGGGAAAACCAGATGACACGAACAGGAACACTGGGCACGAACAGGAATGGACACAACAGTAGACACCGACAGGGAGAAACACACGGGCAGGGCTTAAATACACAGGGTAACAAGAGGAAGCAGGTGACAGACATTACGGTAACGAAAGGGGTGTGGCTGAGCGAAGTGGCACGGGCGTGACAGTACCCCCCCCACAAGGGACGGCTCCCGACGTCCCAAAAAAGAAAAAAAACCCAAGACTGTCCAACATGGGCCGGGAGGAAATGGGGAGGTGGCCGCACGTCACACACCGCCGAAGGCCGACTGGGTGACGGCCGCTGGATCCACGCCGCCGGAACTGGTGGCGGCCGCAGCATCCGCGCCGTCGGGACTGGATCGGGGGGCGGCCGTGTGTCATGCGCCGTTGAAGCCGACTGGGTGACGGCCGCTGGATCTGCGCCGCCGGAACTGGTGGCGGCCGCAGCATCCGCGCCGTCGGGACTGGATCGGGGGGCGGCCGTGCGTCATGCACCGTTGAAGGCCGACGGTGACAGCCGCTGGATCCGCGCCGCCGGAACAAGTGGCGGCCGCTGGATTCGCGCCGTCGGATCTGTTTTTGGGGGGGGGCAACCGTGCATCTTGCGTCGCTTGAACTCATCTCCTTGGCGACCATGCAGCAGTTGCGGGAGCCGGCAAAGGTTGGTCCAAGCGCTGGTCGCTGTGATGGTCGGTGTCTTCTGTCAGGAATGAGTTGAGCCAGGGCGACCAAATGCAGCTTGAACCAGGATTTATTGCAGGGAAAAGGAGTTGGAAGGGAGGCAGGTGGGGAACGAACGACACAGACGGGAGGAAGACTCACGGCCAGCAAAACAGACAGACTGACCGACATGAAGTCCCCTTGGACAAGATTAAAATTCTGACCGTGAGCCTTCAGACAGACCGAGGGAAAACCAGATGACACGAACAGGAACACTGGGCACGAACAGGAATGGACACAACAGTAGACACCGACAGGGAGAAACACACGGGCAGGGCTTAAATACACAGGGTAACAAGAGGAAGCAGGTGACAGACATTACGGTAACGAAAGGGGTGTGGCTGAGCGAAGTGGCACGGGCGTGACACAACCAAGAGTAAATATTTTAATATATACTACATTGCATTAACCTTATGGTAAAAGAAAATATAAATAGAATCATTTCAATTACAGCCTTGGAATTAACATTGCATTGGGGAGAGCTGTCTGAAGGTCCAGATGAGAAAAATCAAGTGACCACGCAGTGTTGGTGATCTAAAAGTGATGGTTCCTTGTGTCAGGAGCAAACTGGTAAGCATTTTCCCTCCAAACTCAAAGAACAGCCCACCCTACACCTTTCACTTATGTAACACCATGCAACACTGTGTTCATGGGGGGGTACCTACCGCAGGCAATACCTCCTATCACAGTCAAGGTGAGTAATCAAAGCGCCGTTTGTTTCTGCTCTATAAAGTTTATGAAGTAAATATGGTCCATAAGAGTCACATAGACCATTAAATGCGGTGTAAATATGGTACAATAGCGGGAGGCTGCATACATCGTTAAATGTAATGGACGGACTGATCAGAGTTTTGGGACATAAAGCGAAATTAAGCTTTTAGTGTGTTTGGTTTTTTTCCCCCCAAAATCTGCAATTGAGACCTGTTGATTGAACCTCGATGGCATTTAAATAAATCCATTGTCTATATTGTCATCCAATTGGATCCATCCATTTTCAGCACAAGCATTTGAGGTGAGACGAAGCCAGGCCCACAGCTCAGCTTCATCTTCTGACCAGCAGTCAGAATATGGGTGGAAGGATCAATTGTGGTCTAACTGGACCAGACAGCACATCCATCACCACGAACTGTCAGCGCACAACTTTAAAGTCAATGTCTGCATTGCCAGCCTTTGAGGTGTGTCTGCACAATGTTACTTTGCCCCCCCGCCGCTTTTGTCTTCCAGATAGACTTGCACTATCCCCTTGGGAGGCGAACATGAGACTACTGACGGGCCCTTTCAAGCGTTTTGCTTTTGAGCGGGGATCAGTGTCCAGCGAGATCCAAGGGGGGAGGCAAAGCAAGGCCCCGCCCAGGTCTTATTTATTATCAATAAATAAAGAGAACATGTGTTGAGCTGGGAGCAGCAATATGCGCCTGGAGAGCGCTTATGCAACACGACTGGGCGCCTGTCCGCACGCCTGCTTTACATTAAAAAACTTGATTGTGGCCACTCACATGCGGAGCTACTCAAACAGAGGCACTTGTCTTTGATCCTCCAAGGTGGAAAACAAAACCACCGTGTCGGACTAGTCCATCGCTTTAGCTGACATGTACAAAATAACAATATGGCCGTTATACAAAATCTGGACGCTGGCTTTCCTTTAATTTGTTGGAAAGAAACAATGGTAACAACTTATCTGTTACATGTGTTGGTCAGCCATCGTAAAATGTTTGAGTAGTTTACATGTCTAGTATTTATGTATATTTAGATTTATCAGCTCCACTTTTGGTAATAACCACTTACTTCCAGCATCATCATTACAATTTTATTTCATATATTACTGACACCTTTGTACAGGTGTAACCCAAAACTTTTAACTAATAATTATTTTAACGAGGGAGTAATCTGTCGATGTTTTTGTCGATTAATCGATGATTCCAATTTATACGTATGTATCGCTATGGTTCCACTGTAACTCAAACAGCGTAAGGGAAAAAAAAGCCAGATTCCTTCTACATGCAGCATCCCAGTTGGATTTTTTTCAGAATGTCATGAGTCATGACTTCAAACTTGATTTGCGTGTGGACCAAAAGCCAAAGAGGCGAATTACCTGGACCTTGTCTGTATACGCATGCATGTGTGTTTGCACACATGCACGTGTTTTAACACGCAACAACCTACGCAATCCACACACTCGCTGAACTTAAAGGGGTAAAAGATTGAATCGATGGAATGAGATTAAGATTTTAGCTAGTGGACAGCTGCCAATCAAAAGATCATTTCAGCCTACTTTAGCCAGCACTGCCCATCTATACTAAGATGTAATACACACGTCCCGCTGATTTGCCGCCAAATTTCTTTTTCTATGGACTTGCTCTAAGCAGGGGGTCACCAAACCTTTTGAAACTGAGAGCTACTTCTTGGTTACTGATTAATGCGAAGGACTTCCACTTTGATACATACTGTACTTCTGAAATAACAATTTCAAATTAGGTCAATAATAATTCATGATTTTCATCTACATCACTAACGATTTTTTACAAGGATTATCACAGATTTAATAAAGTAGGAAAAATAATATCAATACACTTTTGTTTTCTTTCTTTCAACAGGTGTTTACATTTAGAAAGGATCAGATTTCCCAGTAAATCACAATGTCCCACCACAGCTAAGTGAATCAACAAAACTGCAATTTTGTGTAAATTAAAATAAAGAACAGAGCAACATGATTCAACAAGTGAGGCTCATATTTATAGTAAATCTAAGGTCATGTGACTCAGTATCTAGAACGAAGCCCTGCTTCAACAATGCAATCATCATCTGCCCATGACGCATGATGACAGAAAAGTAGACTTACCCAGATTGGGAAATCATTGGTTAAACAAATATACAAACGGTCTTCTATGCATCACAATCAAAACAACCGTCGGCAGAGAATCATCTAAAGTCAAAATTATACATCAGACTGTTCCCAGAACGTTTCTCTGGAAATCATTGAGTGCAACCACCCTCATGACATGCTGTGGCAAACGATGTTTCAACTCGCATCAATCTTTTCCCCCCAGAAAACTATTAACGCGATTGGTTGAAATGTGAAATTTCTTTTTTTGATCTATGCACTCCAGTGGACTACTATTTACATGAACCTGCCTTGTTGTCGTCATACAAATAACAGACACACCGAAAAGCGGTTCTTGAAAATAAAATCTTGGACCGTCCAAACCATGACAGTGAGGAAAGTGCCACTCACCTACAGCTGGGGCTCAAAGTCAAGTGGAGCAGCAGCAGCTCGCACAGTCTATGTGGCAACGAGCGACCATTCTATCCATAGCCTGAGGGCAGGCACACCGATAGACAAGGGGGTGCACAGGGCTCCAGAATATTCAAATCCCAATACTGACTGCTGATTTGGATAAGAGCTGTTCCAAAGTTGACACAGAGAAAGATTTGTCTGAAACTTTTTTTTTTTTCCTGTTTAGGAGAAGGTTGGTGTGTGCCAGGAGAGAGGCTGGTGTGTTGATATAAGAAGCAGATGTGAAATATGCACACTTGGGAAGAAAAACAGACAAAGTGCTGTTCCACTCAAATGTGGAAAAACAAAAGCGGCCATTGTAAATTCGAATGTCACACACCTGCCTTTACTTTGAGCAGGAATGAATGGAAACTTTATGAGAAGTCAATTGTACTACAATCGAAATTAAGTGCATATCGAAAAATGACCTACCATAGAAAACGGCACCTTCCCAGGAAAGACAAGCCTTGGAAATTGCAGTGAAAAAAAAAGATCAATATTGACAAAGTCCAAAAGATACAGCAAATGTTAGAGTTCCAGTTGCGACCTGACTCAAATTGGATTTTATCGTGTGAGGCGGTCCCAGTAACTTTCCTGCTTGTATGATATTCCTGATCCCAAAAATGACAGTGGATGTGTTCTCTTTATGACAGCAGTCTGACAACCGCACACACTAACACAGGCTGAGAGTCACAAGCCCCGCCCACCATCCCTTCCCCTTCCCAATCACACCCACACAAGCTTACACGCATCATAACTGACTCACATCAACTCCAGTTTTGCTCCCTAACGTTCTGGCTGATCCACATCACGTCACTTTAGCCGCATCTTTCCAAACTTTTCAAACACGAACGGTTTAATGGTCACCTTTATGTAACCCGGAAAAGGTTAGCAAGTGATCTTTGTCTTATAAAGGTGGAAAAATCTAGCATCGTAGTTGTCACAAAGGTCAGAATGCATTGAAATCATATTTCAACAGACTTCAGAACTGAAAATATCAAGGAAAAGTTTCACAATTAGTTTATTTCTTGTGGGGTTCAAAATCTGAAAAGTGAATTGCACAATCGAACTATTACACCTGGAGGCATCCCATTTGTGCTTTATGACTTATTATTGCACAAGCATTGGTTGTTTTTTAGTAACGCAAAACGTCCTGCTCACTCGAGACAGTCAAACCATTTGAGGCCAAAGAAGTTTTTGGACTCGAGGTGGACTAATTCCAACTCTGGCGTTTTGAAGCAGGTTCAGCGCTGGCCCATTAAATGAAATAAGAAAAGGAAAATAATGATTCTGGGAGTGATGTCATTCCCAAGTTCAAGTTCGGGCTTCTAAGATAAAAGGCGGCGCAGTCCGGCCGCTCTTTTATTTTTTGGTCTAATCCGAGATGACTGCATTTAAATCCCTCGCAATTAGCTAGCTCACAAAAACAAGGGGGCGCCCCCAAGGCATAAGTGTGGGGGTGGGGGCACTTGCTTGCGGGTGGCTCTTAATGCCTAACAGCCCCCACAGCAGTTGCTCCAAATAAAGCAACCTGTTGAATCCATGTCCCCCGCTGTCAGTCTTAATTAGAAGAGGCTACTCTTAAAAGAGGGGAGGCCAGCAATGCAATTAACGTGAAGGATTAGACCCCGCTGGCGATGCCATTGTTGGGGGAGAAATGAATAGTTGGCTTGCCTCTGTGACCCGACCTTGGCATTAACCCCCTGACCGAGCGTGAGCTTTGAATTCCACCAAGTCTTCCCGGGGAAGTCTGCGGCGTCGCGAGGGCAAACAAAGAAAAGCGGCAGTGTGAGGATAACGAGGATGAGCCGCGTCGGCATATGAAACAGGCCACGGGCGCACGGAGAGGATTAAAGGCAAATATTTCCCCTGAGATACTGCTGTTAGTTTCCACATATTCTTGGCCGGTGGCTTAGTTGGCTTCAATTTTGGAGAGCGAGCGAGCGTGCTGAAGCTGGGCAGACGTTTGTGAAAAAAACTTTTGCGCTCCATCTGTAGCTGAGCCGTGCGGACTCAACATTTTATTAAGCTAATTTCGGAGGGCTTGTTACCGCAACCCCTCCTCGCTTAGGGTCTTCCGTGAACTCCAACCTATGGGCCCGTTACAAGTAACTTTTTTAGTAATGGAGCACCAGTCAGATAGTCTCTTCCTGTTATTCCCTCTCTGTTGCAATGCTTCCTGGATCCTTCCTAACTGGGACACGCTCTTGAGGGGATGAATTGGCGTCATTTATGTTTACAATTTCCTGTTAAGACATCAAGTGCAACAGAAACATTGCTCTGGGATGAGTTTGGAAATTGTAATTTCCAGGTTCGAAGTGCCAGAATCACAAATACATAACCTCTTGGACATCGTTTTAAATACTACTTTAGAAATGGGAACGTCAATATTTTCAGGTGCTCCTTCTGTATTTGTACTGCAGCACTATTTTCATCACCATCATCATCAATGGCTGCATGGAAAAGTACTAACTGGCAGAAAAGTGTGATTAGTGTGCGGCTGACAAAGTGTGTGAGTGTCATGGAAAGCTTGTTGGAGCATGCTGAGGTCAAAGCTCGAATGAACCCTTTTTTCCAGTGTTAGTTATTTTCTTTAAATAAGCGAAACAACCGTTAGTTGACTTGTTCGGGACAATCAGGGCAAATGACATTTCAAATATTTTTTTCCCAAAAGGATCAACTGAAAATCTGATTGTTGTTAATAAATGGCGATTAAAAACAGTCGCTTTGCTTGTGTTAACCGCGCAGCTTTAGCACATCAGCATGTCAGCACTAGTTAGATTTTCAGCAGCGGCGGCGGAACAGAAGGGAGAAACGCCAATTAGGAAAAAAGAAAAGGTGAGTTTGGGTGAAAATTAAAAAGGCCACATTGTGACGCAAAGGCGAGAGTGACAACACAGACAGCCTTGGGCTCCAGCTGTTTGGAGGGAAGGGCCTGTTTCCATGGAAAGGCAAACCTCACAACTTGTCTTGTTTGGTCCTGTCCGTTGAGGCTTACGAGAGTGAGAAGAAAAGACAAGCAAGCTGAGACTAGCACCAAGTGCAATTTGATGCAAAACTAGCGAGGGCTGCTTCGAACGCCGCCAATCCACCTTGTAGGCAGTATTTAATCTCCTGGATTTACAGTAACCCGCAGCGCAAAGTAATCCAAATAAACAACTAAATATCTGGACAACACACGGCAGCACAATCAGCAAAGACGATGATTTCAATAATAATAAAAGGGGAAGGAAGTCTATTTACATTTATTTGCTAATCAAATTGAATTGAGAGAATAAATCCAGTGGCAAGATTCAATTTTGCCTCTTTGCTATTTAAGGACTATTAAAACAGATTCATAAATAACTTCAGATAAATGAATAAATAAGATCGAGAGATATCAAGAGTACAAGATCTGATAATAAATCCTTTTTTATAGCCAAGAAATGCCAGAACAAAGATGGAGGAGGAGGAGGGGGGGTGTTTTCCTCCTCTTACCTCACACCTCCATGTCATAAATTCAAGAGGAACATTAGAAATTGTGACATTGGGGAATATTACATCCGCAAAAGGCCATGTCGATGCGAGTCAGACCATGAGAAGAAGTATTCCAAAAATGACACAGTGAGGCTTGGTGTGAAACTTTACATAACTCTCCCAAATAAGCAGACAAACCTGTGCTATTTTTGTAACTACTGACAAATTTAAGACCATCCTCAAGCTTCTTTATGGGGATTTAATGAAGAGTCAATTATTGATTACCTTGTATTGGTTATTTAGGGGCTGACATAGGAATCACGAAAAAGGATGATTCGGGTATATCATGTGGAGATAAAATAAACAACATCAGAGATTCTTGCAATCAATAAAGGCCGCTGTGATTACCTCCGACATGTCGACACCTCCACGTAAACAAGAGCCCTTCCTACCCTAAAATACGAGTCTGCAGTATTTGAAAGACATGCAGCTGCAGGAATTTCGCATTTTGTGAAGCAAAGAGCTGATAAGTTGTGGTGTCTACCGTCGTCTTTTGAATGTAACGACCATACATGATGGTGGTTGGTTCTGTCTAATATTCATTTTTTACTTACTATGTTCCCGTTTTAACTGAAGATTGTGAAGCTGTTCAAGTGTAAAAATAATAAATTGAAAAAAAAAATTGGTACCCCAGTACTCAGTATTTGGTGTCCATGTACCAACCACAGAGTAGAATTCGGTGTTGAACAATTTATCGCGAACACAGGGCAGAATGAACTATCTTTATTTCTTCGTGGCACACTGCAGTAAGTTTTGATTTAAAGCACATGTATATCCTTTTCAACAAATTATGAAGATACATTTGGAATTAGGACCATGTTTTCTGAGAAGAATCCATTAATGTCACTAGTGACCGCGATTACACAAACAGTTGCCATTTTCGTACACATTAATGGGAATGAGTGTCACATAAATTTGGGGCTAACTGTATAAACATCGATTTCAACAGTTCCCTTCTCCGGGGTGGAATGATTATCCATTGTACATAAATAATCTGATAACAATAATTTTGTTGTACAATTTTCCCTTTTATTTGGGGTTTCTCCGTGGAGAAAAGGCCGATACAACATGTAGCATTGTCCACCTTTTGTCTCCACGGAGAGGGCTACTCAAATGAAAAGAGGAACATTCACGTGATGCAGGGGTGGAAGGGAAGCAGGACAGAGAGCAGGACAACCAAAACAAGCAAGCGGCGAGCGGACACCGTGTTCGTCTCCCTCCGTCTTCTGGCCAGACTCCCATTGTCAAAACTGGCGGCTTCAAAGCACTAATTCATTAAACGCTCCAGCAGCCAGACACAAAAGGCTCGACACCGCTTTCATACTGTTTAAAAGACGTGCGGCGGCTTTAGCCCTCGGCCTGACCTTGGAGATATAGTTTGCTGTTGCTGAATCTGATGAGGAAATCAACACGGGAGGGGGTTGGGCTGCTCAAGTTGCTTTTTGAGGTTCCAGTTTACCAACCCCGTTTAAAAATCTCAGCAAATGAGTATTAGGTGACTGGTAGTGTTTGATGCATCGTGGGAGTTTACGGTCACATGATCGTAAAGCTCCGATTTTAAATACCTGTCAATCAACACTGTTCCCCCATCCCTTGCAAGTCTCTCAAAATTTAGATTCGTTGTACTCTATTAACTCATGTTAATTAGTTTTGTGTAAAGGTTCCATGTCTTCTTTTCATATGACTTCTAAAGGCATTTCGTGTTAGGTGGTCTTACCTTTGAGGCCCTGCGTCGATCGGGGCACTCGGGGTGCTGGCACACCACCCAGTCCTCCTCCTGAACAGGCTTGTCATCTGAAACAAAACAAACATGTGACACCACAGGAAAAAAAAAAGACTTAATTACATGAGTTTATTAACACTCCTTTTTTGGTCAGGTTGTTGGAAATATGGCCAGGACTTATCGCCTGAGTTTACAGTATGTATGGACAATGTGGAGGAGGGGGTTGGGCAATGGGGGGGTGACCAAGCGGCAATAAAGAGCAAAGTGAGACAGAGTAAACACAAGCCATGAGGGACCGAGGTGGGGAGGGGGGCACTAATGGGAAGAGATCAAAAGGACATGAATAATGAGTGACAGGACTGGTGCAAAATGGAGCAATGGAGTAGAAAGCTTCATCCCTCTTTTTTTTTTTTTTTTTTTAGTGCACTCACTCTATGGTCCACAATAACAAATCACTCTTGTCAAACAAAGCTCCGAAAGCTACTCCGCTCGTCACTATTGAGCAAGTGATTAAAGGCCTTGTTTATGTCTTCAGCTTGTCCGAGTACATACGGTACACGAGATAAAGACATGATAGAAAAACACGGGCATGTTTATCCATCCGCCTGTCGAATGAGGCCCCTCGTCGCGCGGGGGGTGGTCACAATAGGGTAGTGTCACCTGTTCCCTTTCAAAAGAAGCCAACTATAACATTTCACCACGGAGTCTAAGAAGGTAAAAGGCACTTTGGAAAAGGTTGCTGTTGAAACATGAAGCTGAACATTTTCAGGCCAAGAGGAGAAAAAAAGAAGAAAAGACCCAAAGCCCTGTTCTGCATGGTAAGACTTTTTAGTCATCCACTTGATCACAGCTAGACCGACAGGTCAGAGGTCCTTGAGGGGAATGGGGGAGTAAAACGGTAATTACTGCAGACCTCATGGTCTGCGGTTTCCTGTGGACTTTTCCCCAGCTTCCTTGAAAAGGCACCAAATGTAAACCTCCACCCCAGGTGATAAAGAATTATTTAAACATGAAATGTATTCATCTATGGATGGCCATTAGAGTGATTTAGATTTCTTAACAATGAATTGTTCAATGGAACGACTCTCGTTAAGATCGTAAAACTTGCATTCTCTATTTTTTTTATACACTGCGCCCCATCTTCCCGTTGACTTCCTCATATCATGCTGACGTTCCATCTCACACTTGCACTCTCTCTCTCTCTGTCTGTCTCTCTGATGAATCGGAATTCCTCAACTCAGCAGTGCTGATGAAGTCAAAAGCTAACACAAGCTATACACGGATACACACGTGACAGTGCACAAAGAGATGGCACACTAAAGAGACAGTGGACAATCTCTCTATGCCGCTCGCTGCAAACTGAGGTATGTGCTAGTTGGAACTAGTCTGTTTACTTTTGTACCAAACAAATGGCAAACACACATATACGCTATGACTTGCGTCCTTATAATTTCAATCATGCGTTGCGCCATACAATGCATTGTGGGTGCCGAGTGGCTTTACTGTCATAACCATAGATCACTGACGTGATAGAAAGTGGGTCATGACCATGTTCACATTAGCATTAGCAGCTAGTCATCAATCACAGCAAAGAGTTTCACAATGGCCGGGGGTCGCTGTCTTGGCCTGTACTGGACATTTGGGTTTGGTCTGTCCACTATTTTTAAAAGTCTTAATTTTATATTTGACTTGAACATCATCCTACTTCAAACATAAGGCGGACATAGATGGTTCATTTGTTACGTGTGGCAAAGACAACATCTTTAGTAGACATCTTCATTAATTGAGAAGCCCAATAAGCGTTGTTGTCCCATTTCCGTCAAATTCCCTCAAAAAAATTCACGTTTGCAATATGTTCTTCCATTCTTGGTTGGCAGCAATGGTGCTAGATTGCTAACCCTTGCTACCCGTGCAGCCACCAGCTTGCATCAACAAAGCCAGACAAACGATGTGAAAAAATAAAAGGGAGATATATCGTCAATTGTCCATTGATGAGGAGGGAAAAACTATATACCAAAGTTGGGCTGTCGTTTGGCTTCGGTTTTCTCAGGAAGTTCACTCCAGTACAAGCTACCTCTGTCTAAGGTCATCTGAAAACGTCAGGCGTATATGTTTCAGCGCCAGAAGCTGTGACAGGAGGATGTTATGCTGTCAACCTTTTCCCATATGTCCATGAGGAATGTTAAGAATGCCACACGCAACTTGATGACGTCTCACAGAACATGAGATGGAGGAAGCTCAACCCCCCTTCGTTTGTATAATTGTCAGCAGAATAACAAAAACATCTGCCGATATTTGAGAAGGGTGAGCGATAACACCAACAGTGCAACTGTAATATTACGCTCTGTCCCTTCTATGGTGTGGGAACCCGTAATCTCGTCAGTGTGTCCTCACATAAACGGCAACTTGTAAAGTTGACAAAAATGTCAACATTGCAAAGAAACAGATTTACAATATGCCATCCAGGAATTACCTGGGCCCACAAAAATAATTGATTAATAATGCTTTCTTACCTGCCACTTAATGTTCATCTCTCAAGATTATCAAAAAAGTGCCCTCTTCTATAGACACTTTTAAAAATCTGTTAAATTTGTTTAGGCCGAATTTCAGTAGGATCTAATTCTTTTTTGTTTTTGCGTGTCATGTTTGTGATTTTGTATTTTGCCTATGGGAACTTGCATGATTTTCACAGATCATGTTTTTAAATCGCAAATGCAGGCAAATGGCTAAAACTGAGGTTTGGGTGAAGATTTGGGAGAAGATGCACCATATAATCAAATCCCAAAACTGTAATAACCACAAACATCAAAAGATATTTTGGATTAAGAACTTTCCTATCCAGTGGTTCAGTCCCGCACATGCGACTTGCATGTGCTTTCTTGATTCCTACATCTGAGAGGACCCCCTACTGGGTCTCCCATCTACATGCAATATGAAGCCACAGAACAACCAAGTGAACAGTGTTCCACAGATGGGAGGACAAGTTCCATGTTGAAACATGCTGACAAATCAAGTTGCATTCAATGTATTCACTCATTTTTGGCTAATCACATATTTCAGTCACCACGTTCAAAAGCACTCACGAGGAGATTACGGCATAGCCCAAATATCTGGGGGTATTTGTGTCACAAGGTACAGTAAGAGGACAAAAGCCAAACGATTATGGAACAATTTGCCTTTATATAATACAGTCTGCCGTAAAACAGCAGATTTGAGCAAAATGAAGGTGTTGTCACTGTAGACATATTATCGTAGTAAAAACTCTGTTCTCCATGGGGCCTTTATACTTTATAGCAGGGATTGTGAACCTGTGGTCCCTGGCCTTCTAGTGTTCCGTGGCTGTATTGCAGGTGGTCCACAAAATTGGAAAAGGAAATTAATTGTAATTTTTTTAAAAAATAAATTTGATGGATTATTTAGACTTGATATATTTTCCAGCTAATTATGTGAGTCATTCACCCATCCAAATTATGTCAAATGCAGCCAATATTCCCAAAATAGACATGCAGATGCAAATAAATAGCCTATATAGGTCTACCCTCCTTCGGTGGAAAATAAAATAATATTCCGCCAAAGCAGTGGTCCCCGAGTTGCTTCTTGGCTATAATGGTGGTCCCTTGGAATAAACCTGTTGAAAATCCCTGCTTTATAGGTCCATCATAGGACTACATTGATATGACAAAATCAAAACCTAGAAAATTAATCAGACCCTCCAGGGTCTCACTTTCATGCCTTTTAATTCAATATTGCATCCACCAATGTCCTACGACCAAGAATAACAGCAAAAAACATAGAAAGCAGCATTCACTTGAGCTTTAAATCTATGAAATATGCAATACTGTGGTCAAACAAAACCAAGCTGCCAAATCAAAATGAATGGATGTCGAATGTATGTCACATACAAATGACTGTCAGACAAGCATTTGGTCAACAGGAAATTTTCTTTTTTTTTTAAGTTTACATAGCGGTAATGTTGGTTAACCAAAGCGTGTAACGAAGAAAGGCGTAGTCTTATGTGACGGAGAACTCTTCTGTGTATGTGTGTTGTGCGCCCATGTAACCTTGGAACTCAAATTACAAATTCAAAAAGCTAAATGTGGACAGAGAGGTTAGAATTAAAAATGCACTGATCAAAACATCTCGATGACACATTCGTCTGCCAAACGGCTTCGCGTCAGCAGCCACCGTCCTTAAGATGGCTGGAAAGTTCCAGCGTTTTCAGACTGGCTTTCAGGGTGGTTGAGGAACATTCTTTCACAGGCCAGTGTTATCACATCCCTTTCACTAATAGCGTGGATGAGGAAGGGCAGCGGAAAGTGACTGCCCCGGGTGCCACATCACTCCCCAAAAAAAACTGAGACAGGATACACAGAGGTGTTTTGGAGCAGCTGTGCACTTTTTTTAGGCAGTAAATATTTCCTCAGTGTTTTCTCTTTCTTTTGCATTTATGTGGAGTGAGGTGGCTGAGTAATACCCAGTGAAGCAAGAACTGGTTGGAAGATAAAGGCCTTTCCGTGATGAAGGTGAAATACGCTCCTCAAAATAACAGTGCTGGTCAAAAGGGGGGGGGGGGGGGGGGGGCAACACAACAAAATGAAGTCATGTCTATTCCAAAGTGTGGCATCAAACAATAAATTGCACAATAATCGTGCAACAAATGTCTCGCATTAAACTGACAACAGTGTTGACGCGTATAAAACATCGGAAAAAGAACAGAAAAAGTGGAGCACTGACCACACTGTGGGATGACGCACAAGTTTTTAAAGACCAGAAACGCTTACTGACGCAAGCCTGCCATTTATGCAGGCTTGGGACCGGCACCGGAGATTCCTCATGGCTGGGTGTTGGCTCAGAACTGATGACAGTGCTGACTGATGCATCAAAAGACAACACGGTGGAGCGCAAAACCGACCGATGTCTAGACCACTTGCAGTTTTACATCATCCATGTTTTTCTTTAAATCTGTTTGGTGGTCTTGAATTTGTTCCGAATTTGGAATTGTTCACAAATTCAAAAGATCCATTGCTATTGCCATTCCAACAAACTCACTCTAGGATTAGTTGGTGATCTTACCGCACAGATCATGGATGGCGTCCAGGGATGACGACCAGTAGTAGCGCTCCATTCCCACTTGGGAGCAAGACGATGTTGGTGGCTCCAACTCATAAGCGCCGCGCTTCTTCCAATACAGGAACATTTTGCTGACTTCCACTGATTGACTCTATAATTATTCATGAAAATGCAACTCTTTAAATGATGCTATCAAATGAGATATGACCCAGCCGAGAGTGGCCTGTTGAGTTTCTGACCAGCCTGCGGTTTCTCCACCAAGATGAGTTCATCTTTCAAAATAAAAACTTGCCAGTTCAAAGTCTGCCAATAGACTCATTCCAAACATCCACCTGCACGATGATCTCATGCAGTCTCGCCGCCAAGCTTCTTCTTTCTACATCTCTAGGAGACCGGAGAAGCTCCTCCTATAAAACTGAGTTCAAGTCTAAACGAAGCAACAAAAAAAGTCCTCCTCCTGTTGAGACCACCAGTCACCACCTTGTCAGACTCCTCAAAACCATTGGAGTGATTCCTTCCGTCACCGACGCGCTCTCTGAGACTCGACCGTGTCTGTGATGGGAGTTTCGCCAACTGTAAAACATTTGTGCGAACCAAGCTGCTTGTGTAGGACGTCTCGACCGCAGGGGGGCTTTTAGGGCCCACGCAGTCAGACAAGTGGTGCATTCATGAAGGGGTGAGAGATGCATGCTGGGGTAGTCTGGACCCATGGCTTTTGGACCTGACCGCACAAAGATCTCTTTTAAACACCCATCCTACATGCACTACTTTGCAGTATCAGCAAAGGGCTTATATTCTGCATTAATTTATGGCTTTGCCCTTTAGCTGGATTCAGTTCTATCAATGAGCTGCCTTCTGTGTGTGTGGGAGGGGGCGGGGTAGGCTTACATACTATGCACAGATCAATATGAAAGGTAGGGATGGTGATGAGCACACTGATAAAGTCAACACAGTCAAAACAGTGGCCAGGGGTGGGTGGTAACCCGTTCAATTCATTCGAGAAACTTTGGAGATAAAATGCACCAGAGTAGTTTTGATGCACTTGAGTATGTATGTTAAGAACAAAGGGTACATGTTCCCATTTATATTCAGCTGTATTCTTTTTTTTTAAAATCTATTTCTTAATGTATTGCTTGTGAGATTGATTAGAAGTGTCAAGGATACCAAAGACTTTTGCACAGATCCTCGAGGAATGACTCACTTCTGTAGCACATCTAAAAACGGGAGAAGGAATAGTGCGAGATTGAGTCTGGCCGGGCCGAGAAAAGGGAGGGATGCAGTCACATGTAGCAACCAACATGTCCAATTTTGGGATGAGAAATTAGAGGGTAGGATGAGAGCCGGCCTTGCTGCGCGGCTCTGGGCTTTGCAGACATGTGGTAATCATCAAAAGCAGCTTTGGGCAAGAAGCTTCCCTTTTAATGAAGCAAGCAGATGTGAAGCATGAGAACCAATATGCCAATACAAGGGCCAATTTCCACCTCGTGCAGAAACAAAGGATGTGTGTGTGTGTGTTAGGGGGGGGGGGTGCAGAGGAGATATTAGACAACCTCGCTTTCATCATCAGGTCACCCTTTCATAATAAGACTCTCCACAAACAATGCACCTGCATGTTGCACACATGGCATTTACATCTGGATGATCTCATCCTCACAAGGTTTGCATTAGAAAGACAAACCCACGTCACATCCACAAAGATTTTTTTTTTAACCCAGTACTATACTACTCTCTTCGAGACATTTGCTGCCTTCATGTGCATGCTAAAGCAGCAGGTGGCGCTATATCCCCAAGATGAAAAAAACATTTTTGCCATTGTTTTTTCTGGAAAATATGTTATATAAGTTTCATACAGCAAAAGAAAGAACTGTCAGTTCTGATAAGTACCTGGAGATGACTAACTAAATAAACTTAACTGTGTTGCTGCGAAGGCTCATCGTATTTAAGAATTTTAAAAGGGTGTGATCCAGTCTGATGCCAGAGGGAGTGCACGGTGCTAGTCCATGCCCGTTATGTAGGTTATAATTAGCTCGGCAGACCGTCAAAGGCACAAGCAATAACTTTTTACCAGCCAGCTCAGACCCAAAAAGAATAAAAATAGAAAGAAATGACGTATTTTATTTGGTCTAAATATATAAAATGCTCTAAACCTTGGCTAGCGGCTTTGCAGGGATTCTTCTTTTATTGTAGACAGTATCATGTTTTGCCCATTGTAACCAAAAGCAGCTCAAATCACGCTTTGTCATGCTTCGTTTTGTGTTGAATTTGTCACCCTGCACACACTAATCATATGCTATTGAAAATATTTATATTGTTAGGTCAAGGAACTTTTTTTAAGAACTCCAGCTACAAAGGGATTTATTTGTCCGCAATAATAGACCAAGAAAAAAAAATAATGTTTTGTTCTGTTTCATTAACATATCATTTATTAGTAATCATTAATGAGTGTGTCAGGTAGTCAAATGTTCTGATTTTTGCTACCATTGTTCAGTGTGTTGGCACACTTTGATTCTTAATTCTTGATAGCAATTGTTTTTATCAGAGTGAATGCTTCCAACTTTCACCTGTGAGGACTGTTTCAGGGAAGTCAACTATTTCCTCCAACAAAGCAAGGTGCAAAAACAAACATAGTATGCCACATGGATGATTTAGGTCCGGAAGACCAGGCCCGTTGATATAACCGACAATGGATAATGTCGTTCCAAATTTTTAAAGTCTGTGTTGAATAAACATACCTTAAATTCCTTGAAATACCAAGTTAGCAATGATATGATATGGGAGCTAATTTTGGATTGAAGCAGTTTGGCATGCAGATCTGATCAAAAAATAAATTCCGAACACCTCTGGGACAAAAACAACACACCTGTTTTTCAGGTATTTTTAAGTGTGGTGAATCTACATGGCACAAAAACAAGAACAGTGACTTTAAATAGCAGTGACGGGGACAAAAGTGAAAGAGGAGCCCCGGGAGTTAAGATCAGCATACACTAGGCACCATGTTTGGGAGAAAAGAATGATGGGAAAAGGCACACGAGAGACGAGTGTGTGTGTGTGTGGGGGGGGAGCCTCCAGCTGTGACCGTGTTTATGACGGTGACTTCATCACGGAATAAACACAAAAAAAAAAAAAGACACTACAGTGCAGAGATGACAACACCGCCAAGTCCTAACCCTCACACAACACTTGCTGCTTGCAATCTGATGGGTGGCTCACGTGAGCCGAGCGCAGCTCATATAAATTCCATCAAATGATTATTAGCTATTTGAAGTCATTCAAGAAGAAAGCAATGAGAGCAAGCTATTTTAAATCCTTTAGCTTGGTCAATAATGTGTAAAATAAAATGAAAGTCACAATTTTGTTGAATGTACTATATACAATATAGTATTTTGGCCACAGACATAAAACAATAAAATAAGAAAACATTTGTTGGGTGGTAACTAACTGCAACTTCTTGTACCAAATAAATATGGCTCAGGACAATAACAAATGTCTGAGATTTTTTTTAATATACTGTACATGCAAACACACTAAAAGTATCATTTAAAATGTCTAAAATACAACATATGTCCTGATTATGGGCAAACAACAAAGACAGGTTGACTGAGCTTTACGGTATCCAGAAATATAAGCCATAAAAGTGCAGTATAGAAACGTATAGATGACGCTAGTCCTGAACAAAAGAGAAAACAAGACAATGTGATCTGCCTCGGGATGAAAAAGACGAGAGAAAGGAAATTACTGTCGAGCATAAAGTAAAACAATGGAGGAGAAAGTCTAAACTGTAACAAGTCACGTGGCGGGCCAGAACCCCCACACACGTATGTGGACGCACGCACGCACACAGACACACACACACTCATACACACACAAACACACACTTCACGTGCTCATCTGAAAACATGAGCACTCGTGACTCCACAAGTTGAAGTTAAAGAACTTTCAAGTCCACTCAGAACAGTCTGGTCCAAACCCAGTGTACTATAATGGCACGCCAAGAACCACTACTGAGAAGATAATTGCTTTGATAAACACAATCATTCGGTCTGAAGTTTGCGAGAGGCAAAATTCCACTAAAGTCAAGCAAGACCTATTACTTTTACACTGTTGTACTAAAAGAACTGTGTATTTCCATTTCTATCATTTCCAATGGGAAAAGACTGTTCACACATTGGAAAGAGGCACGGGGTCAGCAATTATGACCGAGATTGTGTTTCGTATTAGTGTACTGACTAAAGTGGAAGAATTATACCAATGGAACAAAGGTGGTCTGCCAACACTTGCCCGATGCTTGGGGAGACCTTCCGGAGGTAGACGAGAAACTTCTGTTTGCTTTTTGGACGCTCGACAGAGACCAGACAAGACATCTGGCTCCAGATTAGACCAGTGACTTTAAAACCAACTTAAGACTCCAGTGGCCTGGAACACTGAAGGCCTCCAGACTCAAACTACCGTAATTTCCGGACTATAAGCCGCACCGGACTATAAGCCGCACCAGCTAAAATTCGGGGATATTTTAGTTTTTTTCTTACATAAGCCGCACCGGACTATAAGCCGCACGTGCACACGAGTTTTTTACAAAGACAGTACACAGAAAGCCTTTTAAAAGTTTTAATAACATACTTTAACATATCTTTCTAAACATTACCTGTGACGCAACATGGAAGTGTGCACTGCTTTGTGTAATCTCTGAGTCACATGGCAGAGTAAGAGAAAGGGTTTAGAGCCCTTTGACGCAGGTAACCGTGCATTCCTACTAAACTCATAATAGTCACAAGCAACACAGCCAGAATAAGCAGCAGCCATAGTAGTATTTCAAAATAGTATTTTTGTTGTTGTTTTGTTCTTCAAGATACCGTACAACGGTGGTCCACAGCCTTTTTACGAGTGTATAAAAGTGATCAAGTCATCACAAAAATCACGAAAAAATCTTATATAAGCCGCACCTGACTATAAGCCGCAGGGTTCAAAATTTTGGAAAAAAGTCGCGGCTTATAGTCCGGAAATTACGGTATTAAGACTGCTAAACTTAAACATTGTGTTAACGCTATGAACCCGTTGACTGCCGGGAGTGGCAACATGTGAAGTCGAGTGACGGTAGGGAGAGTTGAAACATTCAGATGGCTATTAGGAGATGAACTGATCTCCCCTTGTGGCACAGTTGTTGTTGCTGTTCCGGCATAAAAGGCATACAGATTCGCCCGTTCTGCTTGACCAAGCACCCAAACAGGACAGGTGGATTCAGAGAAGGAAAGAAATCGATAGGCAGCTGATCACATGGTAAATCAAATACATTTTGATTATCATTTTAAAATTAGGCAAAAAAATAAAACAGAGCCACCCAGGTTTCAGCAGCTACCCGAAAGTATATTAACACTGTCAAACAACTCACATGCAAAGATGCCAAAATTGCAGGCTCCAGAAGTGTCAACACAGAGCAGCCATAACATGGAAGTAAAAAAACATTACATAACCTTTATACAGCATTATATTCACATTTGGAAGAAGCCTTGTTCTAATTAGATTCCATGTTTTGTTTTTTTTATTTCCTCCCAATCGTGCCACTTGAGAGCCCAAAAAAAAAAAAAAAAAAAAAGCAAAAATGCAATTAGGTCACTTTTTTTTTATACTGTGTACAGTGTTTTGGGCTTTGTACCGCCACTTGCTGTTGACTGAAAATGACATCACAGTGCCTAAGGGCTTAGGGAATGAACAAATATGGCTCACCTGTTTTCTGAGTCTGGTCACATGACATTTGCAAGCTAAGACACTGTAATGTTGTTTTTGGCAAGTGGCAAAACAAACGTAAGATAGATAAAAATGGGTGGATTTTGCTGCTTAATTAGTATTCCACAAACACAATATTAATCAGAATGCCACGTTTAGACTAGTGGTGGTGCATAGAACATATTGAAAATAATTTGGACTTCACTGCCCATTTATTATTCATCTATTTTGTTTAAGTTCATTCACTATGTTTTCTGAATGTTGAACAACAAATTATCTATAAAATATTGTCACAATATTTTGTGAATGTTCAACAACATATTCTCTGAATGAATAATTGTTATTATTTTGAAGTATGTATATTGCCTCAGTTTTCATACGATTCAGAATTTAATATTAGTTGCTGTGGTGACCGAATATGTTATCAAGTGGCACGATCTAGCTGTTTTTCATATAATTTACTTATGCTCAACCTGGATTTCACAGTACTAGTTGCTTTCATGATGTCATGCATCACAGTTTGACTGGCTATTTGAGTTTAATATTATTATTATTAATTTGTCTACTATATATTTTTCCATTTTATTTTGCACAACACCAAATTTGCACAATTTGTTGTATTTTGTTTCTTATTTGACTGCTCCGCAGCCAAGTCGGCATTGCAAATGAAAATCTATTCTAATAACCTTACATTGTAGGAATGATGAGTGAATCTTCAAATTAGATAACATTAAAAAAAAAAAAAAGCAGTGTACGTTAATGATTGACTACGGCGCGTTCCACTTTACGTACAAAATCAAAACAAAAATGTTCACTTACTGAGCCTCAACTTGAGTCCGAGCCAGCTCCGCGGAGGCGACTTGTGCAGGACTGAATTCATGGTCCACTTGTTCGGAACCATGAAGGCATGCAATCCTTCGTTTTTGGTGGTCCTGTGGTGATTTGGTGGCAACGGGGAGCCCACGCTGGTTCCCAGCAGGTTCGCGTGCCGCCGGCGGTGTGCTCGATGCTAATTGCTAATCACCCGGTAAATTTGCTGAGCAGTCCGGTCAAAAGCGCTTCCACATTGTCTTTCACACTGCAGCTGAAGCTCGGTTCGATTCGGATCTCACATCACGCCGAGCGCGTGGAAGGCAAATGGTGTTGTTTAAGTCACCCTGCGTCTTCACGTCAACTACAAAACATAGTCTGTCCTAACCTGGTACTTAACATTTAAAAATTAAATGTTCCTCGGTGAAAACGCCGTTCGTTGGACTTGGCGTGCAAGTCTGCTGTCCAAATGGGATAATACAAATTAATGTCCCCGGTGGTGTTTTAAAGAAAGCGAATTAACTCCGAGAACTTTTAAACAAAGTGCAGCTCCTTTTTTAGCATCGTGCCTCCCCCTCCAAACATTCGCCGACCGCCTGTCTGCCTTCCATTCATCCGCTGAAGCGATTTGCTCTGCAGTGGCAAGTAAGTGCCCCTAGGGACGCTAACTCGCAGTGATGATAAGATGGAAAACTCAAGTTACAATACAAATAAATATTCATAATACATCATTTATGCCTTTTAAAACGTTATAAATATAAACAGTCCATAATTTCAAATGATTTTGTTTCAAGGAATTTACATGGTATGCAGAACTGTGAGAAATTTTAGGCCTCCATTAAATGTATTTTAGGCTCTGTCGACCATACTGCAACCTGAATGTCATTCACTTAAGCATAGCGCTCTATCAAGGTTAGACTGTTATGTTAGCGTTATAGAGTTTCTGTTATCAGACTAACAGATGTTCCGATTCCTGGCTCTATCTTTGATGCCATAGTAACGCAAAAGGTTTTATCCGGATCATGTTGTGATGTCATTTTCAGTCAACAGCAAGTGGCAATGCAAACAGGTGATTAACCCTTATTCCACAAATGCAATCAGAGTGCCACAGTGGAGGCATATATTTTTCAAAAGATATATTTGGCGTAGTTTTGCTCTTTAAGTTAAGTGTTAAATGAAAGAACACATAAGGAACATAAGGAAGCACATAATTGAGGTACTTGGCACCCCTGTTTGTAACTTTTTAGCTGGGCTATTTAAGTTTAGTTTTCATTTTAGGTTTATGAATTATTTAAAATATCGAAATGATCAATCTGTAGATTACAATGCTAATGAGTTGGGAAATTAATTAATCAGAAAAACTGTTATTTGATTGATTGATTGATTGATTGATTGATTGATTGATTGATTGATTGATTGATTGATTGATTGATTGATTTAAAAACTTCTAATTTATTTTCTGTTATGCCCAACCCATCCACCCACTCCGGGAATATGAAAACATTTCACCTTCTCCAACTCTCCTCGCTATACTTATCTCAGAATTCCACATACTTTGACAGATTCGTAGGACCACCATCCAGACCTTCTAATCGAGAAATGAGCGCGTTATGATTTCATTTCAATACCATTGCATTGCCTTTGAGGGGGAAGTCGCCCCTCCCAACATGGCTGCCACATTGGTAGCGGGGCTACTGTTTACGGCACCCGTATTGTGACGTAATTTCCGTCCGAAAACGCAACTCTGCACTCCAGCTCACAGTTGTGATGTGAGTGTTTGGTGCGTACTCGAGCTGCACAAGCATCAGTCTGGCACTCAACTTGGACACAAGGATCTTCGTTCGAACAAATAGCCGAAGCCACGCCGTGACGTGAAGTATGAACTTGTAGATATTAAGATATTTAACGCGTTACCAAGTGGCTAACAGCGTTTTGCTAGCACCAGCGCAGAGGGAAGCTATTACAATATGTTAGCTGCTGTTTACATACACTGTTCACAGTCAATGGCAGAAATGTGACAGGGTGTCTAATAAGTGTTGCATGACCTGATTTGAAAAAAAAAAATAAACTCAAGTCGATATCAACTAATAGCTGATGAGATCAGTTTCAGCAAAATTAACATAAGTGGAGAATGCTTCGCACTGCAGTAATCTTTGTTAATTGACAGTAAACATACTGGAAGTTACATCAACAAGCAGCAACTCAGGTTTTGCATTAAGGGAGTCATCATCACAGTCCTGCTCAGTCGCAGTATTTATGTTGGTTCGTGTTTAACTTTAAAACACATCAGAGCATCAAAGTGGGCTGGGTGAGGGGTTCCCTGTGCTTGTTGCGGGCACAGCCAGGTAACGTTTGCAAAACTTGGACAAACCTTGAGACCGGTTCGCGTTCTGGGGTTAACCACAATAGCAGGTTCTGCATAGTGGGAATTTGCGGTTATAATAAATATTTAATAATACCTCTACTAAATGTCAATCTAAACTTCAAACTTTGCTGTTTCTGCGTTCAGCTCTCGATGGAGCAGCTCAAACGCCCGTCCACTGATAAGGAAGCCCCCCAGCAAGACGGCGCTGCACAGCACAACAGCGGGGACCAAATGCAGCTGAATGGGGGGTCCAGCTTTGGTTCTATGAGTGGACAGGAAAGAGGCACCAGGAAAGAAATAAGGAGCAAGTACAGAGACCTCATCGATTCAGTCCAACGTGAGTTGGTGACTTTCCAAGAGGTGGCAGCTGGCTTTGTTTATTTATTTTTGTGTTTTGGTCTTATGCTTGTACTTTTTTTTATTTCAGAAAATAGAGAAGATTTACTGAGTCCATCAAACAACAAACTAACAGAGGTTTTGGAAGCGGCAGACAGCCTTTTTGAAAATGGTACGTTTCATTTTTATCTTAACTTTTCATATCATCAGAGCAGAGTTGCCATTTCTGAAGTTCAGATGTTACAAGTTTCCCATTGCCTCGTCAGCAAAACATTACATGGTTGAGTTAAAAAAAAAAAAAAAAACATTTGTAAGCGTGAAACTCCGCTTATTCCCAATGTAACGTTTGATCATTTTCCGTGAAGAACATTGCAATGTCTGACAGCGGAGTTGTTTGACAGTGCGAGAGACGAGCGAAGCGGTGCTGGATTCCAAGTTCGTTTCCGTGGCTACGGACCTGAACAACGAAAGAGCCAGCCAGATGCGAGAAGAAGACAGTGCTTTTGACCACGCTGCTTTTGCTGAGCACCTTGTAAGTGATTCCACTATTTTGTCACTTGCATTCTATGATTGCTTTTATCCCGTCAACAGCTCTCCTTCATGGGTCTCAACCGACTGGAAAGTGGTGGGGGGGAGCAGAGCGAAGAGGAAATTGAGGGTTACTTGCCCAAAGATGCTTGGCAGAGACTGGCCCAAAGAGCTGAGGCTTGCTTTCAGACAGCGCCGACCTTCCACTACATGTGCGTGTGCCGATCTTATTCAGCTCACTGGATTAACCTGCATTAACTGCAAGAACTCAATGCGTTTATATTTTTCCACCAAAATCAATTCCCTCAAAATAACAATACTTTTTGAGGTTTTCTCTTTGTCCTATATGTTATTCCAAATCTGCTGCAAAATATCAGGTCAATTCACCTTGTGGTGTCTGACAGTACAAGACCCGATGTAAGTGCGACTAAGGCTTGTCTGCCCTCTAGCGGTCATCTCGATATTAAGGTTTCCAACTCCAGTCAGCCTATGTCTATTTGTGGTTCGGCATCTGCAGATTATGGTGGTACATTGAGAGAATTATTTTTTCCAAGCTGTGCTTGGTGGTTAAATGTATCCCGTGCACTCCACGTGATGTCCTCTATCTCTCATCAGGTTGGGTTCCTTCCATGCAGAGCCGCCCCCTCCGAAGCAAAGGATAGTACGTCAAAAGAAAGCCCCTAGCAAGGAAGCAAAAAGGATCATGCCCACTCAGGTGACGATGACACATTTAGGCCACTATCTCCATTCGCCAAAAATGATAAGGCACTCACTTTACATTAGACATCCATCAAATCACCACACAAAACCAGTCAGAAATCTAACATTGAATTAGTTATCTTCTGCCTTCTTGTGTTGATCTCACATGCACATATCAGCTGAAAAAGATGGAAGAGGCCGAGCAAGAAGCCACTGAGAAAGAAGTGGAGAGGATCCTGGCCTGCCTAAAAAGTTATCATCAAGATGACCGTGAGTTCACAGTTGACCTCTCAACCTCTGTGCCAAAATTCACCGTGTAACACCACTCTGCTTCCGTCACAGCGACGTCGCCGATATCGTATTACGAGTTTGTTATTGACCCCAACTCCTTTTCACGCACTCTGGAGAACATTTTTCACACGTCATTCCTGGTCAGGGTGAGTTTTCTTAGCAATCAAGAATCCAAATGAACGCTGAGCTTACCGTCTTGTGACTCCACACGTCTCTTTTCAGGATGGTTTGGCACAAATTGGTTTGGATCAAGATAAGTTGCCTTGTATAGGTAAAAGACTTTGTATTGATTTGTCAGTTAAGAGGGCATGTAACACATGTCAACGAAGAAGATTTTGTCGCGTCTTTCAGCTCCGATGGAGGAGGTGATGACAGAAGGCGAAGCTGGAGAAAGAGAAAACTGTAATGCATCTATTGTTTCAATCAGCCCAAAGAGCTGGAAGGTGAGAACATGCCTTTTCAGAATATTTTCTCTTGAAAGGTCTCAAGTGGGTAAACATACTGTTTTTTGTCCTTGTTAAAAGAATACCAATAAAACCCAACCTAAATCAAAGTACTTTAGAAAAAATGAAAACTAAAACTGCTAACAAAATAAAGGAGAGCTCAAATGAAAAGTCCTCAACTATTCTTACGTGGTACCTGACAAACCATTTTTTCCCCCTCTCATTTTCCAAGGAGCTCATCGAAGCTTTTGACATCACTGAGCCTATGATTCCGCCTCTGAACAGTCAGTGATGGACCAAACGTGTCACCGGGGACTCGACGGACTTGCGTTTGTTTGTTACAAATTTGTTTCAATTTTGAATTTATATTGGAGATAGTTTATATTTCAATAATAAGACATTTTTGTCGTCATGGGTGTATGCTAGATTGACTCATTTGATCCACAAAGCTAACAAAAAGATACATCATCATACAAATATATACAAAAGAATGTAAATAAAGCTTATTTATAATGAGCGGGGTTTCCTTCCACTGTTTAGTCTTTGCCTTCAGGCTGCAGGAATTATGACTTATTTTATTTGTTTATGTCGAAAAAAAATACTTGTAAAAATTCCAGTAGTGGAAGATTTTCTAGGACAACGGTTCCCAACCATGGGATAGTGGTCCGTGGGTCACATTACGTTTGATATATATATTTTTTTATTTGAAAAATATCTTGTTTTGAAAAGTGACCAGATTCTTTCTTTTACATTGTTACATCAGAATATAACTGACTGACTGGTTGTGCAAAAGTAGCTGCAAACATGAAAAATAAAATATAAAGAAAAATAACATACATTTCATCATGTCACTTATTTCACTGATGTGATGCTCGCTGTATACCTTAATATATAACTGCAAAAAAAACAAAACACTTAAAACAGCACAACGTAACTTCAAGTAAAAACTGATCAGTAAGTCATGACATTGAGTTTGATGACAAAGGAATTGATAAACAAATCAAACAATCACAACAACACTTAATACTTACCTTTTGTTTCTTTCTCGACTTCACACATTTAATGCAAACAGGCAGGGTGTGTTTCTTGCATATGAAGTTACCACTTTTGAAACATTGACTTGAAGCTCTTAGCGGCTTTGCATTGGCTACTTTGTTTTCACCTGCTTATAAATTTGGAATCTTATAATAGATAAAGCTGAATATCAATTTGGAGCGCTTTATGAGTGGGATCTGATTGCAGAACGGAGAAGGGTCACTTATGCTATAGACTAGAGGGATAATTCCGACCATCCTCGGCTGCAGCACTATTCGCCGCAGTTATAAATTTAGCCACCGGCGGCCGTCACGTTGCTACTCGCTAAGCGCCTTAACTTGGAATACGTTCATTTTATTCTGAACTGATCGCCAGGCTATCGCAGGGTAACACATAGACAACCATCCAAATTCACAATCACATCGACAATTTTGAGTTCCAACTAACCTACCATGCATGTTTTTGGAATGTGGAAGGAAACCGGAATACCCGGAGGAAAGAGGGAGAACATGCAACCTCCACACAGGAAGGATGGAGCCAGAATCGAACCATATGTCATTATCTTCTTGTTCTATATCAAATGCTGCTTCAATGTTTGTCCTAGCAATAAAAGTAAATACTACAAATCTGAACATTCTTTTCTGTTTTTAATATGACACCAGAATTCAAATGTAGTTTTGAAATGGCAGTGGTACAAAACAAACGTGTTCTGAGAGATTTCTCTCCTGAAGAGCCCACGTCAGACTTGATGTTTGGGGGGGGGACAAAGCACTTGTCGCAACATCAGTGCATCTGACTTGGTCTCTGCAGGCCTTTGAAGACTCGCAGCTTTCCAGCGCCCGTCAGCTCAAAGCTGTACTCCGACGTGACGTAAGGCAGCTCTCCCTGGAAACCACCCTGCCCCACAAAGTTGCCGTTGTTATTGTGTAATGGTTGAGAAATGTTATCTAATAACCAATATGTCAAACTTTTCAGCGAGTAGTCTAAGTCAGGCCAGCGTCTAACCTGCGTCGTCAAGATGCAGGAGGGTAACGACGTGGCTCCGAGAAGGAGACAATTGACCTTGCGCAGAACGGCAGGATTTACAGGCGTCAGTACAAAGTAGAGTCCTCGCGCCATGTCAATCCCTCGCAGCACACCTGCAAGATGAAAAACGAATGGCTTCGAAAACAAGAAGTATCAAGAGAGTGCAGACCTTTATTCTGCACGCCCCAAAACAATAATAAAATTGTAACCACACAGTACAGACTATTTTACACTTAAAACACAACAAAAGAAAAGATTATTTTGTACCCAGGCCCACACAGGGGCAGATGGGGGCTTGTGACAGCAAAACCGGACCTCCTTTGCTGGTCACCTTCTCCGCCAGGACACAGAGTCCCACCAGGCTGGAGTTGGCGGCATAGAACATGTCATTGGGCGCCACGTCGAAATGGATCACACCCAAAGCCACATCTGTGTGGGGCACCTGCAAGGGGCACAATAATGTCTATTATTTTATTATGTGCTTTGGAAGTGCAGTCCACATATTAACATGTCACTTTTTCATGAAAGATGAAAAGTTGAAGTGATGAAGTATTGGGAGACGGGGGTTCCTTATTTCTCAAAATAGTTCTCCCCGAATTGCTATTTGACACTTTAATCATATCTCTTTTAAAAATGATATTAAGAGGTTCTAATGAGGAACATGCTGTTTAAAGACTAATTGAATTTTCAGTTAAAGTTCATGAAAATGTCAATAGAGAAGCAATAGAGAAGCTTGTTTTAAAAAAAAAAAAAAAAAGTGCACCTGGTAGGGCGTGAGAGAGTGTAGAGGTCGAACAGGTCCCGGATCAGCCGACTGCAGCTGACTAAGATAGGCCAGCACTGACAGCTCTCGCAGCTCATTGCTGCGTTGGTGTTTCCTGTGCGACACAACAAATGTGCACGTGAGCCGCTGATGTCACACCACAACGCCGGTGAAATCGCAACGCTGAAAGACGGGCGCTTACGTCGTCGTCCCTTGACAGCCGCCGAAGTCGGAATAAATAGTCATGTGAACGTAGGTGAGGGGTGGGCTTTGTGTGTTCTCGGTGAACTCGTCCAACGCAGTTTGAGCGGGCGGGTGCGTTTGGAAGCCCTGGGCCGTCCTCAGAAACTCGGGGGTGAGGGCGGGGCATTGAGCGGTGCTGTCGGCGTGAGCGAGTTGGATGACATGTGAGACCGGGAAGAAGCGGAGCATGTCTACTAGCAGCTGCAGTCCAAAACCTAGAGATCGAACCCGCTATTAACTTTAAGTGGATTAGGGGGGGGAAAAGGAAGACAAAAACTTTTTCACTGACCTTTAACCCAGCCCATGGTATTGATGACAATGGGTGTCTCCCTGCTTGAAGAGCGTCTGTGCCACAAGGACTTGAGGCTTTCCAGGTAGCGGCTTAAGTCAGACTGGCAAGACGACTCGCCGTAGTAGACCATGTGGTCGGGGTCGCGCTGATGTGTGAAGGGGGGGCCTGAGATTTGATCATGCAAAGATTACAACAATTAAGTGCCTGCATGACATTTGAACCTATTTATAATAACAAATGAACACAGTACAAGCGGGTTAAAATTTCATACCGTGGAACCTCTAAAGTCAAACACAATCTAGAAAGCAGCACGGACGAGATGAAACGTACCCAGCAGAGGTTCTCTGACAGTCAACAAAGACAAGCAGCCAGCCGGGGTGAACTCCGTTTGACCGAGGTCCGCTTCTAAATAGTCCACACTAGTTGTACTACACACACACAGAGAGATACAATTGATCTTGCAATATCATTCGAGCATCCACGAATGATGAACAGGACACTTACTGATTTAGTAGCGTATTGATCACCATGCGGATGTACGTGGACTTGCCGACATTTTTGGCTCCGTAAACGAGGACAACCGCACAACCGTCCATGTCCCCTGTGAGAGACAAACACAGACAAGACTTAAAGGTGATCTTAGACCACCGCCAAGGCTGAACAATAATGCCAGACAGCCTTAAACAAATATTAATGAACTGACAACCTTTATAATCAATTATCTCACCCTATTTTTGAACATTCCTTTTGCCCATGAACAAACACACAAATGCTCAAACCTCTGCAGGCACTGACCACCGCATCCAGGGATGCCCGGCAGCTGGGCGACACCTTCAGGCCCTCGATACTGTCGACCAGAGGAATCATTCCTAGACCGTTAAGGGGCGTGTCTGGTACGGCAGACAGCAGTTCCCCCTGTAAGCATAGGTTGGAGAGGAGCTTACACTCTACACGCACAACTAAATATGTTATAAGCACATTTTAGTTGATACAATAAACTCTTGCATTTTTGCAGTTTAGCATTTGCAAATGCGTCTAGTCACATATTTTATTGGGAGGTCTTATCTGTTTTTGCTACAATTCACCCATTGGCTGCCATTTTGTGGCACCAATGACTTCCAATTGTCTTTATCTGCAGCGGGGCTCAGCCCCGATGCTTTGCAAATTGGGGCGCTACCTTTTAGGGCAAAAACTGTGCTGTGTTTTCTGTCTACACTCAAATACTCTTGTTTTGATCGTGTTCCCCCTCCACCCTGCTGACAGCTTCAACTCCAAAAGGAAATGCTGACACGGGGGTGTCATCTTACCATAGTGGGGTCAAACAGGGTACTGAGATTGCTGAAGCTCGATAGGAAGCGTGTCAGCGGAATCTCCATGGGCTCCAACAGGATTATTGAGGAGTTGGTGACAACCTTTTTAAGCAGCTTCTTCTGTGACGCTGCAAAAACAGGTGATAGTAAAATATAAAACACAGCTGTAACGACAGTCTGCAGCACTCAGAGTGTAAATTCCCCTTGCGAGGTTGAGTTACCTGCTGGAAGGTAATTGCACAGGATCTCTGTTGCCGCACTTTTGTAGTCTCTGCTGTCATCGCAACCCTCCGTGGCTGTGATGGTCAGCGGACAATGTGAGGCGGGAGAGAAGAGCGGATATGACTGCTGGCCCTCTTCGATGGTGAAGCCCATCACTTCCACGCGCCCGTACAAGCAAGTCAAAAAACACTTCCCGCGGAAACACAGGGTCTAAAAGAATGATGGACATGGTTAGAAGTAGACTTGATGGTAAAACTTCCTGTAGCGTACCTGTCCTTTATGCATGACAAGTACTGCATGCTTCCTCTGGTCATCCCTTTCTGCACACTGATGGAGAGACTTCCCATCCAGTCGACATGGATGCTTATCCTCTGTGGCACCTTGCGTTTCAAGCCCATTCATTTGGACCGACTGGGAGTACTCCTCCCAGTCCTGAAACTCATCAGAATCCAGGCCCATGTTGCCATTTGTGAAAGACTTTGTCTGAGAAGCACTTTTCCCAGACACTGGCTTTGGCTTGTTCTTTAGTCTCTTGACAGCTGGCTTCTTCTTCATGGCCACCTTATGGTCCTTGATCACCCCAACCATGACAGGAGTGGAGTTGAGGTGAGAGGAACTAATGGGAGGCCTGCACCGTTTACCCCTCACATCTTTCCACTTCTGAGATGTGGCGCTGCTCTTTGAATTCGTAACTTTCTTCGCCTTCATTATGCCAATGTTAGGTGGCTGGTGGATAAGCACTAACAAATGTAAACAAATCAAGAATGATATTCTTTCTTCATAGAATGCAACCGAAAAAAAAGAATATCACAGTTTTGTGTTTTTAAAACAAAGGTAAAAGATCAATTTACCTTCAAACAGGAACCATCGGCCAAGAGAAATTAGCGGGTCTAGCTAGCGATACCTCGCTAACTTTGCATGGTCGTCATATGTTCTTCGTCTGACATAAAGGCAAACTGCAACTACGCCAATAAGAAAACTCACGGAAGGTTGCTCGGAACTCCTCGGCGACCACTTAACCACTTCAAATGGTTTATTACGAATCGTCTGGTCCTAAAGTTGTGGTTAGCCAGCTAGCTAACATGTGTACCAGAGAGCCACAACACTTGATTGAATGTAGATGGCCAACAATGATTTCCCCGTGATACTTGCCTAATTTGTATCGTGGTAGAAATACACAGAAACTCAATTCAGATACAAGCCCTCACTTTACAAAAAAAAAAAAGCTTTTTTGGGTTACAATCTAAATACTGATGTGGAATATTAACCCCGACCATTTTATTCCGGAGGTCTCGTACTACGTCACTTCCGCTTTGTTTAAGGGGCCTACAAGACGCAAAACAAGGTAAATGGAGCTAGTTTGGCACTTTTACTCGAAAAATACCATGCACTGTCTACGCAACTTCAACGGGAAATGAATTTTGGTGAAAATTTTACAGATCGACGTTAGTTTCCTCATTCTTGTGGTAAGTCTTGAAATGCCACCGCAGCGTACCAGCCAAGCTAAGGGAGCGTCTAGAAAAATGATGCTAGGACGTAAACGTCGACATGCTAAGAATTTGCACTGCATTGTTCATCTCTATTTAAAGTTAATGTACTACTTATTTTCACCGTAAATATTGCAGTTGTTAGTTATAGAGGTTTATTTATATTTTGTAGTCCTACTTGTAGACAACCGTAGCGTACCCCACTGGGCATCCTCCAATCGTTTTTGAAACTGTAAATGTATTGGGGCAGTGTAGGTTAAAGTATGGCCAGCGTTGTTCTGCTCCATTGAGCATCTACATTATCAAGACTCCTGTAATATTTATTATATTCGTTTGGATAAAAAGAAAAAGTCATTGGTTATTTGTTTTTATATTAATTTAACTTGGTAAAATAATTGGTTAATTGATTTATTATAACTTCTAACAATTTGAGAAATCGGTGAAATTGTTTTGCAAATATTTATAAATAATACAGTGAAACTGAACATGAATTTTATATTTTATTGTAATTATTTTGCATATTTTTCTTACATATATATATGGATTTGAAGATTTCAAAAATATCTCACGTTGTTTTTGTTCCAGTGGAAATGCGTGTCACTGACCATGCACAGCGTGTCCTGTCTACCTTGAATCAGCAGAGGGCAGCAGGGAGCTTCTGTGACGCCTTGCTGAAAGTGACCGATGGGGTGGTCTACACTGCCCATCGTAGTGTCCTGGCCTGCTTTAGTCAAGTCTTTCAGGCGGCCAATATGGCCACTGCCTCACCCAGCGTGGAGTTCCACCTCCATGAGTGCTCCAGCGAAGGCCTTGAGCTGCTGCTGGACTTCGTCTACACAGGGGAACTCAAGCTGGATCCGGGTGTCCTGGACAATGTGCAGAGTGCAGCCTCCAGTTTGTGTATCCCCGAAGCACTCGCAATGTGTCAGCGCTTTAGGGACAAGCCAGTTGACGCCGTCTCTCTTGTCAAGCGAGGGCGAGGCAGACCGAGAAAGACAAAATCTGAGGACTTCTCTGTCTCTGGTGAAGACACAAACAAACTGACAGCAACTAAAGAGGAAGCTGTCCTAGAGGGGGTCGGAAATGACTTGAAGCCCCCCGTCATCGCTGCGACTACCCGCTCGGGCCGTGTAGTCAAGGAGCCCAGACGGATGATCTCTGAAGAAGATGCCTCCTGTGATGTCCTGGCCAGTGAGGAAGCTCTGCCTCCGTTTTCAGAGCATGCTGATGAGCAGGGTCAGAACACTGAGCAGCAAATGGATCAAACTCAGGTAAAAAGTAAACAGATACTTTTTTTGGATGACCTCAATATTAAATACACGAAGAATCAGTCTTTCTTCCCCCCCTTGCAGATTAGCGACCCGCCGAGCCACATGAACGATTCAATGGCAGTTGAGAACGAAAGCGTCCGTTTTGACTGGACTGTCCACGACTCTGATGAAGAATACGTACCCATCAACAAGTCCAGTCCTGCTGTGGCATCTGCATCAAGAAATCGACAACGCCGCCCCAGTTTGCGCAAGAGCGGCGAGGATGAAACGGCGGACGGAGGAGAATCCGAGAACTCCGTGCACTGTCCTATCTGTCACAAAGTCTTCAAGAGCAAATATTACCTCAAAGTGCACAACAGGTAGGTGCCGGTCCCCAAATTCTCTCATGTCTGCATTGAAACGAATTCTGGTTTAATCTTGTTTTATGCCCTGCAGACGTCATACTGGCGAGAAACCGTTTGGTTGCCACAAATGCGGGAAGCACTACTTCAGAAAAGAGAATCTTTTAATTCATGAGCTCAGGCACTGTGCCGCAACACAGGTGAGGTCAACATCTTTTTGTTGATTGTTTTTGTCCTATCGTGGGTCAAAAAGCTTTTTGTAAATCTATTAATCAAATTAATTTAATTTATTTACCTATAAAAAGCAATGAAACATGTATTTGCATTCAAAAGTGTACAGTGTATTTTTCTGTGTTGAATTGGAGAACCCTATGACGTTTTTGCCACTCACTCCAGACATTCACGTGTCAGACGTGTTCGTCGTCATTCAAAGGAAAAGAGGAGCTGCGTGCACACATGGTCTCCCATGCTGAACAGATGCCCTACAAGGTAGCGCCAACGTCAGGGTGGCTTGAACCGAATGCTCATTTTTGACGTCTTGTCGCTTTTTCTCCTCAGTGTACACAGTGTGCTGAACAATTCATGTATAAGAAACACTTGACGTCTCACATGATGAAGGTCCACGGCCACCCCAAACCACATGCTGTAAATTGGTCTATAATATCTAGATTTGTCATAATTGCGTTCAAATGAAAAGCCTAAAAAATAGGTTTCTCTTTCAGTGCCCACAGTGCCCGAAAACCTTCTGGACTCGCTACGAGCTGCGAGTCCACGAAGCCGCTAAGCACCGCGGGGAAAAGCCGTTTGTGTGTGAGGAGTGTGGGCACCGAGCGTCCAGTCGCAACGGCCTGCAGATGCACATCAAGGCTATCCACAGGTCGGACCTCACCTTTTTCTTTTCAAATAGTTTGGTGGATTGTTCCGACAGTCCACCGTTAGTATACATATTCATATACATATAATACGTATACATATTTGACCGCACACAATTTGTTTTATGACTATAGCAAAAAAATATTTTCCCCAACTACAAACCCCAATTCCAATGAAATTGTGACATTTCTGTAAAACGGAAAAAAAACAGAAGACAAATCATTGTATTTTGCATTTATCCGCATTTTACTCAGCACCCCGGCCAACTTCACTAAAATCAAAGTTTGTGTATTTCCGTTCAGATGACGAGCCAGTATATTCTCATCATTCCCATTAAAAGTTCCCATGAGATCAGTTACCTGATCCACTTTCTTTTTTCTAGAAATGAGCGGCCCTTCCTTTGTAGCATCTGCGGCCATGCCTTTTCCCAGAAAAACAACCTGAACATGCACCTTCGCGTGCATAGCGGCGAAAGACCATACCAGTGTCACCTGTGCGGCAAAACATTCCGCACGCAAGGTAACAGCTGTCCGAGTGACGCGATTGTTGGTTGTGCGCCAAATTGATCCCGCTCTGCTCGGACGGCAGCCAGCCTGGAAAAACATCACCGCACGCACACGGGCGAGCGGCCCTTCCCCTGCGACGTGTGCGAGCAGCGCTTCACCGAGAAGGGCGCCCTCCTTCGCCACAAGGCCAGCAAGCACGAGGAGGGACGCCCCCACTGTTGCCACATCTGTAGCAAGACCTTTAAAGGTTAGAACACCGCCGGCGTGCCAGTGGCCCGAACAAACAATGAGCAAATTTGACCACCTCTGGTTTTCTTCGCTAGCCAAAGAACAACTGCGAGTGCATCTGGGTCGCCATAAGGGTATGAGGAAGTTCGAGTGTGGCGACTGCGGCTACAAGTTCACCCGACAGGTATGAGACAGCATGTAGCTATGGGCAGGGCCTTCCACATTTCAGTAGTAAAGCACATCGTCCAAAAGTAATGGGACAGTTGGCTGCTTGATTAGCTGTTCCATGGCTAGGTGGGCCTTCATGGCTGCGGCCAGTCAACTAGTTCCTATCTGAGATAAAAGAATCACAATGAATTGAGAAGTGTTTGGGGCAATATTATCTGGATTGTAGCTGAAATTCGTTTTCGGTCTCAGGCACACCTGCGTCGACACGTTCAGATCCACAAGCGGACTGAGAACTACAACCCGCGACAAAGGAAGCTGAGGAACGTGGTTGTGGATGAGCAGGATGAAGATGTGGGTGACTTTGAAGCCACCAAACCCGAAGATGCTTTGTCAGTCACTCCAGAAGCGGTTGGCTCCGCAGCTGCCGGCGGCACAGAGCCCACTTGTGTGGTCGCTGTGGTGATTGAATAGAGAGTTTCAATAGTAAATGATAGAAAATATTTGAACTCAAAATCAGGACAGGATTCTTCTCATCTATCTGTTCCTTAATACAGGAATCAAGGACAATTGGACATAACGCATTGTGCTGAAAATATCCTTACCTGGGAAAAAAAACCTCAATAGAGACTCAATATTTTCGATTTTAAATGCATGATTTATTTCGACATTCAAGGTGAATGCATCATGCTACACTTGCTATTAAATATATTTAAATATAAAACCTCATGCATTTGTTTTCTTTGTAAAAAAAAAAAAAAATGAGCACAAATAAACAATTAGCAAGAGGCTAACCAACAAGAAGCTTAAATCTTTCACTTCCAGCTAAGAAAATCGTAAACATAAGCGATAAATTTACATTGAGGTCAAATAAGAGAAATACATGGGCACGTAAATGTAACAAAAAGTTCCATGTTAGGGTTACCCCGTTGCACTTCCAGTTGGGACCAGCCGACCGAGGTGCAGTTCCTTAACGGACTTCACATCTCTGACGTTATGGTAACTAGTTGAGACTCACTCAACAGTGCCTCTGCTGGTTGTGGCCACAGAGTACATGCTATTTTGCCTCATTTGTTTCAAAGGTGCAATCATTATCATTATGAGAATGTAATTATCATGCATACACAAACATATTAAATTTGCCATGAACACATTTTTAAAGGCAGGGAAGGTCCATGCACATAAGAAGCGAACCACTAATAAGCATTACTCAGGCACTGTGACAGTTACATCATTTATGCTTCAGGGTAACAGAGTGTCAGTTTGGGAACGTAAACATTGTGGCATGCTCTATAAATATAGCTGACAAGCACATACTGTATGCAGCTCAAAATATGATATTCATGACTTACAAAATCATGTTTCTCAATGTTACTTTTAATCTAGCTCAATGACTGAGCATCCACAATTGAAATTAGAAGCATCAAAATAATAATAAAAAAAAGTTTAATTGGGCGGGTGCTTCCAGCATGCTTCCAGGTAGGGCTGAACGATTTAAATAATCCATGAGCGATTTGTAAATGTGATTTGATTATCCATTCATCATACAGCCTGCACTGGAGGACATTCACAGCTAAAACAAAACAATTTAGAGTTGGTGTGATTGGTTTAGCCGAGTGGTTAGATAATGAAATTAAGTATTTCTCTGGTACCACTGGCCGCATCACTTCCTTGACTTAAAAATGCAAAAGATAAATTTCATGTTGAATGGAAGTTTTTTTTTTCTTTTTTTTAACACTATTACCCTATTTAATCAATCTGTTTTGCAGCTTCTGAATGATGATCATTCTGCCTTAGTCCAAAATGTTCTTAACAAAAAGACTGCATGCTAGTCATGTTTTTCTTTCTGGATGTAGTACATGACAACAGTTTCAAGCCTGAGAGGCTTGGATCCTCTTTCAAATCCAAAAGTCAGGTGACACATTCATGTTTCAGCATTGTGATGAAAAGTCACAGTCAACGAAGAGCGATCCAGAGTCAGTGAGCCGCGTTCACGTCCTGATTGACATTGTTGTTGAGGTTGTGTACAGCCTGGTGACGCTGGTGCCGGTGCAGGTTGATGGCGTTAGCGTCCGGGGCGCCGACAGGCTCAAAGGCATTCGACACCAGAGGCATAAACTGTCGGAATATGCTGACGCTGCCGTGCCAAAAAGTGGGCTGAGGCAACCGGCCCGCGACGCTCCAGGTGCGAGTGGCCGGGTCATATGCTTCCACTACATCTGACAATTCGAATGTGTTGTCGTAACCGCCGGATACAAACAGTTTGCCGCCCAGCGCCGCCACGCTGCCTCCGACGTGAACCTGAATGGACAAAGATGTACAAGAAACATTTTATCAAGTACTGTTTAAATAATTTCCAGTGGACACGTTGCTTAACAAACAAAATATATGAAGAAGTATCCAAACCTGGTTCATAGGGCTAATCTTATCCCACTGGTTTGTCGGGGGGTTGTAAACATCAACCTCTGCTGAGTCATCCCTACAAGAAATGCACAAGTCATTTTTCTTCTTAAATTAAGAGTAAATTAAATAGAACATGAGTCAACTCTTGAACCCTTGAACCCTTTCAAACTGGTACGCATTGTCATCAGTGACGCAGATTTCTGCCAACAAGCCAGAAATAAAACCGATGCAGTTACACGAACTATCTTCTGGAGTTGCTGAAGAAAATATACCGCCGCCCGTAAGAAGAGTGACTCCAAGTGACAATACACTCAGCTCTTGAGATTGACAGTTTCCGCCGCACCTGACAAAGAAGATGAGGCCGTTGAGGGTCACCGTTTTAGGGGTGAACGACCACAGCGGCAGCTGTCCGCAGTTGACCATGGACCAACGTTTGCTGTCCGGCTCGTAGGTCTGGACGGCCATGGTGTCCTCCCCGGCGAGACAGCCGATGGCGTACAGACGTCCGTTGCACGTGGTGGTGGAGCAGTTGTCCATGGCGTGCAGCATGGGCGGCAAGGCCTCCCAGCAATCCAGCGTGTGGTCGTAGCGCTCGGTGCTGTCCGACGCCACCACGTACAGCTGACCTTTCAGCACGCACGAGCTGTGGTACTCGCGCGCTTTCAGCATGGGCGACACCTCCGTCCATTCGTTGACGCTGGACTTGTAGCGCCACACGCCGTCGTACAGGCGAGAGCCGTCAGAGCCGCCTGCCGGAGGACAAAAGAATGGATGACGTGCGATTCTAAAGCCGTACCTCCATCTTTGCTTTTTCTATTGTGTCCAGTTTAGCGTGGCATTTGTTGGTTGCTATGTTGGCTTCAAATTCTTCAAGATTTACAATTGTCCAAAAAAAAAAATAATCAATGTCTCATCTGTGTTTCTAATTTGCCATGATGTGCCGTTAAATAACTTGCATACTCAATTGTGACGTGCTGTTATTTTAGTGATGCTGCTCAAGTTCCAAGTGTCCTGCATGAGCATTGCGAAAGCTTTAGATGCCGTCCGTGACGGGTAATTATGAGGAGGGCCTGGCAGCACAACATGTTCTGCTTCACTCTGATGTAATCACTTTGAGGTTTAATTAAAGACATTGGAATACGCAAACACTCAGTGGAATATGTGTCTTGAGACGATTATTGCCTATAGGAATGAAGAGTTGTTTCATATTTAAATACATCAGAGATCAATCCGAACCAAATTGTGTTTGATTTCAGAAGTTCTATAGTACTGAGTTATATAGAGATTGTATTCCTTCAGATCCGTTTGGTTTGCGGCATCTAGTGACATTTCGGAGATAAGCTAAAACTGCTTCAAGTCAAACACGGTGCACCAAAACTTACCGGTGACATACATATCATTCCCGAGGGCAGCTATGCTGTAGCCCCCTCCAAGGTGGTCGGGGAACTCGGCCAGGTAGCGCCACTGGCCCGTTTGCGGGTTGAAGCAGTCGACGGTCACCAGTTCGTCACAGTCCTGGTCGCAACCCCCCACCACCACCAGGATCTCGGCCAGTCCGGTGGACGGCCGCGGACGCATGCGGCGGCACGGTCTGTCGTGGCGGTCATACTCGCTGGACTGGAAGCTACGGGCCTCGTTGACCATGCGGAGGCAGGTGGGTGAAAGATATACAAGGGGGTCGCTCTCCACATGGGCCAAAAGGAAGAACCTCCTGACAAAAGGGAGTCGGACCTGCTGGAGGAGCTCGGGCCAGTAGTGAAGTCTCCGTTGGAGGTCGGCCTTCACCCAGCGCACCGCGATCTGATAGACGGTCTCCTCTTTGTCCACGCACAGCTCGTCATCAGACACAAACTCAAGGAGGCGCTTCCAAGGCAAGCGTTCAAAGTCTGTCCCTTTAGCGAGATCCATTAAGTTTTTGAGGACAAAGCGGCGGGCGCTGGCCGCCAGCTCTCGGCAGGCGTAGGCCTCCGCAAAGTCTTGGATTTCTAAGCAGTTGGTAACATCCAGACGTTGCTCCAGGAACGCACAGCAGGCTTCTTTGACTGACGGGAACTGAAACAGATCGGCTGTTTTCAGCAGAAGATCCACGTTGTCCTGTGTGACGGTGACCCGCCCTGTGTAGCAGAAGTCCACCAGCAGTCCCAAAAGCTCGGCCGAAACCTCGTGTAGAACCACCCGGTCCATGATGCTCTCCCGTAGCGTACCGGTAAACATAGCCCGGAAGTAGGTGCTGGCGGCGGCCAACACCGTGCGGTGGCAGTGGAACTCGCGGCCCTCCGCGCACAAAGTCACGTCAAAAAACTTGCGCTCTGCCCGGAGCTCGTGAATTCCTCGAAGCAGGTTGAAGGCGTGGGCCGTGTCAAAAAACGGCAGAGTGGACGCTTGCGTCTGTAAGACGGGATTCTCCATCTCGTCTCAAATGGTTGCGCTCGGGAAGACGTTTACATCTAAAAACAAAGCACATTAACACACTCACCTGTTATTAGATTCTACAACTAATCCAAAACCATTTTAAAAGTTTATTCTTATACCCCATGGGCAGGGCTCAACACAACAGTCTAGAACATTCGCCAGCTTGGACTGATATGAACAGTTCCTTCCTAAAGACAGGCAGCTCACTTGTGCGCTGAGGCTATAAATACACAGTTTCCATTTCCACTGAGTGGGGGGATTTGGATGGGGCCTTGGAAGAACACCTAGGCTGTCGTGAGGGCGGCAGAAAATTACAGCCAGACCTCTTACATTTATCTGTGATGTTAGTTTACGCAAGCCGCACGATCCAAAGCACCAACTTTCAGTTACAATTTCTTCAACGTGGCGTGTTGTTCGATGATTACCGATGGCGTCACCCTGACAGCTGCAAAGACATTTAATATGTTACACGTGGACGCTACGTACTATTTTAGTGTTTTTACGTTTGAGCTCTTGTTTATTGTTTTGATTTAGGCTTTGGTGTGTCTGTTGGTCCACAGCTCAGATAGTTCAGGAGCTCTCCACCATCTAGATTTGGTGTTTAGCCAAAGCAATATATGTCACATTGTATGAGAATTTGACTACATTTGGGAAAATTGACGGTTAATAAAAGATTTGCTGATTCAGTTCCCTCCCATGTGACCTTAGCTGTATGGAAAATTAATGGATGCACAAATTGTCTTTGATTCTGAGCTAAATGCTAAGTAAAACATTCGCTGTGTCGAAAAGGTCAACATTTGTAAAATATTGCATTTCAGAAAGCACGCCCGCGACCCCCGTGGGGACTAAGCGGTTCAGAAAATGGATGGATGGGTATTTAAGCTCTAAATCTGAAGAAATTGATGGTCGGACCACCTCCGGGAACTGGTTGTGTTGGACTTTTGGGGGCCACTGTTTGTCAAATTTGAACCAGTAGGTAATGCAGGCGTTTAAAATAACTACTTGACTTTTAGACAGTAGGGATCAAACTTCTAATATTCTCTTCAAAGATCATCAATCTATTTATAAGCACATTACTGAAGCACCATTAATCACCTCTTGTTAACATTCGGAGATCATTTCCTCTTAAAATAAGAAGGGCTCTGCTTACAGAGGTTTGCTTTTAAGGTCATAATAAAGCCGCTGGGCTATGGCCAGCCGACTTGGCACACATTCCACTCAGGGGCTTCAACAATAGAGCCACACATGGTGCTCTGTGAAAGATCAAAATGCCTGCCGGGAGAGTGAACGAGACCTTTATACAAACCACACTGCAAAAACATATAAGCCTTTGCCACCAAGGTAAGAACTGGTCTGTATGTAGGATATGGTTGCTTTGGAGAAATCAGATTTTCCTAATCCCACTACCTCCTATTGAATGCTGAGCAATATACGGACAGTGGAAAGATTTATCAGAAGCTCATACAGTGATTCTGGAGGGAAGGTGGCCGCTCGTCTATGAATGACGTCCAACCAGCGTAAGAATGTCGGGACACGTTGCTGAAATGATCTCGGGAACCCATCTGGGCTTTACGTAAGACACATGATGTTTGTTACTCTGTTCCTTCTGAAAATATAGCTCCTGAGGGTTAATGCCGCTTTTTCAAGCAATGACACCAGTGTAAACACCAGCGGAATAAAAATCCTGCCATGTGACACCAAATTATATGGATGTCACAATTACCCTGATCCATCGTGCTGGTTAGGCCAGAATTCATGACTCACTTGTTAGTCATATTTCCCAATCTGCTTATTTGATTGTCATTATCATTCATTATTTATTTATTACCTATCCTCACAAGCTTAACAATCTGAATGGAGGTCTACTGGTTCTATCCACATTTTAATTGTCTTGCTGTTGATAAGGTGACATCCAGGTAAAAGCAGTTTTATTCCAAGAACTTCAGGAGAGTTCTTTCCTACACAATACTAGATCTACTGTGCACTGATGACAATGAGGACATAATCATGGGAGTCAGATGACCATCACCAAGGTGACCTAAAAAAAAAACGGTTATCTGCACTGCACAGCTGGCTGGCTGGCCACTCATACAACAGCTGCAGTCGGTTGCTCACCATCGTAATGCACGAGTCACCAGAGATCAGCTTGACCAGGCCATAAAAAGCCACACGCACATATTCAGCTCACTTGGTGAAGCAGATCAGCACAGTCTCTCTCAGTTCAAGTGGAAAACTTTAAGAACAATGTTAGATCACCGTGTGATTTACTTTTTACCTTGACAGTGATTTGAAATTGTCTTCCGAAGCACAGGTTCTACCATTTGACACTATCTAAGATACTTGCAAGTCTTCAACTTTTTTTCTCCCAGCCACGTTGTGACATACCAAGCTGTGCTTCTCACATTCTTGTCATTCCTCCTCGTGCAGTCAATGAAGACGTTTTCAGTCAGTCGCCTTGCATCCTTCCTTCGTTCAAGCAACCGTACATGTCCATCCCAAATGCTGTGGCTTGAGGCTCAAGTTACTGATGAATGCCAAAACTTCCCCCCATAAGTAACAGAACTAATAGCATCTAAAACAATACTAAAACAGACTCTGACGTTCGATCACAAAGTGGAGCTCACGCAAAATATATTAACAAGTCACCGAACCTTGTTTTGCATACTTAATCTAAAACCAATGAACGGCATTGCTCAAAAATTCGGTGGATGGCGAATACCGATTCGACTCATTTCGTTTATTTCCCCGACTGACGGTTTATGACGTTTTGGCGTTTGTGACGCGACATGGGGAAAAAACACTTTTTGTTTGGATTTTTTTTTTTTTTTTTTTTGGTCACTGTTAAAAGTTGAACGCTGTGGAGCGGTGAGTGCGAATTTACAGACGTCATAATTCAATCCAAAAGCAAAAAGGTTGCTGTCGTGCTGACTCTTCGCTGCATGGAAATTGGTGCAAACATCGACTATAAAAGCCTTCTTACCCGTGTTTGTCCTCGCTCTGGCCTCATAAATATTCAGATAACTGCGAAAAAAGGAAAGCCTTTACAAAAGAATCGGCGATGAAACTTTGATGTCGCAGATGTGTTCGGCCTCCTTCAGCGCCATGATAGTATGAACTGCCACACGCTGCCTTCAGGGAGTGTAGGAAAAACGAGTACTTGAGTGAACACGCAGGCAGTAGATATTGGAATTTTGTATTTCTCCGGTTTTTATTTCTCTTTCTGCTTTTCCACTCTGAGTCTGTTGTTGTGATCTAAATAAATGTGGCATTCTAGTCAATGAATAAGACCATTCACTTTGGTACCCATTATTTGAAAAGCACTTGAAAGGCCCTTATTATTTGAAAAGCACATGCAAGGCCACAACTACAAATCACTGGTGATGTTTTTATTTGTATGGTTTTGCATGATAGGAACATTTCTTCACAAGTATGATGTATTCCGATCACAAAGATGATTATACTGGTTAAATAACTACATTTAGTTCGGATGCCATCAGACGGCCGCGTGGCCTAATGGATAAGGCGTCTGACTTCGGATCAGAAGATTGAGGGTTCGAGTCCCTTCGTGGTCAATTTTTGTGGGCGCTGTGGATGACTCATAGTCTCTGTGCTTTAACTGTCACGAGCAAATTGAATCCATTTATATTAAAATGTATTTTTAGACTATGTTCGATTGGGGGACTTGTTTTATGACAAGTGATGATAATTTCTCCAACATGAAAAACTGCAGCGACCGTACTGTTATTTTCTGTAAGTCTTATAGTGTAAGGTTAAACAAATGTAAAAGCAAAACCATGACAATAAAAGCGCCTTTTCTTCGGCGATCACTGATTACAACTACAAAAATAAGACGGGCATATAATTTATGAAACAGGCGCCTTACAACAGCTTCGCCACAAGATGGCGACAAGCCTCACTATTCAATTAAGTTCAATAAAGGCAGCAATGCCAAAATGTTTAAAACGATCTAGTGAGACAATTTTAAACACTGCGCAAGTAACTTGCTTACCACGTCTTAATTGATCTGGAAATTTTGCTGAAAGTTTTTAACTGCTTCTGTTGTTTTGGTTTGAAATGGAGTTCACTGAACTAAGCATTTTAACTTTTGTATATCTGTGCGTAAACAAAACCAAATATTTACAGATTGAGATAATTACATTTAATACTGTACACGTTTCCCCCCATTTGTCTTTGTCTATTTGAAGGAGGCAAAACAATATTAGTGCTCTAAACAATGTTGCACTCACAGATGCCTTTTTTTTCAGTGAAAGAAAACGTACAGAGTGAATTCCGTCTCAACAAAAGTTAAATTTATTCATTTGCTCTTTTCTTTTACAGTTTAATTGTCAAATAGATGACAGATGCAGACTACCATTGTTTATCCATCTCAAAGCAATCTATTGGAAAATTGATTTGACACGGTAGTTACACTGAAGACGTGTGTATGTATGCATTGTTCTGATGCTCCGTTTGCAGTCTCACAATGTGAATTATTGATATGACAGACCGCAGCTTCCATTGTCAATACATCTCCCTAGAAACAGAGATAGAACAATACTCTGACCAAGATCAATAGATGGAAAGACCGAAGCGAGGTGGGGAAAGCCAGAGGCCGCTGATGACATGTTTGCTGACAGTAAATAAATTTTAAATTAATCAAGGCGGTTTGAAATTTAACAAAAACATTATTGTTGCATTTTTTTCCAATGGGGAGAGTGATTTCAAAATATGAGTGGTCTCACAACAAAGTGCCTTCCACTAGAGCTTCTACTATAGAAAAGAATGCACAGTCCCCTTCTGCTTGGCCACGTTTATAGAGGGCATCATAACAACCTACTTAGGTGGTGTGCTGTAATATAATGAAAGGTCAAAATGTGCCTTTCCTAATTGAATTCCCAATGTATTGTGGTGCAGGTGTTTTTTTTTTTCTCACGGCGACAGCTTTCAAGAGCGTTGAATCCCACGCTCTGGGCTCGCTGAGAGAGTGGGCGTATGATTAGTGCAATGGCTAAACATCAGCTCACGTCAAACAATATCAAGCAAAATGTCTTTGTATGCCGCCCATAAAATAGGGCAAAGCCTCGCATTGGGAAAAGGGGGAAATATTTTGTTGCATTAATTTATTTATTTGCATTCATTGTTATTCATGCATTCAAATTGTGTCATTATTTATTATTTTTACATGCATTGTTATTTATGAACGACATAATACACCTGAGGGCAGAATTATTCCGCGTGTGCAGCTGTACTTGGAGAGGTTTCGTCTGCGCAAGTCGTGTTTAACAATGACTTGTTTAGCTATTTGGCAAGAAACCAATGAATAGAAATGGGGTTGGAGGGGGGGCAGACTGCACATCTATTCAAAGTGAATTATTTAAAATGTTCCTCATAGTTTAACCAACAATATGTAGCTAAGACAAATGTTTTGAAATGAAAATTAGCTGATTATTTTGAGTTTTCAACATAACTAATTAAAAGAATACACGAGATGAATGTCGTAGTGAACTACAATGACAATCAAGATTTTAATTCTGTTTCATGAGATACTACTACTAATAATAATAATAATAATAATATGAATAATGTGACTAAACTCCATGCACAATTCCAATCTCAACACATCTTGCATGAACTTGTTTAACAAATTTTTCCTCCGAAGTCCAAGGAAAAGAATTGTCTGCAGGGTTCGTACCTCAAAAAAATTGAAAGCCTGGTCCCTCTTATTTGAAGCCACTACTCTAATTCTATCAAGAAATAATAACTTCAAACAAAATAATTAAAATGTTAGTTTTTGTCTTGGTAAATGAGTTATAAATGAGTCTGGAACTCTATTTTGCCTCAGTGGCTTCAAGACACAATCCACCAACAAAGAATTCCAAAGACAATTATAAATTATCTTAATTGACTACTCATCCCTAATTTTTACACGACAGCGAAACAAAAAATGTCACTTATAGGACTGCACAGAAACTTGACACGAGGCTGTCACTTTGCCTCCAAACAAATGCTGCTGCTAGTCACGCTTGTCACACACTTGCATGCTTGAAGGCCTGAGGTGGACAGGATCAGACTGACACTGTGTGACAAAATAAGACAACATAAAGAAGTGCAGTAGCTATTGATTTGTGCTTTTTACCTTCACCATGAGCAAGTCTCATGTGGAATGTGAACTAATTTTGACACAAATATGGATATTTTCCAATACAGACTGGCTAACCTGGCACAAAATGACTATCTCGATGATTTGAGACCTAAAACCGAAAGGGAAATTGTCCTTTGACCTTAGCTAACCAGCTTGAGTGTAATATCATACATAGATCAATATGGCTCTTGCAGTGAACAAATTTAAGAGTTGAAAGCAGATCAATAAAACAAATAAAGATGCAAGCAATAAAGCGTGCTCAACGAGATAAGCTTAACAAAAACTATAAATCAACGGCAGGATATTGGGGAAAAAAGGAAGTGGAAATGCTGTTGAAGGTTTTGATGAATATAAAAAATGACTTGCAGTCTCCACCTGTCAACACAATCTAACACTTACTGGAGATGTAGGAGCAAAATGTGAGACACAACTCATCTCCACTGTTGACATTTGAAGCAATGGAATAATGTGCCCTTTACAAATCTGTGATAAAATCAGCAGAAGGCTAAAATGGTTTGTCATATGGACTTTAGCTGTCTCGCTATAATACTGGTGGACCAGCCTAGGAAAACACTTAAATCAAAATGAAGCTAGTTTTGCATACCAGACCACACAGTGAACCACTACACTATCGCTAATATCTCTGCAACCGTATCTTTTAAGTCTAATTGGAATTTAAAATGTACATCATAAGTAACAAATAGGGATGGTGGCCTTGGACACATAGTAGCTATGCAACACTGCTCCAATGAGCTTCAACTTCCTAATTAAAAAAACAATGCCAGAGAGATACTGTGTCTGTAACTGTGCATGAATCATGCATGTCTGAGTCAGCAAAAAAAGATGTGTGATATCGGGCTGTGTCCACGGTCAACTTTATTTTGCTGACTCCATGGCTTAGGCCTCGGTATCTTCCAAGCCACTAATCCTGCCGTCATTTAAATGCGAGTCGGATGACGAAAAAAAAGCGTTACATTTCTTATCTTTCCTCATTTCCACGCATACCCCAGTGTGTACACAAGAGCTGACACTCGGACAGAAGAGTGTTCCGACTTCATTCTCCGAGCAGACAGTAAATCCTGAGAGGGATGCAGCCTTTCCCCTCGAGAGCCGATTTGCCGCCCCTTCTTCCCAAAGGCGCTTAGATGTCCGTGGGCGTCCTGTCACAGTCATTTGGCAACAGTGTTATCAAGGAGGAAGACTGCTGAGAAAACGGTGGATTATTCCAACCAGCAGAGCCTTGTCATCTCTTTGGTGGTCCGCTGGGTGGCTACTTGAACATAGAAAGAAAACCAACATGATGTATCCCCACATTGATAAAAATTTGAAAATGTAGAACTCTGGTTCATAGTGAGAGCCAAACCAAACCAACACAGCAAACCAAGATTCTTGAAGATTTTTAAGATAGCCACCAAAAGGTAGCAAAAGCGAGAAGATTTCAAATATTTTTTTTGTTGATTGAATGTTCAGGAGTGTCGCAATGAATTGACAATTGTGGAACATAGTTTTTTTTATGCAAACATTCTTCTCATGGGAGCCAGGATGACTTCCAGCAAACGTCAGCACTATCCATCCAGTGGCAGTTTCTTTCAAGAGCACGTGATTTGTTTCTTTACAAGAGGAGAGGAGAGGAGACAGCAAAAAGCTAAACTTTGTCCGTTGGGCACAGCTCAAATTTTGCTGGACCGCTGCTGTCAACTTGAATTAGTGGACAAAAACAGAAGATCAACTGTTCAACACACACACTCCTCATTTCATTGCTGCATTCACCCATGAGAGACAATGGAAGATACATTTACTGTCATTGCAATACACTTCACTGGACAGTGAGATGGAATAAGATTAGGATCTCTGTGGACAGGATTAAAAAATAAATAAAATCATTCAATAAGACTGGAAGAGATGAAGGGCAATAATGTAGGAGGAAAAACATCAATGACTATAAATGTATTTCCATCACTCATCATCATCATTAATGTAATATTATACTCATTTTTAAATACCATTAAAATAGTAATGATCTAGTAGCATGATGGCAAATTGAGCAAAATGTCTGCCATCCATGTCATGCTGTAACAAACACACCAAGAGACAATTTACTTATACCGAGGATGTGAGAATTTTTAAAGACGAAAAACGACTCATTCTATTTAATTGACTATATTGATTATTGATGTAGTGTCTATGAAGAACATAAATCAAATTTATATGGATACATGTATGATTAAGCAAAACGCGTGTGTGCGTGCGTGTGTGTGTGTGTGTGTGTGTGTGTGTGTGTGTGTGTGCATGTGTGTGTGCTTTTTGCACAGCACGTTTCTGTAGCATGATATGTCTTAAGAAATCAGGACAGCAGAACCAGTGACCTCTTTTACATCAACTCTTATAAAAATCTCTCATGGGCTTGATTTGACCTTTTTGTACATTTTAATGGCCACAGTCCTCCAGGAAAATAATGAAGGTGTACTTAAATCGTATTTCATATTTTAACTGAGCTAAGAATAAAGAAAAAAAATGTCAAGATCTGGGAGCCTTCTTCTCTTTACTTCACAGGTGGGCCCAAACAGTCATCAAAACCATGACAAGAGAAAAAAACCCCAAAAGCATTAATTTATTTTTAAAGACATCCTAATACAAATGCAAAACGAAAAAGCAATACAAAACATGAGTGGGAGACACATAACATGGTGTCCAGACACTTTCTCTAAAAGTGTAATCAGAATGCAAGATTAGCAATGGCATAAACATTGCATTGGTTTATACTTGATAAAGATAAATAAATTTCATGCATTATTGTTATTATTATCACTTGGCTCCTTATCCCCAGGATTTGAGTACGTGATATTTTTTTACTTCAATATATAATCCCGGCAATTGCTTTGTTCTTATTTTGCTCTTTGTGCTTGCATTATGCATTATTATAAATTTCCAGACTGGAGATTTTATGGGGATTATATTTTTTTTTACCTGAAATATAGTATATATATATATATTTGCTTACAGGGGCACTGTGCTATAGTGCATGTCTGAATTCTGACAATAGGATTCATGCATTATTGAAAATAAAAGAAAATTTAGATGGACGGATGGATGGATGGATAGATGGACAGATGGGCGGATAGAGACAGACAGACAGACAGACAGACAGACAGTATTTCTTCCCAGATGAGTGGTTCATCCGTTGGATTGTTGATCGTTGCAAGCGGAACTGATGACAGTAAATAACAAGCTGACCAGAGAATAAAAATAGAAAGACGGCGAAGCTCCAGACACAGCAGTGGCCCTCGGGAGCCAGCAAGGAAGCAGTGAGGAGGGGATTAGCATAGCTTTGAGTGACCAAGCTTTTGTCCGGCAACATCTGCAGCTCAAAGATTTGCCTCGCAACACTTCGATTTGCACATCAAAATAGGCTCTTGGTTGAAAGGCTGCACCTGCTTCAAAGTCTCTGAACGTCCTGGTTGATGTCTCTTCTCCACGATGAATCCCAAATGGCAGCCGGGAAACGTCTCTTAAACGCGTTATTAGTTAGCGTGGCTGTCCGGTTAAGCTCTCTCAGCAGTTGTCTTTATGATCTCATTAATTTGCCATTAGCATACGGAAGCTAGTTTCCCTTTAAGTGCTCATGGAGCTGCAGAGCTTTCAATTATTTAAAGCTGGCTGAGCACTTCTACGAGAGACAGTTTTTGCGTTCTTGCTAACTGCACCTCACAAATTATTAATACAGATGCTAAAAGGTGAGGCCTGTTGAATCTCAGCAGTTTAATCAACGTTTTAACCTAATTAACACCGGAACGAGACAAGAGTGATTGTGACGCTTGTTGTTTTTGTTTGGGATTTATTCCCCTTAAAAATTAAATAAATTATATTAAAAAACTAACCTCAAAATTAAATAAAAAAACAACTATAAATCTATAGGCAGATTGGGGACCAGATACGGCCCGCCACATCATTTTATGTGGCCCGCGAAGACAAATTGTGCATCAAATTCGTGTGTCATTACTAGAATTGCAAATTGTCTTCACTTTTAATAATATATATTTTTTTTTTCAATATTTGACCAGTTTTTTCTCGTCTGATTTGAAAACGTATGAGGTGCTCATACATTTATTTGGGCTGACAGTCATAATGGCCCTCTGAAAGACGCAATGACTACAAAAAACGAGTTTGACACCCCTGCGATAGGCTAATACTTCCACTCAGGCGTCCTTATTATGCTCGCTGGCTAGCTCATTGTAGCTAGTTGCAAGCTGAAACAAAGTCAGCTGAAGCAGATACGCAGGAGTAATGGACTCCTTTGAAAGGCCTCAGATGGAAACAATTTCTTATTTGCCTGCTAATCAGGTTGGCCTTCATGGAATAGATGCAATCTTTAAGAACAGGAAGCATGGCAGACCCTCATTCAAGCCTTTGAGGGAGACAGGAGGACAAGAGAAAGACTTAGATAAGCTCTTAATGATCTATCCTGGAACAATAACCCCCACGCTCCCCTGTAAAGGTAGACGGTGTCATCTTTTTGCTCTGCTTTAATTCAGTTAAAATTGGAGTCAACCAGAAGCTGGTTAAAATCCACCTAATCCGATTTGATTCGATTTAATTTCGTCCCTTCGTGTATTAAATTACTTTGATTAAAGGTTATGTTTGGAACATAATTAGCAAAAAAAAGGACAGAAGGGTTCAAACACAGTTCACCACAATGCAGTGACAAAGTCAAGTCAATTATGAATTGATTTTACAGCCTTTTGGCGGGCAGGGCACCAATATGAGTCATACATAAAGAAATAATTCAAGCAGAATTGTCAGAGAATACAGAATCACTGCATCTGTTTTAACTTTCCATGCCCAGGTTTTGTAATAAATATGTGCAGATGGCAGGAGATAGATATAAAAGCAAATTACATGAGTGGAATTGCATTGTATCAAAAGCATCCATCCCCTAAAGATTTAACAGTAAAAAAATTTAAATGGATTGATGGTTGAATAAAAGTATTTGTTGTTTTGGTGAAAAAACCCACACAAGTAAGACGTCATCAATAGGCCCATCCATCCAATTTCTGCAGCACTTTGCTCATTAGGCTGTGCTGGCTGGAGCCTATCCCAACTGACTTTTACATCCTGGACTGGACACTCAGACAGATAAAGCGTGGATTATTGTTGTAAATGAATTCCCTACAAATAATCCTTATCGTTTTTTCCTCTGGTGGCACTGAGTTCTTGTCTGTCCATAATCCACCCATTCATTTTCTATTGTCCTCATTGGGGTCTTCAGAAAGCTGAGTCGATGCAAGCTGACTTTTAGTGGGAGGCAGAGTACAACCTGATTTGCAAGTCGCTAGTCCCAACTATGTCACTACCAGGAGTCACCAATTCCAATGTCATGCATGTTTTATTTGTCTATGTGGTGCAAAGGAAAAGAAAATCCATCTTCATTTTAAATGTCCAAATTGTTTGTTGCTCCTGTGCTCGAATGAAACGGTCTAATTTGTCATTGAATGCCACTGTATGCTAACATTAAGATGATAGACGTTAATGGTCTTGGCAATAATGCTGTGTTGAAAGTACATTGAATGAACATAAGTGTTGACAAATAAACCGCCTGGAGCAAGAACAATTTGCATCTCATTTGGAGAACTGTTAGCTATCTGGCTAACTAAATAGTGCACGTCTACGGAGGGCACAATAGAAAAAATAAATTTAAAAAACTGCCCAAAAGAGAACGTAATCGCTTGACTGTCTTTTTTAATGGGCAGGTTAAGCACCTTTAACTTGACGCTGGCATCGGAGAGATGATGGGCTGGGCAGATCTCAATTCCAATCTAAATGCTTCAATGCGTGCAGATTTGATTCCAGAGCTCATCAAAAATATCAATCATAAAAAGCAAACATGAATTTGAAAATTAGGCACATTACTTTCCACGCCACAAGGCTAATGGCTGTGTTGTTGTTTCTGACAAGATATTGTTTTGTTGTATTGCCTGGAATCATCCTGATCATCCTTGGTTGTAAACATTCAGTGGTTTCGCCAAAAGAGGTGTGTGTGTATGTGTGTGTAGGACCTCCTCATCACAGGTGCTATACCTCTGGAGAAGCATGCCCCATGAGACTTTGTGACCTGAGGGAGGCATTATGACCGTCGACTTGAGAAAAATAAGCCCAGTGGTCGTTAAGACTGCGTTTAGACGCTTGTATCAAGTAGGTCACCTCGTCCAAATCATAAAAGTAGGGCGACAAACACAGCTGGGTTGGGAAGGTGGGTGGGTGGGTGAGGTGGGGGTGATTTTGTATTTGTATTCAAGGCACTTGATATTGTGTTTTTTTTTTTTTTTTTTGTATTTGTGTGAGGCGGCGGACTCTTTGTGTTGTCACCAGGGACGATGTGTTTCATTAAGTCAACAAATGAGGTTTGGTGTGCGTACACAGAATACACACATACACAAATATTGTACGCTTATGTTTGAATAAATTTGCGCATGGACGGGTCATGACAAAGTCAAATATTTTGTCACTGTACTATGTTGAGTTCTTTGGCACTGTGATGTCATTTTTAGTTGACAGCAAGTGGTAAAATGACTAACCCCTGAGATGGATTTTGCTGCTTAATTCATATGATGATAAATGCAATTTTAATCAGAATACAGCGTTTAGACTAGTGGGAGTGCATAGAACGTATTATTGTAAATAATGGTTTTTTTTACTTGACGTATCCTTTAATAACGGAGCCAATTTGAATAAATTTGAATACATTTGAAACCAATTGTTTGGTTTTATCTACTACAAGAATGATTCCTTTTTATTTGACGATTCACAATAAAATGTATGGAACATTTTAATTGTGATATTTTTTTCATACAGCCAAGTCATCAAAACAGATTGAAGAAAATAGAAGTGCAGTTCAGTCTGTGATTTATTTTAACTTTTAAGTAGTGTAAGAACTTTCAACGCCCTCTTGAAAATGGACAAGCATATAGACAAGCACACACACAACTTGTTGCATTCATTTTCTGCATAATCGGCTACAACGTGTGCGTGTGTGCACGAGCGCGCGCGCCAGTGTGTGAGTGCTTGCGCGCGCGCACGCTGCTGTGCCCTCTAATGAGCGCACTCCAAGGCTGACGATGCAGCTGGGAGCAGCATGAGTTCGGAGCGAGCGGAGTATGACATGGTGTGTCAGAGAGCCGTGACCCTCATTGTGGACCTCTGCCTGCACAACAGCTCGCTGTTGGAGCAGGACACGTGTCAGGACTTCCTTTTCCTGTTGTCCGGTCACGGCGCCAAGCACACGGATCAAGGTAAGCACAATCCCGATGATGCGTGCATTCTGGCTGTTGAATTTCACTTGTCTTGTTTTGCACTCTTATCTCTACCTGCCATGTACAAAAAGTGACAACCCTTTAATTTGGCCTCAGTTTGTTCTGGTTGACATCAGATTTTTTTTTTTTTTTTTTAAAGAAGGCAATATCATAATTAAAACACAGTCATGTGATTCCATTGTTTGATAAAGTTTGTATTCAGTTTCTTGGAACAGTTGATGGGCGGCACAGTTTGCATGTCAGCCTCACCTTCCTAAGAACTTGCTGGCTTAGGCTGCAGCTCACCTGTGACCAGAGTGAGGACAGACACTATAAAGCAGGGGTGTCAGCATTGTAGTCATAGCTTCTTTCGGAGGGCCATTATGACTGTCAACCCAAATAAATGTATGAGCACCTCATATTATATACAGTCAAAGCTACAAAACAAACTGACAAATCATTGATTTTCAAATCAGGTGAGTAAAAACTAGTCAAATACTTTTAAAAGAAGTATATTAAAAGTGAAGACAATTTGCAATTCTAGTAATGACACATGAATTTGATGCACAATTTGTCTTCGCGGGCCACATAAAATGATGTGACGGGCCGTATCTGCCCCCCGGGCCTTGAGTTTGACACCTGCGCAATAAAGTATGATATTGAATGTTGCCATGCTGCCACTATAACCAATCACCTGTGAAACAACTCCAGTTAGAATGTCATCTTTAACATCCTTTGAAGGGCTTTGAGAGTCACCTTACTTACTTTTCTGACATCATTCTCTTTGTTTAGTCTGCTCATTGTCTTGGAAAGGCCACACAAGTCTCCCCATAGCAAAACATGGCAAAAGTTCATTCCTTGCTGAAAATTGGCCTCTGAAGGTATGCTGTGATCTCAACTGATGACTAACCAAAGAGACCTTGTTTCCTCCAAAATCAAATTGAAGACCTCGGGGCCATTGATGCATCTTTTCCACTATAATTTGTGTATTCATTATTCAGTGCATGCCACATTTTATGCTAAATTCCTGAGCCAAATGCATCAACAGCATAAGGAAATGATTAAATTAGTAATCAAGGTTTCTTATGAACAATAATATTTGACACGTGTGTATTCAGGCTAAATAAAGAGACACAATTTTCAAATGATTCAAATACAACAAAATTTACGTGGTTAAATAATCAGAATGTAGTTGTAAACCTTTCAAGATGGTGGCCGTCTGATGTCCAAAAGTGTAACAGGTGTCGCCTTTGTTGTCAGGTTGTGAAATCAAAAACTTAGTTGGTGTCAGCAGGTGCAATCCAAAATGCTTTACTGCCTTTTTGGTGCTGGCGCCGTTCCCGCTTGTCGACGCTGTCATCTCACATCATTCTCAGCATGGGGGTTGTATCGTACGTCACCATGCCACTGACGTCCACTATATCAAGCTGCTGTGGCTGATGTGAACAGTTTCTGCCACGTGAATCTTCCAGATGAGATACTTGTGGTGAAGTTGAGGTATAGAGGTTGCTGTGGGATTTGACGTCGCCTCGTATATATTTTCCCCAAAATGTTTATTGTGAACTGACTGGCCCACTTATGGAATTGGAAGTTAAAATCCTGCCCGTGGTATGTGCGTGTGACATCATAGCGTAGCAACACAATGGTGCAAAACACCCATTCAGGCAATCACATCAAATTTGAGCACTTTCCCTCCTTAGTGATCAAAGTCATCATATGCTTGATTATTGGATGTCTCTGAAAGATTATCTTGAGCAATTATGAAGGGGATTTTTTCCTGCCAGATTTGTTTGTTTGCTTCTGATAATGGTAAATGTTAACAGCAGCAAACAAACAGTGGAGCAAATGGTTGTGTCAAGCGTTTGTATAACACCGCAGCGGGGCTTTAGTAGGGAATATTCGACTTAATCCAATTTTTATTACCACTGCTATCATGTCGGGTTTATATAAACCATCAATACGATTAATTGAAGATGTCATTGTTATGTTTCAGCACAGTACAGTGGTCCCCAATTGTTTTTTAGGCCACGGACGGTTTTCGCGCAAAGACGTAATTTCATTTTCCTAATAATTTAATAATAATTTAAAATTGACCAATTTAAAATAAAATTCACTATTAGGTTTGCTCATTTTTCCTTTTCATCGTTTCACAGTTTTAACAAATCAAGTGTTCACATTCTTGCATATTAGGTCATGTTTTGAGCATATAATTGACAATACAAATGTAATTTCACAGATTTGAGAATGATTGATGCATGCAAGACAAAATCAGGTGGCATAATTAACAATAATACATTTTGCAATGTCAAATAAATGCAATGCTGTGATGACATCTTGAGCCTTGTTTGCATGGAATCTACCCGTGTGGGATAAAAAAAAAAAAAAGCAATATCTTATCGTGATAATATTATTTGACATTTCTCTTTATGGTTGACAGTTGAGTGAAGCATAATGCAGGATGCCTGCAGCTTGAAGCGCACATGGGATGGCCGTGAGAAGATAGATTTACATTTTTTGGAACCAGATTGATCTGGCAACTGTCGGTTGTGTTCCTCATGATACATATTCAATTTTGTTCAATTCGTGTTATAAAAATTGACATGTACAGGATTATTGTCAAAGTTTGATCCTGTCACATAAGGTGATACTTCCCGCCCAAGAGAAGTATTAAAAGTGTTGTTTCAACTCAACTTTGTAGAGGGCTTTTGGCAGAGATACTATCTGCGCTGATGTCACAACAGATTACTACAGTTACCATACTTAATTGTGGGTCAGCTTGATTGTCGCCCCATGCACATCTTCATCGGTGTGTCACGTGTTCGGGAGCTGCCGATTCGTCTCATTACTGCGGGGCATGAAGCCCACTTGAATGTCAAACCTTATTTGGCTCAGCTAGCCCTCGTGAGCGTTGAAATCCAGCTTCTTTGCTTTATGTTCACATTTTTGACATAGATTCATGTTGAACTGTCACGTCCACTCCAGTTTTGTCCAGTTGAGTCCAGTTCTGTTTGAATGATTCTCAGCACAATATTAGCAGTGATGTCATCATGGGGTATCAAAGTGGTCTGATCTTGTCATTGTCTTCAAAACCAAAAAATTCTCCGAATTCCTCACTGAACATCTTGAAACGGCTATGAGGAATTGACTTTTTAATTGTTTGGATACAAATAATTGGGTGAAGTTCTCACTCAGTCCACATTCACACTTAATGTTCATGTGCGTGACTTCCATTTCCATGGACAACCACTATCACAGCTAATTTGTTTTTTATGGACTACAATGAAATGACCAATTAGTGATTCTGAAACATTTTCCAGCGTGACTGAGAGGAAACAAGATACGTTATTTGTTGACCAATTAGTTCCGCCCACCCTGATCGTGCGAGGGCTATCACATGACCAGACCGCACCCACCTGCTGCTGCCGCCGCTGTTGCTTGCAAAACCTAATCAACTGCTAATCTGCAATATTGGTATTTACACAAGCCAGTGGCTCAAGTCTTTGAATCCTTAAATGAAGCCTGTAGAGCTCGGGTGCTGAACACACCAACCCATACAAACACCTTATTAAAAATTCCACTTTCATTATCAGCTGTGTGGACTTGAATTGAGCGGCCCTATTTTTGATCACATTTATCCCCCCCCTTGAGCTTTAGTAGCCTTCATTGGAAGAGGATATTTGCATCAGCTGTCATTCAGTACTGCACCAGGCTGCATCACACCTTCATAACACAACAAAACAAACATCCATATAAAGACAAAGAAATCAAAAAGTGCAACATTGATTGGATGGATGGATGCTTGCGAGTCCATGTTTACACAACTCTGTCACAATAGCACAGGCAAGAAGGTCAGGGCAAGGAGTCAGTGAGTACTAGTACATGAACGATTGGTTCATTGCTCAGAATTGGACACGTGTCAGAGTCGGAGAAGTCAGGCAGATCTTGTGGGACCAGGAGGTAATACAGGGCATATTTCTGTCCACATGAATGTGCTTTAATATAAAAGTCCAACATTGGCTTGAATACCAAAGAAGCGGTTGTGTGGACAGCATTACAAATGTACATCTCTTGCGCTCTCCTTGAGCACCTTCGGGTCCCTCGCATGACCGACTTTAACATTCAGGGGTGTCCTGAAGGTGCAAATTTTATGTTATCTCCTACATGAATTCTCCAGGATAGAATCAGTCGCTAGGAATAACTATGCCATGCCAAGCTATGAATACAAATCTTCACTCTTGGCTGCGCTTGCAGCATCTCACAAAAGTGGATTCACCTCTCAGTCGGGCTGACACGATCGAATATTTTTAGAATGGATTATTTTGTCGATATCAATGGAATAATCAAGTAAAATTTTATTTTGTGTGCAAAATCATTTCACCCAATTATTGTCCCTTAGTTTGTATTGGTCAGTGATCCAAAAACAAAAACACAATGCGATTCAAACTGTACTCTTCAAAGTTTTTGAAACGGATTCATTTATTTTTGAGCCCTTTTTTTTCAGAAATAAAAGCTGATGTTTGCAAAAGTCTTGTTTTGATGAAAGACGAACTATTTTCTGTATTTATGAATGACTTGAAAAATAATTGAATAAATACTGGTGAGAGGATGACATTTGAGAATTTGGACAATCATAAGACGGCTCGATGAGTAAAACAGTCAATTTGGGAATCGATTATTTAATTTTAATAGCTCTACCGGTCACATTCTTGTAATATATTTTACTGCTGTAATATTATATTATATTATAATATTAGTTAAGCATTATCCACATAGTAATTTGATTTATCTCACAAGATTTCCTGTGTTCAGACACATTATTTTTAAAATGCTTTTACCTTGCTAACAATCATCATTTTCACAATGCATCATGATTATTATGATACTTAACAAGTATTGTTAATCCACTGAAGATAAATATGAACACACTCCCAAGTTGAAATGTCCAAATGAGACCCAATTAGCCAGGTATATTGTGACCTGTTACTTTTACAAGATCTCGGGTGTGAATGTGGACCAGGTGTGTCGCATGCCTCGCCGCGACCTCGCAAAAAAGTTAAGTGCACATACTCAACAGCATACTCCATGGAAAATGCCTACTGCCAGTCTTGCTGCAGATGTCGAAGGGGTCCAGGGTCAGCCTGCTGGTACTCCTACCATATGCTACATACTGCTTCAAATTGCTCTGCAAGGCTGTCATCCCAGAAGGAAGCCTCTCCAAAACATGACACCATCTGACATGGATTACTGGAACCATGTCTTGTGGTCTGATGAAACCAAGATAAGCTTATTTGGTCCACATGATGTCAAGTGTGTGAGAGGAGAACAAAGACATGTGCGCCTTGGCTACAGTCAAGCGTGGGAGTGACACGGTCTGGGGCTGCGCGAATGCTGCCGACACGAGGGAGGGAGGGAGGGAGGGAACCATGAGTGCCAATTTGTACGGTGTCACAATGAAGTGGAGCATGATCTCCTCCCCATGGAGACTGTGCCTATGGCAGTAGCACAACTTGACCGCAAGATGCTTCTAAAATCACAGACGCCTTGCTAAATAAACCGAGGGTAAAAATTATGAGACTGGCCAAGCAAACTCTCAGCACAATGCTTGCTTTTAATTGACCGAGGACTCCTCATGCTCGAATTGGGCACAGCTGAGAGCAAATGACTAGTAAACACAACAGAGCGTGAGATGACTTTTCTGTCCTGGTGTGCATCACCAGAGCAGAACAGTACATTGAGGAGATGACTTGATCAGTTCACTAAAACAAAATCTCTTTGGTTGTTGTGATGCTCATGGTGGATGTGTAACGAGATGACTATTCTAAGATTTGTTTTTTATTTCCACGGTATTAGACATTTTATTTATGTATTAGTTCTTCAAATAGTAGCCTCCACAAGAAAAAAAAATGTCAGGAAAGGCATGTTTTTGTTCATTTAAGGAAAAAAAATGTAAAGAGCATGCAGTCTAGCATATCAATGTTGAAAAATTGTGCAAAACAATTACCTTTCCACTACAAATGATATTTTATTACATACTTTAGTGTAATAATCTGGGAAATGATGCATTTTCAATTTCCTTGGGGGTGAGTCGATATGATACCATTGGCGCTGTCCTTCCCCCATAATTGTATTGCCTCCTTGTCTTCCACCCCATCTGCTTCCCCATCGTCCATTAAACATCATCCATCCAGCTCCACACTCTGCTTGATGGAATTCTAGTTTTTATGATCATTACAACTTTTCTAATAAAACAATGTAACGGTGGCCCAAGATTTTTGCACAGTATTGTATATTAAACCGATTTACCTTGATCATTACATTCCAAGGTTCCTTCATTTGTCTAGGAGAAGTCACAAGGCTTTCAGCACGCATCAGTCAGATTGGCTTGATGATATGGTGTAAAACATAATCGCCTTGATGAAAGGAAGTCAAGTGTGAGGTGCTGACAGCTTGGGGATAATTAGGAGGAGGACGGGTGTTGCTCAAATCTTTATTTGTTCATTAGACAGTAGAGTCACAGCAAGTGATGGGTGCACAGACCGCAGCGCCACTGGATCGCACTAAGTCTCAGCGCTCTCACTGGTTCTAGAACAACTTGACAGATGGTGTCCTCTGTGTAGCAGGTTCCATAAGGAGGTAATCGAACACTTAACGGAAGAGTGCACGGTACTTTACTCTCTTGCCTTCTATGGAGGCAGTGTGAATTCAGTTTCCGCTCAGCGAGTAAGTCTCAGTGGGGGTTCCGTCCCAAGTCTGTATGTGCCCAGCTTAAGCTCCCGGTGACTCAGAACGGTATACAGAGTATAAAAAATGTATGGATAAACTGACCTTCATTTTAAGTATGTCTTGTTGGATCTGAAAAATCCATTTAGCCATCATTGTTGGTTAACATTCAGAAGTACTTATGCATTTGCTTGCCTCATATCTTTGCATCTTTACATTAATATTTCTGCAACTGTCACTATGTATCTGTGTGTAGTAGCATATCAGCAAGCTTCTTCTAGTTGGACTGCAACTTCTTGGTTCCCTAGAACATGAAGTGCCTATGGCGCTTCATCACTTTGGACTGAACCATTCCCATTTCCTGAAATCTATGGCTGCTTCTAGTAGTTTTCACTGATCCTGCCATTAATAGTCCCCTGAGGAAATCGAAAGCTAGAGTGAAAGGGTGGGGTTGGGTGGGGGAAATTGAATAAGGGGCTCATGACAATGGACCAGAGGGCCGAATAAAGTAAGCATCGGTGTAGATTTACAAGTTCAAGTTTGTCAACAGGGTGGCATGTCTTGAAGAGACACAGAGAAAATATCTTCCCATGAATGCGACTGCACAGGCTTGGAAAACAAAAGTTGTTGGCTTCATGTGACATTTGGCCTTCTGACCGCCTAAAAAGATGATGAAAACGGATGGCGTGACCTTACATATTGTCTGGTGGAAAGGTGCTGCCTGGTCCACTTCATCATCTTAAAACTCATCCTAAAAAGGCCCTCCACACAAAATGTCAACAACTAACAATTCTATTGCTACGTACACTTTCACTTTTAAAGACAAACGTCCAGCGGCTCTATACTTTAGAATGAAAGCAATATTTTTACAAAAATTTGTTAGTCAAAATCATGGCAGTGTGTATTTAAAATCTTAAAAGTCTTTTTATTTTATACATTCTTGCTTTAAGAGTTATTTATTATACAACTAAATTATTCAATGAATTACAGGAAAGCAAAACATTCAAGCATTTTCATTTCTGGCTCTTCAGCATAAATTCACTTTTGTTGGTTATTTGTTTTGTACAGTAGTGGAATTTCTTTTCACATGCGACAGTTAAAAATTGTATGTCACGTATAATGTAATTGAATTTTTAAAATGTCTGTACTGTTATTTAATCATTTAGTAGTGTAACGTTAATGTCGCCGCCATAGTACCGCACTGCTGTTTTTGCCTAACCCCTAAGTTGTACTCTGCATCCACCCAATATTAGCGCTTATCTTGTCTAGAAATAAATTTGGATAACCAGATATACAGTTTTCCCCTAAACATGTTCATTCAATATTACTTTAATTTCCTTTTTTGAAAATGGGAAATTATAGACATATGTCCATTTGCCTACTCACAAAATGTCAAAATACACTTTGCACTTAGCATGAATATAATAGTACAATGCTTGTTGCATTTAAAATGCACTTGTTGATGTTTTCTGAATGCACCGCAATTTTTTATTTTATTTATGTATTTATTTATTTATTTTATTTACTAGATCTCCTTTTAGAAGGTTGTAGTTAACTACACATGGAGGGGTTTTTTTTTGGTCTTATTTTATTTTATTTTTTAAATGTATTTACTGGATCTCCTTTTAGGAGGTTGTAGTTAAGTACACATGGAGTGTGTTTTTTTTCTAGTTCAGTTTAACTATCTAAAAATCTGTAATAAACAAAACACCTGCCAACATGAGGTGAATCTACTTGCATATTGGAAATCCTTTTATAAGGGTGTGTTTAGTTAGTGGCAATATTTCAAGTCTTTAAGTTATATGACTTGAAGGAAGAAAATGAATTATGTGATGAGGAAACATCTGTTCACGTGCCATAAAAAATACTTTCACTCAAGTACTTTTCAGAGCTTTTATTATTATTTCTTTCTTTTACTTTGACTTGAGCAATTATATTTGAATAAGTTACTTGTACCAGAGTTTTTTTTTTCTTCCAAAATATACTTCTACTCAACTACACTTTTCTCATCTTTCCCCTCCAAAACATTAAAACATGCATGTTACGTTTATTAAAGTCTAAATTGCTCACAGATGTGAATGCGAGTGTAAATGGTTATTTCTGGTATCCAAGATATATATAGGTGGATTATTTTTTTGGACAAATGGGTCAATTTGCTGATCTACATGAAAAATTTCTTCATTATTTGAACGAGAGGTACCCTTTTGAAAGGCCCAAAATAATGTCAGCCTACCTAATCTTAGTCCAGCCATACATTGATTGACTTCAACTCTAACCTTAAGTCGTTTAAGATTACATCATAACTGAGGCTACAATACGAGTTAATTTGTTTTTGACAACAAGTATGAATTATCACAATTAGCAGAGTTTGCACACTCAGCCATGCAGGGAGCCTTGATACATTATTCAGCGGACGTCGCACACAATTTAATCTGCATATCTCATTTATCTTTCTATGCAAGATGAATATTTTGTTATAGATTGTCTAAGCAAATAAAAATGACTTCATCTTAATTAGTTCCCCGGCAAATTTTGCTTCGTAAATTACAATGACAGCAGCTAAGAGTCTCTATTCAGTGCACCACGTACCAACTGTTTGGAAGTAAAAAGTCCAACCAATTGTAATATAAGAATAATGAATCAATCATATGTGAAATATTTGTCCCAATATCTAATTTATTGCCATAACAAGACATCCATTCGCTATTCAGGCAATGTTTTAACAGCCAAATAACTCTTCATCCAGTGCCCCTTCTTGTCAAGAATCGCAAACTAATGGACTTAAATGCATCACACCTCTGTATTTTTTTTTTTTTTTTAATATGCAATCAGGAGTCATGAAAAAATAGGACAACCAACGATAAATGGTGTTTTTTTTAGATTTGTAGAAAAAAAAATGCTTGCAATATCTGTTAAGTGATTCATTTTTTTTTTGGAAGGGGTATAGATTTACTGCCAAAAGGAATTGGAAAAAAAAAAGAAGAAATTCATTTGGCAAAAACAACAAAGTTGACAAACTTAATTTGCTTCAGTGGGTCGCAAAAAAAAAAAAAGCATTTAGTTTGACACCTCATGGTTGAATCAATTTCGAAGGTGACAAAAGCCTTGGTGGAGGTATGTGCTCTCTCGGCACTGGTTTCTTCTATACTCATGTTTCTAATTGCTCTTCTTCCGTGATCGTATAAAGCACGTATAAAATCTGCCACGTTCGTCAGTAGAGTGTCGCGCTAATTTACACGTTATCGCTGGTGACCTGTGGGGGTCACGTATGGAAATCTCAATATGTAAATAAGTTTCACAGCCGGTAATTCATCCCCTGCGACATCATTGCTCGGGTCTTTGACAAGCAAATTCCCAGTCAAGCGTGTAATTACGAACAGCGGCGGCCACGGCGGCAGTTCAGGCGGAGGCGTGTGCCGGCGGAGTGATAACGAATCACCTGCCATCGATGTCGGTGGCCGAACATGGGCGCTAATACTTTCGACCTGCCACTTTGTAATGAAGACAAATAAGAGAAGCGTTGCTAAGTGATTAATCGAACTGTTCAAAGCATCATTACTTTACTCTCTCACATTTTTTGCTCCCACCGCTCGTTTGTGGACTATATTCAGTCTAACAATTTGTTTTGTCGTTTTAATGACCCTTTCCGCAGTGGTTTAATTTCATTTTTGCCATTCGTCTTGACTTGTCTCTACATACGTTCACAAAGTCAACAGCATCATATTTATTTGACATTGAATCCACACCTTTCGTAGATTAATAGATAATTCAAGTCGTTGACTTTATAGAGGAAATATGATGACAAATTTAGTTTTTAATTGCTGGTTGGGTCTCTGGGAATCTGATGCCAATCAAGTGTAAAATTAAACAAGTAAGTACAGTGTTGCCCTGCAGCGAAAATCCACAAGTAATCAACACTCCCACTCAAAGGGTTTATAATTGCCTTTAGAAGCCATGAGATGGCAAGTAAACACTACATGAAGCTCCTCAACTCGCATCAACAGGCAACAAGATATCTCTCACGGCTCCACGGGGATAACGCTGCTTCATTTTCCTTAGAACGCTCCGAGCAATTTATTTTTGCTGTCATCTTTCTGGAATTCAATTTGCACTCAAAACGATATGTTAAGCATTTTGATGTGCTTTTAAGCACGCAAATTAAGAATGAAACAACTACTTTGAATTTAGAAAGCTTTTTGAATCAGTTTTCTGGAGGAGGCTCTGTTTGATGAATGACGAAGCAGATTGTTCAAATAGCAGTTTTAATTCAACTAGCAATTCTAACACCTGTTAGAGAAGGTCAGATTTTATTCATCAATAAAAGTTATAGTGCATTTTAGGTCAATCCTGAAATTTTAGCCAGAAGTCAAATGTCTAACTTTTTGTGACTCTTATAAAGCAGTGCTTATAGAAAAATTCAAGTGCATTCTGTCACTCAGATTTATTGCTACACAAAATCATTCAAACGACCTTAGATTTTACTTTTCCTACCACAATCTTGATATGCTTGCTGAGGGAACGGCAAGACATCCAAATCGATAGACAAAGCTGTCTTGGAATTGGGCCAAGACTGGAAGAATATTGTCACTGTTGAAACGTGACCCCACTCTTAAGTTGGGTGGGCCAGTTCAGAGAACTGAGTGGGTCACTTTAAGTGACCCAATGAGAACCCGCCCCTGGGTTTTCGCAAAATCCACTCCTATCCTGCCACCACTGACCATAGATTAAACCAAAGACACTAAACCTTCACATCCTTTTACTGCAGGGAGTTGACGTGTTTACCCAGGAAACTTTTTCTTTTCTTTTTCAAGACCATAAAAAATGATGACGGCTCCAAAAGGTGCTTGGAAATTTTGATTGATCAAGCATTCTATCAAACCGAATGCTTCACTTCTCAGTCTTCTCCTAAAGAATCTTGAAAGCACCTCCGGGGTCCATTTCACTTGATTACCCGTGATATAGTTCTGTGTGAAATGACAAATTGGATCTTCTCCGAACACAGCAGCAAATAACATTACAGCATTCCCAGAAAAAAAAGAAGCTCTCCTGGACATTATATCTCTGCTCACCTGATTCGGGTCACCGCTTCCCCATCTTTTCCAGGTTAGCGTCATGATCCATGAGAGGGTTTTCGGAGGTCTATATTAAATCTCCTCCTGTGAATACCTGAGTAGATTCTGATTTGTATTCTTGTGTAAAAAAAAAAGAGTGCCGTTCCCCAGCATGAGCCCGCTTTCTCTCTGAACAAAACTTACATATATTTCCGCCTCAGGCAAACTGCTTCGATGGGGCCTGAGAGTGCAGGAAGGTCTTGATGTGCCATTCATTAGAAAGATGAATGTTACCGTGTGACTCCCCAGAGAGAACTATTTCATTCTGGGTACACTCAAGGCTATTGATTTCCATCACACATCTCCAAAAAGACAGCAATGGTCTTCAATACCTCATCTGAGAATGTAATATTGTTTTGATTCGACAATGACATCATGCCAACTACTGCAAATATACAAAATATTGTATGACAAGAGTACTCGGTAGGTGACCCCGGACCGCATCCGGCACGCTAGCCGCCTATTTGTAAGCCGTGTTGAAAATGGATGGAAGGATAATTCAAGTGGACGAGTTCACGCTGCTTGAGCATGGCCAGTGACATCATAATGACTAGCTGGAAGCATAGCTTTGTGACTCACTTGCTAGTGTGTGTACTGGACTGTAAATTTTGTTTGGCTGACAAAGCGAGTAGGCACGCGCAAGTATACTGGAAGTGCCTTGTGTGCAATTGCCGTTAGTTGTGTTTTACGTGACGTTAATTACCCCCTATCTCATAAACACGCACACACACTGGCACGAAGTGTGACGTGTAAAACTGCAATATACAGATGTTTTGTCAAAAGCCTCTCTTGATGTGTGCTTTGAATTCATAACAGGGATCATGTGTTTTTTTAGATAACTATTAATTTGAATTCGTGTCAAAATGGAAGACATTTTATTTCAGATTTGTTCATTTTTATTGTTTCCAATTAAAAAACATTTTGTTGTTTGAACTGAGCTTAATACACAGACCTTTTGACCCATTTAAAAAAATATTTGAAGCCCTTTAGGATATTTATTTGAGTATCCCTGAACCTTTTCTATGCTTCGCATTACACATTTGTCATTCACTTTTGTGATGTTTTATTTATGCGTCATAAAGGAGATGTATCATGCATTTTTTATTTTACAGCCTTTTCTCACAATTACATGTCAGTCATATGCTTTTATGATCAAATAAAAATAGAAAAACATGGATCCATAATTACAGTTTTACAGCATATTTCTTGCCAAAATTGTGTCTCAGCTTGATGCAGTGCACCAGCCCCTTGAGAAGCCACCACTGGCCAGTTGAACAAGTTTAAGTGTCCAGGGTTCCCGGTTCCTGGAATGGAACGTTAGTTGCCGTCTCGGGCAATTAACTTGAACATGAATAGCTGAACACCTGCAATGACCAGTGCAGCCACTCTATTGTGGCTGCCAGGTTTCATGACCTGTCCCAGCAGCATCTTGCCTTCTTGGTTCATTGAAGACTTTTTATTTCTCTTGTTGAGAGCCCCGGGGAGAATGATCTAGCCTGCCTGCTGCCTAATCACTGCTAATCCTTTCAAGACAGAAAGCCATGGTTGCTCAGGTTACTCTTGCTGAAGGATTATCTTGGGTTATTTATCCATCCAAAGAGGTTAATTATGGTGGCCGGCTCCCGCCTGCTTGAAACCTTCTGTGTGTCCGCACATGAAAAATCTCTGCTTTGAAGGCTCCGTACCTCACTTGGCTACACACCTGCCAATTGTGTTAATAGTATCACTGTATAAATTTTAATAATAAACATTGATGAGTTAATAATGATGCATTTTATAATTATCCTAAAAACAACTGTGTGCATGCAATTCGGTGGGGATGTCATCATTAGCTTCTTTTACACTGAGATCCTGAAGAAAAAGCAATAAACTGCCACTTTCTGCTTTTTAAACAGAATCCAGCGAAGCGTAAGATTGCACTTTGTGGCACGCTATCTTGCAATCAGATATGTGCATGTGTAAAATGCAAGGGCAATTGCTTTCAACTCAATGAAAAGAAGTTATGGTCGAGTATCCACCCCTGTCCCGCTGCCCTGGAATATTTTACAATTTCGTTTTACTTCCTAACTGTTCTTACAGCTAGAATAGATCCGCTAAAATACTAGCCAGATGTTTTGAAAGGGCAAGTCAATTACTTGATTGTCCTGCCCAGTTTGGAGAAGAAAAGGTAGAGCAGTAATATTATGAGAATTTATATAATTTTACATAAAATGGTCCAAACTGTTTCTAAATGAATACAATTGAAAAAAGTGTTTTACTGGCGGTTTAAAAATAGCAATAATGAAATGTAATTTAGCGAGGCATGTTAAAAATAACAATGACGGAGTAACAGACTAGGTCAGCCTGAAAAAAATGTGACAATGACAGACTTCCGCGACACACAATCCGGGGTAAAATGTGACCTCCAAGTGCCCACTTCACAGTGTCCAAGGAGTAGAAATCTTGTTTTATACTTCCAACATGTAGACCAATTTAAAGGGAATGATAGGAGTCGTTTCTATTGGCTGAGGAGCAAGTTGGCTGTGCTCATTCCCACAATAGCGCAAACACCCCTTTAGAGTACAACATTTTTAACTCTTGGTTTAATTAATCATAGTAACGGTGACCGTATTGTGGGTCATTGCCTGGAGAAGGTCAATCTCTGATGGACATTTCTAGCAATGGCAAAAATTGTTAAAAACATGGCGAGATAAAGCATGTTTTCATTGGTCGTTAAGCTATGCTGTGTTGACGGAACACTGAGCTGAATTATGTTAACAACTCGAAATGGTAATAAAGCCTATATAATGGGTCTGTCATCAAACAGAAACACTACAAAGCTTGGAGAGTGTTTCTCAAATCATCCAGAGGGAGAAAAAAAAGGCTTTGATTGCATTTACGCTCTATCTAAAATGGTTTACTGTGGTGGGACTCTGCTCTGCTTATATTTCTAATCGCCGTGGTAGTGCTTACGAGACAGTCCCCGAGGCCATTTTCGACATCATGACAAGTCACTGTCTTCTGCTTGCCTTCACCATCGCTTATGTGAGAGGAATAAGGGAAGAAGGCGTACAAACATGCTTTCACGCTTCAACTGAACTTCACAATAGCAAAAGTATCAGGCAGACGATGTAGCTTGGTCTCTTAACGGGAGATGACAAAGCTGGAAGCGGTGCAGCTTTTATGATGTCAGCTAACCATTAGGAGACGGGTCAGGATGTTCCAGACATTTCCTATTCTGCATGATGTCCAAATTGTTTGGGGAAAACTATATTCACATCATTGAAGTTGCTCATCAGCCCACATCAGTGAAAACACTGTGGACCACTGAATTCGTGTTTGCTAGTTATGCCCACTTTCTATTTAAACAGACTGAAACATTTCAAAGCCACACCTAAAACAAGTTGAATCCATAACACCAATGAGGAATTTCAATTTAAAACCTGCAAGGGTAAATAATGGTCTGAAAGCTGTGAAGGGGATGGTTTTCCTTCAGGCGTCAGAAGCTCACATTGACCTTCATTATTTCTGGCTACTCGGGGAACTCCTTCTACTCCTCATCTCACGAACGTCTATCTCTTGCATCCTGCTGTGGCAAAGACTTCAATCTGTCTCTGTTTCCAAAAAAGGCCTCAAGCTGAAATGGGGTGATGATTCCTATGCCTTTTATAAAGTGAGAGCTAAAGTACTGGAATGGAATCCGGAAGAAAGCGACCAGATGTACACATTCCCTCGAACACACACCGAACAAAAGCATCCGGTCTGGATGAGGAGGATCACCAAGGATTTCATGGGCTTCATTTTTTTTTTTTTCTATTGAAAGAAAGTCAAGTGGTAAAAATGTAAACACAGCAGATAAATAACAGAGTTATTTTGCTGAAAGTGATGCCCTGCTGTTGTGCCCACTTCCTGCTCATGGTGTGACTGTACTGTGGAGGTGTATTTTTTATCAAACGTTACACAAAAAGGCAATCTGTTTCTTAATTTTTTTCTAATTAAAGGTTTATTGGCAAATAGAAAGCAATTAATCAAAACAAAGGCTTCAAGCTGTTTAATGCCACTCCCATTGGAAGCTTAATATCAAAGTAAATATAACTAGCGGTTAGCATTGATAGTTCTCATTTTCTAAAACCCTTGAAGTAATGGGTATTTGAACACAAAAGGTGCAACACAGATAATATAACAATATTCACAGGCATATATATTTTTTTATCTTCTAGGAAAACGGACTCCCATTACAGCATCTTACCAAGTCATTTAGAGCAGTAGTAGGTCTACTATTCATTTTTGTATTTGCATTACTGCGTTGTACTGGGATAACACAATGGAGCGAATTTGAGCATTCTTCACATTCGTTTTGATTATTACTCAGTTTTTGTAGTAAATCAAAATATGAGACCCCCCTAGCAGCTCACACCCTTGCGTGGATCTTTTTGCCAGCGATAGCTTGAAGTCTTGGCGGCTACTTGATAAATGATTCAGTCAGCACTGCGTAGAAAGCATGATATACAAGCTAACTCGGAATCCGGCAGGATAAACGGGGCTCCGGAGACTAACTCCACTAGCTTGGAGATGAACTCGCAGACCTTGCAACAAGAGGGATGCAAACAGACTAAAGGTATTTGGGCAATGTATAAAAATACATGCTGACAGTTACACTTTATGCGAAACATTTGTATATCGTCTTGGACCTGACGCATACAATTGGATTTTAGGAGCTAAGTAGGATCTGTGATCTCATTCTTCAACTTTATATAATTAAGTCGCCTTTGTCTACAAATTCCACGCTTTGCATTCTTGGACAGAGCTGTGAAAATACCCCAACTTAGTCGAGCCCGCTCCTGCGTGGATTTCGCTTGCGTGGGGTCCTAAAAGTATAGCCCAATTTTTTTTCGGCAAAGATTTATCAGGAGGAAAGTTATTTTTTTGCAGATAGTTGACGTCCGAGTGTGATGTCGGTGGTCTTTTGTTAATGTGACAAAAATAACACTTCTTATGAGGCGACCTTTAGGTAGCAGTATTAACATTTGTAAATTGAATCCGAAGAGACCATGTCTGATCCAAATGTGGCCTTTGGTTCTTCTTTCACGCAACGTGTCTGACTTTGAAATGTTAATAATACCAGCTGATACTCACCAGAGGATCTTGACAGTCGTAGCTCGTACTCGATGTGTTCATCGAGAACTCGTCAGCACTTGAGCTGCTCCTCCGTCCGTCAATGCCCATCCAGCTGCTGTCAGCCGACTGATTGCTTTAAAGGTTATTGTTGGGCATGTTTACACCGACGACATCATTATGTGATAAGATTAGATTGAGGATGGATTACAACCACGTTGTATCACCCGGATCAGATTAAATGGCCGGCTAGTTTGGTTTTAACACAGAAGCAATACCTGCATGCCTCTGCCCATGACAGAGGTTAACAACTATGCTTTGACAAAAAACAAAAATAAGATAACATTATATCGAGCACTAAATATTATTACGTTTGGTCTGGACGGATTACTTCTGCATTATTGAATAGTCTTTTCTCAAAATGTTTCTTTGTCTGCTATTCCATTCATATCTGATTATATTCTTTGTAATTATATTTAATTAAAATGTATGTAATTAAAGCGTCAGCAGTTTGCAGGCAAGGTTAACGACGTACTGCAGGGACATTGGTTGACAATTTCAAAACATGCCTTATTTATTTTTTGTCTTCATTACTGTACTGTGTTTGGATGGCCCATTACACTGGCTGTATCTTTTTAATTAACTTATTTCATTCTGAACATTTATAAAATGTAATAATGCAGATAATTTCCTATCCTATCCTATATATATATTTTCAAAGTCAAAATCAAAGTATTTAGTATTGTTTTAAAATATTGATATATTTTAGTGTTGTTTTAAAATATTAATATTTAAGTCAACACTCCTAACACTATTCACAATATTTGAGTTTGCCGCATTGTTTTTATCCCTTAACAAAAACACCTCATGTTGATAAGCCATGTTGTGATGCTGAAGCAGTGCACATTTTCAATGTAAACACTGTAAAATGCACCTGAAGTGATGCATGAGACCCAGTCCCATGGTGACTTCTAATAAATCAAGGCCTAATAAAGTTTGGGTACAGTGCAAAGGCTAAGGTCCAAAACAATCTAGTCGGCAATCTAAGAGGCATTGTCCCTTCAATGCTCACGCAATTTTATAGAGCCGTGTCAACTGATTATGTTTTGCTTTATACTTATAGTGAATCTGTTTTGAACCACGAGTAAGGAATAAACTAAATGGAATGCAGCTGATGTGAGGTTTACAGCTAAGCTGCTTCTTATCTTTGATACGCACCGTCTGGGGGCTCACCTTGTTGAACGCTCCCCCCAAAATGTTCCTGTTCAAAAGCAATTAAGTTGTGTTTATTTTGTCGTCGCTCCCGCAGTGGGAGGCGGCGGTCACATGTGGTCTCATCCACCACAGGCTGCTGAGGAAGTGATGCTAATCTAGACAGAGGGAAGACTGGGAGGAGTGGGGGAGGGTGGGGGGAATCACCCCTCCCATCCTCCTCTCTCTCTCTCTCTCTTTCTCTCTCTCTTTCTCGATGATTGTGCTGCAATATGTCGCATGACCGCCGCCAGGACTGCAGATGAGTCTTCTAGATAATCATAATAATAAGGCATCATCGTTTATATTATACAACAAAGCAATATTTGTATTTTATTTATTTTTTCTTACAATTTAATGATATTAATAAAAGGCCCCTTTTGATCACCTCCCAGTCAGGTTCTATTCAAACAAGTCTTTGCATGTGTCGAACCGTTTAACCACCTGCTTTGAAATTTATGAGGAAGCTCCGACCCCCACCATTGATATTCATGCGGTTCAAACTTATGCAGCTTTGCTGCATTGTCACTTGCTTTTTTTTTTTCCCTCTTCTCGCCCCAATGCTGCATGCTCAGTCTCAATAGTCTGATCTGACCTACCCCCCCTACACACACACACAGACACCCCAGCCCCTTTTTACACCGCAGCATCCCGCTGCCATAGAAACCAAAAGGAGCATCCTGGGTGGTGCATGCAAGGCTCTCAGTGTGTGCGCTCAGGAGAGGGAGCGCATTGACCAAAGATAGAGCTAGCAGAGAGGTGCTGTTACTGGTTGGCTGGAAGTGAGGAGAAGCAGAAGGAGAAGTGAGCGGGTGAGGTTATCCAGAACGCAAAAGTCACTTTCACGGGTGAGTACGGCACGGAGCGTCACTGAGTGTCTTTCTTTTGTCTTCTTTGTTGCTGAGTGATGGTGAGTTTGCTGCTGAGATGCGCAAGAGTTGTAGTTTGCTTAGCATTTTACTTTTGGATTCAAGGCAACTAGCGTCCTTGTTTTGCACGTTACAAAATCGCTGATGGACCTCCGTGTTAATATTTGATGAGGCTTCCCATCTCGGTCGCCTCTGCTTTTTTTCTTTCTTTCTAAAAGCATCCCTTTGTTGTCCTCCAGCTTTTAACAGTCATGAAACACAGTAAAGCCCGAGGTGATTCCACCTGCTCTGCTGCATAGCGCAAAACACGGTCAAGTCAGGCTTTTGAATTTCGTGTGAGTGTCTTTTCTGCCACTTTTTCAGCCCGTCTCTTGCTCCCCCGCTCTTGCTCCTTGTCCTGACACTTTGATGAAGGGCCACAGCCGTGGGGCTAATGGGGAGGAGATCAGTACGAGCTGGAGGGAAAAGTGTAATTGTGAGCAGTTGGCACCTTTGAGACGCTTGTTGTTCGATAATGAGCCAAACTGTGAAGACAGAAGGCAAAAAAAAAAAAAAAGAGAAAGGAAACCGTGCAACCTGTTAACATCCCTGCTGCTTATTCACGCCCTTTTCCTCACCCAAGCAACAAGCAACAGCAGCCACCAAGAATTACAATTTGCTTCTTTTTTGGTAGGCTTGTAAACGCTTTTGGATGTTTAATACAATCTCGCTACTTTTTGGCAACTTACAGCTAGTATCCCAAAGCGACCTTTAAATATTTTAACGTGCAAGAATCAGTGACATACAGTAAAAATGCATGATAAAAATCTGACCTATAACAATGCGTGCCAGGCCTGTGCACACCGAAAGCTCACCTCCCTGGTTTAAATTGTTGCATATGGAAGTCATGTGACACAACAGAATTCTTCGCTGTTGCCTTTAGTTCTTATTTATCTCCCCTATCTAAATTGAGAACTTCTCTGGATTGCTCGCTTAATGGAAACTTGACTTTGAACAAATCCATCCTTTCATATTTGGCCCCGTTGACCCTTGCTGGCTTGCTGCGTTTGTGTTTGCGTGCGCAACTGTGTACAGTTCCACGTTTGTAAAGAGCATGTGACCATGCACGTGTGTTGATGGCGTGTTAGGAGGATGGCCGCGGGGGTCGTGGGCTTTCTTTGTGTGCGGCGCCTCCCGTGTGACACCTTTTATGACTTTTTGTTTAAATGTCACTCACCGAGGCTGCGATAAACATGGGAAAACGGGAGGCCGGGATTGGTGCGATAAGCCCGCCCCCACTGCCTCCTCCCCCTCCCAATTTCCTCCAGGCACAGTTTGTTTCAATTCGATAGAAAATTGGAGTGAATTCTTAAAGCCCTTTGGGCCCCGATCAATACAGCATAAGAGGAAATAATATTGGCCTTGTAAACGAGGGGTGGTGCTATACTGACAATGATCTCACTTGTTACAGGAAGCTCATGTTTAATAGATGGAAATAAGGCCGATGTGAATTGTGGGCTCCGCTGTGGCCGAGAACATTAGAACTTGTTGCTTAATCCGACACTTCAAAGCCTTTATTCAACCAAGGCTCAGGCCGTTGCAACCTGCACATTGCATCTATAAAGAGATCAAAACAGCCAGAGGCTTTTTCCATCTCTGTGTTTTCGTCCTGTGTACAGAAAACTATAAATTTAGTATTCCTCAAACAGTCAAGCCACAAAGTCGATACTTTGCTGCGTTGGAGTTTTCATGTGAGAGAAAGAAAAAGTGATTTTAGGAAGTTGGTGACAGGGCTTGAGTGAAAGCTCGGTAAAATCCGGTAACTGTGTAACCCTCTGTGGTTAGTTAGTTAGTTAGTTTAAAAAAAAAAAAATATTTTGCGAGTTATAAATGTTGCCATTATGAAGCTTTTTTTAGTGCCCTTTAGGGTTAGGGTTAGGGTTCTGTTTGTAAATCTTGCCAATTTTGTACTTTCTGGAGGTGAATATTACGCCATGGTTTCAGCAAAGCTCTTGAAGCCCAACCTGCCAAATGTACCAGATCATAAGCGGCATCATCTTTATGAGTTTTAAATAGTTGATTGTAATGGATAGTGTAGGAGCAAGCTATGTTAATTTTCTCATACCTCAGCACTTTTCATCGGCTACCTTTACTTATAACAGCCTAAAAGTAGGCCAAACCAATGAAGCCTCAATACTTGCGTGAATTTACTACATACTAAAACGTTTCGGCAGATTATTGAGCGCCACATAAAATCAGTTCCGGGTCGCTAAGCACGACCAAAATGAATACATAATACTGTAATTATCCATCCTGCAAATCTGCTACTATTTGTGCGCTATCCAGTGCACGGTTTGATATGCTACGGTGCATTTAACTTTCTCTGGCATTTCAACTCAGCGACCCCATTGCCTGCCATTCCCTTGCAATCTCTTCCAATTTTCAACTTCCATCCATCATCTGAGCGGCTTATCCTCACAACTTGTGGAATTCTATTACACTTATTTCCTTGACTGCAGGATCAATTATTGGTCGTTATCTGTTGGATCAAGATGAGGAAGGAGTGCAATCGAGGCTAGCTAGTGGCAGGTTAATAATGCCAGCAATAATGGCTGGAACTCTGCTGGTCATCTTTCCTTAACAACTGTTATGTTGAGGCTGCGAGCATCTGAGTACACACGGCCCAAATGTCAGCCCACGCTTAATCTAACAGGGTCACAATGATGGATGCATCATTTCTTCATGCTGACTTGTTGTTTCCCGCCATTGCAGAGAGCCTCGGGGGCCGAGGGTCGGGTTAGAGCTCGCAGAAATTTGATGCGGTGGCTTTTTTTTCTGTTGGGAGCAATACTTTGTTGACTTCTTGAAGTGGAATCAATGGAGAAGACAAATGTTTCATTGATGGAAATTGATCATAAATGCCCATCATTGCTCACTTCCTGTTTGTTTCTTTTTTACACCAACAAGGTACATTAGACCAGTGTGAGCTGCCGATGACAAATTCATTCATTAAAAATGATTCAAAACTACCCCCCCCCCCTATTGTTTTATCACAAAATAAGCAAGGAAAAGAACAAAAATACAGAAACGACTCATTCAGATGACATTCATCCTATTCACTTCAACAAAGCTAGCATACATGGTTTTGGAAAATGTGAAGAATCCAGGCAAGCGCCTACAAACGCCACTCAGGAAGGCCACAACTGAGATTCCAACCCCAGACCACAAATTGTGAGGCAACCACGACACCTGTCATAAAAAGAAAAGAAATATATCCCCCCCAAACCAGCTAATGCAAGACGTTAAGTAGATAAAGTGCCTCCTCCTTCAATCAGCATCTCTCCTATGCCCGCAATCCACTTGACAGGCTTACTTGCAGTTGTATTAATCCGTCACAATACTGCGACACTTCAAGCCTGCGGAGCATCAGCGAGCTTGTGTTTGTAATGGATGAAGCAAATCCATTTAAATTCCCCGCTGATGAAAATTAGGATGACTCAAACAGCCTGATGGCTGCCTGTTGGTTTTTATCCTGCAAATGCAAAAGCATCTTGCACGGAGCAAGCACACACCACATCAATAAAGTCCGTCTTTATTATTATTGGATGGCATCGTGCTGTGCTGCTCTGTCGCCATTGGTCCGAGGTGATCGTAATGTTGTTGGTCATTAATATCATAAAGCTTAAACAAACTGCAATGAGTCATTCTAAAAAACTGCCCGCATGTCCTCAGCAAATGGCGAGCTCATTTTTATTCCTGTCCTGCTGTGGCCCTTTGCTAGTTTTTATGGTTTGAGATGATGATTATTATTATTACATAATGATGTGTCCTTACACTGTAGAACAATACTGTACTTCTTTTCACAAGAATAGAATAGAATAGAATTCCTCCTCATATAAGGGTCATAGTTCATCTGAGTTGTCAATAAATTCGGTAGAGTCCAAATTGCAATTGCACTTTATACTACACAATGTCCATCGAATACTTTGCAGCCTCGTGTGGGCGATTGTGTTTTATTATTGCATCTCAAGATCTGTTGACACTTTAGTAAATTAATATGACATGATGGGGGAGAGAGACTGGGAAGTAATTCAATGAACATTTGAATTGTGCATTCTTATATGAATACAATTTTAAAGTCATTCAGATGCACGTTTGGATTACAAAGTTGCCTCTCTATACTTTTCATACGTGCTGTGATTGACGAGTGATTAGTCTTGGGTGTACGCTGCCATTTGCCTGGAGTCAGCTGGGATCGGCTACAACTCCCAATGACCCAGAGCTGAATAAGGAATATATACTAGAATGTAAATGAATGGAATCGCAACCAGAATTGTCCCCTAAAGGGAAAGTAATGTTGCTGCACGGCCAATCATTTTTTCCTCTCCTTTTAATTTATTGAAAAGTATTTTAACACGGCCATTGCCATACAAGCTGAAAAAGAAGTTAAGCAGGTTTAATAGTTAAAAAAAAAAAACAGTGCAGCAACAAAAGTAAGTCAAAGAATGAACAAAAGGCCAGTTAATAGGAATGACATTTACATCAATCAGTCATTCCAATACAATATCAAACACTGTTAATTAGAGTTGATTTGCTGAATCGTCCCACTGTTTGCGCATTCAACAGTGGAAGCGCTGAACAAGCTCGACACGTCCCATTTAAATATTGTAATATAATTTCAATATTTACTCCATGCAAGCAGAGGCAGGCTGCAAGCTGTGCGATAGCGATTGCAGCTTGCGGTCAACAAGCAGGTTAATTGTTCCATTTCCCATGTGGTTCAATTGGGCTATGGAACTCCACAAGGAAGCAGGTTTTGAAGTTAAGAGAACATGATCCCACCCGCCCAAGAAAAACACAGATCTTTTTACTTTTCAAGTGATAAGTATGATTAAATTTATCCTTAAAGGGGATAACAGAGTGTGTGCGTGTGTGTGTGTGCCTGGTGCTAAGATGATTGCATTTATAAAAGTTACATTTCTATATATTTCAGATTCATGAAACTTCTCAAAAGTCATTTTCAATCATACATTTGCGAGCGTTTGGGGAAGAAACACTAATTGAATTGAAATATTTGAAGTAGCGCAAAACATTAAATTCTACAACTTCCTACATGAGCATCGTTTACTTCGTCGTCTGAGTGTCAAAATCATTTTTTGCCCTCCCCCACTGCTGTTACACACAGCCGATTTATCCGCTGGCGCTTAACACCTCCTCTCACGCACCGGAGCTTTAGGATTTAGGGATGTGGGGGGGTGGGATTATGGGATTTTGTGAAAAAGACACCACGGAATAAGCACTCCAAAAACGGCTGAGGTGCCCACATCGAGATTAGTGGGAATCATTTCCGCCCTCGGGGAACGACAAGCTTCCCATGCATGTTGATGAAACAGCTTTTACAAATTAACGTTGCAAACTACAAATCCCATTTTGGAATGAATTTTGCTGTGCTGGACATTTCCAGTGTCATGGTATGACAATCCCGTCAGCCTGATGAGTTTTTCCTCAACATGACAATAACATCTCGGAATTAAAACAAAGTACAAACAAACCTGTTTTAATTAGTTACCGGTAGAATGTTGTTGTAATTGTTATTTTTTTCGTATTTTACAGAAGTTGATGAGCAGGTTTTGACCTGGTTGCCATAGAAACACAGTTTGATTAGAGGAGAAAAGCCTTTATGTGTATCGATGTGCCGTCTTGCTAAATTTCTGACCAAATGTGAAAAAAAAAAAAAAAGTCAACTTAAATGTTCAACAACGTGGCGGCGGCGGCGGCCTACAACTTTTATGCGAAACGTCTTTGATAACATCGCAGCTCACCTGACTCCCGTTTGGTGCAGAGGTAGCAGCCACCTGAAGGAACGTTGCGGCCTGATTGATTTTGCTTCGCTAGTATTGATTGCGAGAAGTGTTTCTCAGCATGAAGGAACCGCCGTAAAGAGCCCGATGATAAAGTGCGGCCCAGTGGTGGTCCACTCCTGCAGAGGCGTGGGTGTAATCATTAATAGTGCAGCTAAAAAAGCTCCAGGTTGCTTCATTCTCACGCTGTCAGGGGAGATTGTGTCCGGCGGGAATAATATGCTTCGCTTCATTAGTCATGTGTCTGAAGAGGAAGACCAACGGCGTTTTTTTTTTCTCACTTCCCATTTGGCTTACTGTCCATGTCTAACTACTGCAGGATTATTCGCACTCTGTTCTTTCTTTGCAGCACTAAAGTTATTAGCTGCTTTTCAGCCTGTGTGTTTCTATTTCTGTAGCCATTATGGCAAACGCTGCTTTGGCTTCCACATTTGATTGACGAGTGTGTGGAGGTGTGGTGGCACAATCGTTCCCTCATTAACCTTTTTGCGCTGAACCAAACAGAGGCAGCGAGTGCAGAGACTGACGAGAAAAGTTTACTAGCTGAACAATTCTTTGAAACATGCCACTAACATCCTTCACGAGGCCAAAAACTTCATGATCGTAGTCTTTTCATGTCCTTTGCAAAATATTCTTTTGTGTTATTTCTAAACATGATGCGAGGTCTGGAAATAATTCTGCAGGTAATCCGATACTGTGGCATTTAAGTAATATTTTACTTGAGGTTCACAAACAACTTGGACTGAAAGAAGAAATGTCACCTAAATCAGAAGTCAAGCAAAACAAACTTCTAGGCATGAATTTTGGATTCATGACATCAGAAAGAAGTCCAGCAGTCAAGAGAACTGCCATTAAGGGAATATTCATGATATTTGAACACTTGAAGATGAAATATAACTTGTCCACACAGAACGTCTTCCATTATCTTCAGCTACAACCACACACTAGCTTAGGTCCTGAACTGACTTGGCCTTCCATGAGTAAGAGCAAACAAAGTCCAATTTATTTCTGGATGCTTGTCGACAGGTGAAAGTCTAAAATCAGGTCATCTTAAGTCTGGACTGAAATAGGAGTTGCACGTCTGTGTTATGAGTGCTGAACAGATGTGGGCCGGTTTATGTCGGAACAGGCTTTCAACTACCACAAAAGCCTGGTATAGACTGACTAATATCACACCAGAAAGATGACATTCTTTCAAATCTATCCTATCTGAGTTATGTTTCAGAGGTTGGCTCATTTCTGCACTGTACCTGGCATTGCCCCAGGGCGGAGTTCTTCTTGCTCGACATCTGTTCCACTATAATCAGGATCACAGGCATGCCACTGGATACTGAATCCTGCAAAATTCTATTTGTGCACAACTCAAATGTCTAAAGATTGCTTTACGTACATGAGATGGACTTTGACATGGACTCCCTTCCTATTGTTAATAGGTGGTCTTTGAGATGAGTAGCTGGGGGGGAAAAGTAGGCAACGTATTGTCTCAGAAAACTGCTGCCTGTTTTTAAAAGGACTGCCAGCCATATTTAAGTACCTGACATGATTGCTCGCATCACTTTCAAATGTTGACTGTATTTTATTTTTCTCTTGCATACACAATGCCGATTGTTCACTTATTTCGTCAGTCGTGTGGGTTTATAGATTAAACAGCCTACCTACTAAATGTACATTATGTAGCTGTAATCCACAAGCAAGCAATCTCCTTTCCTCTATTAATAAAACGGAAAAACAATCAGGAATGAACTCATCCTTGCCTCCAGGTTCCAGCTGCTTCTATTTGTCTTCAGCGGGGGGAAGATTTAGCTCAATAAACACTCTCGGAAAAAAAAAAAAGACAGAAAAAAGCAAATTCAATGTGCCCTAAAGCGGCTTCCTGCTATGTGTGCACTATTACATGGAGACTGGAGTCTTCTGAGAGCAGCACTCAGCTATGGTAGATAAATTAGAGTCAACGCAGTGCGTGGAAAAGAACACTGCTGCAAAATTCAGGGAATTGAATTCAGGCTTGAGCGAATGGGGAATGTTCCAGGTATTAGATGCTGAAATTTGATTATATGGAATCAAGAAACAGCATGGTTTGCATCTCGCATGTCAGCGTGTCCAAGTCTTTTGTGTGTGATTTAGACCGAGGCACAATGACCAGGTTCCTTCACGTGTCGGCCATTTTGACACCTCATCCCTCATCCCGGGAGCCTTCTTGGATTAGCATTCAAATAGACGATATTTCATTTGCATGTTTCCTCTCCGCCAATTGGCACTGCCTCAACCATTGTTTTTCTTTCAATGGCAGTGCCATTCAATAACAACGCCACAAGAGTATTATTATTTGAATGCATATTTTTTTTCTGGGTACTCCTGCTCTGTTGGGTTTATTGAAAACTATACATTGTCTTTAAATCAAGCGCCATTGCAATATTCACTATGTACAATAACTAAACACTTATTTTCCCTTCCTACGTGTGTTAGCAAATACTGTTCCCCAATTGAGAGCCCCAAAAACTTTTTCAGCAATTTGAAGTTTCTGGAAGTGAATGGCAATGTATGTTATGTGTAAAAATATTGACTTAATACAGTGTCTCTTTTTGTGCTCTCACCCTCATCATTGCCATCTGCTCGCCCATATTGTGTTCCCGGACCCCACGGCTCGCCACCAGACGCTACTTTTGGCCTCCTTCTCGGTGTGTTTGTGCTCTGCGGCTTGGTTCTGCTGGGCCTGCTAGCCTTCGGCTCCTGGAAGCGGTGCGGTCCGCCTCGGCGGAGCAAAGCCAGCTTCCTCACTCCGTCCTCCAGCCCGGAGCACCGCCCGCTGCAGCTGTCTCGCCCGCTGCCGTTGCCGTCGCCCCCAGGTACCCAGCAGCTGCAGCAGCCAGCGGTTACCATGGCAACAGAGAAAATGAAGGACCCCGTGGGCCCGATGGGCTTCCTGGAGGCTGCGGTGAAGATAAGCCATACATCTCCTGACATCCCCACTGATGTCCAGCTCTCCATGAGGGAGCACTTCCTGCGCCGCACACAGCGCATGCAGAGGCAAACAACTGAGCCCGCTTCCTCCACCCGGTTAGTCATGACACGTGTGTGCGTACGTGCGGCCGAGGCTTTACTTCTCGTTACGGCGACTAAGCAGCATTGGTAGGCCATTCGTATAGAAGTCCGTGGGTAGCCCCGGGAAGTGCGTCCATGGTCAGCGTGTTCTGCAATTCGCATTAGTTTTCTCTATTTTTCAAAACAAAATTAAATTAATGAGCGTCAGAGTATGTATGGCTTTGTCGGCAAGAATAATAATTTCACATTTGAGGTTGCATAGTACTGCAGTTAAATTCATAAGCGTAGATGATTTTAAGACAAAGTGGATTTATTTGTAAAGCGTTATGTAACAAGTCAGCAACCTCAAAGGCTTTTGCATGTTCTTGCAGGTCATTACAGTGACGCTAATTGCATGCGACGACTTCATCGGGAGCCTTTCACCGTGGGGACAAAATGCTGTGAACGATTGCATGTCTTCAGCATGTTGAGCGTGCATCCTTTCAATCGTTTTGTCCTTGAATTAAAGCAGGAGTCAGCTCCCGGGGGGCTTCAACTCAAAAACTCATCAGGCATTCCGCAATGCCTCGTGCATGCAGCGCTGCAAGAGGCATGCTATCGGTGTCACCGTGTCATCACTCATTAGCTGTGAGAAGCATCTGTTTGACTTTGACGTTATCAATGTGAATTTACTTCACATTAAAGCGTAAGCTTTAATTAACGGTGTACATGAGAAGAAGAAAACTCTTACTTGTCCCTGAATGTTCCTTTTGGAAAAACACTGCTACTAACAATGAGGTGAGGCGTCTCATAGTTAAACTTTATCAGTTGTTTTGCAGCAGATAGAGTGAAATGACTATAAAGGCACTCGAATCCTCCATTTACACCTTATCTACGAAACCACATGGTCTGTGGGCGGCATGTTCCTGGGTTCTTGTCATGCGATCCACAGAAAAAAGCTGCTAATGATGTAAAGGTCACTGGTGCCGTGGTTCACTTGTCTGATTTCAGCATGCTGGCGTTTGTTCACTTCCCACTTAATGACATGAAAAACATTGAAATCTGTTTGAGAAAAATTTGAGTCTGCTTAGCCTAATGCTAGCAAGTTATCAAATGTTGTCTTTCAAAATTCATATGTCAAGTCCCATCACCATGACTTCCTGTGTCTCTCGTCCTTCCGCAGGCACAATTCCTTCAAAAGACACCTTCCCCGGCAGATGCAGGTCGGCAGCTTGGACCTGGGGAACGACTACATGTTGGACAAAGAGGAAAAATCCACAAGCATTGGCCGTATTCAGCCAGAGCTCTACCAGCAGAAAACATGTGACTCGGAGGATTCCTCCAAGAACAGCAGCAGCAAAAACTGCGGGAGGATTAACTTCTCTCTCAAGTATGATTACGACAACGAGGCCCTGCTCGTCAACATCATCAGGGCGGTCGACCTTCCCGCCAAGGATTTATGCGGCACGTCTGACCCTTACGTCAAGATCTACCTGCTGCCCGACCGCAAGAAGTTCCAGACGCGGGTCCATCGAAAAACCCTCAACCCCACCTTTATTGAAAGCTTCCACTTTCCTGTGCCTTACGACGACTTGCCGAACAGGAAGCTCCACATGAGCGTTTTCGACTTTGACAGGTTTTCACGACACGACATGATCGGGGAGGTGGTAATGGACAACCTGTTTGAGACGTCCGACCTCTCCCGGGAAACCAATATATGGAGAGACATCGAATATGCCACCAGTGTAAGGCTTTTTTCAATACTTCATGTGATTTAGTTTACGTTCACATAGACAGCATTTTAAAGCAACACCTACGAAGACTCCCAAAACCCTGACTTGCTTGTTGCGCTGAGCTCTTTTGAAGTACTGTGAGGAACTCAAAAGTCGCCGCGGCTTTCCGTATTAATCCATCCCATTTCTATGGCGCTTGTCATCATTAGCTCCCCGAGTGATCCGGAGCCTATCCCAAGCCGATCAGGGCCACGTCTCAATTCATTCACCCTCACATTACCATCCATGAAGAAGTTAATCCAATTTAATATGTAATTGTGCCAACAGGCAAGTAAATCCACAGGGCTGAGCTAAAATTTGAACCCCAAACCTTTAAATTACGATTCATCTACCCTTCCGTGCTGTCTTACTGTTGACCTCCCACCCTTTCATATCGCATTAACGCTCAATCGGTATACAAAGCTTAAGAATGAACCACAGCTTTTGCAGTTTAGGTAATTGCGGAAAATCTTGCGGTTGTCAAATTGGCACTTTAAATAGCACAAGTCCCTCCGCAGCCCATCAGTGTCACTTTATGCTTTTCCAACACTTGACTGCTGCGCTCTGGCATCACAGCTTGACTTTCACACCTTTCAAAGTGAATTCCGCACCACAGCACTGGAAGACATGGATGTCGGCGGTTCAGCTGTGAGTGCGCGATGACGTGCGGCTAATTTTGGCTGGTTTGCACCTATGCAGAGAAAAGGGCATCTCGCCGGTTAATTGTCTTCACTAAATACTCTCGTTATGGCGATTCATCTCTAAAAACTGCTCACGTGGTTGCGGGTCAAGTGTTCAGTGTTGATATGCACAAGTACAACCAACTAATGTTTTGGGCGTGTTTAATGTTGTGATGGAGAGTGAAAGAAACACACAAACACAGAAATGTGCTCTAAAGCTGCCTGGCGTTTTATGTGTAGAAAATCTCGACAGACCATGATAAACATAAGGGAGCAGGAGAATCATTCTGACTTCCGCGGTAAACTGCACGCAGACGGACCTCGGGGACTCGGCAGCCTCTTCTGCTCATGGCCTGTCATGGATACCATGATAGAGTGTGAGAAAACTAACACTACATTTCGGGCAAATGGGGCTACCATGGCCACGGGAACATTGTCTAAGTGCGGCTGTAGACAGCAAAATTGATGATGTTTTTTAGCACACTTGATTTTCTCCACAACTGCTTCAAGACAATCAACGAATCTACTTAATCTACCAGATTTTGCAATTATTTGAATACTGTAAGTTGATTATCATGTGCCATGTGTCCATCCTCAGGAGAGCGTTGACCTTGGGGAGATCATGTTCTCACTCTGTTACCTGCCCACTGCTGGAAGACTCACACTGACTGTCATCAAGTGCAGGAATCTCAAGGCCATGGACATCACTGGATACTCAGGTGGGTGCGTGTGTGTATGCATGTGTGTTTACGCTCGCCTGAGATCACAAACACACAAGTTGCGGGCAGGCCATCTCTCTGTTTATTCCGCCAATTATTCACTGGCAAGGCGTGCAATATCAAGCCACTGTCAGGATGTCGTTGCTTCATTTTTTTTTTTTTTTCAAGTGGCTGCCATCCCGTGTTTCCCTGCAGAACTGATGTGACATTTATTGTGCTTTAAATGCCACTGTTCCGCTATAATTGGGATTTATTGTGACATTTTTTTCTTGTGATGTTTATTGACATGCAACATCAGCCATGATTTTAATTCCAAGTGTGTTTTGCTTTTACCATTATTTTAATTTGGGTTTCACTTATTATGTACTGTATTTCCCCATATAGTCGTTTGGCTTTTATTCTTTTGCGAAGACTTCTAGATGTCTGTTAGGGGTAAAGCTTTTTTTTTTTTTCGAGAGTAGGTCTGGAGGTTCACACATGTATTTTATTGTATTATTGATGAACATTATGCGTACAAAGCTTGCCATATTTATTAGAACGCCTCTCATGCAGTGTCACGGAGTGTTTTAATACAGACCGGTGCAATTTGATTGAGCTCTGAGATTTACATTTTGATCTGGAAGGGGCGGATTTCAAAATGCATTGAGCTTTTTATATTTGTATAATTTGTCAAGCACAAAATCTACTTTGAAAATTGTCATTTGGGTTCTGTTAGAATCAAAGTACATACGTCTGATTTGACATTTTCATTTTAAATGTAAGCCTCTGATTTTTTTTACATTTCTTTATGAAACAGTCCATTTGAAAAGTTATGGATTACATTCATTATATATCATTTAAATGTCATCATCATCCATGCTGATGTATTACATTTTACACGGCAAAATGACTATGGTCATTACCAGTGCTGTTAAGACATAGCTATGGCATGAACCTTAAATTGACTAATGGCCTTATACGTTTTATATACAGTCATTTTTTCATTTCCACAAAGACAGAACATCAGGCTTTTTTATGCTCCATTGACAAAATCTTATATTTAATACTTTTAAGGAAGCCTGCAAAAGGGGTGTGGCCTACACACACTATTTTTAGTATAACATCTTTAAAAAAACACACACATTTACGACTGTGCTACAGGCTTATCCTTTCCATGCGATTCGCCGATTAGCAGGTGTTGACATTTTATTGTGATCTGGGACCGCTCAGCTGCCTTTAAACGCAGACATAATTCAAAATCAATGGCAACTGGGACAAAATAGAGCAACAGCAGGCCTGCTCTCAGCTTGTCATAAATGTTAGTGTCCCCACATGACTTCGCATTGTCGTCGTTCTCTAATCTAGACCCTTACGTCAAAGTGTCACTAATATGTGACGGGCGGCGTCTGAAGAAGAAGAAGACCAGCATCAAAAAGAACACCTTGAATCCCACCTACAACGAGGCCATCATCTTTGACATCCCACCCGACAGCATGGACCACGTCAGCCTGCACATCTCGGTCATGGATTACGACTTGTGCGTATGAAAAGTGGGCTGCGTGCAACCATTTGGAATTCACTAATTTCGCTGCGCATGTTCTTACTATTACACCCATAATAATGTCTGTCGTATTACTAAGTTTGACCTCTGAGACGTACTGTGGTTGCACTGAGAATCCAGATTGACAAAAAAAAAAAAAAAAAACAAAGAAGATGAAAGAACATTAGTAGATAAAAAGGAAGAAGCTAAGCTAACTGTTAAAATGTTGTGTAACACTTCATGGGAGATATTTCATAAACAAAATGAAGAAAACTAAACTGACTTTAGCTACAATATGTTAACGAAAGAAGGAGTGCCGTACACAATGGCAGAGTTGACATTTTGCGTAAAGTCTCTGTGCACACGCTCGTACCCCACAGGGTCGGTCACAACGAGATCATCGGCGTGATGCGAGTCGGGTGCAACGCAGATGGACTGGGAAGGGACCACTGGAACGAAATGTTGGCGTATCCTCGCAAGCCCATCGCACACTGGCACCCCTTACTGGAGTCTAAGAAATCCGAGAAAGAGGTGAGTCGAGGGTGCATTTTGGTGAATCACTTGATATGTTTTGGAGTTGTTTTGCACCACATTGTATCTTTATCTCTTTTGTTGTTATTTCTAAAATGTATTTCTAAAAGACTCACTCTTTGTGTGTGTGTCACAGTGGAAAGCAAGGGCTGCCAGCTTTGACAGCCAGGGCTCCTGCCCTTCCCCCCGCCCCCCAGCGACACCCTGAGCAACGGCACCTGCGACCCCCTACAACCCAGATGGAGGGTGGTGAGAGGTTCCTCCTGCTGGTCCACTTCCTGTCTGTCTGATTATTCAGGAGAAACCCTGCTGTGGCTCCCGACCGCTCCCCCCCTCAGCCACTTCCCCCACCCCCTTCCTTTCAGTCGACAACCGAACTCCACCTTCCGCCAGCGTGGTTCCCAGAAAGCTGATCTGGTATCACGTCGGGTTAGGGCGTATTTTTGGATGTTCTGACTGCTCAATGCCCTTCCTTCATGGTTGGATATGTGCAGACTCAAATTAAGAGAAAGTGGTGGTGATCAGAGGATATTTCTCAAAGCGAAGCAAGATGTCTGAGGAGACGTGCGCCGCTTTTCAGAACGTCCTGGTGCTGCATTCATTTACGTCGAAACATTATCGAGCTTCATTAAGGTGTCAAAATTGAGTTTCCAGTTGCATCGTCATGCACTGTGATGCTCATTTGTTTCCACTTGGGGCTAAATCACTAACAAGCTGTCAAAACAGAATGATGAGAAAAAAAAATAAAAGTATAGTATAAGAAAAGTACAAGTGTAAAAAGTTGTTCTTTAGAGCTAGAAAACAAGGAAATAACAAAAGCAATTCATATTCACCGTTTACTCAAATAGTGGTTGATGCCCTCCCTCAAAGAGAGTCCTCCCTTGACACATTAGAAAACAAAAAAGCACTGAGGGCCCAAATAAAAAAAAAAAAGAAAAAGTAGACTAGATTTTGACTAGCTAAAAGAAGGTCTAAGTTGCGGCGTAGGTGGTGTTAAGCAAATTTGTTGAATTTGATTTTGACAAATGTGCGCATAGTTAGATGGTACTTTGCACTCTGCTTGCACTAGGCAAGTAAATAGGGCCTTTAAAAGCACTTAAACGTTTTGACGATTCATCACAATTTACAACGTGTTGCACAATGTAGAGGCAACTCTGATTTGCGTTGCACTCGGACTTGTATCTGGGAGCAACATGACTATTATTTACTATTACTAATACTATAGTATATTTTCCGGCAAATCTGTTTAGATGTTTCGCTGCACTTCTCCATAATATTTAGTTCTTTCCATTTATTAAGTTTTAAAGCCCAGTTTCACTTGATAAATATTCCACCGCCTTATTGTAAAATATCAACCCAAAATGCTTCCACACAAATAAAGGGACAGTATTTTTTTCCAAATGTAAAAAATTCTCCTTCCAGCTCAAGTTAAAAAAAATAAGCATCACTGACCACTATTTGTGTAAATGCCGTGAATGTAGCACAACTTGATGTTTTTGTTGCCACCTCAGTCTCCTTTTGTTGTAGAGAAGTGTATGTATAATTTTGAGCATAAAATTGTGTACAGACATTTTTTTGTCGTGATTGTTTGCCTTCTTTCAACCCAGACAAGATGTGAAGCTAAATGTAGCCTAGCAAGTGGTGACAATTAGAGAAAAAAAAAATAAAATCACTGCCTCAATGTCTACTGCGTTATGAAACATTGCGTTGGTTCTCCTGTGGAAAACGTGATTTTGTCACTCAGATGCTAATGCTGTTCAGTTGAATCCCCTTTTTTAATTTGTTACATCTGTTGTTGTTTAAACTATCGTGAACTTTAACGATGAAACATTTTTTGCTATGATTTAAATTTTGTAGATAAAGTAAATATTTTGTACCAAGAAAAAACTCCCATTTCAGACGCTGTGAGTGGGAAAAGTGTTCCCGTTTGAAAATTAAATGTGTCATACACAATTATTTTATCAAGGTTGTGATTTGAAAGCAGAAAGGATTTTACAATGCTTACTCCAAAACAAACAGGGGTGTTATTATATCTCTGTCAAAAAAAGAACATGTCTAAATTCTTTTTTTCTATCTACAAAATCCCTCTTTGCATTTTGGATAATATTGAACAAAAACATACTATTGAAATAATTTTGGCTCACCCTTTGACAATAACAAATACTAGCAATGAACATGGAAATGCTAACTTGCATAAAAATAGTAACACAGCAGTAGCAAAACTTGCTTATCAATGAATCATCTCTCTTTTTTTTAATGAATTCAGTTTGTTATTTTTAGTTTTAAAGACATTTTTAAATATCATTCCATATTGTACTATTTGTTTTGTAACCATGATGGTGGTAACATTAGGTTGTTGAGAAAGCGTTGATAGAAATTACTTAAAAAATATATATATTGGCACTCAAAATTCCAGTGGTGACCAAATGGAAGTTAAATATAAATCTTGCTTTTACTGTACCCAAATTGATTTAAAAAAAAAAGAGAGAGACAAAAGTTTTATCCACAATGCACTATTCACAAATGAATCATGAACTTGATGCTATATCAGGGTTGACAAAAAAATGTGTTCATGATTGTTGTCCAATTATAAAATTGTGAAAGCAACTTGGAAGTCTCTTGGTTGAACATCCAACCTGGCAAGACATTCAGTGGCAGTATGTCAGATCTTTCACAACTGATTTATGCTCAACCTCTGCCCCAAGTAGCCCAAAAAACAAAACCTTTTTTAAAAAGACAATACTTTCAATGGTGAAGTGAAAATCCTCCCACAATGGAGGACAGTGCATCAGTGTGTCATATATCACAGTTTTTCTAAAGGGGCTTCAGGATGTGTACACATTTCTGCCAGGATCTGTTTTAGTCATTTGCTCTTTTTTTTTTTTTTCTTCGTGTGTCAGTAACGTATGTTTTTTGTGTCATTGGCCCCTGTTGTTTGTGCTTAACATCACCTCTCATGATATCATTGACACTTCTAAATTTGACCTTAGTCTCTTTAATTGGCCCTGGTCCTCCCTCCACATCTTGAAGTTCTTTTATAGTTTCAGGAGCTTTCATAGTTTTTGTCAGGTTTTAATTTTCCCCCATGGACCGGTAGAATTGCATGCTTCTATGTATCAGGTATTCTCCACATTTTTTTTTTTAACCCGTCTTGCTCCTTGCATGAATTCTTATGATACAACAGGAAAGAAAAGAATAACAAGGATGTACTGATGCCACTTTTTTAGAGCGTGTATCAAATCTTGATGACTTGCCAATAACCAGTATGTCTTTGAAATCGATGGATGAAATAGACCGACAGAGTTTAGGATTTTATCTCACTAATTTTGTTCAGGTACTGCATTCCGTACATCATTCGAACCTTCATTTCCTTGAAATTTTACTTCCAATCTGAGTTGTTCTGAACTGTTGCCGTTTCGAGTGTTTCCTGTACTTATCTGATGGTTTGTAACTCTCTGCACTTTAGTGTTAGTGTTACCACCTTCCTCAAAAATTAGTTTTCTCACCTTTAATAACAGATTTTTTTTTAAACGGGTATTTTGTATAATAGTGACAAGTGAGAAAATATTCTGTTGATGAAATGAACACTGACTGTAATTATAGGTGTTTGTTATAAATTTACCGGTGAAATCATTGGCATTATATTGATCCCCACTTGTCACTGTCAGCTCTCTTCATTGTTTTCCTTCCATGGGGTGTGACGTGTTTTGGTTCTGTGTCAAAATCTGCCTTTTGATTAAAGAATTTATGCAAAGTGGGCTGTTGTTTGCCGTATAATGTCGGCAGCCTAACGAGCCAGAGCGATCGACATCGGATCCACACTGACTCGCACAGCAGGGACGTTTTACAACATCTAATTAGACCATTGCCAAGTTGTGGTACATTACAGTATTGATACTCGTGATACAGTTGAAAATGGGAGATATGTTCGAAATACTAAAAAAGAAAAAAAAAAAATCAAAGATAAATTATAATTGTCTATGCTGTCAAACCAGCATTTTCCTTTTGGTTGTCAGTCTGTAGAGGATTTGGTAACCGTCGTCCCAGCTGTAGATCTGTTTCTCCTCGGCGTTGTACTTGAGACTGGCATGTGCTCCATATCGTCGGGGGAAATAAAAGAGGGGTGCCTCCTCACTGACCACCTTGTCATTGACATCAAAGACACACTGGACTCGGGAGCGACTGGCCTGCCGAGTGTTGTAAACAACGTAGACGACGCCACAGACAATGAAAGCCGCCTCTGAATTCTCTCTCGGGCAGCGGGTGTCCCAGATTTGTTCGATGTCCAGCGAGACGGGATCCATTTTTGCGAGGCTGATGCTCAGTTCGGTTTCACCGCCGGCATAAAGAAGCCAGAGGCCTTGCTCGTCCACTGCGAGATCTGCTCGCGTCTCAGGGTTGAGGCTGTAGACAGCAGCTTGGCTCTCCGCGGGGAAAATGGCGACATCTGTGAGCTCGCTAGCAAGGATGTCATATCTGACTACATTTATGTCTTGCCCCTCCTGGATGTAATACAAATAACCGTTGTAAACAGCGACTCCGCCGCCCATCCAGTTGGACGGCAGCCTGAGCGGCTGACTGAGGGCGACCGAGGAAGAGCCCTGAAGAAACTCCCTGACGGACTCAAACTGGTAGATGGTGTCTCCCGCTGTCCCGTTGAACACGTAGACTTTGGAGGACCGGGGGTCTCTGAGCCACACACCTTTAGACCCACCCAGCCGCTTCAGGATCTTACCCGAGCGGATGGTAGAGATGATTTCTACGCAGTCTATGCAAACACAAAATGCAAAAAGTTGGCGGCTGCTTGTACATTCATGTCATTTATTTCATTTATTTATTATTTTAACCTTAGACTGCCATAATACATAACCCAGTTAGGCCACAAATGGTTTTCAAAGCAAAAAAAAAAAAAAACATCTCGGAAGGTTTGTGAAACGCGCTGTAATCCCCTCATGGAGACAACAACTACAGTAGATGGAGCAAAGTCCCGTTTAAAACCTTGAGGGAGCCACATAACGGATGAGAGGAACTTAAAAGCAGCATGGAATAAAAGGCTCCTCAGACATGACCTGGAGGCAAAGAAGCATCAGGCTCTCCAACCAAGGAAATTAGGTTCATCTCGGGGTCACCTCACAATGTGCACAACGTCTCTAATGAGCTCTGCAGTGCTGTTGGCTTCTGAGAGAAAGCGCAGTCTAATTCTAAACTCCATGACTGGCATCTTGCTTGCACTGAATTTGTGCGAGACATTAAGGAAATTTTTCATTTTGCCTAAATACTGCCAAAGGAGATTTGCAATCAGACATCATCATTCGGAGCCAATTAAATCATTTCACTTCACGTTCCAGTGAAATGAATATTGATGTGATTGAGTAAATCAAAACATTTTTGCTCTGCGTGTTTGCTCTGTAAACGACTCTACTGAGTCTTGGAATTGGGAGTCATAAACGTAAATGTTGTTCACCATTGGGCAATTTTCGGATCATATTTTCCCCTAGAAAGTACCTCCATAAAGCCATGTCTGATTATCATCGACCAGTTTTATTCCTCAACAAATCTAAATGCTTTTGGAAACAATTTTGAGTCCACGAGGTTCGTGTCTCACCGGTCACTCTGGAGGGCAGCTCTTCCCAGACGTCGTTATCCTCTTCTCGGCTCTCCTCTTGGCTCCACACTCCCTGCTCCACCACCCGGTCGGCACGTTTGGCACAAGCCCGTGGGGACGTCCGGCTCCCCACAACATCCACGTCTCGTTCCACCCGGTTCAGTCGGAGCGCCGCTTCCTCCACATCTGTGGAGAGCGAACTGTGGGCCTTCTTCAGAGCGTCCATAGTCTTCTGGGACTGTTTGTGTAAATCCTGAAGTTGCATGTGGTATTGACGCGATTGGTCTTGCCACAAGTGCATGCGATCCTAAAAACATGCAGACAGTTTTTACTTCTCACAGCATTAATGCTTTTTTCTTATTTCTGCTTTTATTTCCAGTAGACTAGTTTATCAAAACGGATTTCTGACGGGACTCCCTCAGAAGAGCATCAAACAGCTGCAGATCTTTCAGGACGCCGCAAGTAAGTAGAGATCAGAACACTCAATAACTGTCTCAATGAAGGACTCAACAACTACAACGTAAAAACAAACACATGCCCCACTGTGATGTCATGCAAAGGATTTGGAATTTATGATGTACGAGTTTTCCTCCAGGTACTGTTCGTACTGTGCACCACGCTGTTTATTTTGGAGTCAGGAGTTGGGAAAATTGTTATTTATAAAACTTATCTTCAAGTTGAACATTCACACAATTCGCCTGACCTGCACAGATCAGATTAACGCCCAAGCGAGAAGGATTCATATAACTGTATTATTTATTTATTTCGTTCAAATTTCATGCCGATAGCAGTTTCAAGATTGTCAATTACGCTTTTGCAACCTCTGCGACGACTGGTTATGACAAAAATCAGTCTCTCGGAAAGGCATAACCACGAAGAAAAACAACACATTAATTCAAGTGAATGATTTCACTTGAGAGGACGATTCCATGTGGAAAGCAAACGTAATAAAGCAATCCTCTTGTTAGTCATTACCCCATCTGCTCCCTCAGTGCCAATATTTGGCTCTTCAAAAGATACTTTTGGATGAGACCCAGGAGAGCAAGTTGCTGTTGATGTCTCGTGTATGGTGGTGTTGTTTCTTTTTTTAAATTGGCAGCTACCGGCTTGGCGAGTTTATTGTTCTCACTTGTTTCTGCTTGGTTGTGTGACTACTTGGACAACCTTTCGTGAATGCAATGGAGACATTTTAGTTTATCCTTATTGTGTACAAGATGCAATAAGTTTATAAACGGAGGAAGGGAGCAAACATAATGTCACATGCATCTAAGGATATGCCACTGGAAATGTATCCGATTACCTCAATAGCCAACAATCTGTTGTCCAGATAGTCCATCAGGGCCTGGTAGTAGAACTGAGCTCCACAGAGCATCCAGGTTGTGGAAAATAGCAGGATGAGCACGAGCTTCATTGGGATCGCTGTTGTGAGATGAGCGTCACTTTTCGGGGTTCAGAACTTTCTCAAAGGTACACCAAGTAAGCGGTAGGTGTTTAAGACGGAGACTTTCCACTTCCTTTTGCACTCTCTCTCTCTCTGCTGGAATGTTTTCTCTCAGGGAGGAGCCTGATGGAGGAGGCCTGCTCGCTATACCTCCCAAAGTCAACTGGGCCATTGTGCACAAACGTTTTCGCCTCTTTGCAGTCATTGTTAATCTTTTTATGAACATAAAATAGTCTAAAACTTCTTTTATTGTATTTACATTTGGAAGTGATACGCAACATAGAAGTTAGCATTTTTTGTAATCAAGCACTATATTTTTAAGGGAGAGGCGTCTAAATTGGATTAAAGAGCAACTTGCAACGTCTTTGTTTGCAATAATTAAGAATTTACCAAACTTCGGCCTTCTTCATTTTCTTAAAGAATTTTATCACATCCTCTTTTAGTTTTGAGCAGTTACTTCCTTTAGACTTAAAATTCTTTCGCTAATGGGTTTAATTATAACATTAATTTGGCCAATCTAAGGCAATAAGCAGAGTTTCAACATACAACATTGCCATATATAATAAATTGATGAAAACAGTCAAGTAACAAGAAAAAAAAATCATGTTTATTTTTTTCCATTTCAAGAGAACGCATCCCACAATGTTAAAATGCAAAAAAAAGAAAAGAAAAATAGGAAGCTACACCTTTATCCTCAGTGCAGTTCTGTCATTAAAACACTTAAATGCTAAATTTAGATGCTCTTGTCGGCTTAACTTGAACATGTCTTATGTCCACCTTTAACACTGTAACAGTATGCAAAGTAAAAAAAAAAAAATCTGATTTCAGAGTAATTTATTTAAGTCCCTAATGATGTCACTGCACACTGGATCGTTAGTTATGATGATGGCTCTCTCTATCTTTTTTTTTTTTTTTTCTTACTGCGGGGCTTAACCCCAATTAGTATTTTTTAAGGCTCACAGCCAGAGCGAGTGTTGTCATAGCAACAAAAGAACCTTCTGTAGAACTTGCCACTAACAATTTAATTTATAGTGACGCTCGTGTGCCAGCAGAGAGCGCTAAGACGCCAGGGGCATATAGGAAAAAGAAATACTTATATTACAAATCGCCTGCAAATAATCCATGCACAAAATGCAGAAATATACTTGTTGTGCAAATTATACTTTCCCTGAGACAAATCTAAGAGTTACTATTGAATATTTATTTTGAACCCACAACCAAATCTGTCCATAAAAATGACATAAAATAACATAAAAATAGATTTTAAATGAACATTTTTGGTGTGACTTTGTTTACATGCCTTCTTTAAACTTTTGGTTCATCACTGAAATATTTTAAATTTTGTTTCTCTCAACATGAACACAAGCCTGTTTAAAAAAAAAAACAACGTCTAGCCATCTAGAAGAAGATGGGGGTGGGGGGCTTCTAGACTCAGCAGGAATGACATCATCGAGCTAATTACTTGGTACCCTAACCTTAACCCTAACCCTTAATTAAGTCTTATCTTCTATTCTTCAAATCATTAGCAAAACTACCAATTTTGGCCAAATTATTATATCTGAGTAACTTTAATCTCCTACTTCTGCTGCTTAACACTTCTTTATTGCCTCTATCCTTTGCCCATCAGAACACCTTATTAAACCAAAATGGGAAAGACATTGGCAATAAGGGCAACCGACTGCAGACGATATAGCTGGTAAAACCTCCTGATCTGATTCTAATCCTGATTTATGCTCAAAAAGTAAGCATGATGACCGCCTTTGAGGACTTCGAATTGAAAAAGATGACTCCCCAGATAATGATAATGACATTGACACGGCTCAACATAGTGAGCAAGAAATAGGGGCGGAGAGAGGACGTGAGAGGGGAGTAAAAACAAGAGCTACGCTTGGATCTTCCTCTGTTTCAAGCGTTCAAGGTCACACACTGTTGTAATGCCAAAAGTATTCTTGCACCTGCCTTGACTCTGATATGAACTGAAGTAACATCCCATTCTTAATGCATATTGTTTAAATTGCCGCAATAACAACTTCATCCCCTCTGGGAAGAAGGTACACAACTTTTAAAAGAGTGTTTATGGGAATTATTATTATTATTATTATTTTTCCCAGAGCACATTTGTGAGGTCACTACTCTTAGTCTCTGCTGTAATTCATCCCAAGTGTTATATCAGGTTGACGCAGTGATGGCTAGTGAAGTTCATCCACACCAAACACTCTGATCCATGACTTTGTGGACTTTGCTTTGTAAACTGTTGAAACAATCCATCTTCAAACTGTTTTTACTGGTAAGAGCATGGAATTGTTCAAAACGTTTGGCCCTTCAGTGTCAGTGAAAAGAACTCTGAATGCTAGAGCATACCAAGAGATTTATTTATGCTGCAAAGCTGGAGGCCCAAGGGCAGCGGTGTGGTGGCCATTGGGAATTCCCAATTCCCGAATGGCCGGTCCATTTCAGGGCCGGTCAAACATACGTTTGCGTGTGTGTGAGTGTGTGTGTGAATATAAACACCCAATTTTGCTATCTATATTCCACAAAATTGGATAATTTTGGGCGGCAGCTCTAATCATTTCTCACCACACTGGTGGGCCGCAGCCTCCATTGCTTTCGAATGATGCCTTGCACATTGTTTCCCAATTGAACCACCAGATGGAAGCATCATACCAGTGTCAACATGTGTGTATTTCCTCTGATAAATAACAATTAGTAAAGATTTGTCAAGCAAATTATAAAATTGAAGAAAACCTAAAAATCTGTGTATGACATTTACTTTTTAAACATGATTATTACATGTAGTTTTTAAGCAATGGAAACGTCTATCTACAAGGGGTTAGTTTATACTTACTACAGCAGCTACATAACCCAAACGTTTACAAAATTCAGAACTTCTGTAGTTTAGTCAAACTTTAAGTAGGCATTTGTACGTAATGCATTTGTAGCCTAAAAAAAAAAAACATTGAGTGTGCCCCCTTTTTCCACGGGATGATTTTTAATGTATTCATAGAGGAAAGACTGCCTATGTGGGGATAGCTGAAAAGAAATATTTGTGATGTCACAGAAAGGAGAGGTAGGAAAAAAACATGACCTCAAAAAGATGCAAGCCTGTCGGTGGAAGGTCATCAAAGCTGCAGCTCAGTGCCAGCTCACATGAGCATTCAGACCCAGAGAACATGAAGATCATAAAGCTTTTAGGCCCTCCTAAATGGTTTTAATACACCCAAGGCGCCAGGTCACTTGACCCGGTGAGAGCCCCGCTGCTTGCAGGCTTTCTGCTTGACTGAATAGACTTTTCGGCCCCTGTCAGTCCAGGTGATAGTCAAGAAGTGCCGAGTCAACCTACTAATGACTGCAATACTGAAACTGTTTCTCAGTCCAAAATAGCCTCCCTTGGTTTCTTTGCGTCTTGATAAAAATTATGGAGTCTGCTCCAATATAATATTTGTACATTTTCCAAGCTTATCAACCTCATTAAATGTACGTGTTGAATAGTCTTACTGAAATATATCAGATCGTAATGCTTTGGAATCGATTCACAAATCAAAATAACACATTCACAAATCAATATATACTTGACTCTATTGAGCACTAACGTTTATTATATCGTAGATAGGAACACATCCAGTAGTTGTAAGTAATATAACATTTTACTGCCCCCTGGTGGCCAATGCGGGATAAACCAAGAGCAGCACAATGCCTATTGAATGAAAGCAGAATGTTGGACAAACGTTTTAGTTCTTTGTGTTCAATTTATGTTATTGCAATGTCTTTATTGTTCTTCCCATATGCTTTGTAAAATTCAAATATATTGCGATGCTCTTCTGTACACTCTTCCAATTAAAACAGACAGAGTATCAATATTTTTTTAATCAAGATTTAAAATGTTGCCATGTTAGGAAATTTGCGTTCCTATCTGGCTTCCTAGTTGGCTTAGGGTTAGGCACAAAAAATTGTGCCCCCCCCCCTCTTCTTCATTGTGGTTTTAAAGGTACCTGAAATCTTATTGCAAGGCCATTGTGATGCAATGGCAGCTTTGGTTGATTTATTTGAGGTTTTATAGGAGACACATGATAATTACAGAGAATGGCATGCATTCATACTTTCACTCATCCAGACACGGAGCAAGCCGCTGAACATGTCATCACTTTGTTAAAGAAATATGCAGAGTTTACATTGTGAGCCAGTCTTAGGTGCCAATCAGGGCTGAGGCATGACGCCAACACGACAAGCTCAAGTGGAACATCAGCGACTCCCGACATGGGAAATACGTGGCGACGAGCAACACGTTTTGGAAAGTGTCTCACAGGTGGGCCCCCTGCGTTTACACATTTATGTTCACTTCATACTTTGGCAGGCGTCACGCTGCAGGCATGTCTCTGCAGTGAGTCACGCTGAGAAACGTGCCTCGTGCCAGGGGAGCGGGCGGGGGCATCGGCCCAAGACTCTCGCCGTGACGCAGGGAAGCGTGATGTGACATGCTTGCTGCAATCGAGCACATGGCCGTTGGTCATGTCTTAATGATTGCTTGGTGAGATCATGGTATGCACACACAAAACCACAGGTTAATTTAACCCACATCTCAATATTGTCAACATACAAATCGACATGTGCAAACATTGCTGACATTACACAAAGGCCACATTTGATTTTTACAACATATGAGCAAGGTAAAAATTTGTTTTAAAATAGTCTATCCCAAAACACATTCTAAAAGGTATAATAATATCTGTTGGAAATACTATCACAGGGCAGTATTGCAAAATAAAAACTTCCACAGCCCTGCAAGTGCGATCATGTCAAAGCCACAAGGTAAGCAGAGCTGCATTGAGTTTTGCTGGCTACTGTTGTCTAACAAGTGCTAAAATGGTGGCAGGGGATTTTTTTTTCCGATGTGTGCTTGTGTTGCACATACGCAGTATGAAGTGCTGCCTGCTCGAGTGAAAATGCTTTTATTGTCTTTACGGGCACTTCTTAACTCAAGGCTCTGCTTCTGCAAGAAGATGCTTGTTTGGCTATTCAGTTCAGTGCCACCCATGGTTGTCATGGCAACACCATATGTACTTGTCCTTTGCCTAGCAGCGTATGGAAGGTAGCACTCAAACATCATTTAGCAAACGAAAGGATTGTTTGGAGACACCTGAGAACTGTTTCAAGTTTTTTCTTCTATTGTTTGCTGTTGCTCACGTCATTCTTTGATAGTTGTATTCGTATTTTTACAATCCAGATTTGTCAGGCATTACAATGCTGTGTACTTCTATTGAAGCATACTGGGTGCGTATATTGCCTTTGATTCCAGGCCAAAGCCGTGATCCAAATGCGCTATTAATAACATGTGTTTGTTCATGAAGCGCAGCGTCTTGTCCAAGATAAAGCAGGGATATGAGGAGAGAGGCCAACCGAGGAGGAAAGGGAGAACGAAAAGGACGTGTCGGGGTAAGAGAGCGAAGGCGTTCCTAGACAGACTGTCTGGCTCTAGCGGGGTCTCCATGCACTCGACGTCATGTGATTCCAGGGTCAAAGGTTATCCCCAAAGATGGATATCGGGCCGACAGGGAGTCTTTTTTTTTTTTTTTTTTACAGCCTGTGCCTGGAAATTTGGTTCACAAATCAGTCTCAGTTGCTTTAATAAAATTGTTTTTATGACCTGTCTAGATATCAGAGAAGAGGAAGTGGGTGAAGAGTCACTTTTAAAACTGGGGATGGGATTTTATTTGTGATATGGAAGTCTCTTCCTGATACTTCAAGCACAATGTAATGAGATCCAGTACAATCAAACATTCTGCCTTTACAAACATTAAGGCTTAGTTTGGACTGAGATTCAGTAAGATGGCTCTTCTTCCTGGTCAACGGCCTTGCTTTTTATGTCATATAAGACAGTGCAAGTGGAACTAAGCAGTGTCTGCCATCTAGTGGTGCATGGAGAGATTACAGTTTAAAGTTACATAGTGAATATATTTATACGTATATATATATATATATATATATATATATATATATATATATATATATTTTTTTTTTTTTTCCAACGCAAATGTGTGTGTTTATTTCGAGGAGGCCCAGTTTGCTACCGCCCCAACTCCAATTCTAGTTGATCACTTGGAGAAAAGATAATTGGGGATAGTTGCCCTTATTATTGTTAATAGTGCAATTTAAGTTGTTATCATGGAGAGGACTGACCTGTCCCACACTTGATGTCAGACATCGTTTCAGACATCTTTTTTTCTGATGCACTCAGTCTCCTGAGATATTATTCAATGTAATATTTTGTGTCAACAGAATTCCTTGGGAGGTGAACAATCCCAGACACATTCATCGCCTTTAACGATGCACTTTTAAAAATGGAATGTTAATGTTAAATAAGACATTTTACCTCTGCTTGCTGCATTCTACTTTTGGCAGGAGCCTTTTAGCCACATAATGGGAACAATATCACAACTGTCCAATCTGTGTGAACCGACATGTGTCTCTACTACATTACACGGACGGCTGAATGTCAATATTATACTGTATCATATTGATTGCTGAAAAATTGTGATTGTGATGTCACACTTGGTAGTATTAGCATTTTCTAATTCGGTTAGCGTTCCTAACCTTAACCCTCTAATTTAATCTAACCCTCTAATCTAACCATTCACAATGAAGTAACATCTTAACTGATCATAGGCACTAGTGGGCATTTTTACTTAGTACATCCAGAGATATTGCTAAAATATGCTGGACATGTACTTTTTGGAAGGAATTGCAATTTCTAGATTTTAGATGTTCCTGTTTCCATGAGAAAAATACGACAGCTGATAAAATTAATGGCTCTGAGTGTGCAATTGTCTTTAATTATGGCAACAATTTAAGGGAGCTCTACATTCCAGGGCCTCTTATGATTTTGCTGTTATGTGTCTTGGAGCCTGCGGAGTCATTAACACGATACCAATCTGACCAGTGGCTCCAGTCCGGGCCCCCCGCGGGCTCCTGAATGCAACCATCGGGACAAACAATCAATACCAGTGACAGATCCCCGTCAGAGAGAATGTAATTGCAGCGTTGTGAAGGATAGTGTGTCGTTCTGTTAGAGATGCGCGTGGTAGAGGATCCCAAAACAGGGAAGCAGCGAGACAAAGCAGGATTCCACTCAAAAACAAGACTACAATCAAACAAGGCACAAGGAATAATAAATAAATAAATAAATCCAGATTCCCAAAATAAACAAAACTGGGAATAGACTCAGAGACAGTAACACGACAGGACACTGAGAGAAACATCAATGTGACAAAGACTTAATTGCTTAAATCTTAATATTTAATTACTTTAAATCTTGAATTACTTAACTGACCAATCCACTACAGATTGACATTGGACTTCGGAGGTTTCACTGAGTAAATCGTGTTGCTCTCTATTTTTGTCTCCATCTCCTTGACCTGGAGGAAGAAAACAGTCTCCTAGCAACTGCTTTGTTTAGACCCAGGTCTGTATCAGCAGGACTTGGACCGCCAAGGTTGTGTTTGGCGTAACCAACAGCAGCGGCGAAAAAATCCAAGGCATGCTAAAGACATAATATACAGGAGCCTGGCATCCTTTGCGCACAGTCTGAGTGTCTGATCCTCTCTGCAGGTCGCCATGTTTGGAAGTGCTGACAAGCGCAGAAGGAAGACAGAATGCGTAGAGTCCGAGCCTGGCTCGCTCTCAGGAGCTCTCATCCTCTTCACAGTCGGTCTCCTACTATGGTCTCTCATCCAAAGTGTGTTCTTGTGGTTTGTGTTTGGAGTAAAGTGAAACAGTGAGTAATGATCCAAAGTGATATGGATTGATCATCTTGCTTTATTTGGATTCTGCTGGAATCAAGAACGGGAAAAACCGAGCACACTTTATTGTAGGGTTTTTCCTGAGTGTGAACCAGAAGCTCAAATGTAAACTAATATTTGTCTCATGGTCGTATCTGTAAATTACAAAGCAGGTAAAATGCCTATCGCACTTTTATAGGTAAAACTTAAAAATAAAAAATGAAATTAAAGTAAAACAACAACAACCAGACTTTCCACACTGAACAAGTATGTGTTCCATAGTGTAGTGGTTAGTACTCTGGACTTTTGCCCCAGTAACCTGGGTTCAAGTCCCAGTAAGACATAAAACATTTTATCATAGAAAAAATTCTTCTCGTGTGCTCCCCCATATAACCATGCAGCTCCCTAAAGCTTTGGCCTAGGGTGAGGGCAAGTTTTAGCTCCTACAGAACACGAACTGTAGGACCTCCAGTCCTTGGAAAACATGTTGGAATGCGGGCCCGAGAACTACAGCTTGACACCTGTGACCTTTGACCATAATATTTCCCTAATAAAGTGGCCTGTTATTAGGTAGACTTGAAAATGGCGGTGTACCTAATGGAGTGTCCGTGTGATTCCCTCGTTAAGTGCACCTGCGTGAAAAGTTTTAGCTCCTTTTACGTTCTGCAGGAGCTAAAACTTTTCACGCAGGTGCGCTTAACGAGGGTCACTTGGAAAACATGTTGGAATGCGGCCCCGAGGACTAGAGCTTGACACCTGTGACCTTTGACCATGATATTTCCCTAATAAAGTGGCCTGTTATGAGGTACACTTGAAAATGGTAGTGTATTTTTGAAAAAAATATTTTGAGTGAACCGATTCTAAAGATTCAGTTCACTTGAGAACTGGAATGCACATCACTAGTACAAAACAGTGCAGACAATCATAGTGTACAAGGTTGAAATAGCTGACTGGATAAAGACACGGGCTCTTACTTGATAAGAACTTGGTTCGATCCCAGTTGGGGGACAGTACACTTATATACTTTTATTGTGCAATCAACCCTTTATTTATTCTTTTTTTTTTTTTTTTTTACCTCGTGCAGTGTACCTATTGAAGTGTCCATGAGGTGTACCTACACATATTGTCATATAAAGCAGTTAACCAAATGTCTGATTTTTATGTTTTAATTGGCGAATGAAAAAACAAGGAATAAAACACCAGACACGTTTTAACATATATGTTTATTTGAAATAATAATAAAGTAAATTTCAAACCAGCAATCTAATGTGAAATTGCAGTAGATATATTGGCGTATTTAGGCGTATATATGCATACGCGTTATTTAAAAACTACTACGGGTGTTATAAAATCAAGATTACCCAAAGAGAAGCATAATCTCCCCGTTGTTGCATAACGGCGCATCCCTTCATGCAATAAAGTTTGCCGTTAGCTTGGAGAAAACGTGCATAAAACAAGTGGTGTTTCAGTGAGTGGCCAGGAGGGAGACACAACACGTTCACTGACTGATCCGTTGATGCACGGGAAGGCAGTTCACCCATTGACTCGTTCACGAACGGGAAAGTCAGGATTCGTTCCCTCACTGATCCGTTCTCGCGATGAACTGGAAATGCAAATCACTCACTCACTGACTCGTTCACTCACAGATCCGTTCAGTTGGTGAACGGGAAATGCAATTCACGACTCGTTCGTGAATGGGAAGTTACGTCATTTTCTTCTTCGTTTTGATTTACGGCGTGGTGGCACCAGCTTTAATGCGCATTACCGGCACCTACTGGTTGAAGTCATATGAAAAAAAGAACGAATGACTTTAGGAAGCGATTCGTTCACTCTCGTTCACTGAAACAATAATCGTTCTTTTGAACGAATTGTTCACTCACGAGCCAACACTAACAGCAACACACAAGTTTCCCCAGTCGAGCCCGCAAAACCAGCAAAAATAAGTAATTTATTTTGATTCTCCCAATTACATAAATAAAAAATAAATTACATTAAATAAATAAATAAATATGTCGTTTATGCTTGTTTTTATGCCAGTTGTATCATTTTATTTGATCATATTTATATATTTATTATAAATGTATTATTTATTTATATAAATGTATTATTTATTCATATAAAGGCCGGTCCGTGAAAACATTTCTGACACGTAACCGGTCCGTGGCGCAAAAAAGGTTGGGAACCACTGCCTTAAGCAATCTTCTGTGACATGGGTGGAAAACAATCCTGGAACATTTAATGATCAGTACTGTTGTCACCCTAATATGTTGATAATTTCTGTAATAAAAAAATTTGCATGCATGTTGTCTCCATGACAATCCCTTAATTTAGTTCTGGCGTGGATTCTTCCCGAGGTGCAAGACGTACGCTCGACGCCGTCAGCCGGCAGGTCATCGAAGTAGAGGAATGTTCTAATCAAAGCTTTGTTAAGTCTCTCTCACACACCCACACACACCCACACACGCACACACACACACACACGCATTTGCAAACACACACACACGCATTCACAAACACACACACTTCACAGATTGACAATGGGGCCCATTCATGCAGAGAGACTTGACTCTGGAGGGAAACACAAGCAAGAGTGTCTCTCAGCATTTGGACACATGTAATTGCCATCACTCAGTCTGTCTGATGCTGATAATGGCGCGATGGGAAATTCCTGTCAGAGCACTTTCGCAAGGATTTTTTTTTTTGGCAGGCTCCGTGTTCCACTGCGGGGCAGTCAAATGCGTTATGGCATGCACGCATAGCTGTCATTAAACACAATTTTGAAAAAAAAAAAAAAAAAAAACACAGCATCAAGACAATTAAAACAGTTTGTGTGTGTGTGTGTGTATGTGTGTGTGTGCACGCGTGTGCGTGTGTGTGCATGTGTGTGTGTGCGTGTGCATGTGCGTGTGTGTGCGTGTGTGTGTGTGTATGTTGTTCCCTGGCGTCTGAGGGGGGCTTGTCTGTCAGTTGGACATGTTGACGGACAGTCTCCACCCTCTTCTTTATTTTTAGTGCACTTTGAAACGACATGAAACTGAAGAGGAGTAAAAACATGCAAAGTGGGTCTCGCCTGAGTTGGTGCAATGTTCCTGCGGTTGGCGCTCAGTTCCAAAAAGTGTGCGCTTGGCAGACTGCTTGCATGCACTTTTTACTGCATTGATGCCAGGAAGGCTACAAATTCATTTTTAGAGGGGATAAAACACTCATATTAACCTTCACTTTTGTATATTTGGAAGGAAGCAATGGGAAAAGAAGACTTGGAGTTTCAGTGGATGTGTTCTTTTTTTTTTTTTGACTTAGGCACCCTGGACTTGATGCTGCCAGCCCAACAATATGCCAAACTTTCCTCCAACACGAGGAACACCTAAAGAATCGAATTGAATGCAATAAAACAGTGAAATCAAATATCTCTGCCTTGCCATGCAGGGAAGTATCACCAAGGCCAGTTTAGTCAAAATTCAAACATAGCGGTGTAGTCACATGTTGTACAATAGAGTAAAAAGATATCAATTTATTGTTGTAGGAATCAAACAGTCAAATAGCACAAGAATGATACAGTTTGTCAAACATAAATATTATAAAGTACAAACCTAAACAATTTTACGCAGTTATGATAAATTACAAATATATGGCAGGAATATAATAGAACAGTCGAGAATATACAGCATACCATCAAATCAACATTACCATGACAACCACACCCTTAATACACAATTTGATGCCGTGTTGTCGCCATTTCATCATCAATCAATATGAACAAATTACGGGACTACATCGTTGAGAAATGAATTTAAGACTCAGTATGACTCATACTTGACGTTTGTTGTATGCTCTATGTGGGGTTTTAAAAACCTTACAAGACAATGACATGATGCACGTTCAGGTCATTTTACTGGTGAAGCAGCACGAGTTTGTCCAAGAAGGGAGGCGGTGAAATAGAAAACACTTAAGCTCCGCCCCTTCCACCCACATGGCGTCGGGTCAAGAGTCAGCTTGGACTTGCTTGCGACGTCACGGTACTCTGATGCAGTGGCGCTCGTGAGCGGTTTGTTTGAGGAGAACGTTAGCAGATTGCTGCTACGTGACGCTACACGCCGAGGAGCACGCCCATGAAGTCGGAGCCATTCTGTATCGTAACCGAGGCCCCGGCGGCGTTGTCCACAAAGATGGAGGTGTACTGGCCGGCCTGAAAGAAGGCAACACATTTTGTATTAATTTATAAGTAGAGGTCTGTTTAAAACAGACCAAAGGTTACTACTCACCTGGAGCTCCAGGAGGCCCTGCACGCTAACAGTGAAGATCCGACTGTTACTTTCCAAGCCGACAATCATCTCCAATGAGCTGCAAGACAAAAAAAAAAAGATATTTTGAGAACCATAATTACAGAGACCTTATTTGCAACACCACCCAGTATCCTTCCTGATCCCCGAGTGGCCTACTTACGTGTATCTATGGCAAAGTGACTCGATGCAGATTAATACACGGATATTGTCTCTGGCCTTCAGCTGCGTCTTGCTTCTCTTCACCTCACTGTGATCTGGAAAAAAAAGTTGACATTTGCTGTAACATCGAGACATTGTAGCACTTAATAAGTCATTTGTGTTTTGGCATCTTGAAGTTGGAGTTATTTGAGTGTCCTAAAAATTCAACCTTAAACATATCAGCAATTATTACAGTATATATAACACATGCATTTTGCAGTGAGGTTGAATATTGTAGTTACGAAGCATCATGGGTGGCAACTAACTCTACTAAGTGATCTGTGCATTTTGATTTACCAATGTGGACATTTGCAGAGAACTGGTAGATTCCTGCGATGGGGGCGGTGAATCTACCAGTAGTCTGGTCCATTCCTGAACCTCTCAAGAAGGCTCCCTTGGCTGGCGGCTGAAAACAGTAAGACCAGAGTCAGCATTTTAGTAATAAACATTGCTTTGAAATAACATAAGAGAGATTTTAAGAATAAGGACACACTCACAGATACTTGGGCAAGTTTTACACCTAAAGCTTAGTTGGTTTGACAAGCGTGACTTTCATGTTACCCTAGCTCATGCACAGGGACAGACGAGTAATTCATGTGACAGTTCTTCACACAGGCAATTTATGATACAGTATCTTCCACAAACGGACTAAATTTGCGACCTTGTGTTTTCCGATTATCCGAGCATGTCCCAACTCCACACGGCTAGCCCCCAGCCTGCCTATAAAGGTTCTGCTATGCTAGCCTCGTCAACAGGCGTCTTCCACTACAGCAAACTGTTTCTTACAGTGTCTATTTCTGTCCTCTCCAAACTTTATTCCAAGTCACACACAGAGTGCCTTTTGTGTGCTGTCCAGAGAGTGATGTGTGGAATTGAACTGATATTTTTGACTGGTTGGTCTTTGGGTGGAACTTCTGGCTTAACCAGTGCCAGTTACCACTGAGGGGAGGATGCCTCACACAAACTAAACAATGTCTACCAAACACAAACCCCACCCCAAGAGTTGCTGAGAAGCAAAAAAAAGTTTGAAGAATAAGAGAAGAAAAAGGGCAAATCTTAAGGGAATCAAAAGAAAAAGGTGGCCCATCCACACCTCACATTAAATACACAATTTATCTTATTGTATTTAAACAAATGGATTTGCTCTAACGGAAAGTGCCTTCTTATAACACTTTTACGTTACCGCTGATCTTGAAATGTTGAACTTAGGTACCATGTGACCCACTTTTGAGTCTCCAAGCCAACACCTGAGAATCCCTGATTTAAAGTTCTCAGCTATTCCGTGCATTCTGAGTTTCAACTTAAGCATGGAAAGAACACAGATGGGCCTGAACTGAGATGTGAACCCAGAATATCAGAACTGGGAAGATGCCTACAAGATGTTAGCGTGGATATAACTGAGCAGAGTGTAAATGTGAACATTTGCAACATACTGTTTGAAAATTCTGGAGCTCCACCAAAGTCTTCTTGTCAACCACCATGGGCCCCTTGAGTTTGCAATGGAAAGCTTCGTCGATCCGCCGGTAGGAGGTCATGCCCTCCTGCAGCGTGAGGAGAACTGCGGGAAGGTGGCTGGAAGTGGGTTGTCGATCCACAGCCACGGCCCGTCTCTCCGTAGCCTCTGTTAGAAAGACATCATCGCAAAGGTCGAGTTAATATTTTCATACCCCAACGGCTTATATGCAAAATATCGGTTGGACAACCTTTTATCATTTCTTTGAACTCTTGGAGGAGAACTTCCTGGGTCACCTCAGCTCCAGGTGAGCCGGGTGGTCCTTGTGGGCCAGGAGGACCTGGAGGACCAGGTGGGCCTGGCTAGTGAAGAACAAAGACCAATTGTTAGCAAACAACCAGGTCATTAAAGTCACATCATGTTGCTTGTGGGCTAGTGATAAGGAGAACAAGAGAAAAGCACAACAATGGAAGACGTATTTCTTCTTGACAGGTGACTCTTTATTACAAGAAGAAGACAACTTTCGGAAGTCTTTTTTTCATCTCCCAAATCAGTGTTATGGTACTGATCAGTAGTTTATTAGCATAATCAATATTTTGTTGCCATCTTCTGCCTTTACCAGAGGTCTTTTCCGTTTGCGGCATTTTGGCGGGAAGTTGCCAACCGGTCGTTTGACAAAGTCCATCCATGATCCCAATGGATCCACTCTCTGGTTGTCAGAAACCTGCAACGAGAGGGTAATATTACCTTGGGTTTGCAAAATAGGAGGAACAGTGTAAAATACTTTTATAGCGAGCATACGCTAGCCGCAAAAGTTAATCATTTGTAAACAGGATCAAATTCCTGTTTTTCAAATTTGCAAGTCTAGGTAAAAAAAAATCTCATTTCGTAGAATACTCGAACTTTGTTCATGTTTTTGGTTTAATTTGTTTTGGAGGCAAAATGATTTATGTCAATGAATGTTACACGTTTTTCCTTTACTCTTGTAGTGGAGACTTGCAAAAATCCTGCCCCTATTGATTTGGAGTGTAAATCAGTTATTTGCCACTTTATTTCTAAAAACACTGTGGCCACATTAATCCACTCAAATTCATCACTCGGTGAATCATCCATAATAAATAAACGCCTCTGACACTTCGGACAGATGCCACCCTTTAGTCTGTACATTCATAGTCCAATTTAAAAAGCAAATTAAAAGTAATTCAAATTTTAAAGATCCAGTTATTAGATGAAGAAAGTTTTTCTCTCTACCACAATTTACTTCAAAAAATGAAATGCATTTTTCTTGATTTACCATATTAAATTAGATCAATGCTCTTCTTAAAAGAATCACTTACTGTATTGCTAATTTCCTCCGTCCAGATATTTCATTCGGATGCCATGTCAAATCTTACTTTCCCAAACAGTCTCAGACAAAATGTAAACAAAGTGAGTGATTTCTTAGCATGTGGAATGTTCCTTGAGCAAGACAGTTGAGAAAAAAAAAACTTTGCAATGCATGTAAGTGCGATGGACTGCCAACATTTGTTTATAATAATATAATAGTTTGTAGCGTGTATCCAGGCTTCACATGATTTAATATTGTTAGTCTACTTTTTACTGTGTGTACAACTCACTTTTGATAAGTTACCACAGGCCCTCCAAATGTTCCAAGATATCTGGACACAACATTTTCACGCGTGTATTTTGATTTATGTCAAACGAGAGCCTGAATGAATTCCAATTGCATTCATCTTAAGCAGCCTTTCACCAAACGTCAAACGTTTGCAGTCAAGATAGATGAGGAGATAAAGACGAGCCACGAAAGGTGAGTCGTCTGAAATGGAATTTGTTTAAGTTTGGCAGCAGGACGCAGATCACTTATCTGTAAAACCAACACCGTTTTTTTTTTTTTTTTCACAGTACAAGACCTGCCTCTTGTTCCACTGCAATAAAAGAAGTGGCTTCTTGTTTGCCTTCAAAATGTGCTGGAATCAAAACACTTTCTCCTCCCTCGCTCTCCCTCCCTCCCTCAAATATTTGGAGTTTCTCCTCTGTCTGACAGCAGACTAAATAAACAAGTTAACATGTTGGATTTTCATGGTTTTTGTTGTGCTTCTCAGGCTGGGAAACACACAAAAGCAATGAAAAGGAGAAGTTATGAGACTTCTTTTCCAGCTTCCATAAAACAGAGCCTCGTGAAAAATTTCCACAGAGAGTTTTTAGGAATAAGTACAGTTTTAAAGGGATATTCTTCGAGTGTGTGTATATGTGTGTAGTTTCCAGCCATCTCTGTTAACATGAAAACGGTAAATAATTTTTTTTAAATAAAAGCAGGAGATGAACAAGCTGACTTCTTTTGAATAATATTATAACTGGTCACCATGGCAACCAAATAGTGACTGCAGACCAGACTGCAGGAAGGAGGCAAACAACATTTCTCAAGCCAAGCACTCATCATGGTAAAGACTTTGGGTTGTTATTTTTAAGTGCCATAACAACGCCATTAATGATCTGTAAGAGGAAATACTGCAGTGGCTTTGTCCAAAGGGTGCTTAAAATTTTCTGTGATAGAGAGCAAGATGCCAATGAGCATTTAATGCTGTGAATTGATAACCAGCAATAACTCAACACTACATTACTATCGTTTGTTTCTATATCAAGGGGGAACTTAATCAAAAAGTATGTTTTCAATGTTGCCCATTTTGACAAATCCACAAGATTAAAAAAAATAGTTAATTAGTTTATATGCTAGGAATATTAGTTGAGGGTACTGTGTATTAATATTTCTATTCTGAAGCAGCAACATTAGCAAAGATAAAGGCCGCAAATTCCAAAATAAGTCAAAACTTCACATTAGTCATGCGTTTATGTCATAGAGCAGACGTGTGAGTCATTATAGCACTGGCTTTGCGTGCATAATAAAGACAACATATCATTAACAGCGATTCATCCGTACGCTTGTTATCCTCTTCAAACACACACGCACACACACCTACCTGCACACACACACAATTGTAATTAAACTATTAAAATTTTGCCCCTCGAGGATTTTATGTCCTCAAGGATAAATGTGAAGAGCCAACGTAATTATTATCTTAATTTGTGGTCTGAACATTACAGTAATTATTGTATAAATAATTTAATCCCCATTTGAAAGAATGATGCACTTGTTCCATTCGCTGTGAACTGTTTCAGCACAATGGAATGCTCCGATGGCATTCAAAGAAAGATACGTTCATTTCAAGAGAGCGCTTGTCTTACAGGCTTTTTACATGACAACTTTATGAACGGAAAATTATTTTTAAAATGTTTGTTTCAATTTGTGTGATGAAAATGCCGTCATTGTGAATTACTTACTGACAAAGCGTACAATAGATTATGAAATCATATACAGTTTATTTAACATCGGCCATCCAAAACATAGTTTTGATTAAAACTTGGAACGACAAGCTAGTTGAGTGACAACTGTGACTCACAGTACACCAGGAGTTGGTCGACAACGTTTATTTTTCGATTGGTCGCTTTTATAGAAAGGAGAAGGAAGCGAGGAGGACAGAAGTTTGAAAAGGGTAGGATGAGAGTTCAAGAGAATTTTGTTTGCCAACTTCTTTGTTCTTGAAACGTGCAGCAAGTCTTGAAGAGTGGAAAGATGGGCAAGCATTCTTTTTTATACAAGTCTAACTGTATGTTGATTGGTCTGATATTTTCAAGTGGGTGCCCTGGTACCAGTCTGACAGCCGACAAAGAACACCGGGGCCCCATCTTTGATCACTACCGATGCAGGAGTGCCTGGAAGTGGCCTCATCAGTCAACAGCCCAAAGTGAGGGAACGTGTCAAGAAGTCTGTCTGAAGATGAGAGGCTTGAAATCAGCTCAGCGGCATTTAACCTTCTCAGTGCTGCCATGCCACAGATACACTCATCCAGATTGGGGCTGTTCACAAAACAGTTGTTAAGTGAAATCTATCTATCTATCTATCTATCTATCTATCTATCTATCTATCTATCTATCTATCTATCTATCTATCTATCTATCTATCTATCTATCTATCTATCTATCTATCTATCTATCTATCTATCTATCTATCTATCTATCTATCTATCTATCTATCTATCTATCTATCTATCTATCTATCTATCTATCTATCATGTGACAATTAGTACAACTTGGAACTGGTGGAATTGTAATTTTTTTTCTATTTGAAGTTGCTGCATAATTATGCCTTTGGGACTAAAGCATAAAAGGACGTCTGTTTATTTTGTTGATTCATGCAGGGGCAAATGGTTAATTTTATATGAAGTCATAAACAGGAAAACATGGCTGAGTGCTAAGAAAAATACTAACAGTACTCTGGGACTCCATCTCAAGCATCTCCTGTATTTTTCCATGAATTCTGCTCAAGTTTACAAGTGCTCAAGTACAAGTTGGCGAACAGGGGCAGGGAGCTATGTTTTGTTGGTGATAAAAAAAAGGGGAAAAAAGAACGTGTTGCACAGGCAGGCTTAAGACTGGACAGACAGGATGATGAAGAGCTTTATAATCCTCTTGTTATTTTTCCATGCCTGTGCTGCTCCCTGTGCAGTCATCCATGCATGGCTGGAAGGGGATCACAGCGCACCCATCACAACCAAGAGGAAGGGATCCCGAGGCCATGTGGGATCAGAGTATCTTGTTAACCTGAGTGTATCCAATTTGCTGACATGAGCCAAATTATATCTTTTGGAGAATACTTGTTGTGAATATTTGGGACTAAAATAAAAAAAAAAAATCTAATCTGAAATGGAACAATTTCAAATTCTACCCATATTTTTCCACCCAACACCACTTATGTATTTTGAGCATCAACCAATCGGTAAGTACTGAACAAGAGGAGTGTCCCTGGTAGAGGTTGATCCCAAAATGTCACCAAGACTTCACCAGGAATGAGAGAGAGGAAACAAAAGCCTCACCTTAGGCTAAATCCAGCCGTTTATCAACACGCCGGTGTGATGTTTGACTTGACTCCCTCCAATTACAGCTATTGCGGATTCCTTGGAGCTCTCAACAATGACAGATTGCTCTCATCTTTTGTTTGGAGAGCAATGAGGCTTACGTTCTCTTGAGAGTTTCAATTGAAACAAGGACGTGGGCCAGGTAGCATTAAATTGGATTGAAAAGTATCACAAGGCTACATTTTACTAGCATTATTATTACAGTCGTGGCAAATGGAAAATGATCCGAGGTTTGCCCACTGCAAGCAGCCCACACACGCGATTGGTCATCCTGAAAAACTGTTTTCAGTTGGCATGAGAGGGGAAAAAAATGTAAATGTGCAGTGTAAATGTTTGGCCCGTTTGACAACACACATTTCACGCCAGGTCACCTCTACCAAACATGTTGTTTTTCTTGCCATGTGTCGAGCGATAAACTTACTAAATAAGCAGTGTGAGGTGTTTCGGGCCACACTTTTGACTCTGAAAGCAGAAAAGTGTGGCTAGAGCAGCAACGAGCTAACATTTTGTAGTTTATGTCAAGCTGCATGTTCAGACTGTCATCAGAGGTGACAGCATGGAAAACACACTCTGGCGTTAAACTGGATCTGTTGGAGGCTGTTTACAGGACAACCGTGTAGTAAAAACTGCAACATGTTTTGAAAGTTGTAGAAGCGAGTAAAAAACACAATTGTGTAAAAAAATATTTGTAGATTATGTAAAGTCTGCTGTGATTGCGGGAAATGAAAACAACGTTAGAGGGGAAGGACAAGGGAGGATTTGAACAGGAGCTAATCCTTACCAAGGTGTTCTCTTTCAGTATCCCTTCTAACGGGTTTTGTGAAGACCTTACACAGCAGGTTGTCCCACTTTCCAAGGCCGCACCGCCCCCCGATTGGATGTCCCAGACACAGCGGAGTCAGACCGGGTCTTTGAATGACAGAATCAATTGACTGGGAAGAACACCGCCAAGGTTCTCAAAATATCCGCCCACCTAACGTTCACGGGAATTACATCATGGCAAAGAGCCGACTTTGGTGGACCTCTGGAAGGGTAGGAGGAGGGTGTCGGGAAGAAGTTTGTGAAAAATACGAGACGCCCCCGCACCCTGTGGGACGGGACAGAGGAGTGGAATCCGAGTGGGTTATAATCTCGTCAGACTTTAGAGTTGACACAAGGTCATTCTTCATTGGTTCTGCTTTTACAGGGCGGCCCAAGCCAAATAAACAGCAGCGGACCACAGCCACCTACACGGTGTTTTATAGATACAAAGGAGAACTCACTGCTTGTTTCCACGGGAGTAAGATTCCAAAGGTAGGGGTCGAAGGGAAAGAAAGACGGTATATCGGACTGTGTGCGTTGTATGCCAACATAATGGGTGGGCTGAAAGCAAACAATCGGGCCTGGTGGAAAACTCTCACTAATATGCATCACCCATAATAAACCAAAAAACAAACATTCATTCCTGAGGTGCTCTTGAGCAAGGCAACCAATTCCCATAGGCGCTGGAAAGCTGATCACTGCTGTTTAATACCGGGAGGGTTCACGTGTAGATCAACTTTATCGATCAGCTGGAGTTCATTTGGCTGCAGCGACTTCCTGACCTTGCTTACCAGGCTTCTCGATGAAAGGGTAGTGCGATGTGATGCTGAGGGAAGGTGTCCAAAAATTGATGATTCACACTCTTGATCAAGACTCAAGAGGCTCGTGGACTGAGCAGGTTGTCAATTTAACACAAGCCAGATAGGTTCACAATACACCACAAGCAAAACGTACCATCTGGCAAAGCACTCTAAGATTGGTAAACGTAGATAAGTGTCACCAGCGGCTGAGCATCTACGTTGTTGGCCGGAGCCTTTACCCTCTGGGAAATCTCCTCTGATAACAGTGAGTCCGACCCGTTGGGGTAGTCGCACGGTGGTGCCGGAATGCTAAGCGTTGAAGGAAATGCAGTTATTGCGCCTTCTTATAGCGCAGACCAGCTGGTGGAAGGAAAACTTTTTGGGTCATCTCTGTCCGCCAGTGTTGCACCTGTGCTAGTCCGAACCCCGTAGGGCTGACAATATTCTAGCCAAATGTTAAGACACAATCAGGAGAGAAGCCTCTTATTACACTGAAGTGTGCTTGTTTCGTTCTGAACATAGGTGAGACAGTGATCCGAGAAAACAAATGGACGGGGTTTCAGTCTCCCTTTATGACAGAACCAAAAACAGCAACAAAAGAACTCATCACCTTTGTTCTGTCGCCAGTATTATGAGAAGCGTGCAATTCCCACCTGATCATGAAACCCCGTATTTGTTTGGAGAATAGTTGGAGGACATTCACACTCGACTTCACACTAATTGATGCTCTGATCAGCCTCTAGCGGTGCACATTCCTGGCATACCCGTGGAAGTCATCCATTAAGAATTTCACACATTTCAATGCGGCCTGCTGAGGTTTGACCCAAGAGGTCACACCTGTCCCCCGCGATCGTTCAGCTTTTCCGCTCTGGGACGGCAAAATGGTGATAAACCTGTTCATGTCACTTATCACTATCTGCTTACACAAAGAAACACTCACATGGTAAAATTATACATTGTTTTAAAGAGTTTCAGTCACTACCTTGGGAATTCCAGACTCTTCTTCACTGTTGTACAGAGTCACATTGTAGGTCTCGGTGTGTTGCAGTGGTGTCTCCTTCAGCTTCTTCCTCTCCTTTCTAGCTTCCACTCCATCCAAGACGTAGGAAGTCCAACAAATGCAAATCGCCACAACCAAGGGAGCAGTCCCACACCTCATCTCCACAAAATTTCACCAGGATCCTGATGAAGACGGAATACTCTTGAGGAAGCGTCTATTCAAGGATGCTCAGCGGCTCCAGACGTCCTGAATGATGGGAAGGAGCCAAAAAGAATAGAGCAACTCCAAGAGACAGTCACACTGACTACTGCAGCTGAGCCCCCCACCCCCAGCCCCTTTCACCCCACTTCGGCCACTTGCTGCAGACTTACTCAACTATGAAATGTTTCAAGCAGAATGCTCCGAGGGTATGACACATGGGCTCAGATCTGACAGCAAATAAACCCATTAGTGAGATTTTTCACGCTTTCTGCTCTGTTGGGGGGTGAGCTGAAAGATGGGAGGTAGGGGGCAAGGGAGTGTACGGGAAGAAGCAGCAGCAGCAGCAGCAGCAGAGAGGAGGGGTGTCAAAAACTTGAGGCTTTGCAACGGCTGCTTCTTCTCACTCTCACTGTGCAGTGGATCCGGCAAAGTGATGCTGTAATGGCTAAAAGTCGAAGGTCAGCCAAAGACGGGGGGGTTGTGAAAAAGATGTTGCTGCTGTCCACTCATGGGACAATTGGACACAATAGTGGGAGGTCCAGTCTTCCGAATCTCTTCCCAGTGGTTCCTTTTGAATATTCCTTAATCCTATCACAGGGTCGAGCTGTGATCTTTTTACCGCATGACACTCAGGTGCCGGGGTGGTTCCCTGAAGGTCGTCTCCCCCCAGCAAACTCACATCTGTTTGACATCAGACGCCAGGAATGAGTTTTGTTGTTGCTCTCTGTATATCCATGTTCTCCCCTGTTCACTTTCTGAGTGTTCACAAGGGAGCACGGTGGAGTTTATATCATGAGCTATCCTCCCACCCCTCTCCTTCTGCACTGTTGGCAAACACACAAGCTGGCCCAGGTCTGTTTTGTCTCACCTGAAGCACAAGAGCTTCTTTGGCAACAAATTATTTATGCATGAAAATTGTTCAGACATCTCCAAAACACTACGCTGAGATCCAAGTTGCCTTAAGCACTTTCATCAATCGTATTTTTAATAAATCTACTGAAGAGAAACAATGTGGTGGTAAATAGCAATTTGGCAATTAAAAAATGCAAACCTTAACTGAGGTGGAGTTAATCTGGTATTTACTGCCTTCAGTGCGAATCTGCGTACAATAAAACTGTATCTTTGAAAACCTGTTAAAATACACGATTCTGATTTTAGTATGCAGTTATACATTTTAGCATTGTGCCATCTAGCGGCAGAAAGGTGAAGTAGCGCTGTGGCCATAGAAATGTACATCAGAAGCATGAAATTCTACCTAACGGGCGCGCCATATTCTATGTGACAAAATGATGTAATAATTGCATAGTTCCCTATATTCCGCATTCAGTCTGGATTTTTTTTTTTGGGTGTAAACGGTGCACGTTTCCCAAAGGTAGAACACGAGAATGAGAGCCCAGTTGTCAATCTTGCTCTTTTCATTACTGATCAAAAATCATTCCCCTTGTAGATGTAAGCCTTACTTTTATTCAAGAGAAAAAGCTATTTCGGCGCTGTTTTTGAAAACATTTCATTTTACTCCATCTATGTAGTTTTACGAAAACATTTCCTTTTACTCCATCTATGTAGTTTTAATCTTGTTCTCAGCTGTAATTGTTAATATTTTTTGAAATTTCAGGAGAGCACTGACTGGGGCGGAGCTGTCTTCCATTTCTGGAAGTTTGCTTAGTGCTGTGCCATGAAATTCTTCCTACTAAGATATTAATTTATAAGTGGTTAGGCCTCAAAGATTGGGAAACGAGTGCAAGTCCCACTTCCTAAAAAAAGGTCTCACTTCCTGTCGTCAGTTCCTTAGTAGCTCGTCATCAGGTCGTCATAACAAACAGCGAGCACTTTGCCAGATCGTGTGACGTGTATTTTATCAGTGAACGAGAACTTTCCCGACAATTTTTTGGGTCACTTTCGTTATCGAGCGGAGACACATCCCACATTGGACGACGAATCGTGAAAGCCACGTCTACAGGAAGCGACATTCATCTTTGCTAGTCCCGCTGTGGGGAGAAACGCGTAGAACTGGTTTACCATTAGCGGTTTGGCACCACCTCGCTTGCCTACCACCTCCCTACGACGTCATCGTTGGCAAGAGGTGCCTTTATAAAGGTTCTTCTCAGGTATGTTCATAATTGAGCTGTGATTAACATTGCTGCGCTGTTAGCCTAGCGTTGCTACATTAGCCAGCTGTGCGTGAAGTACACACGGCGTCTTAAAGTTGTCCAGCGTGTATGGCAGCGTCCAATTTTTCTTTCTTTGCTAATGTCAAAAAACTACGATCTGGTAGCCACCGTAACTTCTTAAAATATCTAAGCAATCACCGTTCCGTATGTTCTATGCTTGTAATTTGAGACAGGAACTACTCATAGACAAAACCTAAGGGGTCAAATGACCATTGATCAACACTTGATCTAATGCCGTAAAATGGTCTAGACTTGTGCTTTTGAAGTCTGACATGTATTCTGAAGTGGTTCTTGCCTCTCCACAGAAAATCATGGCAGTTCAAAGAAGACAAAACATTCTGGCTGTGTCGCTGTCCTTATGGATCTTACTGCTGGACACTAATGTAAGGGCTCGGCCGGCTAACATGTCAGCCCCGAAAGACAAGAGCTTAGCCAATAAGGACGACAATGAGATTCTTCCGCCAGACCACCTGAATGGCATGAAGATGGAGCTGGACGGCCACCTCAACAAGGACTTTCACCAGGAGGTCTTCTTGGGCAAAGACATGGAGGAGTTTGACGAGGACTCTGAGCCCAGGCGGAACAGGAAGAAGCTTATTGAAATCTTCTCCAAGTATGATCTTACCTTGAAGAAGACAAAGTGCAGAAAATGCTGAATGTTAAATACTGAGTTAGATTTGCATTTCATCAAACAACAAAAAAAGGCTTACATGATACAATGTAGAGACACTAGAGATTAGATGTACATACCAAAAGTTGAAATGTTTCTGCTTAACGCCTCTCTCCCAGAGTGGATTTCAACAAGGACCACAGTGTGAGCGCCAAGGAAATGCAGCGCTGGATTATGGAGAAGACAGAGGAACATTTTCAAGAGGCCATGAAAGAGAATAAGAACAGCTTCCATGCCGTCGATCCAGACGGCGACGGTAGGTCTGTGTGGATTTAGAAACAAGTCAGTATTTGAGTTTGACTATTTAGGTCAGACAGAACCTTTGGGCACAACAACAAGTACTGGATGAATTTGATTCTTTCCAACATTGAATACTCACATTATGATTTGCAGATTATTTAGCCCAGTTCAAGTCATTTCATGATGACATAATTTTGTCCCCTTGTCTTTACAGGTCACGTGACATGGGATGAATACAAAATCAGGTTTCTTACCAGCAAAGGTTTTACTGAAAAGGAACTTGCAGAGAAAATCAAGAATAATGAAGACCTTAAACTGGATGAAGAAAGTAAGCAGAGAACTCCATGGAATATTTCCTGCATTTGTGTTCCTTGCTTATAAGTTTGGGTGAAAAGAACATACAAGAAAAAGTTGATTAATAACATAAGATGATTACAAAAACAAAGACAAGGCAGCCGTGTTTATGTAGTTTGTAACTCCACACCATTAACCTACCTAAGTAAATCAGCAAATCTGCAGGTTCCAAACTGCACGCAAGAAGTCGTCCACTGTACATGTTTACGTAGTGTTGTCATCGTCAGAAGTTCTCAATGACATCATAAGTGACATCTTTCTTCATGGTACTGCTTTCAGCTCAGGACATTCTGGAGAGCCTGAAGGACCGCTGGTTTCAAGCTGACAACCCACCAGCAGACCAGCTGCTCAATGAGCAGGAGTTCCTTTCCTTCCTGCACCCGGAGCACAGCAGAGGCATGCTCAAATACATGGTCAAGGAGATCATGCGAGACTTAGGTGCCGTCTCATTTTTAGTCTGCATTGCAGGCCTCGTGTCCTTTGATGGTCATTTACTGGCCTCTAAAGTTTTTTTTTTTTTTTGCATTGGACAGCAGTGATAATCTGTTGGTGGCATAAACATGTGTTTAAATCTAAATGTATCCTTTTCCTTTCCAGTTTTGAATCCAAATGTGAACCGGATGTTTTGTGCTTGTTTTGCAGACCAGGACGGTGACCAGAAGCTGACAGTGTCGGAGTTCATCTCTCTCCCTGTGGGTACTGTGGAGAACCAGCAGGGCCAGGAAATGGATGACGACTGGGTCCGCGAGCGGAGGAAAGAGTTTGAGGACGTTATGGACTCGGACCACAACGGCATCGTCACCATGGAAGAACTGGAGGTGGCCGCTTCTTCGGTTGCTATTTGCTGAGCCCTGCCAAGCACACAGATTTTGGGAATGAGTAATCATAATTGCATGTCAATCTAGATTTAAGCTCAGTTTAGTAATACTGAAAACCAACATGTACCCAGAAAGGAATAATCTTCACCTTTTGCTAATATGAAATGATTGAGTACAAAGAAATGTCCAAATGTTTTTTTTTTTTTCCTCATGGTTGGAAGCTAACATCCAAAGCTTGAATTTGTGGTGCTTTTCTGTTTGACAGGAGTACATGGACCCAATGAATGAGCACAACGCTCTGAACGAGGCCAAACAGATGATTGCAGTGGCCGACGAGAACCAGAACCACAATCTGGAGCTGGAAGAGATTCTTAAGTACAGCGAGTACTTCACTGGCAGCAAACTGATGGACTATGCCAGGAACGTCCACGAGGAGTTCTGAAGAGGCCATGTTTTTTTTTTTTTTAATGTCGACTCGAGTTGGCTAGTCTCGTTGGGGTGCGGACTACGTTCAGGCAAAGCGGCTGTACTCGTGAATGTGTCGCACCACGTTCACAATTGATGAGTGCGCATTTGCAATATGTGCATATGACATGTATCCCTGGATGAGACTGAAAGAGCAGTTTGTGAGTGTACAGTGTAAATATTCAATATCACTCGCATGCAGCAAATTTATCTTGCTCATTAAAGTGGGGTTCACGTAATAGTTTGTTAAATAAAAGACAAGTAATGTAACAGATTAATATATGATCACAAATGCTCAGGTGTCAGCAAAACTCTAGCATTTATTTAGGTCAGCTGATATTCTTGCCCAAATATATATTTATATGAGCACCACTGTGTCACATGTTTAATAGGCTCATTTTGGAATTGTTTTTTTTTTCTTTAGCAGGTTTTAAAGTGTACATAAATGTGGTCCAGAAGTCTGTAGTTCTATTCCCTGTACTGTTGGAACGCTGCTCAGTGATGTGTAAGAAAAAGGGCAACATTGTGTCACACCTGTTGCAGAGGCACTGCGAAATAAATATTTCCTTACCAAATGATCATTTTTGGGTGGTGTAAAATTACTTCCTTGCTTTTTTTTTTTTTTCATTTGACCATAACAGCACCTTGCTGGGAGTCTTTTAATTTTTAGAATCAGTGTCCATTATGGCCAGATGTCTAGTTGTCTAGTCATCAGTCACCTTTTGTTTAAACGGCATAGTAAAAGGTTCACCCCTAAAAAGTCAGGCCCTATGTAAACAGTACGCAGCTCCAAGCGGATCACTGGCGGTGGACAATGTACTGCGTGGCAATCTAATGTAACCGTGGTCTTTGATACAAAGTTCAGTGACATCATAGAGTGCCCTGGTCCTGTTGTCATATAAAGACGGACTGAAGCTGCTCAGCAGGCTGCTCTGCGATCAACAATCAGTCAACAAGCTGCAGCGTCAGTCCGTCTCAAGCTTTCACCATGCAGGAGCAACAGGCGATGACGGATTCCCAAGAAGTTCTTGCCAGGCAAGAAAACACCATGTCGCCTCATCAGGAGAAACTGGCAAGAAACATTGTGAGCACGCTGATAATGACGCTCGTCCAGCGCAAAGCCAGGAAGTCGACTGAACAATATGACTTACAGCTGATAATCGAATGGGTCTACCATAAGGTTCTGAAGGAGGTCGACCTGGAGCCTCTGGCTGCTCTGAACATGGCCGCCTATAATAAATTTGTCAAGCTCATGATCGAGGACCTCTCTGATCAGTATGATTCGCAAAAGAAGCTGCTGGACGCTCTAATCTCAGACAAGCCATCATTTGATGATGTTGTGTCAAAGCACTTGACAAAAAATCTCAAAACCTTTAACCTGATCATGGAGATGAGCCCAATGAAAAGGTTCTTCACAGCTTTGAGCAGAGCTTTACTCAGGTCTACCACTCCACCACTGGGACTGCAAACGGTCCACTAATTGTTTCGGCCTTGGAAAGTTTCATCTACCTTCTGTGGACACCTAACAAATGTTTTTGAACTACAGTACTGATTAAATTCTATCATCTGTGAATCACTTTGGCTTTTTTCAGTATTTGGATCACCCAAAAGTGGATTACCGCACTTGTAAAAAGGGCATAAAACCTTTAAGGCACTCCCACATCGTCAAATTCGTTTGGAGTTATCAAAAACGGCTGGGGAACTTGTTTGCTTCGCACACCGCTGCCTTGTGTTTAATGGGACGGTAAATACAAGAATAGAATGACTGGCGTCGTACGAAACCATCACTTCAGAAGATAAAAACCAAATTGTCATGTTTGTTCAATCGTTAACACTGCATCATCAAAGACAGCAAGACATTTTTAACACTTGAGATGGATTATGGAAAAGCAACACGTGAACTGAGCAATAGATTCATTAAAAAAAATTACAGGCCGAGGTTTGCCTGACACCAGCATTATCATAAAGGTTCTGTGAAACTATTGTCAGATAGACAACTTTTGGAAAAGTATAACTACTGCAAGCAATACAAGGATTTGATTGTATCCCCAAAAGAGAATGTGGAATACCTGAGCCACATTACCAACACTGGGAAAGAATCACACCCTCAGTCATTTGGAGACCACAATCATGTTTCTGAAAATAGAGCAAAAACTCAGAATTAATAGGAGGGAGGGTAGCGCAAATGTCAGAAATAAATGCTTACGCAAGTTATTAGTGTCTTTTTGCTACTACAGAAAGTAGTTATTTACATGATCAGAGTCTACCTTTCAAGATCAAATGATGTCATCACTCTCATGTTAGGGGGCTGTACCACATCACAAAGAAAATTGATTGAAACCCACCTTTGTCATAGAGTCAGACAAAATTGCATCAATCAAGTCACATTGTTAACAATCTGGAAGTCAACGTGGGACGCACTGGACAAGAAACATGGAATCAGACTTTGCAGTGGATCCGGACAGCATCCTGCCGATTGTGTCGAAACATTTTGACAACATTTCACCAGCCCAGTGGTGCTTGCTCTCGGAAGGGCATTTTGACTCCAATACGGGAGCCACGTTGGCGGAAATGTGCACAGAGATGACCCGAAAGCTCGCCACCGATACCTTGAGACTCATCATACCAGAGTTCCTCCAGCGGGTCGGTGAAGCCACAGTTGAGGATTTGACTCCCGTGTCGCAGGGCGCAACCAACAGCGCATTTGCTTCAGCGCTGGGCACCCCGTTACAGCAGTGCAACTCCGCCAGCAAGTTGGACTCACTGTTAACAGATGAGGTTTCGGAAAGGGTGAATCGCACTTTGACATCAGCTACAGAAACAGACACTCGAGAGATCGTGCCGCTCATGTACATCCCCGGCACTTTTACCAATCTCAATGTGCTTTACCAGATGGTACGTCTCGCTTGCAGTGCGTTGCGGACTTATCTATGTCACGTTGAGTCAAAAACTCGGTGTTTCGGAGCTTGCTGGCGACAGCCGTCGAGCTACAAGAACCTTGAACACACCCAGTTGATAGAGGTTGAGAAACAGCAGAGTCTGGAGTCATCCTACACCTCAAAATCAAATATCTGTGCTGATGAGACAACCGAAGCGGTAACTAAAATCCTCCGCAAATGGTCAGATAGCAGTAACATTGGATCTGAAGATTCACAACTTGAAACCTCTGCAGATGTTCAAGGCACAGCGTCTGACATTGTCACAACGATTGTTGGCGATCTTCACTACACCTCAGATACGGACATCAACGGCAGCAGCCCAGTAAGACCTCATTTTGATCTGAGGTTGATTGAGAAGACGTTGACCAACTTTTTTACTTCACATGCGCAAACGAACTCGCGCAAACAAAAGTTTGTTGAGTTCTCAAGAAACAGGTTCGACAAAATGATGGCTGACGTGATCCATCAAGGTCTGTGGAAAGAATCCGAGTACTTGGTGGCTTTCCCCAGCACCTCTGCTGATTTCTGTGATCCCGAGGTGTCCCGACCTGCCTCCAACCCTCCTCCTTTCAGTTTTCAGTCAATCCAGAACGATATCGAGGACTTCTACATCAAATTTGCAACGGCAGGAACAAAAGTCATGAAAACCCATGAAAGACTCAATGATGAGATTACAATGTTTTCGAAAAAGCTGAGGGATAAAATCTATGATCACGTCAAGGCAAACTCCGAGTTCGTAGGCAAGCAAACGCACGGGCGAAGTAAATATATGCAACAGCACTTGGATGTTCTGTTTCACGTTGTGGAGGATTCCGTTGGTACGTTCTTGCAGCAGATGCTCCTTTGGATGGAGATGGAGTCCAAAAAGAAGAGAGCGAGTACAAATGCAGTGTGCGGTGCCTTAAATGATATCGACATGCTCATGTCTTCAATTATGACTCCAAGACAAGGGGAATCCAGTTGGCAGCCAGAAGACTCACTGTCTTCTGAAATGCAGTCTCACACAGCCTCAGTTGTCATCACAACAGCAATCCTGGAGAAGCTAGCTCTGAATCTGGTAAGCATGCTAATCATGACGCTAGTGAAACAGTTCCCAAAGAAAGTGAAGAAGTCGATGGGGCAGTGCGAAGTGCAGATGATCATCACTAAGGTTTATCGAGAAGTTTTGAATAAAGTCAACTTGGAATCCTTTGCCACTATGGACATGGTCACCTACAGTAAATTCGTCAAGTTGGTGATCAAGGACCTCTTCCATCAGTATCGCTCTAAGACCAAGCTCTTGGAAACGTTCGAGTCGAACTCCGATTCGTTTCGAGATGCCCTTTTGAAACATCTCCTAATCAACCTCAAATATCACAGAGACGGCGTAGGCAGGAGCAAAATTAAAAGATTCTTTTCGGTTTTATTCAACCCATCCACATATTAACGTCCGGATGACAATGATCAGAGTTGTTTCAGTAACATTTTTTATTCGAAACGTTTTTAACCAGTTCATGTTTGAACCCCTGGAAGATTTTGTCCAGTACCGCAAATGCTCACCTCCCAATGGGAGTCCGTGGTCAGTGTGACCAATCCATGGTTGTTGTGCAACAGGTGTGTCATTGGCACCGGCGGACGCTCGACCATTTGCAGCAACATTGTTGCGTTTTAAACACACACAACTACAACTTCCGACTGTACATCAAGTTTAATTGAAGGACATTCCAAAGGATCTCACTACCATGGATACACAGTAGCCTTATTAGAGAGTTCCTGGGTTCGAGGTCAAAGACTAGAGTTTTCTTGTTTCTATTTGTGTTGTTGTGTCTGAGCAAGTCGTCTATTCCAAAGTGCACAACTCATAAACGCGTTTATTCTCCGCTCATTAATGCATCGTGTAGGGATTCCACAGATTCAACTCTTTCTGTGAGTCTTCTATTACTCCAGTATTGCTAAATGGCAACACTATAATTTCAGAGTTTTTTCAGATTGGAGATTATACAAGGTAACACTTGTAGGGTGTAGCTTTTTACCTGTTCTATCAGATACTTTGCATGTACTTTGTACAACTCTTAGTAACTATGGTAATAAAAATATATCACGAGCTGCCCATTGTTTCAACCTTGTGTTTTTTTTTTTGGCGTCTGTCTGCTGCTGATCTTTCTAGTCAGATTGGAGTGCAAGTGGTTACTGACAGTTCCCATTACATCACAGCGCCAAGATGCATGAGCAAAAGTCAAAACGAGTTACTTGCCTACCACATGCACATCAATAAAATAAAACCATTCGAGTGTCTTTGTGCATATGTGCATGTATGTATTCAGCTCAAAGTGATTTTTCTAAGCCCCTAACACTTTTCCAGGCCTTTGAGGTAACGTGACATACCAACTCACTTAGTAACCATCTGTAAACACGAGACGTCAATTCCTCTCTATCGTAATGCACTATAATGTCTTAAAAACTATTTTTCTTGCCTTTTCCATTCCACTTCAGAAATTCCCTGTTGATGATTCACCACCAGCCTATTGCGTAATGATGGTTGAAACTGCAATATTTTGGAACGTTCTACGTACAATCAAAACACAAAGAAATGCATACCGTACTAAAGTGTGTCAAACTACAATGTTTGGTAGAAAAAGGGACGTGTCCTAGAGCAAGGAGAACAACAGGCCCCATGTGAAGCTCATTCCTTTTGCGCGGTAACACAAGTGCATCCCACGGCCAGCTCGTAAGGACACTTGCACCAGACATCATCATGTGGCTTGTTGCGTATTCTCTTGTAGACCGGAATCTGGATGTAGATGGGCTTGGCTACCATGTGCGCCACAGTGCAATTATTGCAGACAGCATGCTCGATGATCTCAGGCTCCCTACCTTCACTAAAATTCTGCCTGCAATGAAACAGAACTTTATGAGGACAGGTTTTTAGACCCCTGAGCAATTTCCAGAAAACTGTTGATGGGTTGTAATAACTCCAACTCACGTCAGATTCCAGGGAGCAACTGAGGATCCTTTCAATTCCGACACATGTTGGAAGTGCATGGGCTGAAATTTTTCTGAAGAAGTGCACTTATTTGGACACAGAGGTTTGCTGCACACTGTCCCCAGTAAGACCAGTAAGAGCTGGAAACCCTAATAAAGAAAACAGAAATAAAAGCCCAAGAGTTGTCAGTATGATCTCTTAAGCAGTAACATCACAGCTCCGAGTGTTAGCATTCAAATGTACGCAAAACCACAATAGTGGAGAGGAGCTCGCATTTCTCTCTCCGGCCCAGTGTCCAGTTTTCAAAACTTCCGTTGTGCTCGGACGGCTCAGAGCCCAACAACGAAGTAACGGCAAAGGCACTGATGCACTGCCTGATTGTTTAATAGTTTAATGCTCTGGCTAAACAATTCCATATATGTGCAAGCACTTCTGAGCGTTGCTTTCGAAGCATGTTAAAGATCTTGTAGTGGCAGCTTTGGCTAAAAACAAAACAGCCCCTTACTCCAATGATAAAGCTGACAATGTTTGCTTGTTATCAATATTTGCCTATAGTTGCCAAAGGCCAGTGGATGCATGTTGCCCTTCCGCATTTCTTGCCATCCCGCCACTAAGAGCACTTTGCAAGATGTATTTTCTAAATACACCTTACATGTTTAAAGGGTGTTGAACCCAGAGTAAACCACCCACAAAAAGGAATGTTCAGGATGAACCTAAAATGCACAATAAACTTTCCAAGTGAACATAATTTAACTCTCTTTTAACCTGAATGTACATTTTAATGCTGTAGTTCTTTTAAGAGTAGGAAAATGAAACGTTCTGTACTCACCAGAGTTTTGCTGGCAGTCATGCTGATGTGGGAATAGTAAATTTTTAAGAAGTAAAGTTGTGAGCTGTCCAAACTGAATGAGTGTATGTCCAGGCTGTTCCGTTTTTATACACGCTGCCATCCCCGTGACGCCGACATGCATTTGCATGGTGGGCTGGCCGCAGGTGAGTTGCTGAGGTGCCATAATCCAAAGCATGATTGAAAACAGCAATTTAGTCATAGTTTTGATCACAGATTGGGAAGGACTTGTGCCATTGAGTATCACTGTTACTTGTGTGTATGTGTTTCCACTGCGTTTGTGTGCGAAGAGCAATTTCACTCCAGGAGTCGGTGCTAATTTACTGATAGCATGCCAAAAGAAATTTACATTGACATTAACATTAGCGTTAGCATTGTTTTCAAATGGAAGCATCTATCGTATTTAACTTTTGTGCATTGAAATATTACACTAAATTCCAACTAGACTGTCTTTAAAACGCTTAAGGAACAACGAGGGACAGGAGAATCATATAAGCAATAGCTACAACATGGTACATTCAGCTATGTCATGAATTTGCAAATGAAACTCGGCATTCTGCATACTAATCTTTTTTTCCCCATTATAATATTTTCAACATCAGAAGGAGACAAAATAGAAATCATGATTAGATTTCAATTAATTGTCCAACCCTACTCGGCGTAACCAACGAAGCTAACATCCATGTTTTTAAAATACGGGAGGTAGCCGGAATAATTGTTGTTTACAAACTCCACAGGGCTGAAACTGGGGTAATAAAGTATTTTATGATTAAGAAATTATTTACATTTTTCACATGCTCACTGTTTTTTTTTTTTTTTTTGTTGCTTAAGGTCCTTCTGTATTTTACTTAATCAGAGCGGCTGCCATTTTAAAGATCATGTGCTCCCACTGTCATGAATCAGGCGTGCGCTGTGAGTCAGACCTAGCAACACTCTTGTTTGGAGGCAAACCTGATTTCCATGTGTAAACGTTGGTGTGTGTATGTATGAGAGTGTGTGCCTGGGATTCCAGGTAATAATGAGGGAGTCACCGGTCTTCCCTCAGGAATTCACAACACATGAAAAATGGGAAGCCTGCGCTTTGACCCACGAGGTGCAATGAAAATAGATGTGACCTCACCGACCGAGCAACTTTAAAAGTGGATGATGGTCAACAACATAAAAAAAGATTTAAAATCAATGAGACAGTTTGACATGACATGGTGCAAACGTTCCTAAAAAATTCAAATCAAAGAATGTCAAGTTGAAACCATTTTTATTTCGCTGTCATGACGACCATCAATCACAAACAAGGCCTTTCACATCACGATGGAGGACAAAAAATAAGCACCAGTTTACAGACACTTGATGGTGTCGGTGGAGGAATTTCACACCTCATACCAGCTCATTTCAGGTGAGACACTGAGGCCACAGGTGAAATGTAATGGACGCGTATGGCATTCTTCCACCGTTGTGCAATGCTGGGCAGCATAACTCAAAGAAAAACATTTACTTTCTCATTGGATGTGATCATAGCTACATAAACTGTTTAAATCCTCAAGAGAAACACAGAATTATGATACAGATACACAATAGTCCCCCCCCCCCCCCCCCCCCCCCAAGGAGATCGTGTCTCCACCTAAAAAAAACCCAAAATAATCCAACAACAAAATAGCCTGCGAGTCGCCACATGATCTGCTGCCGCAATCTGCCTTTTTAGGATAAAATTGAAACAAAACAACTGTTGAAAAGGGGCAGTGGATATTTGCATTGCTAATGATACAATAAATGTAGCATTATTACTTATTGTAAGTCATTCTACAAAACAACCCGATTTCAACACTAAAACTCCAATGAGAAAACACTTACTTTGAAGAAAGTCACTTTTGGCTCATGTTAGCCTCTGAATTACCGTCGGACACACTGTATCGACAAATAGAATTGCGATCTGTTCGACACACAAAGTCACATTCTAGGCTCTGTCCTATGAATCCAATAATGCCCCACCCTGCCTGACTGGGGCTGAGAGTTGACATGTTGAATCATCATGTAGAATTTTTTCATGCAGTATAAACATCATCTTGCATCCTACAAGGGGAAATGTGTACATTCTCAGGAACGACTCCGAACCACAGCAGCCGACTTTGCCACTTATTCGCAGCCCATCGGGTACCCGATGTCAGCCATGTTTGTTATGAATTAGATTCAGGCATCATTCAAACAGCGACAGTTTACAACACACTCTGGACGTCAATTGTCACACACGCTGGTGCTGTTGACGTCCTTCAACGGGAGGTCGGTCTTGGTTGTGAGGAATGTTTGTTTCAAACACAATTTCTCTTTATTTTTCTTTCTTTTTTTTGGTTATTTTATATGAAACAGTAGAAAAAAAGGGGACCTTGGAGATGATCCGCGTCCTTAAAAACACCTTAGGACTGAGAACCGTTTTGCGTCGTTGTCGCACAGGCTCAAGGGCCCTTAAGAACGTTCGAGCGACAACGTCAGGGGAACCACTGAGTTGGAAATGTGACATGGCAAAGATTAACAGAACTGTGATGCTCTCTCAAAAATTACATCCCCAGGAGTCGACAAAAGCTATTGATGACTTTTTCAAAGGGTTCTCAAACGTTCGTTTGAGGTACTATATACAGTGTTCTGTGTCAATACCTGGCATGTCTCATTTTTCATTTCAGATTAGATGAACCAAAATACAGAGACACATTGTCCTTTATAACCCGATGTTGCTTTTAGCTGCCATATAATTGTCTATAGCAGGGGTATCAAACTTGTTTTTTGGTCACGGGTCACATCATGGTATGGTTTCCCTTGAACGGGAATTGTGACTGTGAACCCGTATAATGTATGATTACCTCATATTATCACAATTACACGACAAATTTATAGATAACTACATTCATAAGCCAGTTAGAATTTGTTTAAAAATCCGTTTTTCCAATTTAGTTTAAAAGTGGAACTGCTTACCCAAAAAAAAGGGAAGACAATTACCGTATTTTCTGCACTATTAGGCGCACTTAAAAACTTTACCCAAAAAAAACCACAGTGCGCCTAATAATGCAGACCGCCTCATGGATCAATTGATGAATTTGTTGATCCATACTGGTTGTACACAGCGCTCTGCCAAAATGTTTCAGCACGTTTTAGTACGACTGGTAAATTACAAGGTCGCATCGCTTCCCAGCATTACGGCAACCGTGGTCAGGGGGCGTCACTGAATAGCCGTTGTACCCGCGAGGCTATTTCATTTCGAAATAGGCTGTTCCGTTAATGTTTTCGAGTACGTTTACGTATCAATATGCAACGGAATCATAAATAAGCAGCACCAATGTGTTAAATCGTTTTTTAGTTGGTTCCGATCACTTTTATGGGAGAGAGTTTAAGAAATCTGATTGTTTACAGTCGGCCACCATGACACTTTGCTGAGGCTCATGGGAGTCTGCGAGCTGGGGCTCATGGGAGTTTGCGGGTGGCTAATGCTATAATGATAGCTGCTATACGCACGAGGCTCTTTTATTTCAAAATAGGCTGCTCCATTAATGTTTCGAGTAAATTTACGGATCGATATGGAAGGGAAACATAAATAAGCAGTACTAATGTGTTAGATTAAACTTTAGTTGGTTCCGATCACTTTTATAGGAGATAGTTAGAGAAACGAGATTGACTGAATACTTCATTGAAACCTCATGGTTTATCGCGATACAAATTAAATTAAAGAAAGTTTAGAAAAAAATGAGCGGGGTTGCTGTACCAAGAAGCCAAAGCGTATCACATACAGAAAGGGAGTTGGACTTTACCTCATTGACAGGGTTGACATTCCCTTTAGCACAGCACCATCTAGTGGATGCATACCGCAACCCGAGTCAACCTCAGTTTGATGCAGTATAGCTTCATTTTATGTGTCTTTTTATCCGGTGTGCCCTATATATGAAATAATTTCTAAATTAAAAATTCAATGAGGGTGCGCCTTATAATCCAGTGCGCCTTATAGTGCGAAAAATACGGTAGGCCTTGAGTTTGACGTCTGTGTACGCAACATGTTAGTTTAATGCTGAACTGTTATTTTTCATTCAGATGCAACTGGGAGAAATTATGTGTGAATTATGAAATTATGTGTGAATTATCAATGAAAAAAACTATTTTATATACATAAATATTGAGAAATGGCAGCAAAAATTATTATGTAGTGCTCCCACAAATTAAAGTTTTTATGGCCACGCCTGGTCTGACTTTTTCTTTTTTGTCTTTCTCTTTTTTTATTTTTATTTTTTTTAAAAACAAATAAATACTTAGTTGCGATTATTTTCAATTTTTTTTTTTTTTTTTGCAAGTCTGCAAGCTAGGTCAGGAGTTGCCAGACATGTCTCGGAAAATCTGAGCCTTGAATCACATTTTCACCTCAGTGTTCACCCTGGGAGTTTCTGACAGAGTGTGTGTCACAGAAGACCAAAGTCGGTATCTTCTTTTGCGATGAACTTTAGGTGGTCTGCGGGACACAAAGCATGAGAAGCAAAAATCAGAAGACACAATCAACATAAAACACAAAACATACTCGGTGTGTACTGATCTTTAACTGATGCAACAGGGAAAAATAAAGTGGGTGTGGGGGCGATAAAATAACGTAAAGTAGAACTGCAAATGGAAAGTGTTGGCCGCAAATCAGCTTTCATTTTTTGGTAAAAGGAATTCCTATTTCATTCCTATTATAGCCTTGAAATGGCTTTGGTCTTTAGTTGACAATTCTAACTTGAATATTGTGGTTGTATTTTGCTGATTTTGTCATCTTTTTATTTCGTAGTTAAGACTAGCTTACTAGGATACAGGTAGCTAAGTAAAGCCGTGGCTCGCTACGTGTAATGAGAACAAGATGTGTGTTCACTTTTAGACCAACAACTCGTGCATACAGTAAGCATTGTAAGATAAATGCAAACATTTTAAAACTAAAAATGGGTGATACCTTCTTTCCTTTTAGATCAGTGGTTCTTAACCTGGGTTCGATCGAACCCTAGGGGTTCGGTGAGTCGCTTCAGGGGTTCGGCAGAGCTGGTATGTCATCCCCCTCCGCGGATGGCCGAACACACTGTCGTGTAAATTCGCGATAACGCATATCTGACCTGGTCTTGCAAAGGCAACAGCAGAAGTCACACTGATTTGCTGGTATGTCATTCCCCCCCCACTAGAGGGGTTCAGTGAATGCGCATATGAAACTGACGGGGTTCGGTACCTCCAAAAAGGTTAAGAACCACTGTTTTAGATACTGGTGGTTTCGATGAGTGAACACCACCACAGTTTTGCATAGTTAGTGTTTTGGATCTTTCATTGTGAACACAGCAACAGCATATTTGAATACAAGTCCTATCAAGCATGGCGGCCTGGCCATAAATCTTTGTTGGCACAGCAACAACCTCCGCCCTTAACAAATAAAAAACGCTTTCATACAATTATCAAGGTGTGTTGTCTTGTTGTTTTGTTTAATAGTTAAAAGTAATGACCATATAGCTAAGTTGTCAATATCAACAACCTTTGCTTACAGACATGTTGTGGATGCTTTGAACAAAAAGTCTCTCTTAATGCTCACATATTGGTAAAATAGCAGTAGATTAATCACCCAGCCCTAGTGCAACTTAAAATCCACTGAACATTGCTCAGACACATAATGTATGCTATATCTCAACTGTCATGTGGTCATGCTCTCATTTGTTGTTTGTGCAGACACTATTCAGAAAATGTACGTATCTGGAGGAAGTTTGAAATCTCTGTTCAGCTACTCTACATGCCGATCAATCTACACTCACTGCTGTCACATGTGACAAATGTTTAAAAGCTTTCGCGTCGGCTTAAACTCTCCCAACTGACCTCTGTACTTTGCCTCTGCATCTTGTGACCCGAGCAGGACGACGGGTCTTCCTCCCCTGAACCCTCGCGTTCTATCTCCCGTTCGCGTTTTCCTGTCATGCTGCCTCTGATGTGTGCAAGTCCTGAAGATAAAAAAAAATAAAAATAAATAAAAAATGGGGCGGGATAGGGTTACAGATGATAAAAAAACATGCAAGACTGATTTTGCCACTACAGAAGTGATGACCAGTGATGGCTAAATGAAACAGTTAAATAAATGCCATCCTACCTGGGTGCTGAGGCACGGCAAACTCATGGTACAGTTTGCCACTGGTGACCGCTGTGTTGTTTTCGGGCACTGTATGATTACCTGCAAGAGACAACGCTTACATATTCGCTTTCTATACAACCCATTCAAATGTTCCCACTATTCAGAACTCAACAGTTGTGTGATTCAACTTGTATCAGAAGGTGAACTTTTCATCCGTGGTTAATCTGGAAACTCGTATCATGTGATTTACCGTGCTGCGGCGCCATTTGTCGTCGCTGCCCCGGCTGTTTCTCGCTGTCAAAGTTAAGGAGGATGCTCCCGCTGCCGTTGCCTGTGACGACAGAGCTGCCCGACACGCCAGCCACTAGAATGACAGCGCAAAGTAAAATTGAAGCAGGATTGCGTACAGCAAACGTGGCCACACAAAAACCTCTGTGCACTTACTGTGGGGGGTGTTGTTGTTGCTTCGGTTGGTCCCCTGCTGTTGTTCACCAGGTGAGTAGGCCATCATTCCTCCATTTCCGTTGCCATTTGTGGATGGAACGGATGCAAGCAGACCTGAAAGACAGAAATATTTAGAGCTAAAGTATCAGAGTGGCTATCAAAAATGCAGACTGACAGAATCTGTATTACACATCAGAACAATGAGTCCATCAATAACAATGTGTCCTCACCTAGTCCTCTGTATCGGCTCAGTTGCTGGTAGATTTGCTTCATCCTCTCGATGTTGAGCCGACTGGCCTCGGCGTGGTGCACCATTGGTTTTGGGTAGTTCACGCCAATGACGCACTTGGCGGCCGCTTGTACTGACTCGGGCGCGTTCCATGGGTCGTATATGAACTTGGCAGGAAAAGCTCTTAAGACAGGTAAGTAACGTCTGCAAGCACAGGGAGACATTAGATACCCTGACTCGATAATGATCCTCACAGGTGTGTTTGCGTTTATGTGGGAATGATATCAGGAAATGGTAAAAGCGACTTTTACCCAAATATTTTTATATGATCATTTCAATTTCTGCTATTTTTTTTATCATGTTTAATTAACAAACATATAAACCAACAAACAATTTTGTTCTAATATAGCATCTTAAATCAATTCAAAGAAATAAATACTGTGTAGCAACCTAACATGAAAGAATATATCTTCAGGAGAATTTGAATTCTATTTTTGAATTCTGTGCAGGGAGAGCTACCCACCTGATGAAGTCACCATTGGGGTCGATGCGCCGACCGAAGCCCACAGGGCAGTAGCAGTGGAAAAACTGCTGGAAAAAGGAACTACAGGACAGCCACATCCAACTGCCCGCATTCACACTCCAGTCGGAGTCAAGAAGCAGCTCCTCGAAAACCTGTGGCATGACAAACCCAAGTGAGCAGAAACTTATGTGCTGGGGTCAATGTAAGAGGTTGAAATGCACAAAGTACATTTATGAAGTACTACAAGAAGATTTGCACCAGCAGCTGGTCTAAAGTTGGCCAGGGAGATCTGTGAAGTGGACACTTGGAGTCCACCTTTCACCCAAATTGTTTGTCTTCGCCTGTGGCCCGATCAAATTCACCAAAATTGCATTATACTACCTGCGCCAACTTTTAGATGTGGTTCTAGCTGGCATCAAGTTTAGTTGACTTTCGGCCAGCAAATTGTCTCATGCCACAGTATAACAGTCTGAAAATTTGCACCAGCACAAAACTTATCATGCCTGAGCGCAGGTGTGCCATCTATAAAGAACCACTAGACTTGGTCAAATTCTACCTGTCTTAAAACATTGTAGAAATCATCATCACTTTTTATGGAACATACAGGTTGTTAATAGCGGTGGCTAAAATCCAATGATAGCTTGCCTTCATCCCTTCTTCCCAGCTGATCCACAAGTCGCCTCTGGTGAGGAAGCATGCCACAGCATGGCGAGCCAGGGGATGAATCCAGCCCTCTTGCCTCAGCTGAGTCATGATAGCGTCTATCCAGGGGAAGCCGGTCTTGGCTTCAGCCCACTTGGCGAGCGCCTCGGGGTTTTTGTCCCAGGGAATGCGAACACAGATGGGGTTCCCCTCCATCTTGTCAAAGCGCGGATTGTTGGTGGCCGCTGTGTAGAAGAATTCACGCCACAGTAGCTGTCCATATTGTGAGAGAGGAGGGGAACTGTTCTTTTCCACCTGAGAAGAAAATATTGGAACCAGAGTTTTAATCGGACAACTCATAACAGATAAAACTGCAAAATTTCAACGACCAACTTCTGAAACTACTAACTACGTAACTGTCTAGCAGCTTTTTGAAAATCAATCCAGATCTCTGTGATGACTGCCCACCTTGCGATAGAGATCTGTGAGCTTGAAGTAGAAAAGGCGACAGGAGAGGCAGCCGAAACGTAGATAAGGGCTGACGCCCGTTGGGCTGGCCAGTAGCGAGTTGGCGTTCATCCTTGGACGCTCAAAGTTTGCCACCCATGCCTGCAAGGTGCACAAGGAAACCAAGGGAGGGGAGGTGCAGAGCATCCCACAGCAACCAACAGTAAGGCAATGTCTACATGGGCACGTGTATTTAGAATATTTTTTTTAACTTCCTCACCCAGGGGTTTGAAAAAAACGTATTGCAAAGCAATAGTTGAAGGCGCATTAACTTCGATAGAAAAAGAGGACTAACAACTGTCATTGGATGAGTTGTGGGTGAGTTATTAAAACAACAGCAACAAAGGATTTTTTTTCCTGTGTCGCTCCCAAAGGAGACTTGTTTAGAAAAATATTGGCCAGAGTATCCTAAAAGGTTGTCATTCAGTGCCCTCAAATATCAATCTGGATAAAAATGCTCAGGAAATTTGGTCTTTTAAAAATACCCGTGTCTGTGGACATGGCATGGCACGGCATTCCAGAAAAAGGGTAGTACAAAGTTTAACCTCCAATTTGGAAACATGCAATAGAACATCGAATTGTCATTAAAACTTGTCAAAATGTACATTGGACTGGCCTGACCCATAAATAACGTAAATCTGCATACAATTGATGCCTGTTGAAATATAATTAGGAAACTAACACAACAAATTGTTAACATTTTTTCTAAAACATGAATAAACCTTTCATTTACAAAAAAGGTAGGCGTAAATATTTGTACATTTGCCTTGAACACATTGAGGTCAAACCTCTACTTGACAGTTTTCTGGAATGCAGTGTCTTTGTGGATGCTCAAGGAAGTCTGTCTCATCACAAATACAAACAAAATATAAAAGACAACACTCACTTTTCTTTCTAAATGGCGCTCTAATCTGGTTAGAGCCTCAGTCTCTCCTCCTGGCCACACAGCTGTCGGCAGGCCCTCGGTGTCAAAGCCTAAAACACAGATAATAACTAATTCAGCTTTTTAATACCAACTAAAGAGGAATATTCTATATCATTTAACACGGTGCAACCTTTATGGTGGAACACAATCCACTCACAAAGACTGGGTGGACCTCAGATTTGGGTCCCCTTTTAAGGTTTGGTTCCCTTTATACTTTTGTTGTTCACCATTAGTCAACTGCTGCTTATTGTGAAGTGTGTTCAAAAGTATTCATTGCCATGCTTGTATCTGAAGTTTGTGCACAAATTCAGCCAATGGCACTATACGTGACCTCATTCTTTTTCTTTGCTCTGGAGGGGTACGATTCCGAAGGAAGAAAATATATGAAATCGTATAAGTTCATCAGAATAAGACCTCTTGCAAATGTGGATAAAAATCAGATACATATTGGACATTTGCAGATGTGACTGCAGCGCAAATTGGGCAGTTTGGACATGGTTTCATTCATTAAAATGTGTGTCCACACTATCGACTGGTGGTGTGTATAAATAAACACAATCCCACGTGATGATCTTGATATAAGCACATGCGGCACACAGTTTGCACCTCATTCAGGTGGAGGCAGCAGATGGCTGCCTCGTGTCAGTGTGGCTTGACAGCGGCGTACAGCGCGACTAATGTTCGAGGCTAATTTAGGAGACGAACAGCCTGACCTTAGCTGGCGTAGCTTTAGAAACTTTAAATATACAAACAGTGTGAAAGACAGGCCCGTGTGACAGCAGCACACGGCCGGCTGCAGGTAAATCTTTGCTCTCAATCGAGCCAAGCCATCTGTGAATGGAAAGCAGACATCTGGATGGAAGCTCAAGAGGAAGATGAGATAATCCAATAGTCAGATTTAGACCAATGGGTTCTTGAAATACAAAAAAGGGACATGACAGATAGACTTGATTCAACCACGGAGAACATCCTTTATCTACTGCTTATCCTGTTCTGGGTCACATGACTTTCAGTGTTTTGTTCTGTCTCTCTGTGAACAACAGCAGGTGCATGACATTCACAGCTGCCAAAATGTTACTTGAAACCTTTTATACACGTACCCTACTTACATTTTTTAATGGTGAAATCTGGAACCATTTCCCTTCAATAATTTGTATGTGGAAAATATATTAAGATTCATGATAGTTGTTGCTGTTTTTTTTATACTGTACAATGCTTTTGTTACTCGTTTTTCTTGCTTCCTCATTATATTCTGCATTTGAATTTTTGTTATCGTTTTAAAATTGCACTTAATGCTTTTTCCTTATGTGAGTGTGTGCTATGTCGTAATTTACAATCAATGCCTATGTTATGGAAACAATTTTGTTTTTCTGTAATTAAATATAATGTTGTTGAAAATATGATATATGTAGACCCCTTCAAAGTTTGTAGACAAAGTGACCATTTTTTATGGGGCGTGGCTTAGCTGGAGGCAAAGAACTTTTCAGCAGTGTTTATGTTGTAATGGACGCGAAAAACGGTCATTTGAGTGAATATGTGAATAAACTTACTCTGCATGACTGATAAACTGGAGGCTATAAATCATTATCTACGTCTTGAATTGACAAGTTGAAATTTATATTGTAAAGCAACGACTCTTGTGTTAAGCGGTCACAAATGCTGCCAAGTCAACGACAGGGACAGAAGACGAGGCTGGGCGATTATCAATTTCAACATTTCATGAAAGTACATTTGCTGTGATATCTTACCTGATGTGACGTGTGCACTGCAAACACGAGCGTTGTTTGTTGATACCCTCATTCCAATCCTTTCACCTAATCACGTTCAACCACAGCCATCTGCGATTTCTCTGACAGGCAGAGGCTGGTATGTGATAGAATTTCAAATTTTTGCTTTTACGGTTTTCGGAACCAAAAACACAACAAGACGACATTTCTCTTCATGAAGCTAGTGGTTGTTTACTTCTGGCTTCCGTTTAGTTGCCTCCAGTGTCTTTTGCCCCCAGCTAACACTGTGACATTATTGTGACGTAGGCCATGAAGCGTCTATTGCCCTGCCCAATACGTCTTACGTGAATTAAACAATCTCATCATTGTGAACCGTGTTTTTACCATCAATGCAAAAAGAAAACGGAAAAACTGAAATGAGCGACAGCAGCGGTTTCTCACCAAGCTCCTCCAAGGATGGAACCCCATACTTGTCTCCGTGGTCCTCCAAGATGGGGGTGATGCAGTTGGCCATCAGGCTGTCTGACAGCGTCTCCACAGGCATCTCAGGAGGATCCAAGCGACTGATCAGTGTCTGGAAACGCTTGTATGTAAGCGGTGGTTGGCCACTGTTCAGTTCTATAATCCTGGTGGGTAAAGGAAGAGTTAGAGGCCATCATCAGTTCCAGATGGCCACACAAGATGCTACTGATAACAATAATGAAGTTTTCAGTGTCTGTCTGGTTTCAGGTTTGTAACGTACTTGTCCAGGTCATACAGCGTGTGTGAGTTCTTAACGATGACTTTCACTCCTGCCTCCATAGCCAGCTTCTTGATAGCAGCATCTCTTTCCTTTCCAAAAGGCTCTGAGTCATACTCAAAGGTCAACCGCGAGATCTTCCACTCCTGACGCAGACACAACAAGCACTTAAGGGTGTTCGAATGAAATCACAAAACGTCCAAAAGGGACATTTACAGGAGAAACTAACCTTAAAGAGTCGTGGGAAAACATTGGCTGGTTGGCCCCTTATGACAAAAAGGCGGGAGTTTAGCTTCCGGAGCTTGGCGTCCAGATCCTCCAAACATTGGAGAAGAAACCTGATGGACAAGGAAAAAATTAAACAAGTTGAACTGCGACCCAGGATACAATCAAGCACTTTATTACTACTAATAATAATTAGTATTATTATTATTAATATTCATAACAATTAGTATTATTACTAAACAGTCCCCTGCAACAGAAAAATGCACAATACATACATAACTCAACCAAACAAACGCAAAGATGGGCCACTGTTAAAGGTATAAATTTATTAACTTTTAAAATGTGTGTTAAATTTTTCTTGTTTAATTGGAATGTGATTAAATAAAATTTTGAATTTAATCAACAAGAGGGGTTTGTATTTTGATGTTATCACTTCAGGCTACAGAAAATAACAGCGTAAAGAAAATGTGATTTGAAGTTAAAGGGCATCGTACATAAATCACGTTTAGTAACTTCGCTTTGTGTGTACAATGTTGTGCTGAAATATAAACAGCTCACTTTTTTTTTTGCAGGATTTTAGTACTTGCTATTTACATTGATGACGCTGTTATCACCATCTTCCCCCACACGCAACACCTCGAAAACTATGACTGTTGTACAGCATGTCTTGAGCAGTCCTTCTGACAATTTCAGCCAGTTAGTTGAATTTGTTTTGGTGCCCAGTTATATCTGCCCGTTTGACCTACATACAAACCAGAACAACTCGGCACCACCAGTCTAGACTACGTCTGAGCTACATGAGGATCAAGCATGAGCCTAGCAGAACAGTCAGTCCATGTCTGTCAGGCTGTCGCTGAGGAGAGACGCTCAAAGCTCTTTAACAACTAATAAAGATACAGGGAGGTAGCACAGTTCAAAAAAGAGGACTGTTCAATGGATGGATGGATGGTTAGTTACGACTCAGATCACTACACCTTGATCAGGCAAGCAGGCCTCTCCTCCCAGCTGGGGTGTAAAGGCTGCAATTGTTGCGTCAGTTACAAAATTAACAATAGGCCAACGTGGGTAATTATACCACACCAAGTAAACTAATTATTAGTATAGGTTGTGAGTGGTGAAGCACAAAATCAGAATGAGATCAAATTACATTTAAATATCGCGGGTTCACAATGTCTTGCATGTAGGACTCACCACATGTTTCTCCTATGTGCTGTACCTAACAAGCCATTTCCTGCCAATGTCAGTGTTTCAGTGCAAGCGAGTGTGTGTGGGTTTGTGTGTTAACCACATCATGGAACCTCAGACCTTGTATAACTGTTCTGGTCTACATTTGTTGGTGCACATACAGATAGTTTCCATGGAACCACAATTAAATCCCTTAGCCTAGTAGCCTCATTCCTGGTGCACACGTGCAAACAGTCTCCCCTCTCTGTGCCACAAAAATATTGACAAGTCAATATTGCTTATAAAAACTGACGGAGGTCATATGACAAGCTATCATGTGACAGTTGCATCCGGATGGCTGAATTTAACTATCCATCCATTTTCTATACTGCTTGTCCCCACGGGAGTCGTGGGTGAGGCAGTAGGCAGGTGACACCCTGGACCGGTTGCCAGCCAATCGCAGGGCACATAGAGATGGACAATCATTCGCACCCGCACCCACACCCAGGGGCAATTTAGATTGCTCAATCGGCCTGCCAAGCATGTTTTTAGGATGTGGGAGGAAACTGGAGTGGCTGGAGAAAACCCACGCAGCCACGGGGTGAACAAGCAAACTCTACACAGGGAGGGCCGGAGGTGGAATCAAATCCTGATTCAATGCTGTCGTATATTTTGGCAGATGGCAGCATGACGGCTGTGTTGAGCGAGCGCACTTCCTTCGGCCAGCACGTTTGCCTGCAGCCTTTTTTCAGGGAGCGCTAGCCGTTATGGAGAGTGCCTCGCCACAAGTAGGTCACGATCACATAACCACTCACAAGTTGAATGTCGCTGCCTGGCACACTAACCTACATTTGCCTCTTCACCTATTCAACAGTGAGGAAAAACTATTATTGAGGTATATGTGTAAACATGGACTTCTGCCATTTTCTTGTGTCATTACCAGGCTATTAAAAAAAAAAACTGATTCAATTTGTTTTAGGCCCATACCTTCGCCGTAAGTGCGCGGTGGCGCACTGGTTAGCACGTCCACCTCAGTTACTTTTTGCCGGAACGCAATGTTTGAGTCAAGTAAAATTTTCATTATGTAATGCAAGCTAAAAAATTATTTCACCCCAGAATTTGAAAATTACTTGCAAAATGTTTAAATCAAGTTCAAAAGATGTATGCAAAGTAAATGTACAGGGAATGTTTGAATTCATTGTTTACTAAACCTGACATCTGCTTCTCAAATTCAGTTTGTGTACGTAATTAAAAGTATTTAACTCTTCACGCCGAGCCAGACCAACTAAATTGACTCTTTGTAAGGCTTATACGGCTTTATAAGGCCCAGGTGTCAAACTCACTTTTTGTACACATTTTGCCTCACATACAATCCTCTTACCTCCACCTGTTGACCCCAACATTGGAGGAGCCTGCAAACCAAGGGTCCAAAATGTAGACGCAGCGCACTGTGCCTGCCCCCTGGACTGCCTCCTTAAGAGCTGGGTTGTCATGAAGACGGAGTCCCTTGCGGAACCAATGGATGGAATTGGGGGCCATGTTTGTCTATGGAAGGGACGGCAGAAAAGATGAGTGTTGGGTCAATGTCAATGGCAAATTACATCAATGCACAGCAATCTAAACACGAGTCTCAAAACTTGTGATTCTAAGGCGCTTGAGTTAAAATCATATATTTCTAAATAAGAATTTGTCAACAATCCCAATGGCTGCGTATGAACGCCCGGCAGGCCTATTCCAGCCCACTGACTGTATGTTTAACACCCTTGCTCTAGTTCATCCTAAAGGTGTTTATAGCAGGCTTATCCCACTCCAATCTAATCCAAGCCGGTGTTTATGGACCTTGGTCTGTGCAGTCAGAACAGAAAATGGGTTTTAAACAAACTGTTCCCACAGAGTTGGTAGCATGCTCTTTGCCTGATTGTTTTTGCTGCAATGAGAGAGACACCAGACTGAGCAGGTGTGAAAAGGCTCATCTCTAAATCTGTTAACCACGTATACAGGCAAGACGCAAGAACAGACAATTCCAAAAACGATGTATTTGTGAGAATTTCAAAGATTCTGTCTTTGAACTGACCAGTTCCCGCTTATATTTTTATCAGCTCTTAAACATCTTTGTGGACCACTGCTTTTTCTGACGGTCCTTTTTGTTGAACAACTATAACGGTTGTCATCTTTGATGACGTATGATTTGGATGAGTACGACCCGAGTGAATGTCCGTATTGCATATATACGTATACATACTGCATATATCGGTTTTACAGTATAGCCACATACAAAAGAGGCTGGGGGCAAAGTTTAAAAAAGAAAGAAAAGAAAATCAGTATTGCATTGTTCACATTGACAAGAAAAAAAAACACATTATTGGAAAAATAAAATAAAAGGATGACAATTGCCTTAGAGCATGTACTTAGCATGTCGTTATTACTGTATGTTATAGGTCATAAAATATTGTAATCCTGACAATTTGACCCTGGAGCATTGTGTGCTACACCATTATCTGGTGTAACTGTTTGGCCCAGGGATAGGTCTCTGTTAGAACCTTCCCACAGACAGGGAGTTAGAAAACAACATTTCTAAGAACTCATCAGGTCAAAGTACAAGAATGACTTCTAACCGCTTGGCTGACATTAAATACATGCCCTCCTCATTTTGTAACAACAGCAGATGGATTCATGGGTGGAATGCTTGATGAATGGATAGACAGAGATGCTTTATTCATCTTGTGATCCTTTACTAATCTGAGAATGGAAAATAAATATAAAAACAGGTTAACACTTCCTTTGCCTAATTGTTGATTTTTATTGGAGGACATCTCAGGGAGGGTAACACTTGACAGATTTTGTCAAGGAAACGTTTGTCATGAACGATGACGCTTACATTACCCATTTTCTGACATGAAACCTGCGACAGCAACAGTCTGGACGGAAAGAGTGTGGCTGCTGGCGCCAATAACCTGACAGCTCAATTTGAATATAGTCTGATTTGCATGTATGCTGACATGCTGCACTTCAATGACTGAAGCAGAAAATTGGGTACAATCTGTTACAGGACACTGGGCAACCTCTATTTTTTTCAGATGTATTAACTACAGTCATAATAAAGTGTATTTGTGTACAAAATAATAATAATAATAATAATAATAATAATAATAATAATAATAATAATAATCTGTCACTCAAAATTTGACAGCTATTTTCATCATCATAATTATTGAACAATTCCTGAATGTTTCAAGTAATTTTTTGACAATACTGACCTAAAATCAAATTATGTGAATAATGAAGTCTTTAAACAGCAACAATAATAAACCTTGACTAATTACTTTTGCTCTTCACATTTTCGCCAAACATGGTTAAAAACAGCAAGGGATTTGTAGACTAGTTAAAAACAATATGGAACACTAATGAGCTAATATCTCAATGTTTATTGACGATAGCAATCTAATTTGTGAATTCCATTGGAACAAAAATAGATTTCCCAACCACAATAATAAAGTGTACATACTGTACATGCATAAGATCTCTGGTGGTGCACTGAACTTCCCTCAGATGGAAACTAGGTCATGAGTCTGTGCTGTCTTGGAAGCTAGCGTAAACTCCATTCACAATTTCAATCTGACACTCAGATCAGGTTAAAATGATGACCCTTTGTTAAAATTCAATGATTACAACTAAATAAAAGCAAGACTTTGCCATTGAAATGATCGTCCACGACCGGACACAAACACAAGAAACCGGGTCAGGGGAGAACGCTTTATGTAACCGGTGGCGCTGTTTATAACGGTAAAAGGTATTCTTCGCTTAAAACTAAACACCTTCGCCCGCAGAACAACTGCCTTACCTTGCGGATGCACCCCGAAGAGGATATTTAAGTAAAGCCCAAGGAAATGGACATTCTTCCCTCTTGGGTGTTAAAGTGCCGTCAGCCACTTGTGTGCGTGAACACATACGGCAGGATCGCTGGCCTCAATCGACAGTCCAAAACTGCTTGCGCACGGATCCCTGGTTTCATAACACTTGGCTCAAACGCGCATGCGCTAAATCCATATGGCCTCCTTTCATGAGTCCCGCAGTGGCCAAAATGTCCGACAGGATGGCAGAAAAATATCGCTTTCAAAACAATGATTATCATCATATTTTATGGACCTTTAAGATTAAAACACGAAATGGTACATAATTTAAATGATTAGGCATAAAGTATGTATACACACAATGTCTTTACTAAAAAATTGTTACTTTTCCAGTTAAAAGATCTCAACGTAAGTTGCGTTCAGAGTGTGGTTGCTTAATTTTCCACAACCATGAATGCAGCACAAAGCTTTCCCCAACGTGAGGGCAGCGACGCTTCAATTTCTGCCTTTCTATTGGTCGGCATGCCGGCCGACATCACCCACTGGGTCACGTTTTGAGCGGCATGGGAATCCGGAAGTTGACGATTGATTAAATTGTGACGCTTTTTATTTTTGCAAATAATAATAATAATAATAATAATAATAATAATAATAATAATAATAATAATAATAATAATAATAACACATTTAGTTTACCCCGTTTTATTGAGTAAAATATGATCTGATTTTCATTTTATTTCCTTGTTTTATTTAAATAATAATTATAGGGGTATATCGTATTATACATGATCAATTTTGTTAGATTTATGCTGATTATTATCTAACTAATGTTCGAATTAAAGTTATATTAATAAAACCTGATTGTTGGCATACATTTTCATTATTATCTGTTGTTTAAATTTTCTTAAAAAATATTAAAACAAATAAATTAATGTTTGTTGCATTTTTAAAGTGATGATATTTCTGAAAAAATCGTAAAATTCCTAATACAAGTACCAGTTCATGACGCATTTCAGTAAATGAGAGAAAACAGATATTTGCAGAGCGCCTAAAATACTCCTCAAAGTATTGCTGGGATGAATTAAATGTATGTATGCTTGTTGGTATCATTATCTGTGTTTATTAAGCTGTTTAATTAGTTGCACTGTATGTTCAATGTGGCATCTGCTGGGTATAATTATTTTGGGGATGTAATTGGCTTTTAATGATTCTAATTAGCAATGACTGATTTCTCATGTAACTATAGTGAGCAGTAAAACAGTTGTGGTGCCCCCACTGAGCCGACGGCTTGTGAGATCTGCTGACATGATACTTTGAACTCTCGAATTTTATTTTAGATATGTTTTCTGGAAGTTTTTCCTTCATTTCAAATTTGATAACTGTAGGAGTCACATTGAAGGTTTGACAATTACTAATTTAAAGAAAAAAATTACAATAGGATCAACCAGTTACCCAGTACTGAATGTGTTTTTTTGTGCAGTGGTTGGATTTTGTGGTGGTTCACTTTCATAAACTAGAACTTCCTTTATTCTGTGCCCGCTATACATACATGAATAAAATAGAATCCAGGAGAGCTCTTTCTGAGACTCTGCTGACTATATGCACAAACACTGCAAGTGGCAGCATTTCTAAGGCAAGACAAAGCTAACATTGGATTTCCTACAACGTACACAATGTGCATGGTTTGAAAACACTCGACAAATGGACCAATACAAGAAATAAGATCCATCCTACCCACGTGAATAAAAGTACTATAAGCTTGTTAAAGTGACAATTGCAGCCATTATTTGCACTCATGTTGACAAATAACAGGCTTTCAATTGAGGTTATTCTCGAAAGCCACCTGCACATCCACGTGCCTCCATCTGTTACAGATTGTGAACACCCGGATGCAACATGCGTGAGTGACACAGACATTTGGTGAAGCTGAATTGGCTACAAACATGCTGCATGCCACGTTCTGACGCCTCTCTTGATAGAAACAACACACAAAGACACATGTGCCCCTTGTCTTTTGGCCTGATTCATTTGTCGCTATGATCATCTGCCCTGCTCTGCCACCAGCGAGTTGTGGATAATTCTGTGGTCTCAGTCACCTTGTTGGCCAGCAGGATGCGGAGGATGGACTGTTGTCTTGTTTTTCTTGTGTTTCCACTGGTGACAGTGGGGGAGGACGGAGGGGGCGGCTAACGTCATCACTAAACAGCTCATTGCACCTCCATTTTACAAGTTAACTGGCTCAATCCATCCATGAATCTATTCACACTTAAATGAGAGTCGGGCTATACCTTGAAATGGTTAGAAGATAAGAGCAGGATTTTTATTTTTTTTTAAATGAAATTGAAATGAAATACTTTAAACTTTGCCTGTAGGGCAATAGGTTACATCACAGGTGTCAAACTCAAGGCCCGCCACATCATTTTATGTGGCCCGCGAAAACAAATTGTGCATCAAATTCGTGTGTCATTGCTAGAATTGCAAATTGTCTTCACTTTTAATATCTTCTTTTAAAAATATTTGACCAGTTTTTACTTGTCTGATTTGAAAACGAGTTATTTGTCAGTTTGTTTTGTAGCTTTATTGTGTGTAATATGAGATGCTCATGCATTGATTTGGGTTGACAGTCATAATGGCCCTCCGAAAGAAGCTATGAATACAATGCGGCCCACGAAAAAAAATAGTTTGACACCCCTGGGTTACATATAGGCCTTTACTAGTTACTTTAGTCATGTAAATTAACGCATCTCAGCATCACCATCACAAATACAGATGGCAGAAGTGAGCAACACATCTTTATTCCATGACCGTCTGGCAATGTTGCTGAAGACAATTCATTAAAGATACAAAGACAGCATCACATCACAATGGACAAACATATTTGCTGGTCTGCTGAATGAGAGGCCTGATACTGAGATCCGCCACAATATGTTCCTAATTTCTGACAGAACTTCTTTGTCTTTATGTATAAAACCGTCTCGAGTGTTTTTCTGACATCTGCTGGACAGACAAAAAAGTGCAAGTGGATGCGATAACGATATTGTAAAACCATCCTATGAAAAGATAATAAACAAAGCAAATCAGTTGTTACTGTTACAGTGAGCAAGCAATATGTAAAATATGGACAAGTGGTAACAAATTGTATTCGTTTGCATTTAACATATAATTCTGACGATTGTGTTGCAGCACAGTAAGTGACGCCTGGATTTCATGCAAACGTAAATTTGAGCGACATATACCCAATCAATTGATGGCCTTTGGATATTTTTTGTATGACACTATAAGTCCTTACCTTCGTGCATGAGCTTTACTTCACATGGGTGTCGTGAGCAGTGGCGCGTATGGTAACGAACTGGTCGAAGTGGTCACGTATTTTTTTACTTTATGCATGTATATTTTTTCCTAAGCTTTTATTTTAACTTTCTGCATTTTAAAACAGTCATCTATACGTTCTTGTTCCTTTCAAATAGTACTTGTACGAGGGGGTAGTTCAGCCTCCGCCGATGACGTAGAATACGCATAGGACTTTATTATGTTTTTTTTTAAACTTCTTGCCTTCTAAAACGGTCATCTATACTTTCTTGTTCCTTTTAAATGGTACTTGTAGGTCGACTGGGCATAGAATACCCATAGGACCCTAAAACATTGGATAAAAGCAGGAACAACAGTGACATGGATGAATGAGAGCCAGGGAGCGCTTCTAAAGAAAAGGTTCGTAGACGCAAGATATTCCCCATCTATTAGCACATTTATAAAAATTTTGGGGATGTTATTGACTTAAAAATATGAAAAAATGCCAGCCCAGAAAGATCACCCAAGACCTGCATTTCAGATCATCTAGGAAGCCTCCAGTCTGATTTCTTACGGTAGGAACACAAGCCGATAACCTGAATATTTTGGTGCACAATTGGAAAATCTAGGGCTGGACACTAAGTCAATTTTCAAAGTAAATATTTTCACTATATTGCTGATAAATGTGTTTTCCTGTGAAGATGTTTATGAGCAGCAAAAAAATATGAAAGTATTATTTTAAAAAACATGATGCAAGCCAATTTGGGTTAGAAATTGGACCAACCCTGTGAGCTTCCTTCAGCAGTTTAATACTGTACAATTAACATGTATTGTCATTCAATTCCAGAACATTCCTCACTGCAATGGATAGAAAGCTGGTTCTCCTTTTAATCCTCCGATTAGCTCCTCAGTTTACCACTGATGAAGATAGCTTTGATAAAAAGGAGTTGGAGTTGCGGGTGGTCACCAACAGCACGTCTTGCAGTGTTACATGTGGCATTGGCATGAAAACGCAAACGGTTTGCACGTACAAACATAGCAATGAGATGTTGCACAAGAAACCGCAAGACCTTTCCGAGGAAGACCAGGTAATGTAGCACACGGCCAATTAAGTGACAAGGATTCTGCATCGACTATTATGGTGTGTTTGAATTGCAGAAGACAGAAAAGTGTCACAATGAGCAAGTCAGGTGTCAAGAGTTTAAGAAGTGTGGAATCAAGACTGTCACTAAGACAGTGGGAGAGATGCTGGAGCTGGATTGTCTGTTTGAGAAAACGATACTGGTGAATAGACTCTCATGGAGGTAAGCGTTGATTCCCATTGGTTAGTTGTGAGGGATCATCTGATATGCCACAGGAAGGGATCCAAAAACGATCCTGGTGAATAGACTCTCGTGGAGGTAAGCGTTGATTCCCATTGGTTAGTTGTGAGGGATCATCTGATATGCCACAGGAAGGGATCCAAAACATTTGCTCCGAACAATGTATCTTTAAATATCTTTGTAAGCTTCATGAAACTGGTGAGCCTTGATTGGTTGTGACGAGACCTGACAACTGTGATCTCCTTTTCGGTCAGCAGCAAGTGGCAAAATGGCCAAGATTACATTAAGGTTAGGGTCACTTGATGTTGTGTTCTTTAGGGTTTTGTGTTCTCTTCACTCTAGGGTCAGTTGGTACTACGCCCCAGGGGTAATCAGCTCTGACGACAAGCTTTTCATGCGCTTTGCGTCTCCGCAATTGGACCTGCTCATTCTGGACCCAATCAAGGAGGAACACGCAGGTGAACAACGTGTCAATCAGGGCAAGCTTCTTGTGGTGACATCAGAAAGTGCTTACAAGTTTCCGATGTGTCCATCAGGAACGTACCGCTGTGACGTCCTTGATCTCAATTCCAAAATGTTGAAATCCGTTTACTGGGGTGTCAGAGTGCTCCCATCTGGGTTCATCAATCTGGACTACGAGCACGCTCAGAGTATGTGGAACACTCCTTGGAACGAGAAGACCGACATTGTGTCGAATCGCTACGGTTCCCTGAGCTTCTGGGTATACATAGTAAGTAAGGTCCACTCCGGCAACTAAAGGTTTGGGGTCATGACGTATGGCTACGTTTTAAATGTCTCCCATTGAACTGAAAGTAGGAGCCCAGCCTAGTTACTGCCATTTTTCTGCATTGATCATAGATGAGATTTCAGTCCATTTGTACCATGTAAGTAGTGGATGACTGGAAATTGTAGCATTCTCAATTAGAAAGTGTGCAGAAAAATTAACCTGTTACAAGCTGTCCTACATTCCATTCCAATGACGTCAACATACCCAGACATATATTTATTTATGTACAGTTTACACATTCCGTTGATGAGTGTGGACATGAATACAAAGAATGTACAGAAATATTTATGTATATACATAGTACATACAATAGCTTTCAGTATTCTGTGGGATTCATTCCATGTTGCTTGTATGTGTGAATCCACAGATGTTGGCCTTTCTGAGCCTTCTCAACATTGTAGGGGTGCTCGTCCTGGTCCTGAAAATCTGGGCGAAAAGAGGCACATATAAAATCCCTGAGGATGAAAACAGCGCTGAAGCTATGACTGAGATTTGACAGCTCCTGCCAGTTAATGGAGCTTATGCACGCCATCACACAAAGCATTTCCGGAATAAATATTAGTCGGCGACCTGTTTTCTTGTTTTCATTTGTTTTAAGCTATTAAGCCATTTGACGGAAAAAAGCGACCTACTTTCCCATCCTTTGGAATATGATGGAAAACGTATTCTTGTCATGTAACTGTCAACATCATTAGTGTAAAAACCACCACATCAAACAATCCTAAGTGTTCAATTTAGACTGTTACCCAGCTCACTGAGATGCCCCCAGGGACCACATGAGTAGCCCGCAAGCGTGTTGTAAAAACTGATAAGCGGTGATTCCAGAAATGTTGTTTGACATAAATGAAAATGACTCTTATCCTGACACCACATACATTCTACGTTGTCTCTAAGTGACAGCTTGAGCACGAGAAGAAGCCAATAGATGGCAGTGTTTGCACACTTTTAAGTCACCTCCCTCACCCTCACGACTCAAATTTGTTGGCCACGCTTCTCAAAAGCAAACAAGTCAACTCATGGATTGATTTGTAAGTCACTCGAGGGTAGCAGTTATTCCTATCACACACTACCTATGTGCTGTACTGAAGTGAGCTCAGCACCACACGTGTCATATTTGAGCACATATCTGAAAAGCGTTAGGCCCCAATATCCGTAAACGGGCAGGCATGCGGTATACTGCAGGTAAATAAGATCAATGCAATTATCATGACATGCTGACTCTAATTCAGGGGTGTCAAATTCAATTTTTTCGCGGGCCGCATTGTAGTAATAGCTTCTTTCGGAGGGCCAGTATGACTGTCAACCCAAATAAATGTAGGAGCGCCTCATATTCAGTAAAAGCTATAAAACGAACTGACAAATAACTCGTTTTCAAATCAGATGAGTAAAAACTGGTCAAATATTAAAAATATATTAAAAGTGAAGACAATTTGCAATTCTAGTAATGACACAAATTTGATGCACAATTTGTCTTCACGGGCCACATAAAATGATGTGGTGGGCCGTATCTGGCCCCCGGGCCTTGAGTTTGACACCGGTGCTCTAATTCCTTCATTTCCTGGTGGAACATGGAACAAGACGGTCATTTCCATTTGTGAGCTTGACAAGACAGACACACTGACTCATGTAACGACTATTGCATGGTAGCACATGAGGGACGTCAGGCGTGAAAGTAACGACCATCGTCAAGCATCTCAATACACTAATAGGTTGTAAAAGTAAATAGAAAACTGACAATAAAAAATAAAATAATAAAAAATGTGCAAAACAAGGATAGCAAGACCAAGCAAGTAAAATACAGGATTCAAGGAACACTGGTCCACAAATGTTTACATTTTTTTGTAAATTTGAAATGAAACGTTTCAAGATGATTTTTTTTTCTCTAACGTTAAGAAAAATTCATAATTGTGTATTAAAAAATATTATTTTCTAGTTTGGCTAGTTGAGTCTTGCATGACTCAATACATTCCAGTTGACAGGTTTAAAGCCGCATTCCGTGTGCTCAAGACAAAAGCAAGTGATGCAATTGACATGACTGTGATACATTTCGATTCCATTGGCCCAACTTTATGTTCGCATAGATATTCTAGTTATGTACAATCTTTGAAGATTTTAGAAATCTAAATTCAAGAGCATCTCAATGATCTGCAGCCACTCGGTCCGGAGCATCTAAAACTTGTAATATTTTGAGAAATAGTCCTTGGGCTTTAAAGGATTGTAGTCGTCTGTTGAGATATTTGTTCAGCTTCTTATTAAAGTCGATTTTAAGGCCTTTTTCTAGATGGGGTCGAGCTGCCTGAGGGGCATTTATTCTGCAAGTCTCACACAAAAACTATTAGAATAAATATTTGTATGAAGCGCTTTTCGTGACACCTAAAGTTGCTCTACAGATTGAGCTGCAGCTCTTAGTGATGATTGGAGCAATTGTTGAATGTTCAATTGTAGAAAACATGAAATAAGCCAGAGGAGAACATGTCAGCGTTCCACTGTATGCACAAACACTGCTCGGTGGATGACCTTTTCGGGAAGAGACGGTCTGTAATTGGACGCGTTCGCAGTGGGGGGGTTTGGTATATGCGTGCAAGGGTCCTGCAGTGATGACAGAGCACATTAAATAAGTTGCATTTGAAGTGTGACATTTTCATATGGCAATGACAGGTGAGAGCGCACGAGTGGCCAGACAAGCATTGTGTGACGTGACTGCTTCCGACAGGTAACTATTGTTTCTCAGCGTGGCCTTCACCGGAAGTATTTTTAGGTTCTTCCTTCTCCATAAGCCGCAATATGACTTCCAACCTTTTTTTGCTCTTTGATATGTACCTTGTATAAATTTGTGCAAACTTTGAGTCAATCGAGATAATCAACAGTGTTGGCTGTCCGAAACTGAAACGAAGAAAAAAAAAAGTTTCTTGCAAGTAGAAAGCTCATCCATCTCAGTTCTTTAGGTTGAACCCCAGCTTTGGCCTTCCTGAATGTGTTTTGCATATTTTCCCTATCGACTTTTCTCCACGTCCGCGCATCAGTTACAAAAACAACAAAGACAAAACTCACTTCTGGCTTATAAAAATGACCCAACATCCGGCTGTCTTTTTAACATGCTTCTTTGTACCCTGTTTTTTTTACCCTGTTTTTTTTCATCTGTCGCATGGCAATTATGACCTGTATCGACAAGGACATTGTGCTCCTGTGGTATATTAGCATAATTCATTTAAAAGGGCTGTGTCTTTTGTCCATTTAATCATATCTGGATGTGCATGTACTCGACAACCCAACAAAAGTACATTACCGCCATTATTCCAATTAGGTTCACGTCATGCATACAACCATCAAGTGAGTATTGAGCTCTAAGCCAGGTTAAACGTTTTCGTAGTACGCTCATATATTTAAGAATCTCATTAAACATACAGCTGTTTTTAAATCCACAGTAACAAAAAAACAAAACGCCGGCCTCCAAAAATTGCCCTCAAGAACACAGTGATGTCTCATTCAGGTGGTCAAGATGGAACCCAGGACAACATCGAAAGAACTGCAGGACTCCATTGCCTTAACTTAATCAGAAAGAAGACACTAGGTAAATGCCATCCTTGGCAAAGTTCCAAGCTGAAAATCACTGCTGGAAAAAAAACTGGTGAGAATACTCCATGGATTTATGAGATTAATGGATATATTGGCTCGAGCAAAGTACGGATATGAATTTTTGCCATTCCTGGGGTCCTTTAATGTTGGCAAATTATGTCCAAAAATAAGAGCTTCTTTATAATCAATATATGCGCACAATATTCTCTGTGTAATTACGTCTTGTCTTGCTTCTGTTTGCATAAGCACTGCATACATTGCTTGAGCACCCATGCTTGCCTCATTGCAACATGAGCGGTGTCCTGGCTGGTCCAGCAATATTAATTGCAAACTTGATATGTCACCATGGCGATAACAATTCTCCTGAAAACAAGACAAAGCAACATCTACATGATTCTGAAGATGTTTCTTTGTGGCAAATGATCATTGGAGATTTGTGGAGTATGATTTGAACCTCCGCTACACAATTGGAGATGACAGAGTGGAGTGGTCCATGATCAGAAGGACTTGTTTACCCGGAATGAGACACAGCTCCATAATAGTACCCATTATCCAAAACAACGGGCGACATTCAGACGTGACTTCTAAGACCTTCACAAGAAACCCGAGATTCGGACCATATTAGCCAAATTGCTGGCACACCGATTAATTTAAGTAAAAACTATTCAGTTAGTTTACCTAACCAACCAGCATAACACATCACATATATTTTATTCAAAAGTCACTGGGTTGTTTTAGACTCATCTGTTAAAAATGACAAATTACCTTTTATAATTTCTACCATTTGCCACCCATTACAATTGTTGTACTTCTCCCTGCTTGCTATGCTAACCTAATGGCTGTTGACTTTAGCCATATCACGGTAAACAACATTGAAAACATTTATATATCTTTCAAGTGCAGGAAGACTGGAAGTCGGAAAAGAAGTACAAGCAATACTTGACCTAGTATATTTTGAGTAGCCTATGAACCAACTGTGTCTCATTGAGGGTAGGGTCGGATAGACTTCCTTGAACGCAACACGTACGTTTCTGGAATGTGGAACAAAGCAAGAGTCCCCAGAGAAAACAAGTAGCCTATGGGGAGAACGTATTCACTCTGCACAGGTGGGCTTGAGGTGAGATTCTAACTTAGGCCTCCTGACTGTGAGCCAGCTCTCTAACCACCTGTAGTGTGTCTCTTGTAGATTAAGTGTGGAGGCAACAACATCTCTTTAGCGACCCCTGAGGCCTTTCAAGTAGGCCTCAGGGGTCGCTAAAGAGATTCTTAGTGTGGTTGTACTGTCGCGCTTCTTCCTCTTCAATGTTTTTTTTTTTTTTTTTTTGCAGGGTGACGATGCGCAATGATACCAGCCTGGAATTGCTACTTCTTATATCTGTGTTTAGCATGTCATGTTTGTTGTGTCTGAAGTTGAAATAAAAAAGATAAAATTGAGAATGATTTGATTTGGATTTAAAATCTGACATGATGCATTAATGGTGCGCCTTATAGTCCGGTGCGCCTTGTATAAAGACACAGTTTTAAAATGGGCCATTCATTGAAGGTGCGCCTTATAGTCTAGTGCGCCTTATAGTCCGGAAAATACGGTATATAAAATGTAGGTCAAATCAGGTTGTCTGCATGTTAATGAAATTGTTAAAAAATTGAACATGCTAAGAATATAGTGTTTCGTTGCTTTTGAAGTCCGATTTCAATTGATTTATTGCAGTCGTTTCTATGTAAATATATCAACTGTTGATGACAAATTGATCCGTTCAAATCTTATCACACAACAAGAATAATGTACCAAAAGTCAGGATAGGATTAAAATTTAGTAAAGTGGATCAAATATTTCATTTTCAAAAACCGACCGTAATGAATGTCCTACTGCACTTCTTTTTTGGCTCATTATCGTGTTCAAATGAAGCGCAGGTTGAAATGAACAGAAACCGAGCAGCTTGTGCTTCTGTGGCTCGAATGATCCAATGGGGCATTACCAACTTCCAATGAAACAGAATCACTGATGACTCTTATAATTAATTCCTCCATGAGAGCTAGATTGTTCGACTCAAGTGTCACATTGGAGACAGTGCTTGTCCAAAACACCATACACAGCAGCACCGAAGGCTGCGAGTGGGCGGAGAGGCATCAACCGAGTTCTTTTTAATATTCATGCCTCAACGTTCCAGAGGCGGACCGGAGCCATGTCACGCCTGGGATGAAGCTTCTATATTGATCAAAGGATAACAACGTCTCTACATTACACCTTAATTATCCTTTCATAAGGGCTGATGATCTTCCACCTCAGACAGATGCTTCTCAGTTTTCATGTACGCAATTTCTTTTAGATGCTAATTAGTTTTGGAGAGGTTCTCTCCAGCTGCCAACACTTGAGCTCATCGATGGATGTTGCTAGAAAACTACCGAGCCACTTTATTTATTCTAGATGCGTTGTTTGTTTATAACACATTGATAGGAAGCATTGGTATTCATAAACCTGTGCAGTATTTACAGCTGCAAACCCTTTAGCATAGTTTTTACTTTTGGTTCTATCACTCCTACTACTACTGCCTTTTCTTCTTTGTATTGTCCAGCAGCCGAGATGCCCTATAGGAGCATGCAGCCTCTCACAGCACTCACCGCAAACATGACACGAAAACTAACCGGCTTGTGTTGTCAGTAATGGTGGCGCACACACCATCCCTTATTGCTGTTGTAATCTGTCTCTCCTTTGTTGTTAAATAGCAGGGTGGCATGAAAGGCAAACCATCAAGGGGTCCTCTACAATTGATGTGGCAGGAAAGCCAATAAACACCGACCTCTTTTGAATGGAATAACATGTTCTTTTTTTTCACCCAGTCGTTGTTTGGTCAGTGTTAACAACAGAGGATTAAAACAACTGAGAATACCTTCATTGATGTTTTCGCCTTACCGTCCATTCAGTATATGCGTGTCAAATCCTTTGAATCATTGCAGAAAGCAAGTCATAGAATGGGTTCTTCTTCTGATTATTATTAGCATCCTTATTTGATTTTTGAAATTCCGTCTATCAGGGTGAAAGTAAATTTTCAAGTACCCACTTCTCACCACGGGATATTCCATAATGATCATCTTTCAGAGACATTCAAGAATTGGGCCGTTTTTCCCATTCTGATCGCAAAGGCAGAAAAAATGTTCAAATTGTTGTTGGTATGTCTGTTTACCCCTCTGAGAGACGTCCTAAGTTAACTTTAAATGCAAAGCAGGGAAAATGGTCAAAATTGGCCTGATTTTCAGTTCGTGTTTAGCAGGCCAAGAGACTGAGGACGCAGTAGTATGTTCTTTTAGTGTTGTCAACATGGTTCCAGCTATCTTCTGGTGGCCATTACTGAAAACACCTCTAATGGTTCACAGAGAAGTCACTAATCTCTTTGAATTTGGAAATGAAACAAAGTTTAATTTGGTGATGCAATTGGTCGCAATATTGTGGCGTTGGTTGTAAAATATCAGAGACACCAGCAGTTCTCCTTCGAAGTGCAAGGGTTCCTGGTTGATGTTTGTTTCATGGTAAGTCTTAAGGCTGACCCCATGCAGTGACTCTTAATTCACATGAGAATCAATATTGGCTGTATTAGCAGAGATGCATGATTGTCCCGACCTGTCACACCTTCATTTCGAACTGCTATTGGAGTTTGGCTGAAATTGAACTGGGGCCCGTCCAATTCCCTGCTAATGAATGAATTTGCTTTGGCAACTGCCACTCCTGCCAACAAATAGTCCCGGGCCAGATTTCTGTCACTAGTTCTGAAGTTAGTTACTTGTGGCTTTGTATTCATGCAAAGTGATGAAGGACAGTTTGAGATGCAGAAGCATGTCATGTTCTGCAAAAATTGTGTGAAACTTCATCCTTTAACAGACACTGTATAATAGAACCAACAAAACATTCCTCTTAGTCACAACTGTGAGTACCTTGAATCGTGTCCTTCATTTTTAATACCACATCATATTATTTTAAAAATCAGTGATGTTAGTCATGCCACCTTTTTGACAGATTAAGCCTATACAGTGCGATGCAAGTTTGCAGAAGATAAGCCTATCACGCTGAACAAGGTTTGCCATAGATTTATGAGGTGTCTCCCAAGGTGTCATATTTTTCCACACACTTTCATGACGCACTCTGAATGAAAATGATGACTTTTCGCAGGCTGTCTAGGATAGCTATTAAAAGTATAAATGCATTCATATTCCAGTATGGAAACTTTCAAATCAGTCTTATTCTGGATGGTATCTTTCCAATCATCTTTGACCTCGAAGACCTTTTTTGATTAAATTCCATAGGCACCAGCAAAAAAAAAAAAAAAAAAAATTGGGAATATTATGTTCCGTATTTCTGGATTTGTTGAAGTGGTAGCACTGATTGCTGGAACTGGGACCATATACGTTGTCATATCTCTGTATTTCCTATCGCTCACATATTGCCATGCCACAGCGTGAATGTCGCTGGGTTGTGCAATCAGTGCTCCGCTTGAATGCTCTCAGCGGGATAGTGGCGAAGATTGGCAGCAAAGGAAATGGTGTCAGGGAGAGTTGATCTATGAAGCTTCCATCCTAAAATTTTGGTAGTGAAGATACGTATTTAACCTAGAAATCAAATCTACTAAACTGAGCACCCAAATGACTAATTTTTTCTTTGTTTTTTTTTCCTCTAAATCATTATCTGTTTTTATTTTGTGGCCATCAGTGAGCTTCACCATTCCTCGTGGTTATTTTAACCACAGTTTTTATCTGTCCTTTCAATGTTTACTCCTCTCATCATGTCGACCATGTCCCAATCGAATTTCTGCTATCTTACCCATCGATCACTAAACTCCCGTTAATCTCTCTGAGCTCCTGGCTGCGTCAGATTTAATCCCATGTTACAGGCAGCCAAGTGGCCAAGCGGGGTTTCACCCGACCGACTCGCTAGACTTTAATTAAAGTGTCTGAGCTCACAAGCGCCGTAAAATATGAATGCAAATGATATTCGCATTTACTGTCTTTCTGATAATTCGCTTCCACTGTGCAGCTCAATGTATGTGTACAGTGTGTGTGTCTGTGTGTGTGGGGGTTGTTATTCAGACATAATTTGTGTTATGGCAAGCAGTTTGTGGAACAGTTGGTTCATCAGATGTTGACATCTTTCCATTCACGATGATTCATGTCAAAGCTGCCATTTAACATTCAATTCAGTTCCTTATTTTTATTAAATGAAGAGTTATTTTCTATATTTATTTTAAATGGATTTAGAAGAATGAAAATGAAATCTGTAGGAACTTTGAAAATGTTTGTCATTTGGTAAAGCAATCATCTTATTTTCCTGAAACTAGCATGTCTGAGATCTTTTGAAATTGCCTTCTACACACGAAACTTTAACGAATAGGGAAAAAAACATATTTGTTTTAGTAAAGTCGTTTCAGACGCTTGCACTTGTGTGAGAAATGCCGATATTGCCTGCTATACTGCAAAAATGTTGTCACCACAAACAAACAAACAAACAAACAAACAAACAAACAAACAAACAAACAAACAAACAAACAAACAAACAAACAAACAAACAAACAAACAAACAAAGACATGCGTCTGTGAGCGCCACAGGCCTTGCACACATGCGAGGAGTTGCAGTCTCAAACATTGTTTACGAGAATCAAACTCCAGAATGCAATGTGATTAGTAATAACGATGTTGTTTAAGTGTGCTCAATAATTAATTAGATTTAGTAGAAAAAGTACACACTGAAACAGTTGAATCAAGGTAGGTCCTGCATGTTACAGATATCTGTCAGTCATGCTGTGATTGTGTGTGTGTATGTGTGTGTCCTCCTCCACAAGGTAGATAAAGTGATCTGTCTTCATTAGTGGAGCGTAAGATACCGATAAGGATGTGTTATGTTGTTACTTGAAAGGGAAGGAAATGAACCCTGAACACAGTGAACTGATAAAATGATATGAAAAAATTAACTGGACTTGTCACAGATGACCTGAACGGACTTGTCGTCTAATATGTGCATTTTGCATTTACTCAAGACTGCTTACTGTACTATAAGCAGGGGTGCACATAATTTTGGTGTCATTCTCAAATAAGCACCAGTGGTGGTCATTTAATGAATTTACGGCACACCTCGGCAAGGTTTATCATGATGCCATTTTAAAGTCTAAACTATGCAAAATCAGCCAATGGTTCCGGTGGAGGAGCAGACCTCACTGGTTGCTGTGACGACAGTTAGCGGGAGCTGTGATGTGTTATTGTAACTAAGCTGGTTTAATCTTCTCCACCATGGAAACATGGCGAGATTCCATCTTGCAGCTGTCTGGTCCACTCAAGGAGATTATTTGAGTATTGTTTGTAGAATAATGCAGATTGATTCTTTCTCGCCGCATCTAATAAACACTCAGCTTTACCACCATGTGAGTCATGAATCTCTGCGTTGGTGCTTTATCTCTTGAACGTCAATCTTATCAATTTAGTTTGATGCCAGTTCACAACAAACATCATCCTTGATTTTATGAACAAAATGACATTTTAAGATTGAGCGCATTGCGTTGCTTTGGCATTGCTGTCGTAAATAAGTGAACATCAAATGTCACCTACTGTACTCATACCAAAACAAAAACACTTCTTTTAGGCTTCAGTACTTTTTAAATCTTTTGGGGATGAATTGAAATAGGTTGAGGATGTTGTTTGCGTACATCCTTCCAATTCCGGTAATTGGCAGAGCCCTATGACAGGAGACCAACGCAATGCATAATAATGCATGCACCCTAATTAAATAAGTTAAATGAAGCGACGATGGCCAAATTGCCGACTTCTAAAGTGGATTTGTGGCTGAAAGTATTAAACTCGGGTGTACAGTGTACTATTTTCTTTGGATACGGTAGTTCCTGGTGATGATAGGTCTACACTCACATGTCTCCACTTAATTAACGCTCATGGTGACACATACAAATACACACAAACAGGCACAAATACATGCACACACATAAAAGGGTAAATAAAATGCCAGGCAAGAAGGCTCATTCTGATGTTAGTGCTTGGAAGATACTTTAATGCTAATTAGTTCTTTGGAAAACAGATTATCTTTATTAGAGACTCATAGCAAGGAAATAATCAGATGCCAAAATGGAGGTCATTGTCTTGTCACAAGTCTATTTAGCATATAAAACCTATAATTGAGATGTGTCAAGAGAACACTCATAGAGGGAGATATGCCTAACAGAGTGAAATTCACAACTTGTCGACAGCTAATGACGTCAATTACACAGTGCCTCTTTGGGAATTCAAATCACAAAAAGCCTTAGTATTACCATGGCAACGCCGTTGTCTGACAGAGGATTCACTATCGGTGATCATACGCTTAACAAGCCACCAGTGTGAAATCCACGTCAGACCAACCTACTACTACCAACTACCGGATGGATTTGGAATTTGACTAAAATTCAGGTAAAATTTTAACTCATGTGACCCAGAACAGGAAACAAAAAGTGGTGATAAACAGAAGCCTGATGTAGCAAAGTAGAAAGACAATTGAGCATATTTTTCCGAAATGTGTGTGCACAACACCATTTTTAGATCAAATGATGTCCTCATTTTTAATGGGATTGAATCTTTTCTAGTGTCAACATAAAAAAACATCCAGATTTTACAATCGTTGAAGATTTCACTCTGTGATGTCAGCACAAGGTATGACGTCGACTTGTACGTCTCTTTAAGTTACGTCTTTCCGCACAGTCTGACTTCATCACGATTGATTGGCTTTTCATTCATTGTTCATTTGGTTGTCCAATCTTTAATGGTAACCATTACAGCTGCAGCAGTAATGGATCTAATGTCACTCCGTCATTATGTTTACCTGTGCATATTAATTGGGTTCAAGCCATTGCACTCTCTCCAATTTGCTCACACTTAATTGCAAAGTTTCAGTTGACACGCACGGTGTGTAATTAGATCTCTGGCCAAATTACTTTCACCTCTGCTCGCCGAGGTAGCAAAGTTCCTGTTGGGGATTTGTCAGGAAAGGTAAGTGTTGCTACTTGCTAATCTCTAACACAAAAATATGAATGATTTTTCTCTCAAACATGTGGAAACAATTCATTTTTTGTCAGAAGCTGTGTAGCGTCACATTTCTGTGAGATGTTTTACCGATACACCAAACAGAAGCTTATTACCAACCAGCGGGTGTTGGAAAGTCCTCCAGCCTTGTTTTGTGGAGTATCGAATTCAATAATCACGTGGGCAATAATGAGGAGAGCTGGAAAGGCATTATTGGATTGAAAGGTACTCATGACGCACAACCTATGGAAACTAGGAGTGATAATGAAATGATAATTTGTCTTTTATAACCGGTAATGATTTAAACCAAGAATTAGCTAGGATGTTGACTACTGTTATAAATATCTATGAAAAGAATACTTGTCATCATATTTACATTTTTTCCATTCAAGTGCTTTATATGCTGTAACAATTGTACAGTATATTGGCCTTTGGGAGTCACTCAGTACATGCTTTGGTTGCACAACCGGAACAGCAATCGAACCGTACCGACCCAGTACGCGCACAACAAATCTCGAACACTATCCATTCATCCATGATCTAAACCGCTTCGCCTCCCAAGGGTTGCGGGCATCTCGAAAATTATTTCAGGAAATTTACAGCTGACAAGTGACCGCAAAAAACACCAAAAGCATAGTAATCTGAATTCAATACTTTTCTGTTTTCTGCTAAATATGACATTGCTTCGTATGTTGGCTGCTTGTGATCAAGCATACCGTTAAAAGGCTTGGGGTCACCCAGACAGTTTAATGATTTGCATTAAAACTAACAAGAGTTTTAGAATCAGCCATTAGCCTTCTAACACAATTAAAAAACTCCATGGACCATTAGAACACTGGCGGGATGGTTGCTGGAAATGGGCCTTTATGGAAATATTGCATTAAAAACAAGACATTTGCAGCTAATATAGTCATTTACCACATTAACAATGTATAGAATGTATTCCTGATCAATTTAATGTTATCCTCATTGATAGAGCGATTATATCTTAAGTGACCCCAAACTTTTGAACAGTTGTGTGTGTAGACATACATGTATATACCGTATTTTCCGCACTGTAAGGCGCACCGGATTATAAGGCACACCTTCAATGAATGGCCCATTTTAAAACTTTGTCGATATATAAAGCGCACCGGATTAGAAGGCGCATAGAATAAATAACAACGTTGCTCAAACGTTAATGCAATCACAGTATAGTAACACTCAAAATAGTGAAAACAATAACACTATATCGATAACTCAACGTTGCTCAAACGTTAATATCACACAACACACAAAATATACACGTAAAGCTTACTTTAATAAATTAGTCCTCATCCACGAATCCATATATAAGGCGCACCGGATTATAAGGCGCACTTTCGGCTTTTGTGAAAACTGGAGGTTTTTAGGTGCGACTTATAGTGCGGAAAATACGGCATATATAAAATGAAAACTGAATTTGAAAAGCTAAAGTAAAAAAAAAAAGAAACCCCCCAAATTATTAGGAGCCTGTCTGTAGTGTATGTATATGAGCAGTCGAAAAGGTCACTGATGAATGTTCTTTTTCCAAGTAGGAACTCGAGTGCTTTTAGAAGAGTCATCACATTCATTTTCACCGCTTTGTGATCACCCAAAAGATGTGAGGCGCTGCGATGTGTGAAATCAAGTGGTCTTAGTAACCTTTGCTGAGAAAGAAAAGCATCCCTCGAAAAAATACACATTGTGCCACATTATGCTCTCCTTTAGGGAAGACATTGTCCTGTTCTAATCTTATTTGCCAATTATTGTCTGACCTGCATTCAATTGTCGTGAAAAGACACATAAATTCGAGCAGCCATGTTCTGAGCAATTGTAGATTTGAGATGTTCTTTTTTGAATGAACAGAGCATTAGTTGAAATGACAGATAAAATGATGATAAATGCATGCACCGGCACCTCCATGTTACCTTGTTAGAGAAGTGGGAAGAAAGATGGGGGAAAAACTAATTCTAGTTCATATGTGAATTTAATGTCCCTATCTCAGTGCGTCAAAGGCGAAGCTGCGTGGAAAGTCGTTATCGTCGTTATCACCGGAGCCGTAGGGCGATCACATCATTGTAATGCTGCGGATGAAGTAAGAGTTTGGTTGTAATAATGAAAAGGAGCGCCGACTCAGCCACGTCGTCGTCTTCTGCAGGGAAAATTACGGGCGGCGAGGCGATACTTTTGCACAGCTAAAATTATGAAGGAATGATGACCAAAGCAGCTTGTTGTTGGGAGGATGATGGGCGAGGTTGTGTGATTGCATCGCCTCTAGTTGGTCTTAGGAGGAGGACTACGGCCTTATTATGATGGGAGTGATAGCGCTAATCAAGTTTTTCATTTTCTAATCATATTAATCTCATTTCCTGATGGAGCGGCCGCTGTCCACTCCAACAATTTCTTCCTTCCAGCTTCACCGATATCAGAAAGAAGTGTCTTGTTTTCAGATCAACACCAGAGATTCAAGTCAAACCATGTGATGACAAAATATTCATTCATCGTCAACAATTATGATGCTCACTGACGCAGTTTGCATCCGATAACATCGTCCTCCGCAAGCCACTGGCTTGGACGATACATGCCCGTGTGGAGGTGGTTTGGTCCGATTATACAAAGCCAATCAGGAAATTATAGTTTGAAAATTGGTAAGCAACTTAAATAAAAAAAAAAAAAGTCATAATTAAAAATAAATAAATCAGATGCCAATGATATCACTATTAATTTCAACGGAGAAAGTTGATTTGGGTTACTATTATGGTCATAAAATTCTACTTGTTAGTCAAAGCATCACTGTGAAGTGGAAACGTGGACACTGACCGTCAAAGTATTCATAGTCACACCATCACCAAGTTGGATTTCAACCCCTAACAAATTCCCAGTTGTGAAAAGCCACCGCAACTAGTTTTCATTAGCTGCCAACCATCTGCCGCTGTGTCTCCACTGAGCCATTGCTCCCACCCCTCATGAACCCCCACCTATCAAACCTGATTAAATTGGACCGACATCCCATTATTGTGCTCAACATTAAAGGCTCCGTAGTGATTTCTTTTAAAATCATTAAACGAGTCTCTTCAAGAAAGGCACATTCGTTCTTGTTCTAGCCACCTTTGATATTAGTCACAACTCCGGTTGTCATCTCGCACCTCGATACTTATCGACATGTGTGAAAAGAACTCTTATCACAGCCCGACAATGGATGAGTGATGTGAGCCCCAGCCTGAAAGAGAGAACATCATCTAACGGGGCTCTCAGACCACACAGGTCGTCCGGCTGTGCAGTTATCCTGCAGTTCCTTTTAGGGTGTAATGAGACTCAAAATGAGTACTGAACATTTTTGTCCATGCAACATGAAAATGTGAGAGGTGTTCTCTTGTCATGAGAATTTGAAGAACTGGTTATCTCAGCTCATCTTCCAAGTAGTTCTTCATGTTTTTTCTCTATGTTGCTTCATCTACCCAATTGTGTGTAAAATTATTAATTGAAAAAAATCATTCTATCAAATATGCATAATTTATATTGTTGAAAATATTGGCAATTTACTCCTAAAAATCTTAAATACTAATGCCCATCAAAAAGATAATATTTTTATTTATGGTATTGTAACTATTGCAGGTTGTTTGTGGAGACTACCTGATATTAAAATTAAATTTACGCGCTACCTTTAAACTATTGATTTTAAAATGTGCTCAAATTTGTTCCTTTTTTATCTTGCCCGTATGCACTCTCATTTTATTGAAATGCTCTCTCGCAATTGATTGTGTGTCCCTTGCTGCAATCTGTGCTGCCTGACTGTAACCTCTTTTGCCTTTCTGCTTCGCCTGTCTACATAGTCACTGCTACGCATTCTATTACAGAAAAATGAGAGTGTAAAAATAAATCTGAAGCCTGCTCCTATCAATTATTACAAAAGGCCGGTTCAAAGAACAGAACGCATCCCGACTTCCCGCCCTCATGATTTGCACAGTGCTGGAATTCACCCCCCCCCCCCTATCCCCAGCCATTGTGTTCATGCTCTCTCCTTTGATTCCCAAATGCACTTTGCCTCATCCACAAATCTCATCAGACCTCTGAGTGACTCTCAACCAAAGTCTTTTTCTTCACACATTTTTTGTTTATTTCACACAAATGAAAGGCAGAAATGGATCAGTAATATGACGAAATAAAATCTTTTGGCTTTTTTTGTGTGCTGTATTTAGCTGCCTGGGTTTGTTCAGTCTGCATCTGTTCTCATACATCATATCGAGTCAGTTATTTATAGCCCATCGCCCTTAATCACAGAAACAGAAAAGGGCTTAACATGTTTTCCTTTTTTTTGTTAGCTATTTTAAATTGAGTATTATGGCATGCCTTCTTTTCCTTTTTGATTTGGAAATACTGTTTAAATAATGTCCTTCAAATTGCTCCCCCCCCCTACTTTTTCATATTTCACAGTTGCACTATTTCTCATTGATGTGAACTCTCTAGCATCTTCCGTTGGGTTCAGGTTCTTTTTCTCTTTCCTGCTCTTTGACACATCACAACCCGTACCTCCTGTGCTCCAGCTGCATCTCTCCACCAAAGCACTTGCATTGTATTCATATTCACACTTCGCCTCCACGTTTTCTTTTTATTAAATCCAACAGCGTGTTCCCTTTGCTTGAAAGTAGCAGCTCTATTGTGTTGCCTCTGCCTGTTGCCCATATTAGCGGCGAATGCTTTTAACACAAAAAATGGTTGGCACACGAGCAGGGATGCTTCACACTGTGACACCCATTAGCAATCGTTAGACTTCAAATAGGAGTAATTAGACCACGCGTGCTGTGGAAAAAACTTGGTGGCTTAGCTTGTCATTCTCAGTCACAATGCCCTCCTTTCACATCCACAAGTAACTCGTGCTCACTAATTTTACTTAAATTGTTTGGGAAAAAGCAAGTAACTCTGGACACTTTGGGCTTCTTGTTTAGAAAAAAATAATAATTGTAAAAGGGTTTGAAACTAGGGTTCAGATTGTGTTTGGAATACAGCAATTGTTAGGAAAGCACCAGTTGGACTCGACCGCTGGTGGTAAAATTGGCTAAAGTGAAATTACTAAATGCTCTCTTTTCATCTCACTGCGCTGCCTCAGCATCCTGCTGTGTGGATTTTACTTTGAAGTTGATAACAGCTCATGTAGTGGGTCGGGTGGAGAACGAAATGATGAAAATTTAAAGCCAGGCCTGAAGAGACATCAATATCACTGATCGAGAGGAAAACACTGTTACACCCCCTCGTAATTTGTTGTAACTGTTGTTGCGTGGATTGTTTGATTTTATTTTTGCTAGTTTTGCTGAATGCGGCTATTCCCTGTAATAAATCACATTGACACAAAATGATCTGTGCATTGCATTGCCATCTTCACACAGCTGTGTCTCACATTTCCTGTTTTGCGTCAAATTCAGATTGATGAGAATGGAAGATTAGATAGAACTTTATTTTACGTTTAATTGGGACTGACAAATGGTAGAAATCTCTTTTTGAAGTAAAGTGATCATTGGGTTTTTATTTTTATAGAGGAACTTATCAAATGCCTGCAGCTGGTATTTCCATAAATATTGCAAAGATCAATGTCGAAAGTGGGCATCCATCCATCCATCCATCCATCCATCCATCCATCCATCCATCCATCCATCCATCCATCCATCCATCCATCCATCCATCCATCCATCCATCCATCCATCCACACAGTGATGTTTCCATACAAAGAAATTTCAAGGCTAGATGAGGTACGGATTTTTTTTATTATATATTTTGCTCAAATATTTTCTGTGCTTTGTCAATTTTCTTTTGATGCAAGAGTAAGCAATGAAGACGTTTAAAAGTGTATTGCTGCCCTTTAAAGGACGCCCTTTCACACAAAATAGACACACTGTTGACATTTTCCCAACACCTGCTGCGGCACATGCACACAAAACCGCACAGCTAAAAGCCACCACTGTTCTACGGTTAGAAGTTCAGGGCCAGCCAATAATGGTGACCCTCAAAGTGCAAAATGAAGATAAGCTAGCTGTGTTTACAGCGTGCACTGGATCCTGTCTCGTGTTTGATGTCTTCACAGCGTGAAGTTAGTTGCGAGTTACGAGAAACCTTGCATGATATTTCATTTTACAATCTGTCAGAGGATTTCTCATAGTCCAACAGATCAATATACAAAGAGGTTGGAACTCGTGATTGTTTTATTTCAGGGGATTTAAAGGTTGGCACGGAATCAATATAGGATGAATGACTTTAAGGATCTTGCTGAGAAGTGTAGTGAGATTTCTGTGAAGTCATTAAAGTTACAAAGGTCCCCTATTTTTTTTAAACATTAAGTTTGATATGATTCCATCCTTCCATACGGAGAGAATACATAAAAGAGAGATTGTGTTGCGTAGAATAACCTTTCAAAAAAGGTTGCGACATTAAAATGAATCCACATGCAGTAGTTTTGTGTGAAAACTAGACTGACTTGTCAAATAAGTTCTTCGACACGACTTCAAGTAATGTAATCTGAAAAACTTTAAGGAAAAAAATATATAAATGCTCACGACTAGCAGCAATGGTTTTTAATTAGTCCCAAGATTGTGCTTCACTTTCATGAATATCTTTCTTTCTCAAGTTAAAAAGTCATAAAAGTTGTCCAACTGACAAGAAGAAGAATTTCCATATGTAATGTGCCAATTCAAAAAGCCAAATCACCCTGAGGTGAACAACTTCCTGGATCTCATCCTTCTCATTGGATGTCCCAGATGAGCCCGAAATGCAGCTGCCATGTGGCATGGTCACAGCGCATTGAATTTTCACTCTATCAATAATTAAAGACCCAAACTCGTGCGATATGGGACAGTACACAGCTGACGTAGAGCAATACCGACACTAGTAAGAAAAAAAAAAAGGAAATCGTGATTTCTTTTCATGGATTTGACAGACAAACACGCACACACACACCTTTCCACAGTCTTCAACCTTGCATGCACTTGAATATTTCATGGTGGGGTGAGAGGAAGAGGTCAAAAAATTCCCTCGTGTGTCAGGAGAGTGCTCAGAAGAAACGTCTGGTGAAAATCCTGTTGTTTACCAGTTCCTCAGTAAGGAAAGCTGCGGTTATCACATTGATACTTAAAAACAAACAAACAAAAAAAAAACTGCAAATGCTACTTTTCGACTTGATGTGTAATTTGGCTTGCATCAAATACAAATAGCTCAGGTTAAATATTTATTTGGAGTGATTGTCGCCCGAAAGCACATGTATAGTGAATAACTACCGCCGAAGCACGAGTAGCCTCGGACGTTCGTTCAGCTCATTTAGCGAGAGGACCAAGATTGATAGCCATGCCGGATCGAAAGGTAACCGGCCGGGGTGCTTGATGAAGGTGTGATTGCTGCCGGTGAGCTGCTCCTACCTCTTTCACACCACATTCTGTTTCAACTCCTCTTGCTTTTGAAGCAAAGTGTTATAACTACAAAAGTCAGTAATGATCCAACTTCTGAGAAAACTGCAATGAACCCAAATAAGTTCAACGTTAGTAAGGGAGCGGCACGAATGATTTGCAAATTATAAATACAGATTGACACATCTTTACTGTAATCATTTCTCTTCAGCAGGACAAACGCAAGAACTCTTCTCTCGCCGTCTTGAGGGAATCAGAAAGTTTCCATTTTATGTGAAAATATTTGACATTTTGATAGATCCATCCACCCACTTCTGTAAACTGGTTTCCCTCAAGTAATAATAATCCAAAACTGAAGAGGAGCGGATTTCATTCAGCCAGAAACAGACGACTCTGGTTGCAAAGTAATATTGCTTAATAGCTGCTTGGTGCCTATTTCACTTCGGGGAATCGGAGTGTTTGTTTCCTGTTGGTTGTCTTTCTGTTCTGTGAAAAGATGCAAGGCTGCTGGTGCAACATCACATTTTGGAAACGGCAGCATAAACGACATCCCTCCCTCAACACAAATCATACCGTGTGCTACCGGGAGCATGATTCTAAGATGAAACTTTTCTTTTTTTTTTTTTAATCAAGATTATTCTGGCTGGCATATTGGGGTAGGGTCTACTACAAAATGAGAGGCCTCGACAAATAACGTGCTCTTTGGGGCAAGGATGAGATTGTTCCAATGGGACTTCACTAACAATGAAAATTCGGTCCTTTGTTGGCATTTTTAATTCAGCTGTGCAACCACAATTACGGTGAATGAGTTCCTGATTGGAGAATGTCATCCCTCCAAATTGAAGGCTTCATGAGAAATGAGTGTCAGATTTTTGTGTCACTAACTAACTAACTAACTAACTAACTAACTAACTAACTAACTAACTAACTAACTAACTAACTAACTAACTAACTAACTAACTAACTAACTAACTAACAACCAAATGACTTCCTAATGATGGTAAAATATCATCCCTCCAAATTGAAGGCTTCATGAGAAATGAGTGTCAGATTTTTGTGTCACTAACTAACTAACTAACTAACTAACTAACTAACTAACTAACTAACTAACTAACTAACTAACTAACTAACTAACTAACTAACTAACTAACTAACTAACTAACTAACTAACTAACTAACAACCAAATGACTTCCTAATGATGGTAAAATATTTTTTACATTTACATATTGGCAGTTTTGGAGGGGGAAAAAAAGGAAGGTGTCACTGCCCAATAAGTTATCATGTTGTCCAGTTATCCATATGTGTATGAGTTACTATTTCCATTGTTTGTTTTTATTTCTATAAAGTACTCCGAGTTCCATTTTCAAGTATGATAAGTACTAGATCTATCGTGTTTGTTTGGATTACGACGCGAAAGCAAAAGCTATCTGATGTCGTCAATTAGTTCTGGGTGTCATTTTAAGTTGGGTCTACTGACGTAATGGTAAAATAATTTCGATTTGCTCATGTGGCGTTCACAGCTGCCTCTGCCCCCAGACTGTGCATCCTGATGGCTATCAGGTTGACTGATGTCGTTCCGCATTCCGTTTTCTCGATTTGGGAGAGGTGTCATCACATTTTTTTTCATTTGCAACCAACACAAGCAACCTCGAGAGGATGTTGTAGCGACTGGTGCACTTTGGCTCTAAGACAGGCTGATGAAAGTGTTGTGGCGCAGATTTGACCTCAGGGGGTGTGCGAACAGCTGATCACGGCGACAAAAAACAAGAAAGAAAAATCCTTGTCCTGATTGCTGAAACAAATGATCCAGGCACTCAAATTAAAATTGTAAATAATGCATATCACATTACCTTTGAACACAATGGACCCACTCATGCCATTGCATCTTAAATCCTTCTGTTAGCGCCTGTAATCTTATTTAATATTTTATTCATCAATGTGTGCTTCCAATCCCCAAACATTAAATATGAATATCGAGAGATTTACGGCTGCAATGCCGCGTAGTGTTGGTTTTGTTGTTGTTTTTTCAATGAGGGACAAAACATTTTTTTTTTTTTTTTCAGACAACACCAAAATTGGGCCAAGAACTGCAGGCTGCATAATTCATGATAAGACAGCTGCAGTTGGAGTTGACCAGGACCACATCTTGCATAAGCTCATGACAATAAGACACCCAAGTCAACATGTCCTGGTGTGGACCTCCAATACATCTCCACGGTAACAAGATGTGTCACAGCTTTTGTCAAATTGAATTATGACTGCAGTGAGTCAGGATTTCTTTTTCAAAGAAAAATGCTCCTTTGAAGGAAATTTGGTATTGAATAATCATAAAAAAGATTTTTGTCGAGTACCCTCGGATGCAAAAAAAAAGTATTGTATCTCGTAGATGAGAAAGTAATTCATTTACTTTGATAAAGAAACTTGCGGACTCACTGGAGATTCACAAAATAGTAACTGTCTGCCTCCTGAAAGGTGCAGCCGAGCCTCAGGAACGATTACCGCCCTCTCATCACACCTTTTCTGTGATATGAAACCTTGCCAGGCACACTTAAAAAAGAAAGAAAAGCACCTGGGTCAGTGTGATCCTGGAGGGTCCAAATACGACTTTTTCATCAGGGATTGATAGGCTGAAGAAATACAACATTGTTCCACTCATGGCTGGCAAAAAGAAAAGATAAATTCTGATTAGGTTGTGTCGCCTTGAAACGCAATTATTGAAGAAACCTCAAATTAACTTAAGGCCTCCTCCTCTGGGATATGACTAATAATTACCTTGATTTCATTCTGGTGAGATAAAAGCATTCTTTATGCGTGTGTGTTAAATCATCTACTTTTGTGTGTGTGTCATTGAATGAACTCACAATGATCACTTTATACTCTTCTAAAGAAGGGCAGGACAAAAGACGTAGGTGGCGCTACTTTCATAGAAATGAATAATGAAGAAATTATTAGCTTTCGGCTTTTAGAGAAACAATGATATATATATATATGTTCCTAAATTTTAAGAGATTTTTATGCTTTCAACTTTGAGGGGTCTCTTGTTTGTGAAAACGCTGAGAAACCTCGTGGTCTTTGACATAGACAGATTAGGAGGAAGAAAATCGATTCAGTGGTGAAGCACAGGTGAGAACCCTTTCATTTTTATTGCTCTCATTTATCAGAATCCAAGTAGATTTGTGATTATTGGATGTCGGCAGACTGCAGAAAATCGGATCGTGGAAGAGAGCCGGCCATGGTCTGGTCTAAGTGAAAAACCTAATGCGCTGGAATTGGACTCTAATTTGAAGCGGGTCGGTAACTCTCTCTGTCACAAGCAGCAGGGAGAAGTGAGCAAAGGTGAGCTGGTTTATACAGCCTGGTTGGACATCCTAATGGACATTATATCACGCCAGACGGGTAAATGTTCCGCAGCACGGTGTACAACTGATGAAGACATCAGCCTCACAGCTAAGAGTTTCTGTGTTTAAATCCTACTGTGTTTGAGTTATCATGTTCTCCTTGTGCGAGTTTTCCAAATATTAAATCGGATAAATGTCAAGGATAAGATAAATAAATATCAACATCTTTAATCATTTCACACTTTGCTTCTTAATGTCTGAAAGTGTTTCCAAGAGTTGATGCATAGTGGGGAGAAAAATTTCACCTTGTTTATTTCTTTCACCTCTGAATGTCTTTTAGCCGCAAGTCAATTACCGAGGTCTTTAATGAAGTCTGAACAGGCCATAGATAACGCACGCTTACATTTGTAGTCTGATAGCCGCTGTTGCTAAGTGTCTGTGATTATGTGTACATGCGACACAAGTGATTATGTGTGTTACAATGTGCACTGCTGCAAATTAGTCTATGACTCTGGACGGTAGGTACCTTGGCAATCATCTTTCAAAATCAATAGTTTTTTATATACTGCAGATTTTTTTGTTCATACAAGTAGAAATTGTAGATGTTACCTGCTTGACACATTCAAAACCGTCAAGCAGGTACGAACGAACGAATGAACAAATTAATAAATTAAATAAATAAATAAATAGGGTGCTATTGAAAGGTTATTTTTTCCCCAAAAAAACTAAATTAATGTCTTTGTTTTATTCTGACTCCCAAAACCAAATGTATGAACTGCAATATGATGAGATGGCTATTATGACATGCTGCTTCTGTCAAATGGTGATTCTTGTTTGATTAAAGGAGTATAGTATATGTACTACTAAGCAGTAGTCAAAAACAAACCAAAATAATAATAAAAGGTCATGATTAAAGAGAAAGGTTTTTCTTGATGATGATCATGTTGAAAGTAGTTTTGTTGCTGCAAAATCTTATTACAGTTAAACCAATTTCTCATGTGTTGCTTCTTATTTGTCAGTGAATCATACAGTAGGAGGGCAACGCCTGGTTTAGTTGGATTACAAAGAGCTGCCCCCCATATGCCTGGCTTGGAACTGGGATCATCTGGTAAAGCACAAAATCATTCAATACACATAAAGGGCTTTCAAAGCCTTGTTCAAATGCCAGGTTTTGGGAGTTTTAAATAGAACCTCGTAAAAAATTCCTATTATGAGGATAAAAAAAACAATAAACTGAGATCTGAGCACGAGTTTGAATGTGATGCATTCGCAGTTATGATAGTGCAAACACACTATCCGTTTTTTCTTTCTACTTTCCCTTTCAAAATGATTTCACTTTTTGTAACAACTGCACATATTTCAAAAAGCAGAAAAAAGACCCTGCTTAGTATTATACCTCAGTTTAACTGTCCTGGCGTGTTAATATCTCGATACATTTGGCTGTGTCTCCCTGTGAAGAGTTAATTGTTTTTATATCAATTTAGCTCAGCTAGTTACCGTCTTTTCCTGACCATTTTCTTTAACACATTCATTCTTCTAATTTTATTACTTTTTTTTAAATCCCACAATAGCCACTACCGGTGCTTTCAGCATCAAAGGAATTCTGGATGGTAGCTCACCTACTGATGCAGTCGCTCTTTAATGTTGTCATAGCGTTGAGTGTATTCCAAACACTGTCGGGTGAGACGGGTTCATTTCTGAGCAGTTGTCAGGACATTTATGACCCCGGCAAATCTTTGTATGTGCTAATGGACCATCACAGGAGCTTTTAAGGTCCGATGTCAGAGATATAATCAAAATGCTGCCAATTGCTTCCTTTTATCTGCTTTCAAATGGTCAAATCTTTGATCGTAAATTGTACTTTTGGTTTCGGGGTTTATTCAAATGCAGTATTTTCATGACGTTTAATAGATCAGGCGGTTTCATTTTGTCATTTTGTTTTTGTAGATCATGGACTTTATTTTCTCTTTTCAAGTCACACACATGGTGAAAACAAGTTCTCATTGACTTAATAAAACACTACACTAAAACAACATCATCTGACATTGTATGTGTGTTTTTAAAAAAAATAAAGGTCATGTGACATGCTGTGCGTTGTTAAGGCCATATTTTAAGTTTTATGTTAAGCCTCATAGAAAAGATTCAGCCAATCACACTGTCGAGCATTTTGGGACACCTGGGATGCACGCCTAGTGAGAGCAAAAAGTTAGAAATCTGACTCACAGGTTTTTGATCAGACCAACAAACAGAAAGTTGAAGCACAAAAACAATATGGACTCAGCCCTGAGGCGGGATCTGGGGATGTTTTGAAGATAAAATATTCTGTTTGTATTGTACTTTTGCTTTGAATTAAAGTTAAGAGGATCCACGGAGATTTGGGTGTTTTAAAATATCCAAAGAGGGAAAAGCTAGAAAGATGATGAGCGGTGGTCAGTGATTTAAAAATAGTTCTCATTTAATTTCTTATATGAGGTCCTTGTTGACTTCCCAAGTACTAGAGTGTGTGGGTGCTGGAGGAAATCTGACGTGTCAAAATGTTGCTTCATACCAAGAAGAGGCGAAAAAGTCTCCACATGTTACAGGACAAGTTTCCATGACAACAGTTTTGCTAAAAAGCTCCAGGGTTTTTGACAACCTCAATTTTGAATTAGACCCATGACTTGTCCACAACTCCACACTTTGATTGAAAAAAAAACCCAAAACATTATTTCCTTAACTAACCGCTGCATTGAGTCATAAAGATAATTATTCTCTTTTGTTTTGATCCCAAAGTTGACATTAACTTAAAAAAAACAACAGAATCCAATCAGTATTCATGATTCAAAGTTATAAAACAGTTTCATTTACATAGACACGGGTTTGTGAGTCTTGTCATTTGAAGAAACTAATTATCTTCTCAAATATTGGTAGCGGGTAATAGCCTATTTTGGAATTAAACTTTTATTTCCTTTTCAATCATGTGCTGTTCAACAGCGGTGGGAACAAGCTTTCCACTCAGTCGTTTTTGGCAGTTTATGGGTACCGTCAAATGTGGATTTGGCGGTTGCTGAGGCAAACATTTAAGCTAATGTACTATCTTTAAACCCTCACCTGTTGGCTTGCGCTGTAGGTGGCATCCAAAAGAACAAGATAATGGAATGAACATGGTGAGAAGCTCAGCACAGACCTACTTTTTCCAGATTAGCTTGATGTGGGTGGCTTTGGCATATGATTAGGATGTCTCCTAATGAGTTTCTCTGAGCACGTTCAATCAAGACGAGGCCCCGGGGAAGCCCCCTGCCAAACTGCTTCATGCCAACCAACGTTAACCCTAACCCTCCCAATTGTTACTGAGGATTATAAGCACATTTGATAGAGAAACTAGTAGAATTAAAGCCCAGAGCGAAAGAGAGCGAGAGAGAGACAGAAAGAGAGAGAGAGCGAGAGCGCGCTTCAACAGATGCCGGTGCGAGGAGGAGCGGCTGAGGAGTCGGAGGAGGAGCGAAGAGGCAGAATGCCACGGTGGCTGAAGAGTCTCTTCCTTACACTAGTTCAAAACATGTCATAGCTTCTTTAAAAATATGACATCAGATGTTTGTTTTCAGCTGCCGCTCAAGTCATTGCTCCTCCATTCTCCTGGATCTCATTACTGAAGGTAATTTTTGTTCATTTAAAATCTGCTTCATTTGCTATTTGATATTTTGAACATGCTCCATCCAAAATTGCTCTGTCTCCAGGGTGCCTAAATTAGGAGGAGGACGGAGCGGGGGCCACCTGGTAGAAGAGCACAGAACAGCTCTTGGAAGGGACACTTTCCAGGAGGCAGAAGAGATTCAGTCGGCTGACGGGCTTCGATGTTAGAAGAATACAAGTGGATTCACAGTTTGTTGTTTACCTGAACTCCGAGCAGACTTTTAAAAGAAAATCCAGCAGTCAGGATTATTTATCATTTACTTTTTTGCAGCTGTATGGTCAAGACCTCCATAAGGATCTTACCACACCTCACTTAGACTCATTTGATTGATTTTTTTAACCTCAAGCGTGCATGAAGACGTCTCTCCGGAATTATCCTGACGCATCCTTCGATATGAATCATTAGGGACTCTCGGGTTGCCGTCGGAAAGATGGAGAACGTGTCTGACCCCGGCGTCTTTGCCCCGCCGCTGTGCGACGACTCGGTCGACTTCTACGCAATCTCCTCGGGCAACCGCACCGACTTGAACTGCACGCTCGGGTCCGACTTCTACTTCTACGCCGACATCTACGTCATCTTGCCCATCATCTACTCTGTCATTTGCGCCGTGGGCCTGACCGGCAACACGGCCGTCATCTATGTGATCCTCAAAGCCCCTAAGATGAAGACGGTCACCAATATGTTCATCCTCAACCTGGCCATCGCCGACGACTTGTTCACATTGGTGCTCCCCATCAGCATCGCCGAGCACCTGCTGCACTACTGGCCCTTCGGGGAGGTTTTGTGCAAAATCATCCTCAGCATTGATCACTATAACATCTTTTCCAGTATCTACTTCCTGACTGTGATGAGCGTGGACCGCTACCTGGTGGTCCTGGCCACGGTGAGGTCCAAGCGCATGCCGTACCGCACCTACCGGGCGGCCAAGATCATTTCCTTGTGCGTGTGGGTTCTCGTCATCCTCATCGTGGTACCCTTCAGCATTTTCGCCGGGGTTTACATCGATCCCAGCGACGGCAGGAAAAGCTGCGTGCTCAGCTTCCCCGCACCGGAGAGCTTGTGGTTCAAAGCCAGTCGGATCTACACCCACATCTTGGGCTTTGCCATCCCGGTGTCCACCATTTGCATCTTGTACACCATGATGCTCTACAAGTTGAGAAACATGCGCCTCAACAGCAACGCCAAAGCGCTGGACAAAGCCAAGAAGAAAGTCACCGTTATGGTTTTCATCGTCTTGGCCGTCTGCTTGTTCTGCTGGACGCCGTTCCATCTCAGCACCATTGTGGCCCTGACCACCGACCTGAGGCCCACACCTCTAGTTATCGGGATCTCCTACTTCATCACCAGCCTCAGCTACGCCAACTCCTGTCTCAACCCATTTCTCTATGCCTTCCTGGATGACAGTTTCAGGAAAGCCTTCAAGAAGATGCTGGAATGTAGTCCAGCATGAGCTGATGGTACAGGCACGTAATGAGTTAAAAAAAAAAAAAAAAAAAAAAGAAAAGGAACATTTACCCAAGCTACACCAGTAAAATAAATCAATGTATAAATCTCAGAGTTTGTAGGTTCGACTAACTAAATTCTCCTCGCCACATTTCGTGTTGCGTTAAACAATTAAGGATCTGAAAACAACCAGCAAAGACTCAAGTGCTGATATTAACTAAATAATAAAATGTGAACACATTTTCAGACTTTGTTGTTGCACGTGTCATCACATGTATGAAACAAAACGAATGTTTATCAATATTAATGTGTGTAATTCCAGGATTATTTTGAGGAACAGTTTGTTAAGATGGTTTAAAGTTTATTGGTCTGATGTAACACATGAATATGGGGGAGGAAAAGCTGTGCAAATGCAGGGACAACATTATTATTCATAAAGTGTTCTCAAAAGTAGATAATAGTTTGCACCATTTTCTCGCGGGGCATATCAAAACCATAACTGCCTTTCCCCCCCGCAAAAGTATTCATTTGCAAATCTACAGAAATATTTTATAATGACTATTCATAGAGTTCATGACGGTCTTTGTCATTAAGTTGGTGTTAAGGCTGACTGTTAATGCTGGCGTAGACGTTTGACGCGTGTTACTTGCAGTAACACTGAAGTAACAAAACACGAGACAGGTACCCTACCCTTTCTGTAATTGATGAATTTCTGAGCTTTTGTCGCCCCCTGTGCAAATCTAGACGCTCATTACAACAGTCATACTTTGCCCTTGTCATGAAACTACTTAGTTTCTGTTTTACCGTCAAAAGATTTACACGCAGACAAAAGACAGATTATTCAAAGAAAATAATGAATTTACTTTTGCCTCTTTATACATGGGAACCACAATTATGCTTATTATTCAAAACCACCAGTACCTGTTGTTCTTTCTAATAGACATTACATTTAATTTGGTAACGAAATTTGAGGATAGCAAGCCTTATGTTCGTATTTTCTTTTTATTAGTATGACGTCATTTGGCAAGATAGCAAAACATTTTATTTTATCCTTTTCCCATCACCATATTTTAACAATGTAATCCTCAAAATTTGTCCCACTTGCATCTGATTAAAAGTCTATTTGATTCTTTTTAGGGTTCCATTTTTCTCTGTTATTAACCAGTCGATCTTTATTCTGAACATTTTGGCACATCGGCAATACTGTATGTACGGAACCGTTTGGTCTTTAATTGAAGTTGCATCGTTTGTCTTTTGCTTTTGTTGTTGTAGATATCGGTGGAAATCCATTCATCTATTATCTGAACTGCTCATGCTGTGAAGATCACAAATATTTCTTCTGAAAGCTTCACCTATTGTCTGTTTACCATTGAGAAAGCAATGTGTTGAATTTCTAAAAGTGTTCAAGGTATTTCAAATGAAAGATTCGTTGCTTTTGAGTCAACGCTGAAGAGATTTAAGTCATCAAGGTTACTGGTTAGCTTTTGTGCTTTTTTTATTCAGCCAGTTTGCTAAACTTTTAAGACTTAACTTGCCTGCGACAACTTTCTCTCGCCTTGTGAGTTTCCATTAATTGTATACACACATCAAATGTGATTTGGGTGCATTGTTATATAATTGCACATGACTGCTTCGTTGTTTTTCCACGTGTCGGCTGTTCGGTGACTGAAAAGGACCATTTGTAGTTGGGTCTGCTGTATATTCAAGTTTTGACGGACAGTTGTCTCCCCGTACAAACCTTAAATCACCTGCACGCACATCGATCGGTTGTCATTTGGTGAGGCCATGGTCCAAATGGATACTGGGCTCGTTCCCAAGGTCATGTCCATCTGCACTGAGCCAAACAGCGGCAGAATGAATTAGTGACCTGCCGCCAAAAGGTCCCAGTTTCTTATCAACCGGCTGCTGCTTCCCCTCATCATGAATGCATAGCACATAAAAACTAAAGTGCTTGATGGAAAAGTGCTTGTTCTTTATTTCACCGACTTTGTATTTGTACCATATATTTGTAGTCTTCTGCAAACAGCAAAGAATTCATTGGAATGTATGCCTTCACAAATAAAATCATGAATAAAGCTCAAGATGGTGTGAAATGTCTGAAAATTAATCAAAGTACAAGAACTCTATCCATGACATTTAAACAAGCAACACAACCCAATGGGTAATTTTGGCTCTTCGATTAATTTGATATTTAGGTTTTGGAACATTGTAATTGTATCTTCTGCCGTATTGCTAAATCATGAGTAAACGACTAACAATTTTTAGACCAATTAAATGATTGACCTGCTAACCCCTCACAGTAACGTGTCACAACACTCAGGCTAGGAATCACCCCACTCAACCATCACACTGACCATGTCCATAATAATCTGAAGAGCCTCGTGTTTAAAAATAGAGGACGAGCAGATTTATGTGGTCAAAATGAGAAGAGGTCATCAGAAACTCTCTCAGATCCGTTTGCCATGAGAGTACCCTGCTGTTTTGGGTGCAGAGTTTAGGACTTTCATGCATGGATGGATGGACGGACGGATGGACGGACAGATGCATGCACGCACAAAAGAACAAAAAGACAAAAAGTAGATATACAGAGGTTGATAAAATGTGCTTTGACCACCGAGAGGCGCTAGTGGCACACGATTCTGTTTGTTAGGCGTAATCATGGTTGACTGCTGCAGTCATCGTTACTCAGTGCTGGTTGAATTGAACGTTAACTTCTATATAGATACTACTACTAATATTACTAGTAATAATAATGACTACAATTGGGTTTTGGAATGCTGTGAAATGCAAATAATCATGAACTAGAATGACATTCTGAAAGCTAAATAACCCAGAGAGTAGAACATTATCATATGAACATTTTTATGATTTTGTTTTAACTCAAGATTGTTCAACAAATGTAGAACAATATAAGAGAAGTGAACTATTTTGCAGTGTTGTTTATTTTGGCAGGTAATATGCAAGGCCCAAAGGGGGGGAAAAAAAAAAAATCCAGTTGGGAATAATGGCCAAATGGCAAAACGAGTCAGATTTGACCCAAACAGATTGTGCGTGCAAGGGTTAAGTATTCCTATGGGAGTTAAAATAAAATTAATGGGTGCTTGAGCATTCCTAAATAACCTCGTAAGAGCATCCCGGTTTTGAAGAAATGAAAGAAAATGCATTCGAACTGCAAAGGAGGTCCTTCAGTGTTATTTGTTCGAGGATGCGGCTCACATGCGCGTCCTCTCTGCCACTGAGTGTCCGTCTGAGCGATGAGAAGATTAAACCGTTATCAGGTAAATGAGTTTGACCCACGCTTTGTTGATCACCCGAAGGTAAAATGGCGTCTAACGGTCTCGTCCGTGTTCCCTCCAGCCTACACTTCGCCACAATATGATAATTAGTATGCATGAGACCAGTTCTCGTTAAGGTGTCCTGGCCACACAAAGGTCAAACGGAAAAATGTAAATATAAAACATTGATGTGCTTTAGTCTATATGACATGAAGGCTGTTTTTAAATGAAATTATTTAATAAAATCGAGGCCTTAACTACTATTTGGCTGGATTTAAAGGTCCTAAGAGTACATTTCTGATTTCAATCAATTTGCGTCAGGGGGGTCTGCATTTGATCTCATTTTGTTAACATTTATTCAAGAAGGTGACTGTGGAATGCTTTTAAGAACACCCTTAGTGTCGAGTACAAAAATACAGACTTTAAAATATACTTAATAAAAAAATAATTTGTATTCTCAATTATTGGCACAATTAAAAATAAAACGCATGCATAATTACCCTCTCTTGTTCTATTTTAAAATGCTCCTACGTACTTTGAAAACAAAAGCTAAGTAGCGCTGGCTCGGGCTTTTATGCCATTAAAACATGTTCCCATGGCTTTGCTTTTTCTTTTCAAATAATTCAGCTTATTTGTGTTCAGGGAATTTTTGAACAAAAAACTGAAACTTGCTGGCAGGGATACAATGCCTTCATCATGAATCATACTTGGAGCCCATAACATTAAACAATTCTCTAAAATCAAGAACATATTGCTTCTTTGAATCTTATTGATTCCTCCTTGCTTCTATGTCATTTGTATTATTCCATCATCAAATTAAACTCAGCAAACACTACTACCACCCAAACATGGACAACTTATCCAAGCAATATTCAAATATTATTATCAGAAGCAAGTGCTGGTCACACTGTTAGTCAGCACTAATCCATGCTAGCACCGCGGTCTGCTTACCTTCTGGCTTTGGATGATAGTGCTTCAGCCGCAGCTTTCATTTTTTTCCCTCTTTGAAACTTCAGCCAGCCGAGCTGATTGTGTCATTGTTTGACTAACTCAATGTGGGGGGCGCTATTAAATTAATTACTTGCACTGTTTTATGACTGTGGGAGTGCAAAATGGCTCGCTCATAGACACATAGTCAGAAAGGCAGATAACTATAGACTATTTAGTTGTTTAATTTTGTACTTGTACTTGGCGAACGGGCATTACAGAGACCCAACTATCTGTTTTCAACAATTGCTGTGACATTGTGTCACGATCCTCATGGGCTCAAGCCTGTTTTGGGTGCGGCTCAACAGCAAGCTCTATATAAGCCTGCTAAAGATCCTGATGATTTGAATCAGGTGTGTTAGTAGGGATGCATGTAAAACTGGACTGGACTTAAGTGATCCTTGTGCTACAGCATTCAGATGTATAATAATTTAATAATTTTGTTTCCGCCTGAGTGTTTTGAGTGAAGCGAGCTTTGCAAAATAGGAGTTTGACTGCACAGCATTCACAATGCTGTGAGTCTCAAAGATAGGTCAAAAAACATTTTGGACACTGAGAATGACATCTTGAGTACGATCCAAAGTTGAAGAGAAGCAAGTTGAGAGAAAAAGCCTGAGGACACACCGATTTAGCCAATTTATGGAATCTCGATGAACTGGGTTGAGAAGCTTCGTTTAGACCACAGGTGTCAAATTCAAGGCCCGGGGGCCAGATACGGCCCGTCACATCATTTTATGTGGCCCGCGAAGACAAATTTGTGTCATTACTAGAATTGCAAATGTCTTCACTTTTAATAATATCTTTTTTTTAATATATTTGACCAGTTTTTACTCATATGATTTGAAAACGAGTTATTTGTCAGTTTGTTTTGTAGATTTGATTGTATATAATAAGAGGTGCTCATGCTTTGATTTGGGTTGACAGTCATAATGGCCCTCCGAAAGAAGCTATGACTACAATGTGGCCCGTGAAAAAAATTTGTTTGACACCCCTGGTTTAGACCAAAGTTGTGCTTTGCTGCCATGATTTGGCAAAAACAGGCAGCAACGTAACCTGCTTACAAAAATGGGCCATTGATTTCACAAGTGAAATATGTACTGTCTCCTATTTCCTGCTTGTTTTGGTTTGCGTGTTCATTCAGACAAGTAAACTACTGGGAGAAAATTGCAGAGCGTTACTGACAGCTGCTGACTGTCAACTGTCAGTCTTTGAGTTCCTTTGTGTACGCTGAAGGGAAGAGCATGATTAAATATTCTTCATCGGAGGATGTGCAAAAGCAGCTGCTTCGGAACCCTGAACACTAAACTAATAGTCACCATATTGCCCTCCTCTAAATGACATGCTCTAATTTGAAGTTTTCCTGATTACAAATACCTATTCATTAGTACCCACATCCCATAATCCAACCCAGATGCTCTCACGGACTGGCACAAGTTGACTAAAGTGCTTCTGACTGTGACCCAGGAAGACGGCGTGCTTCACTTGTTACTAACTCAATAGAGTTGAAGGAGAGCAGGTGTGCCAGCTGGTGTCGGCATGGCGGGGGACCATGAAGGCGCCAATCGCCTCCTCAAAGCCACTAGTTACACCATTTCTCCCATTTCCTTTAACATTTTATTGGGACATGCCACAACCACCATTTCAGAGAAAAAGCTGCGTCGAGAAAGCATGAAAGCAGTGTACTGACAAATAACGATCAAAATGACACTACGCTGCAAACCCAGGATCTCAAAAATCAACAGAGCTCTCTGTCCTATCAATGGATTGTTGGTTTGAGGATGCAATGAGCACATTTGGCATTTTCAAAATCAGTAACATTCATGCCTTGGTTGTGGGAAAAGGATCATTTGAATCACGTTTTTTGGTCACCAGGCCACTAAAAAAAATGATGTTCTTTGTTTGACATGCAAGTCCTGAAAACCTGATAAGGACTTGAGAATTTGATTCTCACCCTTATCGTTTGCCAAATTATTGTTGTGTAGTGTGTATTGGTTTACTCATGGGGAAACAACGGGAGCGTATGACGCGATAAATAATGCAAAGATATTGAGATGTTATCTGACACGAGACAAACTATGCACAAGCATGAGAGATATGAAAAGGCAGTGAAGAGCTTCCACACGATAAAGTGCCACCAAAGCTTCAAATATGGTTTAAAATGACCATGACGATGTCTACAACCTATTTTGGGAAATTACATTTCGACATTTATGCATTCGTACGGCCGTGCACGTGCAGTTTCCACCACCAATGCGTTGCTTCAACAAAGCTCTAATGTATGTCATTAAAATGTCATTCTGTACAGTACGGAACTGCATGGTGTGTGCCTTCAAGATTAATTGCTACCACACAACCCTATATTCTGCAGTGTGTTTTTGTGCAAATAACATTTTCGATGCTCCAAAACACCACTGACGTTGCATATAATTAAAACTCTTAATAACATAAAAGTGGCCTTGTGGTTAACACGCCTGCCTCACAATTGTGAGGTTTGGATTTGAATCTGCTGTTGACTTTCTGCGTGGAGTTCTGTATGTTCTTGCTTTGCTAGCTTTGTTAAGGCTGATATTTCAGCGGCACATTTATCCGCCCCATGTTTTATTAATAAACGTAGCTCCCATGTAGTTTCATTTTATTTGTTATTCATTTGTATCCAGATTTTTGTCTTTTTTCAGGTTCTTCAAATAAATTGCTCCAATTGGGACCAAGAAAGGTTCTTTAAATTGGATGCGGCACAGACAACTTGGAAAGTAGAGGCAAGTAATGAGCTCTTTGACTCTCAAAGAATCAACAGTCAGACTCACTACTGACTTTGTTATCATCCCATTCCAGCTTATCCAAGGACGCAGAGGGGTTGACAGTGTTGCCTTGTGGGTCACAATGGAGCCAGTCCGAGCCTAATATGTTCTGACAGGCCCAAAATTGAGTCCCCTTGTGTTTTATTGCTCAATATTTCAAGCACTCATTCAAGCAATAAGAAAGAAACCTGCAAATCTAGTTTATGTGTATCAATAGCCAGGTTTGTTGAATAGAGATGAGATTTTTGCTGTGACTCAGCAGAAATCTTGCATTCAAAGTACAATACATAACAATCACACACTCACATTCAGTTGTGGTGTGAATGGTTGTCTGTTTCATTAAGTGCCCTATTGGCGACCAGTTCAGGGTGTAGTCCACCCAGGAATAGCTCAGTTACCAAGTCAGAATTTGATAGAGTTGAAATTTGGAAACAAATTACATGAAACAAATTATTTTGTGACCCTTAGAAGTTTCTGAATCTGATTGAACGGCCATAAAATTGGGGGTCCCTCAAGGGTCAGTTCTTGAACCACTTTTATTCAACTTGTATATGCCTTTCAGAATTAGTATTAGCACAAGGCTAACATTCCACACAAGATGAGACTGACTAGTCTCTTGATTACGACATTTTGAAGCTGCTATTTGAGCATACATAACAAAAACGGCTCGCTTCGAGGCTGCCTGCAGTAAGTTGAGGAGGAGAATGGATGGGTTGACGCTGCGCTTTTGTTTTTGACTCCAGATCTTCTTGGTCGTAATCGGTACCCCTGCAGTGCACAATAAAGAATAAAAGGGCTCTCCACGCTGACTGAATGCTGAGATGTTTTTGTATCACTCTGCATGTGGTAGGCAGTAATCAATGTGGAGAGTTGGATGTCATGATGAGTGCTCCTCATGCAGCCTCTTTGTGCAACATGAGCATCCTTCACTGAGAGGGCTGTTGGTGGTTCATATAACACCTAAAATGAAGCTGCTTGTTTTGGCTTACCTTTCAAAATCCGGTTCACGCACGCAATGGAGCGAGCACAAACCGAAAATGGAGTTGGAAAAACATTTAAATCTTGAAATTTTGAATTTTTACAGGGGAATTGGGTTTATGGTTTTTATTGGGATGGAATTGAAATGCTGTACGTACTTCCAAGTGTCCCTAGCCAGTCGTCCAATAAGGGTTTTCAAAAATGTGTTTTCTGCACTTTTGTAACCTCTGACACACTCGCTAAATTTGGGCTGATTTAAAGTCCGGTTGGACCTGAGCCGTTATGCCAAAATGGGCACCACACATTACAGCCACAACTATATAGAGTGTTAGAGTGTGGCAAATTCGTTTTTATAATGATCTCATGGGCTGGTAGAGATGATGGCGGCAAGCAAAGAGTCAGTGGCAGAAAATGAGGAGGGGAACCAGAGGATGGAGCTGGAGATGGGATAACGGGGCAAATGAAGCAGAAAGGGAGCAAAAATGAATGCCTAGATAAGAGAGAAAAGACAGATGCATCAAGAAGACTGTGACAGGAAGAGTTTAGTGGAGAGCAACAGCCGTATCAATTCTTTCACAATGCATGGTAGGGAGAACTCTGTGAAGCAGAAAATGAAGGGAAGGAAAGGAACAAATGCAAATGAAGAGGTTTGGGTGATGAGAGTCGCATGAAATAAATTGAAGGAGTTGAATGAGGTGGGATTTGAGGCTGGGAATGGAGGGGACACATGAAATGGTACTCAGCTGTCAAAAATCTTGAAGAAACTGACTCTTTAAATGCAAAATGATCAGACCTTAAGAAAAATGACAGTTAGCTGCCAAGAGAACAATCATTTGTGCTCTGTCACACTGTGAAGCAAATTACTGACATAATTCATCAACCTGTTCTTACTTCACTCATTAGCCGGTGAGAACGAAGATACAGAGGACGAAAAAGAACAGTCTCCAAAATAATTACGAGAGGATTTCTGAATGTATTCACGTGCACAAATTGGTTTGACCTTTAATGTAAGAGACTGTCGAGACAACATGTGATCAGTGTATGCGTGTGTGTGTGTGTGTACTGAAACAATACATTAAACAGTGCATGCAACTCAACTTTAAATATGCATGTCCTCAATTGTAATTGTTTTAATGAGCTACAAAATAAGACATCCTCATTTTGGGGAGTCAGCACTACAACTCAATGATCTCACCACTATTTCTGAGCAGTTAGTTCAAACTGAACACCCTTACACAATAACGACCATGAAGGGACTCGAACCCTCAATTTTCTGATTTGAAGTCAGATGCCTTATCCATTAGGCCACATAGCCATGTGGAGGACAAGGCCAAGTGATAACAGGACAATGATTTCTGATGGCCCCTAAGCCAGTTCAATACAGAAACAAAGGGCCTGTCACGGTGTGGTTGAACCAACTTCACCGTAAAATAGACTTGTAGGACATTTGCCTTTGAGTCTTCTTGGCGCAGGAGGTATCTTCATATTCAGTATCCACATATTGGCAGCCTTTCCCTTCCTGTCAACACTCAGGTCACCAGAAGCAACATGCAAATACTTGGCTGTCCAACTGTTTGATGAGATGACGCTATAGCGTGCATATGGTCATGCCCTCCTGCACAATGTTTTGACAAGGTGGATCGGCCAGGCGACGTGATTTGTTGACAGATGTACGTAAGTGTCGACCCCTCGCTTTCCACTTCCTGTTGAATTACATTGATTTGACACACTTGTGAAAATGGCCATGTGTGTGTTTGTGTGTGTGTTTATTTTTGAGAATGTAGACAAGACAGTTAAGTGTCAAAGGCATCCATATTCAATACCACTCAGTTGTGCCCAAGGTCACCAGGGCGGAGCCTATTGCAGCAGATTTTGAGTGAAAAGCAGAATGGATGACTGATTTTCTGTCAGGAGATAGGACGAAGAAATAATGGCTGTTGACTCTTTTCCCAAGTTATCTAGGGTATATGTACCCATCAAGTGTCAACTTACACTGAAAATGTACATATTTCTATCCATGAACCAGCCGCTGAGCACGTCTGCCCACATTGTTATGCACACATCGACTTTCTTTATCTTCTGAGATTATCATCAAAGCTCCAGTGCCACACAGCCTTCTGCTAAGAAGCTAAAACCACTGGGATTTAGAATTTGGCTCACCAGTTTTTTGAAGCTGATTGGTTGTGGCCTAAGATCTGGCAACTGTGATGTCATTTTCAGTCAGCAGCAAGTGGCAAAATGGCCGCCCCTGAGATGGATAAAAATGAGTTGACTTTTCTTTAAGCACTAATTTTCTGTTGCTATTGTTTCTTCAGATGCCCCTCATGACCTCATTTTGGTTCTTTTTTAGATGGTCAATTATTCTCGTGTTATTTAAGACAAGGCTAGTTTACCATCACAACAGTCCGTTACACTTCGCAAAACTTAAATGCTCACCTCTCATGTCACACTCAATTAGTCTCCCTGAATATTTTTACTCCATCTCTGTGGGTCGTGTTTAGAAAACAAATGTGAATTTGCATGCTGGCATTTGCTAATTGGGTCATGCTCAGCTTGGAGTTGAGAGAGAGGTGTGACGATGAGGCTTTTGAGATACACAAACAGGGTGGAGAAGATGGATCTTATCAGTTGATGACATCCATTCCACAGCCTTATCTCTGAGGAAAAGAGGAAAATTACATGCACAAGTGTTACTCTTGTGGATTAATAACTTTCATATCTGCAGTGGAGAAACTAGTCCTATCATAAATGACTTGTACTTCCCTCCTGGGCTTCCCCATAATGTCCGTATTAATAACGAGCTGCTTGACAGTCAATAGAGTCCTTATCAAAGGCCACACTAGTCACATTGATCTTCATAAATAACTGCAAAAATCTCAAAAATCCCCCAAAGTAACTACATTTGATCATGATTATATTCCTTTCTCTGATGCCTTTGGAAAATTTCTCAAACATTGCATCCATGCAGAATAAAACTAAACTACTAAAATGTTGACAGACGAATAAATTCCCACAATTTAAGTTTTTTGGACTGAAATAAAGACTAAAACTGAATTTAAAAATGGCAAATAAAATGAACACTAGTCCTCTGGCCTGGGTGGGCTCCCATGTCCCCCGCACGAGTTTTGGGCCATCTACCACAGCAACTTTAGACACGTCTGATAATATCCACACATATTAGCGTTGATGTTGATCACGAGCATGTCTCCTTAGAAACATGCCCATGTGATTTACTGACTTGATGCTGGGGCAGTCTCTAATTGCCATATGCAGCCCTGGTGATCCCTTTATCTTCCCAGATTGATCTCTCAATTGCACTCATTCTTTCCAGAGGTGATTGGCACCCCATAGCACACAGCGATAGCTTTGGTTGGCTTACTGCTCCTCTTCTGTACCAATCCCATTTTGTACCCATCACTTTTCCAGAGGGTACAGATACATACAGATAGATTTGTTCATGTCTACTGTTGCTCTTGTGCTGTTCCACCATTTGCGACCTAGCTACCACAGGGTCTCTTCAGCAAAGAACCTGATAAATGGTAAATGGCATGCACTTACAAGACACTTCTCGAAAGTACTTAACAAAGCTTTACATTCACCCATTCACATGCACATTCAGCTTCCATGCGAGGTGATGTCAAGCTCACAGCTCGCAAATTGGGGTTAAGTGCCTTGCTCTAGGACGTTTCAATAGCAAAGCATTGGAGCCAGCTGGATACAAACCGACAACTCGTAGGTCAATGGACGACTCACTCGACCAATTGAGCCTCAATGGCACTAAGCCGAAGAGGGAAACGATCTGTCGACACCACTTACACAAATAACGAATCTGTGTGACTGTACAAGTGTGCATGTTGTATTTGTTGTATTTTATCTTATGTTGTATTTGTTTTATGTTGTATTTTATTTTTGTTCTTCTCTCATTGAATCTCTCCACATGACAAAGCAAACATCTCACTGTCAGGGTTGTCTCCAAACAGAAGCTGAGGTGTGTGTGTGTTGTGTTTATGCAGCCTTTGAATTTTATTGCTAATTTCAGTGAAAGGTGCTTGGTCACAGATGAAGCAAGCAATAAATTGTGCTCCGACGTGTCGCTGTTTTTTTGTGCAGTATATTGACCTGAATATTGTATGAGGGCAATTGAAAGTAAACACACAGACGCGTATACACACACACACACGCACACACACACACACACACACACACACTGGTTGAATGACAAGCAGGGGAAATGCATGTGTGCTGCCCAGTAATTCACAATGATGGATGGGTAATCAACTAATGATGCTGGCGACGAAACGCAATCGTCTCAAAGGGGAAAGGGAAGCAACGGAAAGATGGAAGAAATACAGGAAAGGAAAGTTGGTGAGCATAAAAGCAGATTGTCTGTTGATAAGCACTTTGCGTTCGGCCCTTGTTAGTATTCAACAAATAAAGGTGAGTTGCATTTTATTCTGTAGCTGTAACAGCCTACACTTATCCTAATTTATGAGCTCCTTATATGTATTCCATTACTATACAAGCCATATCTTAAAGACCATAAATATTTAAGAGAACTGGAAAAAAATATCTTTGACTCACTATGGGAAGCGTATTGTTAACATTTATATTCGGGTTTGAAATGTATTAAGCCAAGGTTTGATAAAATAGAAACGTGATCATATTTTTTGCAGCTGTTGACATGTCCTGTTGAAATATTATTAATGTTACGGTTTTGAATCAGTTATTGACTGCATGTAAACGTAATGTCAAACAAAACAAAAGGGCTTTCTAATGGGCTTCTAAAGGGCTTTCTACGGCGACATCATGCTGGTGCTAGTCCAAGAAATGGAGGGAGAGAGAGTTGACTGGCAAAGATATTGCGGTGTTTCGGAACCTTGAGCCTCAAAATGAAAATTAGAAAAAGCCCAGTCTGTTTCTGTCATGCACGTCTGTTGGTGTATTGCTGAGCTGCTGAATTTCTCGCGCTTTCCTCAACATTCCTTCAGACCTTTGAGTGATGCATGGCTGACCGGAAAGACAAAGTGTGCGCATTCCCAATCAGGTTTGACCTTTACTGTTGTGCTGACAAGCCGAGCCTTCATTTCCTTCCGCCGTGGGCTCGGTCCTCCTCGATGACTGTGGTAATATGCGCAGACTGGAACATGGAGTCGACCTCGATATCCCCTTGATTATTCTCTTTCAGCAAACCCATCAAGTTATTTCAAAGAAATAATAACATAATAGCTGATGTTGGAAATTATTGCTAAATGTCAAAGCAAGTACGCGAATGGTTGCGAAGGTTCAAGGTACGCTTTCAACAAGCTTCTTGTTGCTTCAGAGAATGGTCTTGTGGGTCATATTTAACTCAGCCTGAAAAGTCTGTAGTTATCATCCAATATTGCTTACTTGTCATCTCATAGGAGATTTATTCATATCTATGGAAACACTGTTTTAACACACTTTTGGGAGTATGGTTTAAAACTAGGGGTTAGGGTTTCGGAACAGGCTTTAAAACTCGGGTTGGGTTGATAACTAGGGTTAGGGTTTGGGAGTAGGGTTTTAAAATAGGGTTAGGATTTTATTGCTTGGGTTTCAAAGTAGGGTTTAAAACTCGGGTTGGGGTTTGGAAGTAGAGTTTCACACCAGCTTTGACAGGCAGTAAAATGTTCTTAACCTGTTTCCCTTTGTCTCAATCTCACTCCCCTGTGGCTGCTGCTCACTGCTTCTGGAGTTACGCTTTCACATTTATCTTCTTGTTATCGGCAATGGTGAGGCTGGGGACGCTGAACCGGCATTATGGTTGTTGCTGTCTTCTTGAGTTAGAGATATGGCTGAGAATGTGCCCGTTGTTCTCTCGTCCAACACCTACATCCTGGTTTCGCACTTTATCGACACGCAATCTTTCCTGTGGTGCCAAATGCTTTTCATGTGGGGTTCACTTGGTTTGCTTTCATGTAAATAGACGGTGGTTCTTGACCTGCTCAATGCGTAACTAATCTTGTCAGGAAATTTGAGATAACTAATCTTGTCAGGAAATACTTACAAATGTAATTAAATAAAACTTAATTAATGTACTAAAATTGGTTTTGAATTTTTTGTATTGTTATTGGAGGGACCGAATCTGGATAAAATTTTTCTTGTGTAGGACTTCATTTTGTTTTTCTGATATGATTGGTTGCTCCCAGCTTCATGAGAATTGCTTTGAGAAACAGACATTACATTTATAAGACAAAATGTGATTTAATTTCGAATTGTAACAAAGGCATTTACTTAATTTATCTAGAGCTGACTCACATTTTCAAATGACAACATTACTCAATGAAAAGTCAATGATGAACCATCATTTAGTCAAGCTTCCTATTAGTTTCAGTCTACTATGCTGCAAAATCACAATTTATATTATTTTGCTAAATCTCCAAATTAGTTTTTTTACTGATAGCTCAATTAAGTGTCGTAATGCAGCACTTAGAACTTGATTAAAAAATCTTGCCGCAGAATGATTTAGACAAACAACTCTGCTCCCTTGATTGAGTCCACTTTAATTATTAAAGTAATAATTACTTGCAGTGGATTTTCCTCAATGTCATAAAAAGGGGAAGGTATCGCTTTACAATAAGGCTACTCATGAAGTATTTATGAAATGGTTATTAATAATGACATCAAAACTCAATTGAAACGTATTAGGTTGCTAAAGCAGATATAAACCATGCAAATGACTTATAGCTTGCCAAACAAGCTTCTTTGTCCATTAAAAGTAAGAGCATCTCATTGATTGTTAATCACAGCAACAATCATTGATGAAAACAATCATTTATGACGGATATCCTATTTTATACAGTTGATTGCTACATCAATAAACTCTTTACACGTGGATTATAAACCCTCAATGTGATAATTATGTTGAAAACCACCAACAAAAGGTAAAAATGTGATGATGGCCATAGTGCATGAAATGGAACTCAGCTTTGTCTTGGCTGCTTAAACATTATAGACGTTTGATAATAAAATAATAAAAGATGATGGCCGGAATTCACATCATAAAATCAACTGCGCTCAGATAGTCTAACTCCTGCTTTTATTTTTGTTTTGTGCCTTCTAATAGCCTTCCTTTCCTCACTTACAGTCATTGACATTTATTATCAGGCAACTTACCTGCCTACCTATTTTTAAAATTGTGTTTATCTATATCCTGGAAGTACTTGTGTTAAACCTTTAACATTGCACAATGATTTTTCTTTTTTGTTTTGGTTTGTCTCTGTGAAGAAAAAAGTATGTTTTTCCCCTATTCATTTTTTTTTCATTTTTCGCCGGATGCCAGTGGACGATACTCGACAGTGCAGTGATGAACATGACTGGAATGTCTCACACATACAAATGGGTCACAACAGCAAAGTGATACTCTGTCTCATGAGTCATTCTAAATCTGTCCCTTGCTTTTACCTTTCATGACGCCCAAATTTACAATGACGCAAACAACACAACAAAAGGAAATGTCAGTGTCGGAGTCATTTGTCATCTCTTTCAACAAATGACACACCAGATGGTTTGTTTGACAAATTGCATCGAGCAAAGAGCTGCTAGAAAAGGACTGGCACTTTCAAAAGTTAAAAGAATAGGCTACAACTCACTGTGTCCCTTATGAGGAGGATGAGCGTTACTGCCAACGCAACCGGCAACGTCCTCTTGCTGCAAAATGGCGGATGACTTTTTCTGACATGTAAAAAATGTGTATGGAACATTAGACAACACACTCACAGCTCACCTCATCAGGGACACGACAGTTGCCTCCGTGTCCATACACACCGCCTCTTCCCAGACGTCATCCATCCTTCTGAACTTGATCCCCTCCCGAGACACTCACAAAATGTGTTGAATGGGACAGAAAAAGAAAAAAAAAAAGTGTTTTTTAAGATTGTGTTGGGTTCAGTTTCATACATGAAAGACTTGATTCCTCTGCACCGACCCCTATCACAGTTCAGCACTGCGACATTGTAACCTCCGAGGTTGACTTCCATTCATTCACATTTTGAGCCAATCTGTCCAATAGCAAATAATGGAATCGAAAATCAGGATCAGACAGTCGTCATTAAGCATTCATTAACTGGACAAAGGGGCATCTGCGCCGTTGTGGGAGAGAATACACATGACTTGTATGCCATCCGATGAAAGTGGCTCCCCTTAATTCCTTTAAATTCAGCACTGAGAGGAAAGTACAGTTTACCTGGAATGTTAGATGCAGGAAATTGGTGCATTTGAAAGAAACTGCAAGACCTCCACTTGCGGTTGATGTAAAGTTATCTGCTGTAAAATGGCCACTTAGAGAGCGCCTTCCACTTTCAAGCGTGTGTCTATGTGGACTTGTTCTCACCGTGATTATTATTTGAATAATTGCACTGACTCACCAGCTGAGGCCCACTCTAGTACATTCTGACAATTTTTCATCACGTTCAGTTTTCATTATAGGAGCAGGAATACGGTTTTTCAATCCTTTTCCAGTGAGACCAAATGTAGCCCTCTAACTTAGATTTAGCTGCCCATCTCTCTAACTCTGATCACTGTCTGCAGTTGTTGCCGTAGCAACATACTACCCCTATGAGACAATGGCAGTTAGCAGTAAATTGACAACACACACATGGGGTGCTTGAGCAATACCATCCTTATTTTATGATTTTATTTTTGTTTTGTTTTTTTAAACTAACGAGACACGGACGGTTTGTTTGACAAATCCATGATACTGTTGTTTGAAAAAAATGTCATTTTGCATGTCAATCCTGAGTATTTGCTGCAAAGTAAATGTATACTACTACTACTACTACAACTACTACGAACAACAATAATAATAATAATAATAATAATAATAATAATAATAATAATAATAATATTTGACCGCCTCGAATTTCCCATAGGCATGGGTGTGAGTGTGGATGGTTGTTCGTCTCTGTGTGCCCTGCGATTGGGTGGCAACTGGTCCAGGGTCTCCCAAAGTCAGCTAGGATAGGCTCCAGCACACCCGCAACCCAATTCAAAGAACACTTTAAAAAATTTACACTAGAAAATTATAGTAATTGAAGTCTTTTGCTTGTCTGTTTTCAGCTATATAGTCCATATCTTATGTATTTATTTTTCTTTCCAGAATGTTATTGTATAAACTGTTTTTCATTTCCAAAATTATCTTCCTACGATAAATCAAGTTTCTGTACCTCGAAAAAACTAATCAGCAACCATGTTAAGAATTATGATGTATAAAAGGGGTAGGAAAAAACAAGCAATAGCTTCTTCCGTCTCCTTTTTTGAACATGCTGATTTATTTGTCTTATTGGCATAACATGAAATTATGTAAAAATGTGAAAAAAAAAGATTTTGTGTTTGGTCGATCTCATGTTCAAAAATAAACTTCAACTTTAACTTCAACTTCAACAACCCTTGTGAGCAAGAGCGGTTCAGAAAATTGATTGATGGGTGGATAATAATTAAGAGTGCATATTCCTGATCTGTGGTTATCATTTGCATATCTTCATTTGATTAAAATGTATCCTCCTACACCTACATCAGGGAGTCGATGGCCATTTGCCTGCAATCTGTGGGTGTCAGATGACATGTCAACTGAGTGTGCGTGTGCATGTGTATTGTGTGTGCAAGAGCCTTCGTGAGGTGAGGAGGAAGTGGCTACACCTTTATAGGATATCCGACGTGGGAGCTAATTTATTACCCCCTGCGTGAGCTTGCATTTATGTGCCTCAATTTGTGTTTTGGTGTCACAAAAACCTTCAAAGAGAACTCTAAAGTGGAATTTCAAACTGTTTATTAAATATTCTAACATCAAAACACATCCCGTGCTGACGTTCCCCGCTGTCCTTCGTAATGAGGCCGACTATAATGTAGGTCGTATTACCTCAAATATCGAAACTTATTCCTAAAATTCAAGCACCCCTGGTATTGCTATGTAGCTACGATGTCTGATTGATGCTGTGTGTTTGGTTGCTTCTTTAAGGCTCCCGCATGAAAGTAGCAAGCTCAAACCACACTGGTCCAATTATAGTAAATAGTAGCAAAAGTAGCGAAGAGATTCCTGAAAGTCATTCAAAGCTTTCAGGCAAATTTAGTACAAACATTAATTCTTATCTTATGTTCTCTGACTTCCGCATTTTAAAGATCCCAATTATCTATAACGTGAGTGTGAATGAATTTGTGCCCCTTCTTCGCTGTGCAATGGTGTGGGGAAAATAAAGCAGTCGTTGCAAAATAAATGTTGGTAAAAAAAAAATAAAGGTGCTCTTCCATCTCATACTAAGAGTGAAGCAAAGATGAAAGTTACGACCAAACATTTTAGCACAGTCACCATGACAACAACCTGAGGTGGACTTTCATCAATGTTGCAGTGGTGTTCAGGTTAAAGCATTAAAAAAAGTTTTTTTAGTTTTTGTTGTTGAAATAATAGCTTACCAGTTCTGCACAGGGTGTCTTGCATTCATCATATTAGACCGCTTGGCTTTCAGAGTAGAAGCATAAAAGAACCGTGAGTGTGATCGAATGTTTGTTTTGGTACCACAGTCAGAGGATGCTTTCTAGATTAAAATATTTGTATGCTTGATTTGCCCATAACTCAGTAACAATGGTGATGTGTTAAGGTTTAAGTGAACAAGTGTGACAAGTTGATTTTCTCAAGAGTGGAAAGCTGATTACGGTTAACTCTCAAGCAGCAATGCTAAAATTTGTATGCATTGGCCTACTAAAAGTTTTGGCGCTAATTTCAATAATGAGTCTCTTGAGGTGAGTGTCATAGAAGCGTAATGATTTTTTTTTCCTGCAAGGTTTTACATACTCAGCTATGGAAAGAAACAATAGCTGAAAAAATAAGAAAAACTGATACCTGTATGTAAAATGATATTTTTGTCTTTAGTGTAAGGTAAAAAAAAAAATCCACACTTTGAACTTCAAGTAGAAGATTGTTGTTCGCCATTACTAACACTTGAGGTAACAGAAAAGCTGGCTAATAGCTGTTATATAATGGGTCTCCAATGGCCATTAGTATGGGGAGCAGGATGAGGGTTGGCTCACTGCATGAAACCAATTTACGACTATAACAAGCCGATTCTACCATGGTAAGAAACATGCTTTAAAATTTTGCCTATAATTTTCATATTTTGAGTATTTTCTCTTACTTTACTCTCAAAGCATTTTTCACAGAGAGGGCTCAACTAATGAGCATCTTTTTTGATCATTTATAATCATTATTAATTCATAACTTGATCATTTATCTCTGAATGGCTGCATCACGGCGAAAAAGGACGAGCTATGAGATGTTCAGTTGGCTAGCAAGCACATGAGCGCCCAGAGAGGAACCAAAGGAATCCTGTTTTTACATTGCCAATTTCCATGGAGCAGTCATGTGACATAAGAGACTCACTTCACCATGGAAACACGTGCTGATACGACTCTCGGGTCCGCGCCATGATCACTCACTCACTAAATGCAAAAACAGTTCGATGTGATTATAAAGGCAGAGGGATAGCAACTGGGCCAGAATTACTATAAACACACAATAAATACTTTTGGGTTGTCTATATTCTCTATTAGGAGTCTGTCAAAATGCATGACCCTAAACTATAGCGTTGTTGTTAAACTTCACTGGGCAACATTATGAATCTGAGAAAAATGTGACGAAAGAAAGAAAGAAAGAAAGAAAGAAAGAAAGAAAGAAAGAAAGAAAGAAAGAAAGAAAGAAAGAAAGAAAGAAAGAAAGAAAGAAAGAAAGAAAGAAAGAAAGAAAGAAAGAAAGACTTTTTTGTGTTTGGCTTCTAAGAATTCAATATGCAACATTTTGAATCTGTGATTTTTTTCTTTTCTGTGCTTGCTGTTGCTTTTATTTTCTTCTACCCACTCTTCATCTTGGCTTCTTGGGCACGTTCACTCGGGGAGTACATCTGTATCGGAAGCATCCGAGCCCTGTGATCTATTTCATCAGCTTGCATCTCTTCACACAGCCAATTAGCTCAGAAGCTGAAAAGAATACAAAAGGAAAAACACCATCACGGGGAATTCAAGAGCTCTCTTTCCTGGATGTTGAGCTTTCTTTTGAGCTCAAGTCATTACCGCTACCACACAGAAGTGGCTCGCCCTCCATTGCGAACTCCGAATACAGTCCGGCACACTCGCTCATACATGCATGGAGCAAATTTCAAGTGTCATGCTACTTATATATTTGGCGTTCATGTCATTGTATCCCAGCACCAACCAGTTACGCTAATTAGATGGGGCATCAATGAGGGAGAAAGAAAGGAAGGCTAATTAAGTCCAATACTGTTGATGTTGACAGGTCATCTAGTTAGCACTAGCCACAAATGGGCCAGGGTCTCTAATTTCCCTTTTGGAAATCCGAATAGTCTAACGTGAGATAAAAAAAAAAAAATTCAAGGCAGCAGTTGGAGATCATCTTAAAAGGGAACGTGCATGCTTTTTTAAGACCTGAAGAGAATTTTGAATGTTCAAAGATAACGTAAAATTACATAATAACTTAAAATAAAATTTTGGGTAATTTGATAGACAAAAACAACTGCCAGCCCTGGTCCTAATTCATGGTTGATTACCTTTGTTCGCAAATATGGCTTTAAAATTATTACACTTTCCAGGCATGTGTTAAAAAAATTGGTGGTCGACACAGCTGAGTTCACGGACGTTGTTTTTTTTGTAGCCCTACTTTTTAAAACCATTTTTGTATACATCAACAACAATTGAGACTTAAACTAATGTAAAGTGCTTAATTGATAAAAAAAACATTCAATTATATTAATTATCAATGGGTAGGAAAGCTTTAAATGAAGCAAACAAGTTTAATTTTAGATTCACCAAAGTCAGATCAGACAATGGCAGAAAAGCACAAGGTGACTTTGAACCTTCTTGATGGCAGAACCTCAAGTGCTGAGCTTTCTTCCACTCCATCAAATATAATGGCTACATTATCACAGCGTTTGACCGTGTGAACAGCATCTTCACATCTCTACTGGGCGATAGAGAAACCCGTCTCCCACCTGTGTCTTCCAATTTTCTCCTTGTGCCTTAGCACTTTCCTGGATCATAACCCCGGTGGTCCCTAACACATCGTGTGTGAACCCTTGTCTTGAGAAATCTCTTTTACATTTTGTCTTTTCTCACTTTCTCCACCTCTTTTATCTGGCAGTTTTCGACTTTAACTCTTCCCGATGAGAAACAGTGCTGTACCTTGACCCTATGGACAAGATGTGCGGCTAGTTTTTGAGTTTACTCCTGCTTCAAAGTGCTGAGCGTGTTTATTCGAATGACGTGTTTCCACGCGCAGTTGTCCTCTCAGTGTATTTACTGTAATTGCAGCCTTCTTTTCTGAGTGTTTTGTCTCAGGGGAGTCATGCTGATAACTCAGGACGTTTTCTGACTCAACCACAAATCTATCCAGATACATCTGTGCATGTTTTTCTTTTTCAGACCATCCGCACAAAAATTCTCAGAGAAAAGACGTTATTATCTCGGTGATTGTCGAGAATAGTAGTGCTTAACTGGTCGATCGCGGTTGACCGGTAGTGATTTTATTATCGCACCGCAGTAAACAATGGCCAAGAGAAAAGCATTCCTGTGTGTGTGTGTACGAGCATATTACTTTGTGGCATGTAGTATGTGAAGCTAATTGATTTCAATAACCAACAGCACAGGTACACATACCAGTTTTATTGATTGACCTCCAAACATTCCAAGCATTCAGTCATTAGCACACTGGATTGAATTAGCCGAATTACTCTTATTGAACTTCTTTCATACAGAATATAAACACATACATTCTTTTTCATGGACTTGAATGTTATCCACAATAGTGAAGAAAATTACATTTTCATACAGCCTTTGCGAATGAATCGTACCTGGTTGGTTTCTTTCACCACTTCTGTACACTGGCTGTGCTAGATAGCTGTAGGGAAGAAACCACATCAAAGAAAAGAGTCCAGGGGCCGGAAAAAAAAAAAAAAACTTACACTTGAATGGGAGAATCTGAACCCATATGTACATAACTGCTGGTTGCCGCACAGTGACCGTATTGTTATATCTGATCTGATGCTGGTGTAGTGAGACTAAACTGCAAAAGTCTGCATCGTCAATGTTTTTCTCAAATTATGTTTATTGTCAGGTCAAGCCAAGCCAAGTTTATTTGTATTGATTGAATTATTAAACACAAAGAGATATAAAAGTAAAAATTGAAGGAAAGGAACTGATGATGTTAAATAAGTGTAATCTGCATGTTCAAAGGTAGTAGCAAGATGTAGAAGTATTGATTCCTACCCCTTTGTTTTTTGTTTTTTTATAAAATGTTACTCATATCATGGTCATACATTAGTACATGATTCATATGCACGAATGTATCCCAAATAAAACCTGTATAGGTAATTTTATTTATGAGCGTGATGTGGACGCTCACATACATGTACCGTATTTTCCGGACTATAAGGCGCACCTAAAAACCTAAAATTTTCTCAAAAGCCGACAGTGCACCTTATAGTCCGGTGCGCCTTATATATGGACCAAATTCCTAAATTTAAACTAGCCCGGAGCATTATGTCATGAAATCAATCATAAGTGGCCCGCTGAAGACTATGAATCATGAATCAAAAAGACTATGGATCATTATAATGTGATTATAAAGTAATTTGTTGCGGCTGAAGTTGAAATAAAAAAGAAGGAGAATGATTTGATTTGGATTAAAAATCTGACATGATGCATTAATGGTGCGCCTTATAGTCTGGTGCGCCTTATGTAAGGACAAAGTTTTAAAATGGGCCATTCATTGAAGGTGCGCCTTATAGCCCAGTGCGCCTTATAGTCCGGAAAATACGGTATAGGAAAAACAAAAAGAAAAAACAACTCAATAAAAAAAAAAAGCATTTTAAAGGGCCTCTTGGCCTCACAAAGATCAACAACATGCGCTGCTGCAATTGTGTGCTGTATAGCTTTAATTCAAACTATCCACTCTAGTGTAAAAGACCAAAGGGTGAAGTGAAGCCAAGCTTCAGGCTCCCTTGGGCTGTATTGAGACACCGCAGAGGCGGAGGACAAATGAGTTCAACTGGACACAAGATGGAGTCGTCTTGGTAAATCAATGAGCGTCTCTCTCAGTAATTACCCGTCTGCTGTCCCCTCAAACATTGAAATATATGAAGCTCAGCCAAAACCTTTTACTCAGAGTCCGGGTGTTTATTTGAAGTAGGAATTTCTACTTTAAGGAGATCATTAAAAAAAAGCCTCACAGCAATTTGCTTTGGACGAACTTTCAGTCCAACCACACCGCTGCTGGTTGCTTAACAAAGTGAGCCCATTGGTTGACCAAGAGATGAACACGAGAGGAGCCAAACTCTGACCAGACATTACAACAATAACAAAAATTAAAAGGAGCATGTGAACCAAGCAAAGTCACTCAGGTGTACTTGATGGATTATTGCAATATCTTTCTAAGGGGAGCACAGCTACTCGAGGGCACTTAGCTGAAGATTAAAATGGGTTATTCAATCAATGAAGTATCGCCCACTCAACGCCTACTTGATCGACACGTGATGGACACAAAAGTGAACACACCCACCGAATATCTCACTTGCGCCACACGCCAAGCAACGCGGCCGATAGCGACTCAAGTGCATCGTCGGCAAAAAGCATTTGGTCAGCGATTCTTCGTAATACGCATTAAAAACCAAATGAGCACACCTAGTCAAGCGAGCAGCTACATTGCATATATTGTTTGTTTTTCAATCACAAAAACATGTCATGGCCACAAAGACGAGGAAACAGGCAAGAATATTAAGAAGTAAAAGAACAATGCGATTAAGAAGAAAAGAGACTGTGGACATTTTGAGAGGCGGTCGGCAACGGTCTATTCGGCCCTTTTGTTAAATGCAACCATGCGTTTTGCTGACAGAGACTCAATGTGCTTCTGCTTTTCAAGTACAGCAGGAAAACAATTTAAATAGATATTAACAAGTCCGCTTCTGAATGGCTTGAATAGTGATTGTTTTGGAATGATCAGGTTCAAGTTTGGACTCCAACTTTGATCCTACGGTATGACCTAAGACGGCAACCGTAGCAAAAAAAGAAAAATGAAGTCGAAATTCTTCTGCAGCATTACATGACCAGTTGTTACGTTCAGGAGCCAATCATGCTTTTTAATTTACTTTCTCCTTAATATATAAAATAATCATAAAAAATATATTTATTGAAGTTGTCTTTGTGAGATGCTAAAACTGGTTTGATGAAGTATTTAAGTATGATGGTAAAAAAAAAATGGGAATCACGACAACGTTTTTTCTTATAATTTGACCCAACTACAATAAAACCAAATTTTTTTATTAATGCAGTGTCCGTGTAGTTTTATTTCAAACAGATTATTATAAATTATTATCACATACAGTCTTTTTACAGGAAGCCTACATTTATTTGACATTAGATTGTGTTGTAAGTGTACTTAATGAAGCGGCAAATGTAAGTATACGCTGTTTATGTAGAAGAAAAATGGAAGTGCAATGAGATGCTTGAGTTGTACAGGAAGAAAAAAATAAAAGCACATGGTGAATCTTTTTTTTAACTGAACTGCAAAATGTACTTTGACAGTGACACAGTTTGGAATTGTAATTGATTCAAAATTGAAGTCATTAAATCGTTTGGCTCAAGGACCTCAAAGAGCTCGGCTGTTCATGCTTATTTGCATCTTTGTGATGAAACAAAATGCATTTTTAAAGACGTGTAATTTTGATGACTGAAAAAGCACTTTGCCACGTCACACTCCAACACCGCCTCCGACTGTGGCGGGCAAACAGTTGGTGGTGTCCCAGTTTGGAGGCTTCATGCTCATTTAGGAGGTGTCGGGAGGGTGTTGCTAATAACGGCAACAGTCCAAATTCCTCATCGGAACTAATGAAATACACTAAAGAGATGGCGGCAACAAAGAGGTTGTTTACTGCTTGCCGGAGACAGTCCAAGACTAGAAACTAAACCATTTCAGTGTCAAGTTTAAATATTCTTGAAGGTGCCAGGCCTGATAATTAACTATTTTCAGATTTTTCCAAGTATTTTTTTCAACTGTTTCACCTGAACATGTTATCGCTATCAGTGTATTTTGAAGAATTTATTTATTTATTTATTTGTTTATTTTTTGCGCATTGACTGAAATATACTAGTTCCCCCCAACCTCGCCCCGCAGCCCCCTCAAGGAAAAAAAATCCTAGCTCCGCCAGTGTTTTATAGACCTTAAATTTATGGCTGATGCTGTGATTCAGTATGTGTGTACATAATGAGCCAAAGAGGCTCCCTGTTGCTCACAAAGACATGTATGTTCGTTATTTTGGGTTAATGGAGTTGAACTACAAAGACACCTGACTATAGCGTGTCTCTTTGCCTCAGCTTTATGGTGCATATTCTCTTATGAATAATTCAGAGGCACAAGCCAACGCAAGTCACTGCAGTGCGATGCCTTGACTTGGCCATGGAAGCTGGGGGTGGGGCTTCTGGCAGCTGCTGCAGTCCAATTAAAGGCTTTCGCCGCTAACAAGGTGTTCCTCCATTAACCTGGACAGGAACAATTCAATCCAAAATGATGCAGCTCATTATTGATGATGCTTTTCTATTTCTTTAGTCAAATCAACATTGTGGATGTGGGACCCGGCTGATTCTGGAATACGCAGTGTGGGTTTGTTCCCCATCAGTCATGTCAGTATGAGCCAGTGTGTGTTCCGCCGTTCACACAGTCAGCTGGGAGAGACTCCCCCTCCGAGCAAGTGTGAACAGGATAAGTGGTGAAGAGAATGGCTGGGTGGGACTGAAGTACCAAATCAGGGTGACATCATTGAGACAGATAAGCATTAACCTTTACCACTGAAAAACACTGTAAAGAACAAAATCGAATACGTGTTAATTCACTCTATGACTACACTTAGAACGCATATTTTGCCGAAGCAGATGAAAATATGTCAGACTCACAGGGGTAGGAGAACATGAATGTCTCTTACACACTGGTTCAACTCCTTCGTTTGGATTTTGGGCTTCCATACATCACATCCTATACAAGTAGAAGATGTCACATTTTCTGCAATAAAATGAAAAAGAAACGGAAAGGGTCAAATGTGGCTGTAATGCATGAATGCAAATTCCAACCAGTCTGGTGCCTGGTGAGGCAGGCAAATAGCAGTCTGATTGCAACGCTCAGCATCAATCAGCGAGAAAAAAAAAAACTGCAGCGGGACCAAGCCTGCAGCTGGATTCTGAATTGTGAAGAGTGCAACTGCAGCTGCTTGTAAAGCTACAATAGGGCAGAAACCATTTGAGCTCTTTTCAGCCATTTGAATTCTCATCTGTATACATCCAGACTCATCCATGACAATTTCCAAAAACACAAATGTGAAGAATGTTGAAGGAATGTTTCTGATGTTCACAAAAGACCGATAATTGGTTTCCTCCAAGATGGCAGCAGCCGATAACGTTAAACACGGAATCTGTTCAGCTCACAATGACAAATCTGTTTGTGTGTACCCATGGACTCCATCAGTGAGGAAAAAAAAAAACATCAAATTATTGTTTTATGTGCAATGGGGCCTAAGAAACCTCTGATGTTTGAAAAACAAACCCCACTAACATTAGATTGCTTGAAGGCAAAATTTTCCTTAGTTTCCAAAATCAGGTTTGAAAATATGAAAATGTTGGTTTCTTCAAGGCTCTTAGTGGCTGCGTATCTACTAACTGCAGCAAGTATTTTCCGACCAACCCATTATTCACATTAAAGTAGCATTGGACACTTTAATAGTACTTTTGTGTCACTTCCTCCCACCCGAGGACATCACTTCACACTTCAGCTACTCTTAATTGAAGTGTAAAATGAAAATACTTCACTCATATCTGCTGCATTTCTAGTTACTCTGAACATCCATGGGTATATTAAGCTCTACGGGCAAGGATTTGGATATTACTACATTTATCAAATAATAATCACTCATCTACTTCCAAGCAGAAATTTCCAGCAGTGCTTTTGAGCTACAATTGTATAGCCCAAGTAGTTTTTATGCATCTTACGGGACTCAATCTGCTTCCTTTGTTTTTCAAGAGTGTTCAAACATTGTAGATTATCCACGACCTTCGATTGAGGACACGAGAAGAGACAGGCCAAGAACTGCATGGCAACAGGACCTTTGTCCTCACTGGACCAATGCAGACATGAGTTTCATGTGATTTAATGATGCCCTTAAGTCACGGTTATTTAAGAAGCAACCATCCCAGTTTCTTGAAAACGATTGGCAGGTTCCCTTGTATGCTGGCACCGGAACAGCATCAATTTGACTTCTGTTTGAGGTGAACTGAGACTTGACCTTTGTGCTGTACTACGTACCAGCCTTCCAGGCACTCACCATGTAATCTGACTATACATCAGTAAGAGACGTCTGACCTTTGGCTCAAAATTTTAGAGAAAAACTCATACAGTGCAACTTTGATTTAAAGGACTCCAATTTGAGGGATTTCAGATTTAATAGACAGAAAAAAAGTGTCCAGTCCTCTCAAAACTTTCCTTTTTAATAGATTAGACCTAATAAATGTATATACACACTATTCATTTCGTTATTTGTTAGTTTTGGCGGCGAGTCCCGAATCAACAAATGTATATTCATTTTTATCCATGTGTTGATTGACGCAGCGTTTAACGTGGAAAGCACTTTGTGTTACAATGTTAGAATGAAAAAAGTTGTATCCCAAAGCTGATTTGAGAATCACTATCAAGGGAACTCAAACGTTTGCATCTTTTAAGTCCAGTTGCAGAGTACTAAAGGAAAGAAAATGTTAAAAGTGTTTTTATCAAAACTGAAAATTCTGACCTTCCCTTGTAGCTTGGTTACTGCCCAGCTTTCAACCTGCTTCAGTGTTACCATGGCGATAGACTGCACATTGGTGAACCATGAAGGGTTAAAACAGTTTTTTTTTTTATTATCTTCATCCTCGACAGTGCTTTATAATAAGCACTTTTTTCCAGTGTGTACCTTTTGCAAGATGCCTGTGAGCTTTTTTCTTAGTAACAGCTTTTTTCAGCATATTTTCATAGAATACATTTACTTGTTCCTCTGAAAAATATTTCACTAATACAAACTGTGATCCGACAGATTGAGGTTTGTCTAGCATAACTACCAATTGCCTTGTATGCTGTGAAATAACACCTAAATTAAATACAATTACTATATTGAATCAGGTAAATGATTATTGTGACTTGCACTTGCTAGTTATGGCAGTCACTGTGGTGATCCCAGCTGAATAATAATAATAATAATAATAATAATAATAATAATAATAATAATAATAATAATAATAATAATAATAATAATAATAAATACATGTTTATGAAATTATTAAAGAATTATTATTATGTGGCGTAGTGGCCAACCAAAAAGACAATATGTTTAATGTTCAAGTTGCTAACAATGTTTCAGAATTTATTTATTCAAAATGAGTGAATAGTTTGGAAGGAAATATAGAGGAACAAAAGGAAGCAAGGAAGGAAAGAGAAAAAAATGAAGAAAGGAAGGAAAATAATGACAATAAGATAAGTCAAACTAAATTAGGCAAATGGAATTTGACAAATGGATAATGGAAAGCATACGTAGTCCTAGGTTCTGGGTTTGAATCCTGGCTTGGAGAGCAAGAAAGAAAGTAATGAGGACGGAATGGAAGAAAAGAACAACGAGGCAAGGAAGAAGCGAAGAAAGAAATTTAGGAAATTAAAAAGGAGACAATTTGAAGATAGAAAAAGAAGCAATTAAAAAAACAGTGTGGTCTTGTTGGGGATGGGAACGAATTAAAATCAAGATTTGAAAAAAACATGACTATAATTTGATACAAACGAGTCCATTTAGCTGTAACTAACGAGCTTCTTAATTACACGTTTTAAGCATGTCCTTTTTCCTAAGTGTTGGAGAGCATGAAGTGGAGATGTTGATCTGTCAGTGTCGCGGGGAGGAGGAAGCATCTTTATACACCCCTCCTCCCTCAGTCTGCCAAACGTAGACCCCCCGACACACACACACCGCCCCGACCCCACACACCCCTCTCCACCGACCTCCTCCCCAAGCCCGTTTGCCACCCGGCTGATGCGGAATGCTCCGCGCGGAGAGGTAAAGCCTTTCGTCCCTCCTCCCTCCCACCCCCTCCCCTCCAACCGCACCGGACCGACTGCTTTTGGACCGCCTTAGTCCTTCCACTTCTTGTTCTTCATCTTCTTCTTCTGTTCCCCGGTGCAGGAGGCTGCGGAGTGAAACGGGAGCGAGAGGAAGGCAGCAGGACGCTGCAGTCAAGCGACAACAACTTGCGGCGTAGCTGCAGAAAGAAAAGGTAGGACCGTGACCAAGAACGGGATCCAGACCGGACTGGGCTTCACCAAATGCAGACTTAGCCCGCTGCGACAGAGTGAGCGGGTCATTGCGGCGAGGTTTTGAAGACATCTGCAATCGGTTGTGTCAACACGCCGCGCAGATGGTGCGTTCAGTGTGCAAAAATGCGGCTGCAGTTTGTAACGGGGTGCGTAATTGACAGGTCGCACGCGACAGGGAGAGGGCTGCAATATGTCGCCTTCAATTGGATACACCTGTCTGTCTGTCTGTCGGTCTGTCTGTCGTTGGCCGGAGTGACTTCTTCCACTCGAGTGCGTGATGCATTGTGGGTCTTTTGCTGTGATTTATTGACTCCAGTTGTTGATGCTGACAGTTTGCTCTTCATCTGCATGGCGGAAAAACCAAAGACGTTTCTGGCGTGGTGAGCTCACAAGCATGCAAAAATAACCAGATGGGAAAAAAATGTGAAAGAAAATACTCACAGGCTTTTATTTGGTTTAATGGTATTATGTTTGCATTCTGGGGAGGTCATGGCTGAAGTTGATCTTACAACATTGAGACTAAAAACGTCAATTATGTGTTGTATTACCGTTTGGTTGTTTTTCAAGAGAGCCTTCCCTTCAAACTTGTTGCTTTAGTGATGTGCTGACCAACATCAACAAACAGGCCAAAAGTATTATTCTGGCACTTAACTTTCAATGGATCGTTGAACCAGCAAATACATTTACCTTGGTTTGTGAATGTTAAGCATTGTGTGTTTCCCCGCACGAGTACTTCCAAAAAAAAATTTGTTTGTTGGACTGCCAATTCGTCCGACACGTTTACTTTGCCAGTATGTTTTCCCCTTTTTTTTTTGCTTCAAAAAAAGAAACAAAAAATTGGTACTTTTGTTCCAGGCCAGTACATGCACACCAAATTGAATCTAAACCCAAAACTGTCGAGTAGACACTTTAGAATATAGATACTAAATCTGGAACCGGAACCTCACTTTTTTCTGAGCTAGTATTAGTAGCTGTTTATTGTGAGCTACAGCAAGCTAGCTACTCTGAGGTAGAAACAGACGCTGCGAGTGGGCACATTTGTGTGAATGTGTGTGTGGATGTTCTTTGTCATCAGTGTCATCACTCCGGGTTAGTAATGATGCATTCAAGAAGGTGGGAAGTCAGATTTAGCCCACTCGGATTTTCTCAGATACGACCTTAAAGCGTTCGAGACAAATGTAAACAACAAAGATGGCTGATTCCCATAGCTTGTTTCTTGTTTATCACAATACATTTTGACCTCAAGTAGAACTTCTTCATAATGTCCTAAATTTATATAAATAAAGGACTCTTTAATCTTGTAGACAATCACAGAGTGTATCTCCACGCGGTCGCCATTGTCGAGTGACATCACATTGTAGTCCGTCGGTGAACTCAGGGTCCTTTTTTTTCTCCGACTTTGCAACTCTGGGCCTCTCAATTCTGAATTCGTTCGAGTGTACATTTCATAATTGGCAGTTGGAAAAGTCCAACTTCCCACTTTCCTTGAATGCAGCATAAGAACTACTTATGTAACCAAAACTATTTGGATGAGTCTAGAAGACAAAACTACTCCACAGCTTCCATTTTCACTGAATGTGCTTATGTCAGCGCAACCTGTTTGCACAACAGTCAGGAATACACTTTGCATTTCTTCATAAAACCAGAGTGGCTCTTTGTAATGTTAATAATGCAACAAGTGCACCTGATTGGGACCAAGAGATTGGCTTTGTTTTGCTTCATGTTGTCATCGAAGAGAAGGAAGCCTTACATGGACACACACTTTGGACTGTGAAATGAATGCATATTCATCAAAGCACAGACACACACGCACGCGCACATACACACACTCGCAGAGATTGAACCTGGAAAACACAACACACTCAGACAGATTTATTGACGTACTGAGCATGTGCTGTATTTATCAGTCAGATGCAGCCTGTCCTTCATGGCCACACGTTCATTCAGGGAAGGTCAACTGCTTTTGGTGACTTTTTTTGTTGTTTTTGTTTAGCGTGCTGGATGAAATTTCTCCTCCCTGTAATTATGTGTGGTAAATTTCCAGTGAGTCCAGCGTGAATACGATTTACAGCGATGAAAACTAATTGTCGGTGATTCTTCTTGACATGCAGTGAAAACAAACTGGGTGGTCTTGTTTGTGAATATTCTCACTCTGGGTGGTCACTAAAGGGAATACATAAACCATACAAATCAAAACGATCATCATTTTGTTGCACCCCAATTTAAGTTGTGTTTTGTGAAGCTCCTGTTTATTTCTCTTAGTGACAGGCTCAAAAGCAGCTTGACGATGGCTGATGTTTCCTCAATGAAGGAGCCCGTACATGAAGTTGTTAATGTTAATGAGTTAGCTTTTAAAACGTACAAATTGAGAAACTCAACTTAGGAGGTGCAGAGCCAAGATTTGAAGCTGGAACCTCTCAAGTAAGAGGCCAATGTGCAAACCCCTATTGTTGATTGAATTCCAAATAATAAAATCACTCGACTGTTTGAATTTTGTGACAACGCCGTATATAAGTAAAGTAAACATGAGAAAGACGAGCGAAACACTCATTACTCGTAAGACTGTGAGGCGTTGGAACATGATTGAGGCTACTTGAAATGCTTCCACGCCGCTACACAACTTGGTTTACACTGTCAGGCAGCATTTTGGAAGTCTTGTAACATCCACAGAGTGGTGGAACATTTCCAAACAAGAGCTTTGCTTTGAGTTAGCAAGAGGGCAGAAGCTTCTTGATTTCCACTCCTGTCACCTTTTATATTTTAACTAATTAACCTGACAGGACAACCTGACATTTTTTTGTCTTCATTAGGTTTCATGGATGAGTAAACCTTGGACTGGGCCACTAGGTAATTGCAGGGCAGGTGCAGTAAGTCACAAAAGCGGTTATAGACGTCACTTTAATTAAAAAAAAAAAAAAAAAACACTTTGCTAAATGGTTGAAGTAGTCATTGTACAACTTGTATTACAGCATAATTCCTGCCCCCTCGTCTTATCGCAAAACATACCAATTAATGTCAAAATCGCTGGCAGCAGTGCTCATACTACAAAATGTCCAAATTGGGCCCAATTACCTATTTTTTCTTTCGTAATGTGACTCTTTTCTTTTCATAGAGCTCAGGTGTGAAATGGGAGCAGTGTTGCATTTTGTGTTAGCGCTCTCATTCTCTCATATCAATCATTGAAAGTTCAATACGGCAAAGAAGCCTCAGGATGGGGAAAAAAATAATCGCTGCTGTACATATTGCTAACACCCTGGAACTGAGTTGCATCGGAGTGGCTGAGACAAGACAGACAGAAAGATATGGTAATGAAATATTTACAGAAATGTGAGGGGTGTAGTTATTTTTGCGAGACATGCAAACTTCACATTAGGGGCGCTGAGCCGACATTCACTCCTGAGATGTCTGGACTGTGAGTCACATGTCCACTGCAGGCCTCAGTAAAGAAGGAAACCTTGGCATTTTTATAGGCTTGTCATACAGATCCAGTCCCAATCAACTCTTTAAGAGGTGAAGGATGTATATTTTAGCGAGTACATTTGCAAATAAGGCACAGGGTCTATTGTAGAGGTTGGCATGGATTCTATAATTACATATATTAGGGTGGACATTTCACTAAACTTCCATCTTCCAAATTAGGAATCAATTGACCACATTAGAGGTTTTTAATGCAATGAGGGACTCCCATTTCAGTGGCCGTGTCTATTATTAAGTCTATTATTCTGCCCTTTGTGTTTTTGTTCATCGATGACTCCAGAGTACAAAAACAAATTATACAGAAAGAGAGATTAGTTTATCTGATTTGTAGTGTCCCTAAAAAAAGTATTTCATATGCAGTCGCACAACGAAGACAACTTTGTTGACAACACAAAAACAGTCTTGTCAGGCCAGCAATTGGCAACGTAACACACACGCTTACTATCTTGCTGATTTCCCCTCAACAGCGTACATCAATTAGTTTAAAATGTGACACTTTTTCTTACACAAGATCTGTAATGAGCACCTGTCATCATAAAATGAACACTAATGCGCCCTGTTTTTTTCCACCCTGCAGTGCCTGAATGTGAATTGCGTATCAGTACGGCGGGATGCGGGAAAGAAGGGTGGAGGCAATCTAGCGCATATACTATAGCTTACATGTATTGAGGCTGGCAGTAACAGCGGGGATGCTGCAGCCTCAGAGTTACTGTTTCAATGAATATTCATGACTGACGAGAGGCAGAGCGCAGGAGTCGCTTTCGTGGTGACAATTTGAGGTGTTGTTGCAGCAGCTGATGCAAGAAAGCAAGCGCTGCGTATTAGCATTTAGTGTTTCTTCACATCCGACTGTCTAATATTAATGAGGTAATATTCAACAAGGTCTTGGCTTAGAGATCACAGATATTTCCAGATCTTATGTCGTTGTTCAAGATAGCGAAATAGCTGAAGGTTTGTGAAATATCCTTTTACTTCCTGTTTTTTTTTTTACTACTTCAATGTCACCAAGTGTCACAGATTGTCAATTGAATACAGTACAGTAAGTCTTCCTTTTCATTTTATATAGACTAAAATGACAAACCACATATAAACAACCTTGAATAATTCACATTGAAATGTTTTGAGCAGATGGCTTTTCACTCAACAGAGTCAGTGTCAGAGATCAATAAGAAATGTTTTCATCGGATAGGCCAGTATGTTTTATTTGTATCAGCAGAGAGAGACTCAAAATGTTCTTTGTGTCCTTCTCAGGTCAGATTGCATAATTAGCCGGCGTATCCTAGCCCCCTTGGCCTCGCCCGGACATGGACTTCCCCGACGAGCTCCTTCTGGCCGAGTTGAGTCACCTGCAGCTGTACAACGACTCGTTCTTCCAGAACAACTTCAGCAGCGCCTACAATGAGACCGACGCCCTGCTGCCGACGGGAGTGAGGGTCACCATCGTGGTGGTCTACATGATCGTTTGTGTCATCGGCCTGGTGGGGAACTTCCTGGTCATGTACGTCATTATAAGGTAAGAGTAACTCTCTATTGAACAGAGTGTCCAAAGTTGTAAAACAGAGAAGCATCTGCTGTGCAGTGACAGTATAAATTAAACACATTCTGAAACGGTGAGATCATTGTGGCGATATTGAAGGTGACTGGTGAGTTAAGTGGCCTGTTGAAAACAATATTTTGGTCTCGTGCGATTGAAACCTTCTCACAGTAAAAGCTATTTAAATACATTTCCTGCAAATGTACGACCCGCATCGGTGATATCAATCAACTTCACAGTAGTTCAGAATGATTTCACATTTCAGTATTAACACGACAGCTAACATGACAACTCATCGAGAGACATGTCATTTTTCTACAATTCAAAACAATTCTAATGTTCGCTTTTGGAACATTCCACTTGAAATTATCTATGGGATATTGGCATGATGAATGAGGAGGGGGGCATTGAGGCGAGCAAGCCAACACAAGCCAGAGTCAGAAAAAAGACAAATAGAAAAAAAAGCTGTAACATTTTCCTTGCGGAGGACACACTTCAACACCATAATTCAACCTCTCAATTCATCATACACATCGGCAAGCAGAGCAGACAATTTTCCGGGTGTCCTGTCCCACGTTGTAAACACAATGTTGTGCACATTGGCACCCGTGACTCGTTTAATCAAATAAATCGTGGCGTTTAAATACAGCGGTTAGCACTTTTACACCTGTGCCATCTGTTCGAGTGAGCTGACATGCAATTTCGAACCTGCTATGTGGTATCGTAGTAAATGAAGCCCAAAGTAATGTGTTGTCATGACAACAGTGACATAGGAAACTGTGAAGAAACTGTCTAGTGATAAGTTTAAAAATAGCACTTTCAAATAGACTGTTTTTATTTTGTAGTGTCATCTGTCTACGACTAGCCTTCTAATTAGAGTGGGTCTGTAAAGAAAGCTGTGTTGGCAGATGGGGGATGTCACAGAGGCCAAATATAATCTAACCTTTAACCCCAATTTAAATACTGTTCTTACTCATGACCTCAGATTGTCTCTCGTTTTGTTTTAGCAGCATGAGATTTACGTAATGTCGACCAAAGACACTCAGAGGCGTGTCACGATGACTCGGCCGTGATGGAGGGGAGGCGGTAACAGTGGGAGGCGGGAAAAAAAGTGAGAGGCTGATTCATTTTCATAGAGGCCTTGGAATGTCAACAAAGATGATGTCATCCCTTGATGAATCCAAGAAATCCACATTTTGTATGGGACGCAATCACACACCATAATGAAGAATTCTTGAAGGGTTTCCTGTATTCATCCGATCGGTCTACGGTTTCATCCTTCCTCGTCCTCTCAAGTCGCATCTCGTATCTATCATTTTGTTGCCATTGTGAGTAGGGTCATGCATTACAATATCCAGTCAGCCAATATATAAATCCATGAGTCCTGTCAGTCGCATAAAAATGGATTGCTCAAATGTCCTTTATCAATGATCTTAGGTCGTCACTACAGCAGCTTAAACTTGACCCTCTAACTGCAGATGTTCCTCTGCAAAGTGGAGTAGGGTGCTTTGGCCCCATCTTGTGGTGTTGCAGAAAGTGTCGATAAACCCTGTGATAAATTCCATACTTGAATAGTCCAGATTAAAACGAGTACACAAATAGTTTGTCAACGGTAAACTGCAAAAAGGTTCATAATTAGACTCCGAGAGTCAGAACATTTTATGATCGTTGAGCTTTAAGTGACTCATTCCTAATTACCTTATCTTTCTGTTTCCATGACGCCAGCTTCATCGTTTTCTCGGGTGTGGCCATTTTGCCACTTGCTGTCGACTTGCTTGTCAAACCCAGAAAACGGATTAACTGTAAAGTTACAGTCATTAGTAGTTGCAGTTAACAAAGGTCTTATAAGAGTGCGAGTTTGACTTTAGAACAGATTGTTTCGATTCTATTTTATGTGTCCTATTTCTTATTGTATCACATTTCCAATGGGAATATTTATTGTTGAAGAAATTACCAATCGAGCAGCATCCCAAATCCCCGGCTGGTGAAGTTTATAACCTATAAAATTATTGTTTTAGCTAATATGTTTTTGATGACTCGGATGAAAGTCTTGCGAACAGGTCTGTCGGACTGGAAATGCAAAGCAGGCGGTGGGTGTTCAAATCAGCGCTGAATTTGAGTTAATTTCTTCAGGAAGTGAGATTAACTGAAACCTAATAACCAAGATGGTGCTCGTTTCTTGTGTCCACCGCAAGCCGTATGATTGCGCTCAGCTGTCAGGCAGTGTAAAAAACATTTTGAAGCCTCTTCTATTGAAGTTCACAACAACAACAAAGGCTACGAGCAGGCACTCCGACAAGCATCCGTTTCCTCTTGCACTCTTTCCAAAAGAAGTTGCATCTCAGAGAAGAACATAATCAAAGCAAAGCAAGCAGCGGGCAGTGAGCTGGCCCAAGGCCGAAGCTCAAGTTGAAGCCTCTCTGAGCACCCTTCAAGGACTCCTCCAATGTTTCCATGACAACCCAAACATAGAGTTTCCACAAGATACTGTCATGGTTTTGGCCCACATGCAGAACACACTCAGAAGTCAGAAGCGAATTTTAAGTGTTTATTGAAAGATGATGAATTAGTAGAAGGAGGATCAGGGACAGGAGCAACAGAACTGGTCCTTCAAAAGGTGGAGAGAGAGAAGTACCGCCAGGGAGGAATGGTTTCTGCCGGAAGGTAAGCAGGGTAGATGCGGGAGATGGAAGCTCCTTAAAAGCTCCACCTTATTGAGCTTCAGTTGGAAACACCGCTAGGTCCTCAGCCACCCTGCTCACAGACGCCACCTGTGAAAAAGAAGGAGAAACGCCGACAGATACATAGTTGGACTTTATCAGACCTCAGCCTCACTCTGACGATCCTCTCCAAACTGCAAAAAGGACATTAAAACGATGACATTTTACAGTGCTTGATCTGAGCAATGTTTTCTTGCTGCAACAAACTTAATTTTAATTAGGCTGGAATGATTTTACTTGCTGCATTCAGTTTTCAGGCGGTCTTTGGCGCACTAAGAACAAAGGAAAGCCGACCGAACTTGATTGGTGCAGCGGAACCTTTCCTTTTGTTTATTTTTTTCCATCCCTTATTATCTGATTTTAGTCTTTCATCCTTGAGGCCCTCCTCATCTTCTCGTAGCTGTGAGTGTCTGTTAATGATCGCTGTCGACTCACGGCACAAAGCGACATTCACTTGCATTAGGAAACTTATCAGCCAAGCGTAGCTCATTTGCATGTTTTCTAATGATCATGGGAAAAAAAAGCCTGATTCAGAAAACAAGGTGCGACAAATTAGATCTTCTTGTCAAATGGTTCTTCTGGCATAGAAATGGTGGCCTTGATCAATGAGGCATGAACGTCTTTTTTTTCCTCCTCTTCTCGCTCAAGCTAATGTTTACATCGTGTATGTGAATAGCAAGACACTTGCGCATTGAGAAAAAAAAGAAACGTATCGATGTTCCATTCAACTCTGTTTTTATTTACTTGAATGCGATCTCATGACAACACTGACAAGAGTTTACCCCAACTCTTAACCAAAGTCAACTCGTATAGGTTCAAGCTTACCTGTGAGTAATTTGCTAAATCGATGCCGAGATATAATGTCGTCAAGTTTGACCCTGAACATCACAGGTACAAAACTTTGCAAAGCATGGAAATAAATGACACTGATGAGCAGCATTATCATCTTTCTACTGTAAGGGCAATTTTTTCTTTGAGCTTTATTATATTACCAACAAAAAGCAATTTAATTTCCATTTTAGTTTGCAAACCCACATTTAACTCTTACCAAATTCATCAGTTAGCATCTGTACAGTAGTTGCCATAAAATTCCAAATTGTTCTCTTATTTATATGTTAACTAGCAACATTGGGGGAAACTGGCAGGGTAAGTTGGACATATCTAAATTTGCCACAACCCCAAAAAAGATGGGATTGTTGCAGGTGGGGCACACAATTTATTTTCACTGGTAGCAGATGCTGAGCTTGGTTGGGCACTTGGAAATACATACATAAGGTGATGTGTGCAGCCAAGCCTTCTCTGGGTTGTTTTTGTTAGCTAGTTCCCCTAATGAGAGACTCAGGTGGTGAGAGGACAGGAGTAAGACAGAATGTTTTTGGCGATGATGCTAGTGTTTTTTTTCCAAACTAAAACAGCAAACTGCCCCCATTAAGAGCGTCATATATGCTTGGCACACAGGCCATGGGGGAGCCAATGCTGATGGTGATGCAGGAAGAAATGGTCGAGTGGATCCCGACATGTCTTTGGTCAGGAAATCCAGGAATCGCGTGGGTTCTTTTCGTCTGCTGGGGAGCGTCCTCAAGGCCGAGGAAGGATTTATTGAGGGCATCTGGATTCTTTGAGCATAAGAGTTTGAGCTCCGTTCTTGCTTTTTATACCCTGAAGGCAGCATCCCTAGCCTTCAACAGTGCTCTCATCTCTGCTTGGATCGTAGGGAACTAATGGTGTCGTGAAGCTCCCTTTGCCCTTCTCTTAATTTTAGCGTGAGCATGAGCTTTGGAAACTGTGAACACTGCTGGGGTAAAAAGCAGTGAATCTGCAAGGCAAGTAGTGTAGCCGGCATTTAACGGTCTAATGCTCAATTTCCTCAGAGCAATGGCTCCATTTAAGTCCATCAACCTTTCTCGCTACAAACTCCACTACTGCATTTCTTCCCCAAACGGGCATCAGAGCTGCCACAAAACAGCTGTATTCCCTCGATTTCAAAGGATGAGTCAGACATATTGTTTCGGTCAAACAAAGCACGGAACGAGTCTCGCTGGAGCTGTGTCCCAAACTCAGACAGAGGAAGTCCATTTTATTGTCCAGTGAGTGAACGTTGGTCAAGAAGAGTGATGGTATCAGTGCTTTGCTAATCATCCGGCAGCTTTTGATGTCGACCATCTCAGTAACCGCACACTGCCGAGAATACTTTTCAAGATAGATGTAATAGTTGTCATTTACCTCTCTCTCTCAATTAGTTGTAGTTCATTGACCTGGCACTAAAATCGAATTCAAAGTCATCGTAAAGGGACTTAATCCCGTCAGCTCAAGAAGCTGCACCACAGGGGCGCCCCCATTTTTGAATTACATAACATAATTGGTCATTTTCCGCTGAGGAAATTGAAGGTGCCTGTAAAGTGAAGGAACACTTTGGGGGCGTTTGATCATGCAAGTGTTGACAGATGAGTTCCTGCTCTAGCTGATTATCCAAAATGGCACCCAATAGCCAATATTCAACAACAGATGTTCTAAACCATTTGACAAACAGCACACACCTTCAAGTCAGGTTTCCCTCGGCTGAATGTGTAAAAAATGTGCGCTGAACAAGAACCGCGTTGGAGGTGAGCTGAGAGAGAAATTTATTTTACCGCCGGGGGATGAGGAGAGGTAAGGTGCGATGCTGTGCTTTAATTGCCACTATCCCGTGACACAAAGGTCACATGTTCAGTCACATCGGCTCCTTTCTCTCTCGAGATGATCCAACAAACTCCCATGGATGCTCCCCGTGGGGCTGCTCCAATTCTTGTGCAGCTCGACAAAGAAATGGGCTGCTGGTGGGTGACAAACATCTTGGCTCTTGCCTCCCAGGGAGAAGAAAGCTGTTAAATGATCGCAGTGTGTGTGACATGTTAGCCCCAAGACAGCTGTCGAGGCCACTTCACTCTCACCACTCTTTTCCATTTGGTGGAGATTTGAGCAGTGCTAAAAAGTCTGTCAAATTATTATTCATTTATGTATTTTTATGTATACATGTGCCTAGTTGTCTTTGTCCCAGTCAACGATAGCCAACTAATCTTTGTCATCTACCGTATTTTCCAGAATATAAGCCGCTATTTTTTGCACAAGCTTTTTTAATGTATACATGTGCCTTGTCGTCTTTCTCCCAGTCAACGATAGCCAACCAATCTTTGTCATCTACCGTAATTTCCGGACTATAAATTTTGGGCTCTGCGTCTTATCTATGGATTTTCATGATTTTTAGGATATTTTAAAATGAGTTGCTTTGGTAAATGAGGACATTTTATTTGAAACACCTGTGATTTATAGTATATATAGGAAAAAAACCTGCTGGCGTGGCTTATATGCAGGTGCAGTCTATAGTGCAGAAATTACGTTATTCACAATTCTGAATTATGTTTGTGCACTGATGCAGTTGGGGAGGAAAGTGCTTTGTCTTTCTATGTGTGCACATAGGCAGCCATGCGAGGTACCCGCCATCTCATCGGAGATTAGGGGCTCAGTGTCATGTTCAAGGACACTTGGAGATGGGGACTGGAGGAGCACTCTTGCACCTTAACACTTTTTATGTGTGTGTGTGTGTAGAAACATTGAAAGTAATTTGACTAAGATCAGTCTTTGAGCACTAAACCGATGTTGTTAATTATGTGACCAGTTGAATGACGTTTTGATGTAGGTTAGCGTGTTGCCTTTCCAGACTGTAAATGAAAATGAGCCGGTGCATATCTAATAGGCACCCATCCCACCTTTGATATAAAATTCAGTCAAGTGTGGAGTAGCTATCGCCACGCCAGTAGTGAATAAAACTGCATGTCCATAAATAATGTCAGCGTAACCCAAAACCATTTGAAAGATACGAGTTGTAAATGTAAGTTTATGGTTGAAACAGATGCCTCAATATTTGTGTGACTCAATACTGACAATTTTTTAACACGAAATGTTTTTGTAGTTAATTTAAAGTTTCATAATTTGGTACTGTGTCCTTCTGTGTGTTTGCAGCCTTCATAAATACGTGACCGACGCTTTGTTAGACTTGACATCAGTACGTCACAAAAAAAAACTCCATCTGATCATGTGAATGGTTTACTGAGACTCTTGAAGGAGAGTGTTGATTTGGTGTCATCAAGGGGGGTTGTGATAACCGCGCACAAGCGAGCGCTCCCTGAATTGGGTTTGCGGCTGTCATCAAGAGGACACCGTATGAAAGGTCTTAAGGTCTTTACAAGCTGTCTGAAAAGAGTGCGGAGGTAATCTGTAATAAGAAAGGAAATGGTTTATTGTAAAGGATTAAGAAGAAGCAAAAGCTTTTCAGACACTTGCTATCAAACACAGCCGAAGCAGCTATTGGTCACATGGGATTGGGAAAATCTGACGGTGTATATGTAGATGACACCTTCCTTGGTTTCGGTAATTCAGAAGAATCAATAAATCATTTAGTTTGTATGACAGCCCTTAGTTGTCTTAATTGTTCATCTTAAGGTTTGCGCACGGCTTGAATGCTGGTTTTCTGTTAGAATTTGTTCAAGGTCGACATTTGCCAACAGTGCTAATAGTCCTCAACGGTTTTTCTTTTGTCCAATTTTTTTTTTTTCTGACACGAAAAAATGTTTGCAACTGTTCAGGAACGCTGGTTGAAGAACATCACTTACATGCGCAAACACTTGTAGCTCAGTGAGATACGGCAGTAGCAAAACCATTCGGCCATTTGTTAAGATGTCCTTGGTAATTGTCTCCTGTGTTTTGCTTCTTAGAATCCTGAAACGGCAAACTCAGTTTATTATGTTTTCTTTTCATACAATACAGTGCAGGTTTTTTTCATGTAGCGCAGGAGCTGTAACAAAGTGCTTTATATATTTCAATGGCGACAACCACAAAGACAGTGAAAACAGTCAATTCAACCACAAATGAAGTATTAATATTAGAATATAGTTGGAGAACAATAACAATAAAGTCACCTTTATATAATGTGACCAAATAATCCGTGCTAAAGAATCTCCGTTTGCAATTGTTAGATTCAAAGAAAACACTTTAATTCTGCTAATGCAGTGCTGTGTTTAAAATGAAAGTCCGAAAAAGTTAACAGAGCCTCTGACAGTATATTTCCTGTTCATGCAGTGACAAGCCAACACAGCGCTGACTGCGGCGTGTGAATAATTCAAAGTGATGATGAATATTTGAAAGTGAACAGCACGCCGGATGAAAGAGTCATCAGATTACAGATTCCCTTCATCCTGGTTCCTCCTTCCAACTTTAATGGAGAGAAGAGGAAACGCGAGATTAGGCGAGAAGATTGACTCGGAAAGGTGCAAATGAGGAACTTGTGGTTGAGGAAAGTTTCGATCCCAATAGGACAAGGGATGGTGCAGTGAATTTACAAGCACAGCAGCTGCAAAACTACTTTTAAGATCTTGTCCCTAATTATTGGCTTGAAAGTGCATTTTTTATGGCCAAGAACCCACAGGCAATGATGGATTGTACCAATGATTTTTCTTTATTGTTCTTCGTGGTAAGTTCTGAGAGCCACAGTGCTCTCATGTCCTGACTGACCCTCTCCACTTTGAGTAGAAATTTGGCTTTGAAGCTTGCTGATGTCTTGTGCCAAGTGCAAATAGGGAGTTGAGTCCCAATTTAATTTGTTTGGTGGTTGATTCATTACTCAGTATGATTACGCAATCAATCAAAGATCTATTCAATTTAATAAGTCATAAATTTGCCCTTGATGGACAAAACGATTTGAATGAGATTGGCCCACTTCAAACAACTTTCTTTGGATATTACTTGGTGGTTATGTTTTGGAGATATGAACAAAACCCCTCCAGTAGTTATTGTTGGAATGCTTCTTCCATCACTCATGTTAATACCACTTGAAAAGGGCCAAGTCGGTCCAGTGATACCAGGACCTGCTAGTTCAGAGTGATGCTTGAAATGAATTTCAAGGTCTGATTAAAATGCCCCCATTTCCCCACCATAAACAGCAGACAGCGCACCTTTGCGAATTTTAATCCCGCGTCAACATCATCCTTCTATTTGTCATGCAGATGACTAAAGCAATTTATGTCTGCGTGTGTTATGTCCATAGGTACACAAAGATGAAGACGGCTACCAATATCTACATCTTCAATCTGGCTCTGGCTGACTCTTTATTCCTTGCCACTTTACCATTCCAGGTAAGCGAATGATCGAAATGAACAATTTAATGCTTCAGGCTGTTTAATGTCACTCCCTGACTCGCAACAACAACAACAAAAAACTATTTCTGTCATTTATTTAGCGGCGTTTTTATGCTCAAATCAATGAATATTTCAACACATTTAGTGAAACCACACATGTAGACAAAAAATACACCGCTGCTCATGGGCATATATTTTATTTATACCGTACATAGAATTACAAATTATATTGTTGGTTATTGAGGACTGATCTTCTCTTCATATCTACCCATTTGTGTCCATTATACTGCTCCCAGGTGGCCAAGAGCAGCTCAATGTCCATTGAGTTGGAGCAACAAAAAAAAATGCAGCAATTTCTTTACAGTATCTTTAATAATGTCTTTATTTTTTGTTTTTTAAAGTACAATATAATTGAGTCAAAGCTTTGTAAAAACACATTACCTAGAATTTGTATTGATTTCGGGGCTAGGCTACAACAGATTAATGGCATTTCTATTCATTTTAATGGGCAAGATGATTTGCGATACACGTATTTTGAGTCACGTGCATGGTCACAAAATGAATTAAACTTTTATCTCAAACTTAGGCTGAGAACTTTGAACTTGTCGACCAGAATATACTGCTCATATTTCTTTGTTCCAGCGTAAAACGTTCCTACTTGGTCAACTGCCATGAAACGTTAATGTCTTTTAACATTCACACTATTGATTGGAATATTGTTACAATACTATAATAATCTAATATATATACAAGTTATGTGTGCAATCTTGCTAACAACAACAATCAGTGATTTTTTTGCCTCGTGTCATCAAGGCCAAATAATTGTTTACATATTTAATTAATGTGCAAATGAAGTCTAATCAGCGTAAGGATCAAAACAGTGCCAGAGAAAGGTGAAGCGCTTTCACGCTCCACTCGACTGAATCATGAACTCTCCATGGAAGCGCTTGAGTGTAGACGGGACCCCCACATCCTCATGGTTTTAATTTGGGAATGTTTCCAGGGTACCGACGTGTTTCTGGGCTTCTGGCCGTTTGGCAACGCCTTGTGCAAGGCGGTCGTATCCATCGACTATTACAACATGTTCACCAGCACCTTCACGCTGACAGTGATGAGCATGGACAGGTACGTGGCGGTCTGCCACCCCGTCAAAGCTCTGGACATGAGGACACCTCACAAGGCCAAGGTAAAATGTGTGCTTGGCATAACAAAATTGTGATGAAGCACCTTGCTCTTTTTTAGCCAGTTTGACTATGCATGAAAAGAATAATCCAGTGCGATACTTCGATCTGGCATCAAAGAATCAAGCCTCAACGTGTTGTTGTTGTTTTTGTTATCTGAGTATGACTTCCTTTTGCTGTCAGCGCTCTCTTTTGGAGCACAACACCATCACTCCCATTCAGACAATCTAGCGTGGGCGTTTTCCATTGACTTATCAGACAATTATAATTGAGCCCTCTGTCTAGCTCCTTTGCAAACTAATTACGTGTCATTTTTGGTCAGGTGGTGAATATCTGTGTGTGGGTGTTGGCGTCAGCCTTTGGAGTTCCGGCCATGGTAATGGGCAACGTTGAGGAGGAGCAAGAACATAATAGTGAGTGACTAGCTCATTGTATTTACACGGAATTTGTTCCATGTGCACCACACATGTGAGCTGGGATGTATTCATCTCGGATTAATATGCAAAACTGTGGCGAAACACTGCCACATAGCATTTATATTTCATTATCCATTAGCGACGAAAATTCATGGGAACAAAATGGCTCGAAGCTATCTTTCAGCAGGACCCTGAGGGGCTGCAGTATGGGTGAACTTGTTTCCAAATGTGCTTGCTCTCGCTTTTTACAGCTTTTTATGGCATCGCATCTCACTAATGGGCTCGACACATACAATTTATGAACAATCAAGTTATTTGCCAGCAAAATGTCTCGTCACTGTGGATGTTAAGAATTCTCGCATTGTGGCATTTAAACAACATCTGGCACGATTTGTCTTATGTACAAAACTCAATTTTGACTGTGCAGTTAATCATTGGATGACATTTATTTACTTCCTGTAATGGCAATGAGTGACAGATGTTAATTACAAGTGACATTTATTTGATAGGAGATTTTTGGCTAAAAGTGGAGTTAGATGCACATGATGTGTCCATTTATTGGTCCACGCAGAACTGAATGGGTAACTTCCTCACATTAGAAAGTGTGTTTCATTCTTAGTTCAATAATACAATGCTGGTGGAAGTGGAATAAAATTTCCCCTACTTAAATTTTCACATTATCACTGATGATGCAATTGAGAATGAATATATGAATAAAACAAAAATCAGACATAGGCAATGCAAATGCAGACTAAGACGACAGTAGTAAATAGTAGTAAAAAAAAATAAAAAATCAAGTATAATGATGAAAAGACTCAGATGAGCGCCATTGGTGAGTCATCATTTGCCACATAAACACACGCGTAATACGTTTCCACATGTGACACTTTAATCTGAGTCAGTTTATCTGTTCTTTGATTGCCTCTAAAAGGAGTTGTACAGTTCAATCATGTCAGCCGCAACGGTTTTAGAGCCGCACCCCTACTTCCCTCCCTCCCTTGATGCGCCGCTGAACTCCATTTCATTTAATGAGATGTCTATTAGCGCAACGCACAATCACTCCACTCCAGTTAAACTTTACTGCCGCTGCTTCTCCTTTTCCACCGCCACAGCGAGACTCTTAAGAGAACATCATTGTGAACTTTGTACTTGATTTCTGCAAATATTTGTTTTGCTTTCATCACTTCCTGGATATCATGAGTAACTTTTCTATGCTGCGAACAAAGCTTTTTTACATTCTCTATAAATTGCTACATGACCTAATACTGTACTAAATTGGGGGAGGCGCCAATTGATACGTGCATGCGTGCGTGCGTGCGTGGTGTTGTTGATAATGCTATGCTGCTCTGCATGAAGCCCCATTTACCCAGAGGAGGTCTTGTTTTGCCAGCAGGCCCGCTGACAAAGTGGCTGGCTGCCCGTAATTTGTGGTCGCGCCACCTGCCGAGCTATATTGTCTTTTTTAATAAATCAGATAACATTAATCCACATGCTTGACTTTTGTTTTACTATCTTTTAAAATTTGTTTTTACTGGGTTAAGCTGTACTAAATCATTACTTTGACAACTTAGCAGGCAAACAACATGACAAGCCGGGAAGTCATTGTTCCACAATCGCGGTTTCGTGAAATAAAATGCACACATACACCAGTCTTGCTTAACACACTCAATGCTAGAAAAACTAGAGATGATAATAAGGAGGGGCTCAAGACAGAGCCCTGGGGGACACCAGAACTAACGGGAGAAGGATTGGAGTTGACTTGACTTGAACAATTTTTTGGGGACATAATGAGTGCGCCCATACAGACTGAACCATTGAATGGGTGTGTGTATTCAGGAGAATGGTATGAGAAATGGTATGAAAAGCTGCTTTCAGATCAATTCATTGAGTCTGGGATTTTGTGCGCGTGTGCTAAATGAAACTTTTGCAGCTTCTAGATTAGATTCAGTAAACTGCATTTTGTTATTGATTACAAATGCAAAATGCAAATTTCACATGCAGCAAGTCAAGCGAGTAATAATCATAGTCAGAATCCTGTAGCTTCACCATACAGTGGCTGTTACCATGGCAACTATAGCTCATCTAACTTTAAAAGGCAATCTGTGAATATTTACTGATTTACATGGTCCCTTGATAATGATTTTTTATTAATAATTAATTAATTATTATTCGTTAATCATAATTTGAATTTTTGAGTCAAAATAGTCAATAATTAATTAATTGATACATTGTCTATTGATTAATTGCTGCGCTTCTAAATGCAGCTAAAACGTTTAAGTGCCTTCTTGAGACTCAATGGAATGAATGTTGACCAGAGAATTTGTGGTTCTGCATCGATCCAGTTTCAGCCTGCAGCAACCTTGAGTGTTGTTATTAGTGGACTCTAGGAATTATTTTCTTTTGACCACATCATCTTTTATGTCCTACGTGTTCTCCTTCCACATTACATTTCTGCCTTGTTTTATTTTATCTTTACCTCCCTTTTCCCGCTGTCGCTTCTTTCCATCATCACAATTTGTGCCCACAAAAGAGAAGCTTGAGCCTTGACTCTCAGGCCAAAATGCACTCTTGCAACTATGGCAATGTAACACCACCATTGGTGGAAGAGATGGCGTGGAAGTGGACAATTAACATTTGAGAAGGTGAGACATTCACAAAGAATGATTGCCACTAAAAGCTATCGAGTGAATGACCTTTTCTTCTGCTGGTATTAAACATCCTGCATTAAAAGCGGGTGTAGCTGATGATTAAAAACTAAATGATTAAATGAGAAAACTACACTGCACTTATTCATTATGTGCAGGGAATGTGTTTTAAAAAATCTGTTTCAGCGGAAAAAAAAAACATAGATCCAGAGTATGTTCCCAATTCTACTGGATGCTTGATCAACATAAGTAGTACCGTATTTTCCGGACTATAAGGCGCACCTAAAAACCTAACATTTTCTCATAAGCCGACAGTGCGCCTTATAGTCCGGTGCGCCTTATAGTCCGGTGCGCCTTAAATATGGACCAAATTCCTAAATTTAAACTGTTCCGAAGCCTTTTGTCATGAAATCAATCATAAGTGGCCTGCTGAGACTATGAATCATGAATCAAAAAGACTATAGATCATTATTTTGTGATTATAAAGTCATTTGTTGCATTTGAAGTTGAATTAAAGTTGGATTAAATATCTGACGTGATGCATTAATGGTGCACCTTATAGTATGGTACGCCTTATATAAGGACAAAGTTTTAAGATGGGCCATTCATTGAAGGTGTGCCTTATAGTCCGGTGCGCCTTATAGCCCGGTAAATACGGTACACTAATCCATTTTTAAAAATGTATTTCTTGTTATCAGCTTGAGCACATGCTTGCAGTTGCACATTATTGAAGTCAGTTCATCGACTGCTCAAAATTCTGTCAAATGTGCTAAAGATATTGAGATGCGGCACGTAGTGGAAGGAAGCACCGCTCAATGCCAAAGTGCGTTTCCACAGCGCCAGCCACAAAGGCTTGAATGTGAAAAACGTCAATCTGTTATACTATATACATATACATAACTGTCACATTTGCATTCCGCTTTGATCCAGATGCAGTCTTGATTCGGCTGACCTCCTTTTAGCTTTGGAGATTTGAGATGGTAGATAGTTAGTTACGCAGTTATTGATTTCACAGGTGACAAATGCCTCGGTTAAGGTCTGCTGTGTCTGCGTGTCACTCTTCTATTTCTCCTTATCAGTCTGTCGTCTCAGACACATTAGTCTCAGACTGCAGCCTCTAATTAAAAGCAATAAAGCGGGCGTCACGTCTTCTGTCACGCTCCCTCGACGCACACGTCACCTTTTTGTCTCGTCAAGTGCCATTACACATGCATATATTCTCATCCCTTTCTTTTGCTCTGCCTTTTAATATTAGCATGGCTTCCTAATCACATTGGGTTATTTGCATGTTTCATGCGCTCACAATGTATGCAAATAACGCCCACATATTCTGCATGACAAAGAAGGTTTTGATTGTGTTTATGAGGCAATATTTGTTGCACAATCAATTGCATCAAAGCACACACGTGGCATGTTTCAACTCTAAAAAGGCTGCTCAAAAGTCTCCAAAAGGTTCCAGTTTTGTGTCTGTCTTTGGCTGATTTTGAGCGAGTCCTATGAATTTATGATCCCCCTCCCCCACATCTGTTTTCATCTTTCGTGAATCTAGGCGTCGAATGCATCGTCGTCCTCCCTGAGCCGCGAAGTCACTGGGATCCCGTCTTTGGCACTTGCGTGTTCCTCTTCTCCTTCCTCATTCCCGTGGCCATCATCAGTGTTTGCTACAGCCTGATGGTCAAGCGCCTTCGCAGTGTCCGTATCCTGTCGGGCTCGAAGGAGAAGGACCGCAACCTAAGACGCATCACCAGGATGGTTCTGGTGGTGGTTGCCGTGTTTGTGGTGTGCTGGACTCCCATCCAGATCATGGTCCTGGCCCAGTCGTTGGGCTTCAACCTGAGCAGCTTGTCCACCTTGGTCCTGATGCACTTCTGCATTGCTCTGGGCTATGTCAACAGTAGCCTCAACCCCGTTCTCTACGCCTTCCTGGATGAGAACTTCAAGCGCTGCTTCCGTGAGTTCTGCCAACCTTCGCCGTTCCGTCTCGACACCCAGCAATCGGGCCGCATGAGGAGCATCGCCCGGGAGGTGGCGGCCGCTTACAGCTGCAAGGCCGACGGCGGGGGACCCGGCGGTGGGACTCCCAATCCCGCGTGACTAGGCGTGGAGTTGCCCCTGGTGGGGGTGGATCCCCCGCAGAGGGGAGAGATGCCAGGGACGGGGAACTCCAACACAGAACTGACTCAGATCACAGCTCTCTAGCGGCGCGAGCCCCCCCACCCCCCAACTATACGACTTGCCTGGGGTGGGGGGGAGTCTGACGAGGATGATGGTACGGAAGGTAAAAGAATCTGAGAACTCCAGTTTGGCAGTCTGTACGACTGGAAAACGGGACGGGGTGGTAAAAACGAGAATGGAATTGACACTCTGGCTGATAAACCCTCGATGAGGTTTATTTTTAAAACCAATTCCCTTGCCAACAAGACCCGCTGATTGCGCGTCTCGTCATCCAGACAAAGACCGGACCTGTAAGGAGAAGATGTTCAAACCACTAATTTGGTGCTTTTAAGAAGATTGTATATTGACAGAATTGCTTTGGGCTTGTGAAAGGAAGGATGAACATGATGGTTTATTGTATCTTTTGAGGTCATTGTATCAGGCCATCGGGATGTATAAATTCCCTTTCCTTAATCACGAATGGGTCCACTCGATTCATGTGATCAAGCCTTAAACAGAGAATTTCAATTGGTGGTTTTGAATATATGCGTGCATGTCATAAGATATGATTTCTCAAGACCTGTGCTGGGTCGTATGAATGTGATTTTGCTTAGACGTTGAAGCAACTCCTATGCTGCATTCCAGAAAACTGGGAATTCCAAGGTTTCAAATCTCCCTCTAGGAAAAGTGCAATGAAACGCTGATAGAAAACCAAAGTGGGGGAATTGATTGAAATGTAATGTAAAAAGCTATGTAACCTCGTTGTTTGTTTTAATTGCTTCTACTTGATATTGTTATTAATAGCAACCTGTCCAACACGGAATTTGGTGTTAAGATATGTTGCTATGTTCTTTCTGCATGCGGTCATTTGGTAAAATATATAGATATTTAAAACAAAAAAAAAACATGTTACTCAGTTTTGTGCTCTCTGTTGTTGCCTTTTGTTCATATTTAATTTTGGAATCCTTGTTTCTGCAATGCAGCATAAGCCTGCACAAGCATGGCGCTTGTAACTGAACTCACAATTTGGCTCTTTTTTTTGTCACAAGAGGCATGAATGATACAAGATCAGCATCCTCGCAGGTGCTTTGTGAATGGAGGTGCCGTGTTGCGGTTGGACAGGTCAAGGGTCACTTTTGAGGGTCGGGGTCTCGTTGAAGAGCAACCGGAGAAGGGGATCGCCATGCTCCAATCCCACTCCAAGGGGACTAAGGGGCTCACTGTCACTTTTCTCAGTGTCTTAAAGCTGACATTAACCCTGAAACAGAAACCACAAGGTGTCATTGTGATGCTGCACATTTTTAGTAGATTTATATATCGACCCTCCTTTCTTTTAATACTGATTAGGGCTTTAGTGCGAGAGGTGAGCTGCACCTTCCGCAGATGTGTTTTCAGTATTCATGTATAATCACCTTTTTAATCATGCTAATAGCTTTTAGCCACCTGATAGCCTACAGGGCTCATATATGTGGTTGATTGCTTGACAGATGTGATGTAAGAAAATGTTCCCAAGTACTTGTTGTATTGAATCACTGTCACGTCTCTAAGGCTGGAAACACCTCAACCAATTTCAATTGAACGCCATCCGATTTCAAATCTATTTGCGCGTATGTTTCAAGTGACACATTCAATCTGTTTTCATGTTTATAGAGCACAAGAAATTACTGACGTGCTGAGATGCCCAATGTTCAAATTTACAGCAGTTGTTATTGTATTTCTATTTGTGTTGTTTGAACACACAAAGGTGAAAGTGTCCTCAGAACTGGCAGTTTACGCTGCACTCGTATTGATTGACATATAGGTGATGTGTGTCAAATCTATACGTACATCTAATTTTGAATTGAGCATATCATAAATGTGATACATCTGAATTTGGGAGCAAACTATGGAAATTGTGTTACTTGTAGTTTAAAACCAGCCCAGGAGACAGACAGACAGACAGACAGACAGACATTAGCTTGAGACAGACACAATTGGACACAATCTGACAATTAATTATTCCCAATCCCCAGATGACTAAACCCTTGGTAAACATCGAATTGATTTAAGAAAAATGATTTAAAATAATTTATGGTTTAGATTTAAACTTGCACAAGTCTGTCTCAAGGTTAACAATCTCCTTTCATCTGTACTTGTGTCACCTGTTGTTCCTCTTGTTGTGTTTGGTGCATTTATTTATTTATTTATTTATTGCATTGAGTTTGGAGAGGAGCATACACTTGCCTTAAGTATTGGAATACTGAAAATGTTGTTTTAATGCTGTTAGTTTAAATTATTCTGTAGACTAAAAAGATCAATAGGATAGTGGAGAAAAAAAGTCATGTTCTGAAGTTGAACTTAAATGTTTAATGAGTTCAAACACAGATCTTATAGAACATACTGTTGGGAGGAGTCTTTTTCCGAGTGTATCACACTGGCCCATGGAGGAATCCCACGCGGTTGCAGGGATGAGCAGCATCCATCGGTGTCGCCATGGCAACAGTCAGGACTCAGTGGACACAATAGTGTGTTAAGCTTTCATGAAAAATAAAAAAAAAATTGAAAAGATATTTTTATAAAAAAAAACAGAAACATCACTGAGTTAAAGTTGGTGTGTTTTGGCTGACTCATTCTTTTGCATGAAACTCCAGGTAACCATGGCAACAATGCAGTTCTACCACTGGATGAAAATGAGTATTAAACCATCCACAGCCATACGCCTGATTAGAAACTTGAAGATGATCGCATAACACAAAAATATAATCTGACAATAGTGGTGTGGCATTTTATCTCAAATCAAAGGCATCACGTCGGCACTTTTTCAAAGTGTTATTTGTCCTTGAAGGTCACTGTTCTGTAGCATAATGTTCTTTTTGTTGTTGTTGTCGTTGTTGTTGTGCAAAAAAAAAGCTAAAGAGAACAATGATACCAAGAGGGTGCACACACTGCCTTGTCAGTGCAGAGTGAGTGCGCATTTAACTGCCTGTTCAATCCTTGTAAATATTTCGTACCAGCTGTGTAAAAGTATTAACTCGGCTCTGACCATCATTTACCTCTGATTTCTTGTTTCTCTGTGTTCTCAGTGTGTAGAAGAAAAAAAAAAAAGAAATATATATGTATAGTATATATATGCCTCTCCGAGCAGGATGGGGCATTTAAGTGCACCTGATTCCTCTCATCCGTTTACATTTTGCAGACCACGTGAATGTTGAGCCAATAACTGTTGAAATTCCAAATGTAAGAAGAAAAATATATAATGTTGATGTTGCTATTTGACAATTGCTCTGAAAATGTTGTGTTGCTTCTGCTGTGTTTTTGCTGTGCAGGAGACGTGGTATATGTTTAAATCTCATCGGATTGGAGAAATGACAGTAAAAGGGTTTTTAGGGCTCAAGCTTTTAAAGCTATCCCTGCGTGAAACCGCATGTGTCAAAGTTGTTTGTGTCACATGAACTCCAGGCACAGAAAGGTGGCTACTCAATGCTAGCTGATTTTTGATCAAAAACATGGAGAATTTATTTGCTGAAGCTTAAACTGTATACTGTATATATTTTTTGCACATGACGTTAATAAAGAGATTTATGTTGAAGAACGCAAATCTATGAGGGAGTGTTTCTCTACGCTGGAATCCTCACATCTCGGAATTCAATATTTTTCAGGAAATTAAACAAAAAAGAATCAGGTGACGTGTACAATACAGTAGCCTATATAACAGGCGGGCAGATAGACAGACAGACAGACAGACAGACAGACAGACAGACAGACAGACAGATAGATAGATCTTTCCAAAGTTCTTTCATAATGAGCCAATAATAATAATTTTTCTGAGGACATTTTTGAAGAGGAAATTAAAATTCCAATAAGAGTTATGTCTTTAAATGTGAATGATGAATAAAATCACCTGTGGGTAAAACATAATAGAAAATTTTCAAAGGATAATTAACAGTGACTTTCCTTTAAAAAAAAATACAATAAAATAACCCTCCCACCTTTTCAGAGGGCTCCTGGTGTCAGTTGTGAAAGAAAGTGAGGATCTAAAAATGTTACAGCTCTGAAAGTCAACACAATGGACTTTTGTGAGGTCACAACATAATTGTATCCCGTGGCAGCTTATTAAATCCTATCAAATACCACAGTGTTGTTTTAGAATGCAAAACACGGAATTCATCACTTGGGGTGTTAGTGGCTATTCAAACAAAGCTCTTTTTCAATCAACTTTATTTATTTGTATAGCACCTTATTCAACGTGACTGACAACAAGACCCCCATTTAAAAAATAAAAACATGCCTAAAAACAAGGCACAAGTGACCAGAGAGCGGACTTTGGTGAGGGGGCGTCCCCACTAGGGGCCAAGTCCAGCCTCCAGGGACTCTACCACAGGGCAATCCCAACCCAGGGAGACGGAGGAGTCCCCCATCTGCTGAGTCTGGACCTCCTCCATCATCTCTACAGGCAGAGCTAAACTCAGCTCCCCAGGGAGATCATTGCAATGAAAAGAATATAAAATATAATACAAAGGTAAAAATAAATAGGTGAGAGCAAAAGTCATCAAACGATCAAATCAGCCAAATTCTAAACTAAGAAAGTCTTGGGCTGAGAATATCAACGTTCTCTTCTGGCCCTGAGTCATTCGGGCAGGCCATTTCACAAGCGTGGGCCGAAGAATTGGAAATCTGCCTCCGCTGCTGGGTTTTGGTTCTAACTTCTGCTAAGAGGACAGCACCAGTGGACTTGGCATCTGCCAAATCCAATAAATAAGAGACATTACGAGTTTTATAAATCAACAAGAGAACCTGGAAAGAGAACCTGTATAAAAAGAGGAGCATATCATTTTCAGCTTAATGACATGAATTATTGATTACCCATGTTTTTGAATTGTTCAAATGGATTGCGGTTCTATACCGTTAAATTCATATTTGCACAAACGAAAATGCATGCTTGGATGCAAACACCGTTGGGATGAATTATTGGGGAAACTGGGGACAGTTGTTGAATTTAAAATTACTACAATCAGGTAAAAGGAATCATTTGAGTCATCTCACACAAGCTTTAGGCTTTACTCGTGCAAAAATGCATAAAGCAGACAGAACAAACGCAACAGAAAATAAAATTTGGAGCCAGGAATGTTTTCTGTTAAGTCAAATTGCCTAGTCAATCGTAAAATTTCACTCCTTGTATTTGAGATTATAGATGCTCTTTCAGGTTGAACGTAGAACACTGAAGAGCAAACATTCCGACCTCAGACATTTGCCGACATCTTGGAGATTGTCTTCCCAGGAGAGCAGAAGCTATTATGATTGCAAAACGGGAGCAACTATCTAGTCTCTTTACAACCTGGGCTTTTGTCAAAACAGTAATTAGTGTTTCATCATTTGTCATGTTCTAAGAACAAAATGTTAAACATGTCTTAAATGTGATGGAAGGTGTGAGAGCAAGAAGCGGATAAATGGACTAATAGAGTATGCAGTTTTGTTTCTATGGAAACCTCTGAATAATCCAACACAAAAGCTGTCTAAATTAGAAAACTGGATTTGTATAAAGCTCAGTAATATTAATACAATGTGTTTGTTATTAATGTCTGATGATATCCCGCTATAAAACATCTGTAGCTAAGGAGCTATGCTGTGCTGACATGATTTAAAAAGAAAAAAAAAAGCACTGTTGCTGTTCCCCATTAAGTTGTTCCGCTTTAGATGGACATCAACAACTCTAATAGCGACAAGGTCTTCCAACAATATTGACGCATCCGCCCTCAACAAATCTCCACAGCTGCACCGTGAACCTGCGTGACCTCCATTAAAAAGAGAAGGGCATCAGCGGTGGATGGGAGAAATTTTTGTTTCTTTTTATGACGAGACTGTTACATCTAATCGCAAATTCTCCTGAAGCAAATACGGAAGGTACAATTTCAACAAAACATGATTTTGAATCTTCCTAACCTAAAATACTATTTGAAAAAAAAAAGTGAAAATAACAACTTTTGAGCCCTTGAGCTAGGCTAATTTTTTTTTTCAGTTCTATCACCATGTCACCTCGCATTAGCTTTCCAGCCTCACCAGACTTTCTGTGCCAGATGACTTTGGATGAACGGCCATGAGTTATATTGCGTGGGAACATACAAACTATGTATGGACTTGAGCTGAGATTTACACCCGAGGACTCTCGATTATGAGGCGGGCGCACATACTCATAACTCACAGTGCAGCCGGTCTATAACCAGGGAAAAGAAATAAACAGTGCAGCTAAACTGAATCATCCATACTGCATACGGAATAGCCGAACATAAATACTGTTATAAAGTTAAAACCTGACAAGACACAGTGTGTTTATCCTTTTCCGACCAGAGTTACAGTAGTCCAAAAAACCCCAAAAAGAGTCCCTCTGCTCTGCGGTTATGCTTCTTGAAATCAATGCCACCCCTGAAGGTCACCACAGTTACCTCCAAACCCAATTAAGAAGCCATTTGTGCACTGAACATGTGAGCTGAGCCACATACCTACGTGGGAAGACTAACAACAATGCAATTATACGAAATGCTTTGGCCACATCATTTGCCCTCAGACGCTCAAGGATGCTATTACTGAGGCGGTTCCAATTGCGTTCAGAATGACAGCACGCTTGTTTATTCAAATGAGGCATGATGGCCAGCCGGCTTTTTTGCAATACTGGCCACAACATTTCGGCACAAAAATTAAAATGCTTACAGAGATGAGGTTGCTCATTGCAGAACTGCACTGCATTATAATTGTCTTTACATACTTTTTAAAAACTATTAGACAAATAAAGCCTCAATGGCTAAGAAGTATTGATCATCAGCAAAATATTAACAATTTATTGGGATTTCAATAACATGTCAGGGATATCATCGTCATCTTGAACAAAAATATCCATAGACTTTTCAAATTAAGGCCAAGTCATTTAAATTCACCTCATAAGAATGAATAAAGGCTGGTTCCGAAGCTGAAGTTCCTGTTTAAAATAAAACTGAACGAATACACTTGTTCTTATTATAACAGATATACGTAACATCTTTCGAGGAAGAAAATCATGCTATCAGGGTGTGACGTAAGCAGCGAAAGAGGCGACGTCATCACGACACCAAGACAGACGTCACGATTGCAACAAAGTAGGATGTCGAATATTACGTGTAGTTTGTTGTGACGTCAGCCGGATGATGTCAGAAAAACGATGTCATCTAAGTATTACTGCTACTTTTGAAGACTTTTGAAAGGGCGCGGGGTGATTTACTTAGGGTGACCAGACGTTCACTTTACATTCGAGACCTAAAAAAAAAAAACTTTCGGGGTGGATTTCAAAATTCGATCGCCTTCGCGCACTCCAGCGCTCTCCCCAACAGCCCAGAAGAGCCAAGAAGACGTGAGCAGGACGCGCACACAGTCGCTTGCTAAGGACCGTAAAATCTGAATCTTTGATCAAACTACCATAAAACGTGGTGTTTCATGTTACCCAATAACTTGATATACTGCATCCAAAAATCAAATTTAGAGATTGTGTAGTACATGGGCTAATTAACAATATCTTGTATAACCTATAAAAACAGCTGAGCAACTTGTATAGTCGCGAAATGCATCTCCAGTGTATTTTCTAGACTGTCAAAATATGTCAAAATAAGCGGACATCTGTTTTCAGCACATTGTGTTCCATTATTTTTAAACGAGTGGTCTCAACAACACACCATCCAGAGGATAAGTCAAGATTATTCGCACTGAAAGGTCTTGGCTCCTTACAAATTTTGCCTGCTTGATCCTCTCCAAGAGAAGCCCGTGCATGTCTCCGCTCTTCATCCTGCTCCTCATCCTCGCTGAGGCATGGAGCTTTACAGCTCCCAGGGACAAGCCAAACGTGTTTGCACAAAAAGCCTGTCCAGCGATCCTGATCTTCTTCAACACTGCCTACCAGGCGGGGGCAACGGTGGAGTTGCCCTGCCACTGCAAACCTGAAGAAGTGAGTCATTTCATGTTGATCATTCTTTAACAATTATTCAGTAATATTTGAGCATACATTTGAACCATTGCTTGCGTCTCAGGTCCAGTCAGTGGTTTGGTTCTTCAGGGAGCACCACTCTTACACAGAAGACACCAGAGCCCTGTGCGATAACAATGGGACCAAGTTGCTGGACTCCACTCAAATCACCCACAGCAGCGACCTGCGAAGTCGCTTCTCAATTCGTCTCTTCAGTCTGCTGATCTTTCGAACGGCTGTGGAGGACTCGGGTATTTATATCTGCGGGTCGGCCCAGGGGGACTACTTCTATGCTTACGATCTTGACATCCAAGAGGTTCAGGAGCTCAGCTTCGCGTCACGGTATGAAGTCGTGTTAGATGTGATAACATTGATCACAAAACAGTGGTAATCAAATGATCCTTCTTGACTGATCTAGGTTCTCCTTTGTTCCTTCCAGGCTGACTCCTGAAAATAAGAGCAACTCTGTTGAAGAATTCAGAGGAAAACGTTCTGGTTTGCTGCTCTACCAAATTTTCACCACTTTCCATCCGTGGTCACAATGCGACCGCTGTGGCGTGCAGGGTGAGCAGGTCCGAGTCGGGCTCTGCTACATCCGCTCACGTTACCTGCACGTGCGATTCAAGCGATTCAACCAGTCGATAGCATCCTGCGGCTCAGGGGCGGTACCACAGGCATTCTTCGGTCAACTGAAGCATAGCGGAGCCAGACTGGAGTTCAGAGACTGTAATGTGACTTGTCCAATTGAAGCTCCTCCCACTTCCAAAGTGGGTAAAAAGACAGGACTCAAGAAAGGACAGTTGATTCAACGGAGTAGGTTGGTGGAATATATTTTGGAATATCCGGTAAACTGTGGGGAACAAAATGATATGCTTAAAAGAAAAAAAAAACTGACTCCTCAATTTCTCCTCCCTCTGTGTTGCAGTTCTGATGACATGAAGGAACCGGCAATAAAGGTTTCTTACCTAAACCATCCAGCAGAGCAAATCCTAACCCTTGGCTGCCCGGGGGCTCAGACATACATGGCGGTAGCGTGGGACAAAGGATCTGAGCCCATTTATCGCTCGCAGACTACGACAGAGGGCACGTTTCCGAGGATTCGTATTGATGCTGGACATCATCTGGTCTTCACCCCTGCTCAAATTGAGGATTCGGGTACGGAATATTTTTGAAAGCTCTATGTCTTGACTTGGAAAGTTTTTCTTTCTTTGCACAGCTACTTTTTACTTTGAATATCCTGTGTGTAGTTTGCATGCTCTCCCCGTGCTTTGAGTGCAGAGCACTCCGGCCGGCTTCATCCTCCAGCTCCAAACCGTGAATTCTGAATTGTCCATAGATCCAAAATGTGAGTGTTAATGGTTGTTTGTCAAAATGTCCCCTGTGACCAGTCCAGAGTGTGCGCAACTGTTTGCCTAAAGCCAGCTGGGACAATAGGCTAAAAAAGATGGGTGCATTTTTGTTTGCGTCAAATGAACCGCTTTTACAGACTTTTTACTTTTCAGGTGTTTTCTACTGCTGGCTGGAGGGACGCCGTGTGGCTGAGATAAAGCTGCTGGTCTACCCCCATTTTGGGGCGCATATGCCCGTCACATCAAATCCAGACTTGCCCTCGGCCTTGAGAATCATTTTGAAATCATATGGCGCTATGACGGCAGCCTTTTGTCTACTCATCTCCCTTCGAGGATGCATAAGATACCAGCGGAGGAAGACGATTAGGTGACACATTATTGTTAACATTTATTTGTACTCAATCAATATTAGGCTCTGCAAACTGGTACAGTGTGGCTAGCGACACCTTCCAATTGGTCCACATTCATTGCCTCAAGCACTTGATTCCAAGAGCTTGAACCTTCTCCACCTTAACTCCTTTCCAACACTCTTCCTTCCTTGTCTCTCCAATGCATAACACAACCTCCAGGTTCTCTACCACCTGTGCCCTCCTCTCACTGCAGATCATGATGTCATCTGCAAAAGACTTCTGTCTGACTTTATCTGTCATCTTATCTTCGAAAAAATAAATGCCTCGCAGCTGATTCTATTCAAAAAATACAACAGCAAAGACCCCCAAAAAATAATTCCTATCAGCTGTTGTGTTTTCAATTCATAAAGATATATATAGAAGATCCTCAATAATTGTTTTTGACATACCCTGCCCTCCATAATAATTGGAACCCGTGGTTATCACAAATGTATTTTTTTTTTCATTTAAATAATGCATTTCCAAAACAGAAAAAAACTAAATCAACCAGCAAACAGTTTTTCTTGTCACAAAGAAATTCTGGACATAAAGCAAAACTGTTTTGACTTAAACTCAACTTTATTCATCACTTGGGATGGCTCCCTCAGGAAATCCTGGTTCTAGTAGCTCATACAGGCTCCTCTGAGCCATGATGATGGTGTGCAGAATGTAGCTGGCATTGTCCATAACGTCCCGCCCGCAGTTTGTGCCCTCGACTCTGCAATCCCAAGGGATGACTAAAGTTGAGTCTAAGTCTGACCGACCCCTGGAATTCTGGGCGTCATTTTGACTTTGATAACCCCAACGTTGTCGCAAGATACTCATGTTCAATGCACATGAATAGTGTTATTAAAATAACACTATTAATAATTAACAATAATTATTATAACTTGCCTTTAGAAAAAGGAATATGGCTCTGCGTGAAGCTGCACCTGAGCGGGTGGAAGATGTGGAAGAGGTTGCTGATGAACCAGGGACGTTCATGTCTACCATTGACCTAAGTCATTCTTGCAAGAAGGCTTACGACCAGGCCACAGGCATGATATCCGTAAGGGATTCATATAATATCTACATGCATATTTATTTGGATAGCAATACTGGTTTTATTTGTATTTTTTAATGCACAATAGAGGGTAACTTTATTTTTGTTTTTATAGGAGCTAGAAAATCGCATGAAAGAGCTAGATGCCGAATTAACACATTTTAAGGAGAGTCTAGGCCTGACTCTAACAAGACCGCCATTTTCAATTGAAATGAATATGGATGAAGAAAAGGCAAGTAAAAGGCAAGTAAATGTCTTTTGTTACTAAAATGCAATGCCATGAGATTACATGTGAATAATTACTGTATTATGTATTTTCACAATGATTTAATTTATGGTAATGTGTTGTTTTGCTTCTATTCATTTACACGTTGTACACTGTTAACAAAAATTCTCTTTTTGTACAGAAACTGATGTAGTCGTCTTTCAAAAGTGACATGTATGATGTCATAGACTGCAAGCGATTTAAGTATGTTGATGGATGGATACCAGCAGCTATATCACCAAGAGCTCTTCATCACTTTCATCATGATGCGGAAGATGAACACTCCACTCTAGGACCTTGCAGAAAGGTTTCGTATGAGCAAGGCTACCATCCACGATATTATCGTGAAAAACATCTTCATGACGTTTTCTTTCTGGGTATGATAGTCAGGAAGATTCCATTGCTACTCAATTGTAAATCTTCTATGCTGGCTACATTTGGAGACTTCAACTACTCTAAACCACTGTTTGTCCAAAAAAAAAAAAAAAAAAAACCTATTGTTTAACTGACATTTTTGCATGTACCTAACACCATAACATCGGCATGGAAAATAGTACGCCGCGTCTATGGTGATGTACGCGTAACTGATTATTTTATCCTGCCACCTGACACTGCATGTAAATGGGCCAAAGTGGTGAGTAATAAAATGGGCCAAAGTGGTGAGTAATAATGCATGTTTGCTTCCTGATGATAATAATGCTTTTTGAAGGAAAATTTGTACCTAAATGATTCAAATGGGGACTTTTTATTGTGTTTGCACTTGTCAGGAGGAAGACACAACACCTTGTTCAATGTTTATAAAAGCCAGTGATTTATTAATGCTGTGAGAGTGCACTGTGGTCAAATGCCAGTTTGGTAACATTAGCAAATGAATGAGCCAATTTAACCGTGTATTGATTCAATAAATGCCCTGTCACATTTAAAAAACACCAAGTTTGTTAAACCTGTGTGTAAACGCACAAAGCCAGGGCTTTGTGCCGGTCCGTGGGTCATTTGGTACCGGGCCCCACAGAAAAAATATATCAATAAATGTAGCGTCTGCAAAGAAAACTAACCGGTCCGTGAAAATATTTCTGACACATAACTGCTCCATGGCGCAAAAACCCATAGAGAACATTTCTGAACAAATTTCTGTAGGGCCCCTGAATCAGGGGTGTCAAACTCATTTTTTTCGCGGGCCGCATTGTAGTCATAGCTTCTTTCGGAGGGCCGTTATGACTGTCAACCCAAATAAATGTATGAGCACCTCATATACAGTAAAAGCTACAAAACAAACTGACAAATAACTCGTTTTCAAATCAGATGAGTAAAAACTGGTCAAATATTAAAAAAAAAGATATTATTAAAAGTGAAGACAATTTGCAATTCTAGTAATGACACGAATTTGATGCACAATTTGTCTTCGCGGGCCACATAAAATGATGTGGCAGGTTGTATCTTCCCCCCGGGCCTTGAGTTTGAGACCTGTGCCCTAAATTAAAGATGATCCGTAATAACAAAAGTGAATGTTGGGATCCAAGTGCAAACTGGCAAGAAGGTTAGGGTGGAGATGTTCTTTCCAAGTAACAAAGGCAAATCTGTCTTATAAGCCATCCCACAAGAGTCCCAAGGCCAAACATTTGTTGTAAAAAAAAACGCTCTGTTTAAAAACGTGACTGTTTTCTCCCGCTTACACGCACACAGAATGGAATTACCCTCGTTAATGAGCAAACCCTACCAAGCCAATGAGACTCGAGTAATGTGCATCGAACGATGCGGTGTCACATCCTCGGTACGGTGGTTAAGCGTGTTGTCGCGTGGGCAGGCTAATGTCACGGCCGTGTTTAAATTCAGCCTGCGTCACGCTGCAGCAAGGTCATTTGCACCAAGGTTGCCAGACGCTGCGTCTCATTCTTTGCAAAGAGCGAAATGTGGATCTATAAATCTCAATGCAATACACACACAGGCCACTTTTTTAGGTCCACGACTTAATCAATGGCAACTACAGCCGTATTTATTGAAGTAATATTGTAGGATTTGAGTTTAGAAGTGTACTGCCTTTACAATGATAATATGTTCCGTTTTGATTGACAGATTAGACGTCAGCCCTGATTAAAATAACCATTTGGAATAGATTAGACCTCCCGCATATGGCAGGGAAAAAAAATGCTCCATGGCCATGCGCTCGATCAAATGACAATATACAGTCCTCTGATAGTTAGCATGGTTAGCAAGCGGAATGGACTGGCAGAAGTTCTCGCCGAACTTTTCAATAGAGGTATGATTTGCCCAAACTTACAATTTGAAGTTTTGCGGCATATCAGGAAAAGTATTTTCATTAACAGGTTGCCCTTTTCTCAAACTAGAAATACCAATTTCTTCTGAGAGAATGCTCAGAGATGATGTCACTGAAGCTAAATGTCAAGGAAGTGAGTTGTGGACTAATGCGTGATAATAAATCCAACCTTTTCAAGGAAATGGGCTGCGGATATCCTCATAACGACCGATGTCTGTTGAACTACAGATTTTTTCAGACTATTAATTGCAAATTGATTTGAATTCTACTAGTTTGCTGCAACTACCTGTTTTTGGCAAGCACAAATCTTTCGCCTGTACATATGAAGGCACCTATGTATTACTGACTTCCTCAACTTTAGTACAATGTTAAAATGTTGCTTGACACAATGCTAATAAGTTGGGGTTTTTTTGTGATACTTTGAACTTGGTACAGATGATTTTCGTTTCCAAACACTGCTTAGCTCAACATCGATACGATATGATACGATTCGATACGTCTTTATTTGTAAAGCGCTTTCACAACAGCTCTTGTCATACCAAATCACTTTACAAAAAAAAAATAACTACATCAACAGAAAACATCATATAAACAGACACACTTCTTTCAGTTAACAATATTTATGAGGACAAAATATGTCATATGCAACTCTACTGGATTCTCATTGAATTCCCATTTCTGTGCAGACATTCAGTCCACGTCGCCCACGTTCATGTTGCGCAACACCCCATGCAGAAGCCATTATGGCCCGTGTAATAGCCATTCATGCCCATTTGAACACAAACAACAGGACAATGAATGGCTTAGCCTTTATTATGACAATTTCCAGCCCATTCAGAAATGACAGCCATTACATTAACGAATTGATCAGAAGAGCTTCTGCAGCCGCATGTGCTGTTAGTCACTCGTGATAGACTATGGCGGCAGATTTAGTGTGTGCATAGTGTAGCTTTTTGCTGACTTGTTTGTTTTTAGCCTTGTGTGCACGCCTGTTGTTTCAAGTGTTCACTAAAAACATTTTTTTAAATCATACACATTACCTTTCCTCGTGATAACATACCAAAGCTGAATCAGCAACTCATACAAGTATTCTGGTCACCCAAAATTGGAGCTCACACAGATGTTGCCAGGTCTGTCACGCTCTTGTCACACCATTTAGCGTGGTAACAAGAAAGAGTCCTGCTGCGCACCAGAGGAGACTTGCGGGACACCATCATTGTCGAGATCAACGCCACGCTGACGTGACCAGGTTCCTGGCCATGTGCTCAGCCCCGCGTCCAATGATGTTACCCACACTCCAGGTGGCCAAGCCTTCTTTTGTCCCAGTGCAATGATAAAATACACATCTTATAGTGTGTGCATGTGTGTGTGTTAGCCATTTGTTTTAAGACCATTTTGCAGCATCACCTCCACATTACTGACCACCATATTTTGGTGAGCACCATTCAGAGGGGATTTACTTCAGGTCATTTCATTTCCTCAGCTGTAATGTTAATCCTTTCTGGATCAGCCATTTCAAACACCTATGAACACAAGCTGCAGCAGTATGGACGCATAACCAACAAAATACTTTTGTCAGTTTTGTCAATGGGTTTTGAAGGGCTCGAACCCTAGCACGAAGTAAGCTGTGATTGGCTTCAACACATCCGAGAAGTGGTGTAGAAGATGGAGGAATTGATGGTTTTGAATTGTCAGAATACGAGCGACGTGTTTGTAGGTTGCAAAATATGTTCTTGGACATATCCAAGTATTTAAAACAAATATGTATTGTGGGAAATTGACTTTGTGTTGTTTGTATGCAAATAGTTTGGTCTCTACACGCCCATCAACCGTGAAATTAAACAACAAAATATGTTTGTATGTCTTAGCAATTTTCTATTAAAGTGGAAAATTATACCAATTCTCTATACCAATTCTATACCAATTCGTTTAAATACTTATATGTTGATTCACATTATAAGCAAAGCGTGTTTAACAACCTGATGGGTGGTTTACGGCACTTTAACAATAAAAAAAAACTCGTAAATTGCTTTAAAATATGATGCGACGTCTTAATTCACAGAGTAACAGGTTCCTAAATAACTACGTACCTTTTGTGCCCCCAAGCGGCGATAGGTGGACTTGCATGGCCCTTCAACAGGTGCCTGCACACGGTTTCCCATCGCCAATCTCAAACCATTTGGTTGGTTACTCTGTCGGAGTAACATGACTGACCTTTAAGAAGCAGCATGGTGCCACAGGAGTGTGTAAGATTGTGAGATTCAAGCTTAGAATCTCAGAACTGCGTCGTGCAAACCACTGTTTCGCATTATGAGTGCTGATCGAGTTCCACTTGAGTTCTCCAACGGGGGGCGCTAGAGAGGGATGGCGAAAGACGCATGTGTGTGCGTGTGTATATGTGTGTATATGTGTGCGTGTGTACGTGTGCGTGTATTTGGATGGAGTAATGCTTTTCTTGTTACGTCCCAAGCTCCATTTTTACTTTCACTCTCCTTGACGTGTGGCGCCCCCTCATGTCTGTCTGTCTGTCTGTCTGTCTGTCTGTCTGTCTGTCTGTCTGTCTGTCTGTCATTATTTGTCAACACAAATGGAGTACAGTAATGTATTTTATATACGCGTGCGTGCTGTGCGTGCGTGCGTGCGCGTGTGTGCTTTGCATAGTTGGAGCTTTTGTCAGCTGTTAATTCAATGTATATAGATAGTCACACAAGCCACGCGAGATTATTATTATTATTATTATTATTATTATTATTATTATTATTATTATTATTATTATTTCTGTGGTTGTTGTCAAACCTTGTTAAACCGAATGATTGCACTACATAATTTTGTGTTTGAAATTCAGAGGCTTGATAACAGCAGTTACTTTTCAATGCGTTGTTGCAGTCTGACAAACATTTAGAATTTAAATATAGTATGTAAGAAGTTGCGCGAACTTGGGGCCCTTGTGCTTGAAGCGACAAGACGGGACTTGGTGCGCATGCGCTCGAATCATTCCCTGGCTACCCTGTCTTCTTGAAGGTCTCTCTCTCGCTCTCGCTCTCTCGCTCTCTCTCGCTCGCTTGCTCTCTCGCTCTCTCTCTCTCTCTGTCACACGCACACGCGTACACTGTCTCTCTTTCTTTGGGTGGGAAAAACCCGAGCAGGAGCCTGCGGAAGAGAACGCGAAAAAGGCGGATGTGCCTCCGAACGCGCCGCGGATGCCGCCCTCCGGACCTCCTTAATGCCCAAATTGTAAGTATGTGATCGGTAGAGAGGCGAGCGAGCGCTACGGGGAGGGCAGGCATGGAGCGAGCAGTGGGGGCCGGAACGGGCCCCCGGCCGGGGTGGGGGGCGCGGTGGTTTCGTATAATAATGCTGCGGTGTGTGGCGCGTGGACGTAAAGGTCGCGCGTTCAAGTGATTCCTCGCCCACTTTTTGCTTCCTTGATTATTTTCGAGAAAGGCGGGCGCAATGGCAACCCAAAGCAGCTTTGTGGACTTTTTCCGTCTTTCTCCAGGTGTTGTCATTGAATATGTTGATGTTGCATGGACAAACCGCACACAAGAGAAAGGCTTCTTAAGTTGACACGCTGGTTAAGTGGCGGAGCTGGTGACGTTCATGCAGATGTTCCAGTCAAACTAGCATGAAGGATTTCTCAATGTTGTGCCCAACTTTACTTGGAATCTATGACGTGTTTGCTGTTCGTTGTATCACTGACACCTGATTCGGATATGTACAGGAAGAAGATTACTGCACAGGTACTAACTCGTGCAGTAGTTATCAAAAGGCATTGTAAGGAAAGGATGATCAAGAAAACTAAAACTGGATTGCATTTGCAGTCATATCACACGTGGTTTTGAGAAATCAATTTATCACCAACTAATCTTGAAATGCCATTTTTTTTCATACCCCATGTCTGGTGTGACGTCAGGGAAGGAACTGGAGACAATTTGTTGATTATCACTTTATTAGAATGAGGAAATTAGTAAATGGGTTGCTTGCTTGCAGTGCCGGGAGAACTTTACGAAGGTGTTACCGGTGACTAGCTGTCATTTGTGAGAGCTCAATACATTAAAAAAAAAAAAAGGCTGATGTAGGCTTTATTTCTACAATCATACAGAAGGTTTGATGTATGCTGCTGTCAGATTTATGAATGAAATATGACATCCCCCCCCATATCCACGCTGCTCAAACTCTGTCTACCTGCACCAAAATTGAAAAAAATAAACATCACCTCAGCCAAAACTTAGACCTAATTTGCATGATTGTGAAGTTTAGTTTTTAGTCTCCAAATTGCCAGGTGCACGTGTAAAAGAAAAGAAAATGCCTTCCTGCCCTCCACCGGAATGCCCAGCATGGCCCAGTAGAGGCGTCTGCCAATTCGCTGCCATGCTAAATGGGAGGGGGGGAATGAAGACATGTCAGTTTTTATGCCAAACCACAACTGAGCTGTGTACGAATCTTGAGCCCTTCAGTATATCTACTACACAACCCCAAATTTCAACAGGTGAGGCAACAAATATTTGGAAGCCCATAACTTGGGGCAAAAGTTTTCCAATATGTTGAGAAACCCCCTCTGGAACTAGCTTCACTGTAAAATTGACACCACTCACGTTGACATCTGAGGTTAACAGCGTTCAAACTTGATGAGTAATGGGTTGTTTTTACCTGTGCTGTTCGGTAACTTGCACTACAGGTGGTCTCTATGTCATATTGTGACAACACTTTTGTTGTATGACAGACGAGTCTGGCGTACTCTTCATGTTGTAGTGTTCAAACTAATTTGGAATGTCTTAAGGCATTATGTGGTTAAGAGGGACAAGTAGGGCCATAACAAATAGCAAAGGACTACAAATTAATAACACCTGATAATAAGTAACTTGCAGATCTCATTTATTCTCATCTTCTGTTCTGAGTGTCACCAGACTGCTGTCATGTTTGATTCTGTTTCATTCTGTACAAGAGTCATGAATTTATTCTCGTACACATGTCAAATTGAATTGGTGGATTGAAGCCTGGCGGCTCGGTGGGGGGCACTGGGTAGCACGTCCGCCTCACAGTTAGGACGGTGCGCGTTCGATTCCACCTCCGGCCCTCCCTGTGTGGAGTTTGCATGTTCTCCCTGTGTCCGCGTGGGTTTTCTCCGGGCACTCTGGTTTCCTCCCACATCCTTAAAACATGCTTGGTAGGCCGATTGAGCACTCCAAATTCCCCTAGGTGTGAGTGCGAGTGCGAGTGATTGTGCATCTCTATGTGCCCTGCGATTGGCTGGCAACCGGTTCAGGGTGTCCCCCGCCTACTGCCCGATGACAGCTGGGATAGGCTCCGGCATGCCCGCGACCCCCATGGGGACAAAGCGGTACAGAAAATGGATAGATGGATGGATTTAAGCCTCAGGACTGCCCAGGCCTTCCTTTTCTGAGCATGCTATACTAAAATTTGATTAACCCCCCATACTAAAAATATCCAAATTAATATCTTAATTTGCGGCTGATGAATACAGGGACACACACTTCTCGTTGCATTGGAGAGCAAAAGAGTTGGCAGATCCTGAAATCTAGTCCCAAATTCATTTACTTATCTGAACATACAGTGATACAGGATGCATGCTGTACTATCAACATTTTATGACAATATGATTGAAATTGCACTGTCACCATGTTTTCGCTCACAAAATGTGAAGACTTACAGTTTATTGATGTATGTAGAAAGATAATGAATGGGTACATTTGTGAGCGTTTAACATTTTAAATGTCTCATTGGTCAATTCATTATCATCCACATGCAACGTTTTCCATTTTTACAGAAAGTCTAAAAAGACTAAGTTGAAATACACTCATAGGTTTTGCATTGCAGTTTGAAAGTCCAACTTAACAGTCATTAAAACACAGAATCACAGAAGAAAGAGAATAATTTTTACTTTTCATAACAAACAACTTTTTTTAAAGCACTGTTAAAGTGTAGTTTTTGACTTTATAGTAACCTTGGTGGTTGATGACATGTTTATATATAAACTGACGCTGAGGCTCACAGCGGTGGCCTGCTTTTTGTACAGAAGTCCAAAAAGTAAGCAAGATGACTGACAGGATAGGGAACGAAGCACCGCGACTGAATGTTGATGTGTAAAAAAAAAAAAAACATGCATGGAAATGACCATTTATCACAAGGGTGTCAAACACGTTTTTGTCACGGGCCATATCGTTGCTATGGTTTCCCTCGAACGGCCATTATGTCTGTGAACCCATAGAAATGTATAATCACACATGTAAGCAATATAATCATGGATAAATGAATTCTACAAATATTTTTCAATTTAAGGGGGGGGGGTCAGTAACCAAAAATATTGTAATATTTCATCTTAGTGAAGACGATTTGCAAGGAACATGAAGTTGGCCATCACGGGCCACATAAAAATATGTCATGGCCCGGAGCTGACCCTCACACCTTGAGTTTGGCACCTGTGATTTATCGAGTCCAAAAAAACGATTGTGTCCATTTTCACTCTTCAAGCATCTCTTTTTTTTTTTTTTTTTTTTTTTTTTTTTTTTTAGCACCTGATACTATGCTCTCCTCTTCTGTCCGCCTTATGTTGAATGCCTCACATTCTATGTTGTGGTCTAAACTTGGGCTTTTCACAAGGTTTGTTGTGTTGCCACAACTTCGGCCGTTTATGGAGCTGAAATAGCTCTACGCGTGACTCAGAATACACTCTGTCATTATCTTGACTGATTGCGGCGACTAAAAAGCTAGCTGGCTACTGATGCTCGTTATAAAAAAAATTCTGGTGATTGAAACTCAAGTTGCACTAATTATTATGAATCTGGCTACTGTATTTTCCGGACTATAAGGCGCACCTAAAAATCTAAAATTTTCTCAAAAGCCGACAGTGCGCCTTATAGTTCGGTGCGCCTTATATATGGACCAAACTCCTAAATTTAAACTGGCCCCTAGCATTGTGTCATGAAATCAATCATAGGTGGCCCGCTGAAGACTATGAATCAAAAAGACTATGATCATTATTTTGGGATTATAAAGTAATTTGTTGCGTCTGAAGTTGAAATAAAAAAGATAAAATGGAGAATGATTTGATTTGGATTAAAAATCTGACATGATGCATTAATGGTGCACCCTATAGTCCGTGCACCTTGTATATGGACAAAGTTTTAAAATGGGCCATTCATTGAAGGTGCACCTTGTAGTCCGGTGCGCCTTATTGTCCGGAAAATACGGTACTAAAATCCTGTAAAATCCTATTTTACTACTATGTTTATTGTAAGGGCCAGCTTCTCAGATCCATCACCTCAGATCTGGACTTGTGCACTAAAATTGGAAGCACAATTAACACTTAGTTGTTTTCCTGTTTCTGTTGGCACATACTTTTTCTTCCTGAATCTTTCTTTATTGTGCAGGTCACTCACTGCTTCCTCTTTTTCTCACGTTGTTGTCGTCCCTTCCTTCCGGCCTCTTGCGACATCTGTCTCTGCCTTTTTCCACTTGACTTTTGTATTCCTTGTGTCTGTCCGACAACATCTTGGTGTGTGTTTATACAATATTTACTATTTAGCGTGTTGCAGTTTAGAGATTCAAGTTGGAAGTGAAGTTAATCAGCAAATTTGCCACTTATGCAATCCGAGGCATAACGAAGCAGAAACATCATCACAATTTTTTGCTACTTTGACAAGTTTTGTCTGAAAGGCACAGATGGAAAAGTGACACCTCTCAGGTGAATATCGCTATCAAGTGCTTTTGGTATCCTCATCCAAATCGCCCAGTCATCAAACAAGGCTCCAAATAACTTATTTCATTTAAGGAGCAATTTTTCTCATCATTGACTTGATCTGAGGAGCATTTTACTAATTTTGAGGAGCAATTTTTTGCGGGTTAATCCCAGAGACCTGTAAAAAGGGTTTAATAAAAAATGAAAAAATATGAGAATGTATGTAAAATGTCTGACCATAATTATATGACATTATATTATAGAGCTTATTATGGTAAATATAAATACAATGTGTCGCAATTTACAAATTATGCGCTTTGTCAACTAAGCTGCTGGTCAACTAGCAAATCATTTGTGGCAGCCCTAATTGAAAACAATGACACAACATCTGTGTATTTTTTTTTAAGTTCACGTTGATGTCATCACATGTAGGCTAATTGTCTGTTCCAGGAGGTAAATATTTGAATTTTTGTGCTCATTGACAAAGCAACAAACAAATAGTGACAGTTTGTGAAGTTGTCGACATCTCTACCAAACAGGCCGGCATTTCTCTGATATCTAGTTACAATTGGCCACGCCAGGTTTCCTGTAACAAGATGTTCCAGCATTGTTTTTTTTTTCATGTCGACTAACAGACTTGATGAGAGACAAACATTTCGCTAACCCCGATCTCATGCTTTCTGCACGGAAGTCGAGGTAATCACTTGAGGGCGAATTCCGAGAAAAGTGAAGGGTATCACCACAAGAAAGATGCAATTATGATGCTAATAATGTTGCCAAAATATAAGAAACAACTCTTGGTATGATGTACAGATTACAACCATAGTGCTGAAGTTATTTTTAAATTTATAGATCTCTGACCGTGAAGTAATATAATCTTTCTCAAGGCACAATAGTTGAAGATTGTGATTCAACCTAACAAAAGGATCTTTGAGTTTGTTTTAGTAGTGCCACATGTACCCAATAAAAATGATGTACATAATTCTTCTATATTCAGTGGAATCGCTAAAGTTAAACTCCCGTGTGGTTGTTCAATTAAAAATACTGTTTGCCTCAAGTCGAGCAAAATTTTGCAGTTGAAGGTGAAGAAAAAAAAGATGATGAGAGAAGACCAAAGCAGATTCAGCTTGTCACTTGTCGCAGTTACTATGAGACAATATATTTTTGTTTATCTTAATACGGTTTTAACAGGGCTTGACCTGTATTTATAATATATTTACATTTCCATGCTCTTACCTTCTTATGTTTCTGTGTGTGGTCCGAATGGGTGTGAATTTCTAAAGAAGAGGTTCCAGACCAAAAGGGGGATGACATGCATGAGCCTGGTCTGCTAACATCGCTGACGACTCGCACGCTGCCCCAACGGCCGCCCTCACGACATGACGGACATGCTGGTAAACATTTTCCATTTTTTCCCAGTGGCTTGATTTACTCAAAGAAAAGGTAAACATGCCATAAAACAATTAGGATAAACATAGATTTGCAATTGATGGCACGACGCATTTGCTTAAAAAGGGAAAGCAAGAAAAAACTAAAGTATTTCCCAATTGCTTGTCTGGCTGTTTTTACAGTCAAAGCCATGTTTTAACTACTGGGCAGAAGCGACAATCTTGTCAGTCTGCACTGTAGCCATATAAAAAAAAAAAAAAAAAGATGCTAATGGCGCAAACATTCCCATCTCGTGGCAAAAAGTGGTACTGCGAGACATTTGTAATTGGTGGCTATGTGCCTCAGAGCGAAGTGGAAAATATGCGATAACATTGCACAACGGCACTCCAACAAACAACATCACATTACACTTATTAAGCAGGAGGCCATTGTATTGGTTTATATTTATCTTTATCTCTTTTTTATCGTTGCGCTTCAACATTATATTAGCAAAGATACTCATTACATGTTAACTTTAGCAGTATGGTTGCAAAATAAAGGGATATATATATATATATATAAAACCCCTAATATATAGATATATAATGCTGATTAAACCTTTCAGCTAACCCTTAATCGATGAATTGACGCTTCTTGAGCTCTACCACTACAACAGTGAAAGCATTGACTGCCTTGCTTCAAACTTGCTTGGACTGAGTTCTTATTTCAAGCTCTCAGTTTATGGCGGTTTATGTCACAAGACAATACACAGCACGCAGAAATGTTCTCAAGGATGCTGCTGTATATGGAATGACTCAACATAAATGGCACTTTTGACTGCTTGTAATGAGGTGAAATAATTAGATAAGGATGTGGTTTGAGCCAGTAAGACGGTCTGGAACAAAAACGCCTTTAGGCGAAAAATGGGCCTTACTGGGATTGTGGACGTTCAGGAACTGTACTGTTTAAAGTCTGGCGCTCATTTGCAGTTTCTACACGCACCAATAACAAGTCAAGTCTGGTTACTGTTTGTGTACTGCATTACTTTTTGCGCCACTTCTGCAGGAGAACCAAGTGCCAACCCTTAAGTACCAAAGGCAGACAAGCCAAGTATTGTCAGTGCTTCCCAAGCTTTTTTGAGCCAAGAACCCAAAATCTCACAATACCACCAAACAAAAATATCATAAAAAGTAGAAATAAAGAAGCCATGACTTGTTCTGTTCTATAAATGGCAGCAAATGGATAAACGGGTTTATTGTACGAATGGAAGATCATTTAAGAGTTGTCACTATATGCCACTGGCATAGAGACATGAAGAAAGATATATTTGCTAGTTGCTAAAAGAGAAACTATTTCCATTTTTTTGCTCCTTCTATAAATCTCTTAACATGCCACAAGATGTCACCAAAGCCGTGAGAGTAGTAATTAATGTCAAAGTGATACATCTTTACTGAGAGACTAACAGCTTTGTGTGTCGGGGAGGAGCTAAGTTTAGCCTGGGTTGTTAGTGAAAGTTATGGAGAGCCTTTAGCAACATTTGCATGTCCATCTTTATTTTTTTTTTAAATCGAACAAATGCAAAGAAATATGAATTTTTTTGAGATAGTGGAATTTGGTGCATCGATTGGTCAGTTTTTTGCTAATCTGTACCATGCTGAACTATTGTGTTAAAGTGCTTTCACCTTGATCTTATAAACCCCTCATCCTGACATCTGTAGTGTGAGTTTGTGTCAAATTTGGCTTGGAGATATTTCCAAAGAGCGCGGAACAAGTCGAGACTGGAAGCAGCTCGAGCGAGTTGTCGGGGTGCAGATGCCTTGCCTGATTCATCAAGTTTCGCAGTGAAACCAAGAAGTGTCACAATGAACGCCATCCTCTGCACACCTCCCACACCCAGACTCGATTTCCTGTCTGCCATCTCTCAACGCTTTTTACACGCTCCCTTCCTCCTTCACTTAATGAAGACATGTTGGAAGTCTTGGTAGTTTGGCGACAACTGCAAAGAGGTCGTTGTGTTTTGGTGCCGTTCTTCCACATTGATTCATTTCCTCTTTGGTGAGCTCTCCTGATTATTACTCGTATAAGTTTTGACTTGACTCGAAGGCTTACTCTTCATACTGACACAGGTGCACTGAAAAGTTTTCCCTCTCGTGTGTTGTTGAAAGCTTACCGTTCTGATTTTCTTCTCTTCATGTATGATATTGATGAAAATTGACATTTTTCTTACAACTTTCCAGCATGTAGTTAGTTGCAAACATAAAGATGCAGTTTCAGTTATTTGTTAACGGAAGGATTTTTTAAATTACTTTTGTTAGCTTTTGAAATCTTACTGGCTTCAACACTCAAAGGGTGGCGGGGTTGCGGTCTTAAAAGGGCGGTTTACAAAAGACAAAAGAGATTTGAAGAAGAGCCGTAGTGGATATGAAAGCAAATGGCATGGTCAGCAAGTTAGTGTACATGTGTGTACTGTTTGTTTAGCTGACATTGGCGACTACTGGCCTGTCATACATAAAATTTCTATGTCTGTGTGACTGAAAATTGTTTTTTACAACAATGTACGTAAAAGAAAATATTTGTAAAGATTCTGTAAGTCTACTATAGCTGTACCAGTGGGATGTTTTAGTTGAGTTTTTAATTCTGCTTGCATGTAATACATATTAATTAATATTGCTGAGTATTTTTAGCGTGTGCACACAAAGCTTTTAAAGAGGAGAATGGTGTGTGGTGGGGGCAAAGCAGAACTTAAACGACGTCTCCAACATGTTTGGGCAGGTTTTTGCATATGGTCTTCCACTAAAGCTGCTGGCTGAACTTCTGGAGAACACCTGTGCAGGGTTTGAGTGAATGCCAAGAAAAACATTGAAATGTGCTTGAGTTGGGGCCAGGCGATATGGTTAAAAGGTTTATCATGATATAAATATTTCACATCAATCGATATAGAACATCTCCAGGACAATGTGGGCACTTCATTCGTAAGCTTTTACTTTCCGTGGCTCAAGATTACCGTATTTTCCGGACTATGAGGCGCACCTAAAAACCTAAAATTTGCTCAAAAGCCGACAGTGCGCCTTATATATGGACCAAATTCCTAAATTTAAACTGGCCCGAAGCATTGTGTCATGAAATCAATCATAAGTAGCCCGCTGAAGACTATGAATCATGAATCAAAAAGACTATGGATCATTATTTTGTGATTATAAAGTAATTTGTTGCGTCTGAAGTTGAAATAAAAAAGATAAAAGGGAGAATGATTTGATTTGGATTAAAAATCTGACATGATGCATACATGGTGCACCTTATAGTCCGGTGCACCTTATATAAGGACAAAGTTTTAAAATGGGCCATTCATTGAAGGTGCGCCTTAAAATCCGCTGCGCCTTATAGTCCGAAAAATACGGTAAGTCTAAAACTGCAGTTGGCTTTTCAAATAAACACTTAAGTTAAACCACAAATTCCAGCCCGCATGTTGTATTTTACCGTCTGATGTTATGTTTTTTTTCGTCATTGTCATCGATCACATAGCGACTGACGTGCATTTAGTAATGACAATGAAATATGACGCAAATGTGTTTCCTTCCTACTTTGTCTTGATGTGGCAATGTGACAACCTCTGTCCCTCCCATTCATTGAGGCTGATACTTGCACATGAATGCAGGCAAGTGTTGCGATTAACTACCCCAATAAATCGGATTTATATTCGACATCAATGCTTCATTACTTAAGATCTACTTTGTGTGTGTTTGTGAGTGTGTCAAACTGTGAGGAAAGGAGGACAAAACCATTTGGGAAGTTGGGAAACACTCAATATTGAACTTTGCAAGCCACAAAAAGGCACAAATGGGCTATCTATCCATTCATTCACTTCACCGCTTATCTTCATCAGCCGGGCCTGAATGCCAACCCGCTCACAGCTCAAAGTCACAATGAATGAAATATGACTTTAAATGCACACGTCATTAAATGTTATCTTATATTTTTTTGTGGAGCTTCAATGGTTAACCACAATATATTCATGAATGCTGGTTCATTTCAAATGAAAAATTTCCCTGGCATATAATGGAAATTAAAATCATACATTTGAATGTGCTCATAAAATACAAATTTTAAAAGCATCGGTGTGAAAAAAAGTGGTATTAATCGTCCCTAATCAGTTCCCGAGTAGTAGCTCTTAGTTTCCAAAAGGTCGGCAACCCCACTGTGTCGCCAATTGTTCAGTAAAGACTTTTTTCGGTTGCATGGAGAATAAAAAGTAGTGTCAATTTGAGAAGTTATCTATGATATTAAGACGATCACACGCCTGTAACTCATATGTGCATCCATGTAGGTATGTCATTGAGCTTACAAGCAATATTGACAGTGATGGAGTTGAACTGACAATTTTCCTTTTGTGAACAAAAGTGTATGATTACTGAGTCTTTTCTAATGTAATCACACTTAATCCGATTATTTTGCGCAACCCAATGACTGTTACACGCACACACATTTGGTCACTCTGCAAAATTTGGACACAGGAAAGTAGTGCTGTTCTTTCTTCACTGAAAGCTCTTTAAGTTTGACTTATTTGGCTTTTAACTTTGGGAAATGGATCTGATGAAGTCCATTTTCTAGTCGTTATCACCCGAAATGGACTGCTACCCGCAAAGACTCGCACGTACACAGCCCGCCCCCCCAACACACACACACAAGAATCAAACATGATCAGAAAAACCCTTCAACATTTGTGTGTGTGTTTGTATGCGCGTGGTCGCTTGTGCGTGATCACAGCTCAATCACATGATGCATCACACTGACTTTCTCTCACTTCCTCTTCTCAACATGTCTCCTTATTCCTCAACATTTCTTCTTGTTTTCCACTATTAATATGTCTAATATTTTAACCAACGTCAGAATCAAAATCATCTTTATTGTGCCAGGCATATAAAAATATACAAGGAGTCTATCTCAATATACTATCACAAAAATGAATATTTAGGATGTGCAATCTTTATGTTTTGCTTGGGAAAACTAGCATCACTTATTTACAGACTCGCAGTGCAAAACTGGATGTTCAAGAAAAGTCCAAATGTATGACAAGCTCTCTGTTTCTATAGTACACAGGTCCGATCCCGGCCGAGCAAGAGGGTGAGCTGGCCATGGGTGTGGGTCGGAGCGAAACGGCGCCACTGAGCGGGCCGGCGGTGCAAGGCCTGAACACGACGCAGAATTCCCAGCGTCCGAGCACCTGCTGTTTCTGCTGGTGCTGCTGTTGCAGCTGCTCATGGTAGGACACACCGAAAAAAAATTGGGGATGACCGATCAGATATGGATGATGAGATGTTTAAAATGAGCAAGTCATTCTTTTCTTGACTCTTAAAGAATGGCAATGCTTGCGCCCCCTTGTGGGCTATGAAAGAATTACAGATTTAGTTCCATTTGCTTGTAAATTAACTTGAGTTCAATGCATTTGTAGTCAATCATTGAGTTTATTTTTAATTGATTATTTAGATAGAATTTTAATTCATCCTTTTTTTCCAAATTGGACATTGATCAACATTTTTTTTTTCAAATCAGTGATGCAAGTAAACTTTAAAATTGATTTTAAATGATTTTCTCTAGCACATCAGGTTTTATAATAAAGTAAAATCAAAATAAGCTTTTATAGGTCAAACAAAATATGACTATAGGTCAAAAAGATATATATAGGTCAAAAAATATGAAATAAATGAAACAAAAATCCTTTTGTGCTAGAAAAAAACTTTTAAAATAGTACATGGAGAAAGAAGGTTGTGCTTTGTTGTAAAAAAATGTATAAGAAAAATTCTAGCTAAACTGATTTGAAATTTTGGATAAGAATGTGGACACCTGTGCAGTGCATTGCCTTTACTGAGCTGTGGGTTTTGGTTTTTTTTTGTCTGCGGAAATCTCTGTCACACACACACACACCCTGCTGTTAACACAACTGTGCTGGGTGTTGTTAGTGGATGGTGTAGTAACATCCGTGTGTGGTTGTGTGTTAAACGTTTTCGTGTGTGCGCATGAGTATGCTCGTGTGCGTGCGTGTGTGTGTTTGCGTGTGTGCGTGTGTGTTTCCTGTCTGAAAGCCATCTTATCATGTCAGTCTTACCATCAGGAATGAAGATGAAAGGAGGCGTAGGAGGAAGAGGATATCACAAGACAACAAGATGGAATCAATACCAAACTGTGAAGCTTGGTAAGTCCACACTGAACATGGACCAGTTTCTAAAGTACCTTTGTTGATGGCCGAGGAAGAGCCCATTACATTTTGGACCTCTGATCCCGGCCTGTTCATGATCTTTCCCAAACCTTTCAGTGGTATGCTAACTAATAAATGTCTGTTGTTTTTTTTTCATCAGCACCAAACCTTCAGTTGAGGAGATGCAACTCTGGGCCCAGTCCTTCGACAAACTGATGAGGAACCCGGCGGGACGCAATGTTTTTCGGGAGTTTTTACGCACGGAGTACAGTGAGGAGAACATGCTCTTCTGGCTGGCCTGTGAAGACCTCAAACAGGAAATGAACAAGAAAAGCATGGAGGAGAAGGTGCGCTCCATCTACGAGGACTATATTTCCATACTGTCGCCAAAAGAGGTAGGAAAGTCGGACAAACGTGATTGTGACAACCATTTGGAATGTGTTTCACAAAATACTTCATGATGACGTCCTTTTGTTGTGTTGGAAGCAGCCGTGCAAGGCCCAAGCTATGACATTCCCTAAACCATACTTTGTGTTTGGATCATAATGTTTCCTTTCTCCATACTTTGGCCGTTATATTTTGGTCTCATCAGTCCATAAAACTTTATTCCAATGCTTTTGTGACTCATATCTGCACTTTGCAAAATCCAATTTGGCCTTTGATTCTTTGATGTTTATGTTCTTTTTGTTGATGAGTGCAGTGTGGCATGTACAGAATCAAAGGTTCAAAGTCTTTATTGCTGTATTGGCGTTCCATTACTTTTGGAGGAGACTTTCAAGTTAAATAAATTCAAAATTAATAAGTCAATTATGGCTAGCATAGGCGGTCGCACTGGGATGCTCGGCGACAGGTAAAATGGTGTGAATTATAAACAGTGCTTAAAATGTTTATGTGAAAAATATCACATAACCAAATAAACGTTTGAATTTAGAATTTAGTCATTTGTTACTGATAGATTAATTTTCGACAACCAAGACATTTGATGAGGATGTCAGCTGCCCCTCGATATGCCATAGCGCCCCAAACAAAATTCTTTTCACCAGCGTATTTGTTGGCGAATTTTCTTTCATTCTTAAATTTTGTGTATGTTTGCGTGCATGAGCGCTTGCGTGGTTGAATGTGTGTGCGCATGTGCGTACGCGCACAGGAAATAGTAAATAGTTGCTGTCAAGGCTCTCTGGCATCAGAGTCTTTTTATAAACACATTCACACACTCGGCGGTGTCGTAGCCTGCCTGGTTTCTGTCTGCACGCCTGACCTTGCTTTATTGACTGTGTGAGCGTGCACGTGTGTGTGTGTGTCTTTGCTAAATAGGAGCAAAGAGCAAACTTAAGAACATAACATAAGATTAACCAGAAGAGGGTAGTGCCTCTAACTATGTGAATGCTAAATGGATGCATTCATGCTTGATGCACGCTTTAGCGTTTGACTGAGATGTATGGAGATGGCTCTATTTGCCAGTGGTCCCGTTCAGTTGAAGAATTGGGATGGTATATCAGGATTTGTTAGAAAAGATGTTTGGAGCCCCGCATGAGTGATCTTCTATAGCGAGGTTTTTGTTTTTCCGTCCAGGTAAGCCTGGACGCTCGCGTACGAGAGGTGATCAACAGGAAGATGCAGGACCCGACACCTCACACTTTTGAGGATGCCCAGCTGCAGATCTACACATTGATGCACAGGGACTCCTACCCACGATTCCTTTCCTCCAGCATCTACAAGTCGCTCCTTCACGGCAACTCACGTAGTTCCTCCGAGTCCTAGTCCAGCACCATCCACACGCCTCCCCACCAACCATTTCATATGCCGATAAGTGACACCCGCCCTCACCCAAATCGATGCCATGACTGCCAAGACTTTAAATTTTGTGCCAACCGCCCTCTTGCGTACCTCCCTTTTCTCTCCACCTTCTTCTTTCGTCTGCCTTTCCATTCTTTTAATATCCAAAAAATTTCATCAGAGCACATTCAGTCTAACCACGTAACTTTGCCTCTGCTCGAGTTCCTTTCCAGTGCTTATTTTTTTAGAACTGCAACTGGCCACTGATAGTTAGTGATGATGTTTTGTCATCTGAGACACTTTTGGTAATCCAACCAGAGGAATTAAGCTCGATTACAAACCGGCTGAGGCTAAAATGAATGTCCCTATCGTGTGAACAGTAATGAAGCCTAAAGTACCAGCACCAACTACTGAATAATATTAGCGGTAACATATTTAAATCTAGAGTAGCATTATTCAATATGTGCTATGGATAAGTCATTAGCACATTTTCTCCACATTCTTTGTCTGTTTCCTCCTACATTCCAAAACATACACGTTAGGTTCATTGACGACTCAAAATGGTCCGTAGGTGTGAATGGCAGTGTGACTGTTTGTCAATTGGCTGGCGACCAATCCAGGGCGTACGCCGCCTCTCAGCTAAAGTCAGCTAGGACTTGAATGAGGAGGGGCAGTCCCGGACTAAAACCGGGGCCCTAAGCGAGAATGTATTCTCCCCCCCCTTCCAAATGTTTTTGTTCAACAGTAAACACTTAATAGCTGTCAACCCGACTTACATAAATATGAATTAAAAATAACTTTAACAAAATCTAAAGTGAATATGCGCGTGTGCCTTTAACATTTTTTGGATGCCAGGTCATGAATGAGCTCATTGTGTTGTGCAGTGTCATGATTTATGCTTCTGATCGCCGAGTCACTTAAGAACTCGATGAGTGGGGACATCTTAGCGAGCTTTGCTTCTCAAAAGACTCAAACAGGTAGAATTACTGCAGTGCGAAGGGCAATTTAGAGATTTGGATCAAATAAAAATATCATGTAAAAACTACTACTGTTATGATTATAATACTATCTGTTATTATCGACTATGCAAATACTAGCCCACTACTAGCACAACAGTAAGAAAACTAACTTGATTGGGTATAATTTGATTGACTAATTAATAAATAATTGTACTTTAACTCAAATTTGGCTAAAGTTAGTACACACCCACTATCATTTCGATCAATTCAACCTTTTCATCCAATTAAAGTACAGGACGTTGCTGTCAGGAGGGCAGGGGGTCCTTGTACTGTCAAAATCCTGACATTTCAAGAATTTTAAAAAATGCCAGCTTGCTAGAGTTACGTTGCTTCATTCAAGTTGGAATGTACTCGCTCTCGTACACCATTGCCCAAACAACGCCTGTCCTATGTCATGTAAACAAACTCATTCTTAAGATGTATGAGACATGAGCGTTGCAATAAACAAACTAACTAACTCTGTATGTCAGGGTCGGCACTGGGTCATGGAACTTTTTAGTCAATGTGGCTAAAAGTGATTTAAAAAAATTTGAGAGCAATTTTCCATGAAGTCACTTTTTTTTTTTACTTTCAATATTTATCATCTAACATATTTAATTGTATTAAAAAAAACTTTAATTACTTCCTCCCATCTTGTAATGTCTTTTGGAAGCATGTCAACTTATGCTTTGCAAAGGCGGCCCTGAGCACCATAGAGAATAGAGGGATGTGTGTTTGGAATATCATTTAAATCTCAAGCTGTATTTAGGTTCCATGTCTACATTTTATTTCAGCACACAATTATTTCTGTCTATTTAGTCTCATTGGCAGTCCCTCCTTGTCTTTTTCCAATTCACCTGATATTTCGGGCGGCCCGAAAGACTGCAGAAGTTCAATTCCCAAAGCTAGTTAACCAGCCAATCACCTTTAAGATTCACTGAGTGGAGGGCGACCTTGACTCCGCCCACCTACAAGCCTTGTTTGCCTTCTTTCAGGGTTTGTCTTTCTTCCCCTTTGCCAACTGGAAAGCACAGGACCATTTCTCAAAACGGTTTTCTTCTCATTGCTGTGATAGACTCATGATGGATGCTGACTACTGATTTACAAACTCAAACAAGAGACCCCCCCCCCTCAAAATTACAGCAATGGCATTTGACCCATTGTTGATCTGTTGGAATTTATTTCTTTGTGTCTGTCACTTTTCACACTCTGGGATTTTTTTTTTTTTTGATGCAAAAAGAGGTGGTTCCTTTTTGGACTGAATTGATCCAAACATGATGCAACTCTCTCAAACTGCAATAAAAAAAAACTGGAGTTCACACACACACACACACATACACACACACAGTATTTATATCACCATACTTCAGACATGTTATTCTGTGAAACTGACTGTGTTTCTTACAACTAAACTTTTCTTAACAGCCAATGTTCAAATTATATATATATATATATATATATATATATATATATATTTTTTTTTTTTTTTTTTTTCCCTCAAAAACCAGAAGTGGGGTGACGCAGATACACAAGCAATGTATTTATATCATTACTTCGGAGATTCGACTTAGGCGTATTTATTTATTTATAAGTACACTGGAACCTCTTAGGTCGAACACAATCTGTTGTGGGATGCCAGTCAACCTCCAATTCCAAACTAAGTTCACTGCCACCAAACATACTCATATAGAAAGTTTTTATTAAAAAAAAAAAAAAAATCGGCCAATGACAGCTCGTATCTCGAAAAACTCAAGTCGAGTCGAACATATACTATGGCACCACTTTATTCACATTCAAAAATCGTAAGAGACCAATGCCAAAGTTGTAATACATGTAAAAACATTCATTTTCACCAATAACTCACAAATAAGTGTAAATAGAAATGTTAATATGAGTAAAAACAATATCTGCCTTAACTTTTGAAAAACAAGTGTCTCCGTTTGCAAACTGTGTGACACCGGAATCTGGCATGAATTTTAGGCCACTGATTAACATAACTTACAGTGTACAGTATATATTTTTTTTTCTTCTCGTGTTATTCTCCCTCCACTCTGTTTAGGAAACTTCTACTTATGAAATAAGTGTTCAGGAAAAAGCCAAATGAACAATCCACACAGTTGATGTTTATTGAATTGAGATTAATAAAAGGGAAGTCAAGCAATATTACGGCAGTTTGAAACATGTTTTCACCCAAATATGGGCTCAAATTGTGGAATTGTGCAACCCATGGGATGTTCGACTTTAGAGGTTCCATATTTGTGTCGAAACCCCACCAATGTCTCGCTGTTACATGTTGGGAAGTGTCTTGAGATGTCATATACAATAGTTCAATTGTTTTTCAGCAGCCCGAAGGCAAAATTGTTTTGTTTGTAAGTATAGTGATGCAAATACACACGCACACACCAGGGTGGCCTACCTGGTTGCTGCTGCTGACCCCTGCCTCTGTGACTTCTCACCTTTGACCTCACCACTGTTTGCCCCCGGCCCCCTGATTGGGTGCCGGCAGCCTCTGGGCACAACTGTGGTTGGTGGATTCAGGAAGGAGGCGGGAGAAACGTTCACAAGTGCAAAACCACAATATTAGGGACACTTGCGTAATAAAATAACTCATCCAAATGTGCTTTTACAAAGATCACAGTGCTCTTTTTTTTTTTTTTTTTTTTTACACTGTCATGGGCGTTTTCATGTAGCAACTGAATGTTTATTCATGTGTTTTTAGTTTTCAGTAGTGAAGAACTGTGTCAACACAAGAGCATTATTTTTGTTTGCTCATTGAGACATAGCTCGCTTTGAGCATTATCTTTACAAAGCAACTTTGTAATACAGCAAATGTATTCAAATTGATTATGTTGCGCCACTGGTCCAAATGCTGTGGTTGGTTAGTGATGCCTTGTGGGAAATTTACTCGGAGTCAGTCTATGGAGGAAGTTTTGGCAAATATGAAAAAAGCCCATTTTTAACAAAACCGGTCACTAAATGCATTTATCTTGGTATTATTCTTGTTATTTATTTTATATTTGGTTGAAAAACTGTGATTTTAATTGTACATATATAAAGAGAAAGTCTTGAATATCCAACAAGCTGCCTTATGTGTTTGTTTTGTGATTGTTTCTTTTAAATGGGATTTAATGCATCACGATTGTAGCACAAATGACTACGTACTGGCTCGTTGAAAAGTATTGGAATTATACTTTGGATATCAAATCAAAAGTTCAAAATTCAAGTTTTTATTTAAAGCTATTTATATCGAGAGGTGTATTCATCTTTTGGTCTGAATTGACCTTACCATTCAAATATGTTTAGTGGGGACTGTATATTTTCCACTGACTTGTCAAGCTGGGAAAAATATTCAAAGTATGAATACATGCTTTTGCTGTCCCAGGCGTTGAAGCTCTCAGTTTTTTGGAGTCCAAAGTGAACATGACTTGAGGAAATGCTCATTGTTGACACAACACTCACACACTAACTTACTAAACACGTCGTCAATTTATAGTTCGGACTCAGTTTTTCCTGAAGTCTATTGTAATCTGATCTGCTTGTGAGGAATCCCTTGTGTAACACCCGCACGCAGTGGTGGTTCAGTCTGAACCAACTCTTGAATACTATCAGTAAAGTGTTTGGGTTCTGATTTCATGTTTATTGCGCTGACTCCCCCCAACGTCAGTTTTCAGTGCAACAAAGTGACAAAAACCAAGCGAAAAAAATGCCATTTTCTCAATTGTAGATGTGTTTGTGTGTTGCTCACTTAAACAATGTTAAACTGCACAGCCTGAAAGCACTACTTTAACAATTTGGGAATATATGTACGTTTTGTGAGCTGAATCTTAATTACAGCAATTAGCAAGATCCTGATCAAAGGTCTCAATCATTATTCTTATCAAATAAAGTGTTTCAACTAGGGCTAGGGTTTCTAACTAGGGCTAAGGTGTCCAATTAGGGTTTTTCATTCAATCATTGCCCTGCTCTCACTTGTTGCGGTTTTTCGACATGGTATGTAGCCTAATGCACATGTGTCAAACTCGAGGCCCGGGGGCCAGATACGGCCCACCACATCATTTTATGTGGCCCGCGAAGACAAATTGTGCATCAAATTCATGTCATTACTAGAATTGCAAATTGTCTTCACTTTTAATATCTTTTTTTTAAAAATATTTGACCTGCTTTTACTCCTCTTATTTGAAAACGAGTTATTTGTCAGTTTATTTTGTTTTCCAAGATTCCCTCGTTAAGTGCACCTGTGTGAAAAATTAGGCTCCTGCAGAACGTGAAAATGAACTGATCTTTTCACTCAGGTGTGTTTAACGAGGGTAACTTGGAAAACATATTGGAACGCGGCCCCCGAAGACTGGAGTTCAACACCCCTGGAAGCTAGGGTTAGGGTTTCAAACAACTCGTCTGAGTTATTTGTCAGTTTGTTTTGTAGCTTTGACTGTCTATAATATGAGGTGCTCATACATTTATTTGGGTTGACAGTCATAATGGCCCTTCGAAAGAAGCTATGATTACAATGCGGCCCGCGAAAAAAGTGAGTTTGACACCCCTGACTTAATGGATAAGGCGTCTGACTTCGAAGCTAGAAAACGAGATCCTGGGTTAGATTCGCAATTTAAATCATGAAGGTTGGTCAGCTTGACTGCTATAGTAAATGTTTTGCAGAAACTTTGCTTACACGTTATTTTAGTATGACTAGTGTGTACTGTTCCAAATGTGGCCATTAACCTTTTCTTACTTTTATAAACACACTGCCACTTTCTTGACAGCTACTACCTTGTATTATTTTTTTATGCCCCTGATCAGGTTCCGTCAGAACCATGCAACCTCCAATTGTTTTGTTCCAAGATGCCTCCCTGACATCACACAGAACCCCAGGTACCCGCCTCTTCCCCATGCTCATGTGTGGAAAGAAGCTCATCCGTGTTTCCACAACAAACAGACAAGTGTCACCCGGTCTCATCCACTAGTGAGTGACTAGTTTTCCACTCAAGCTTCCTGACCTGGGCAAGGTGTACTCTGAACTCCAAATAATGCTGGCGGATGCCAAAAATATGCGCATTCTGTACACACGTAGAAATATAAATACTGGTATGAATAGAATTGAATCAGCATTCGGACTTTGCAATAATTCAACTTTATTGGGCACAACATTGGTCAACATTGTGTGCAAAAAAACGAGAACACATTTTGAGAGTTCACAAAACCCTCATAACTGGAGGAGATTTGGTGTCTGTCATCGTGCTACTTCATATTAAAAAAAAAAAATACCAACAGATACAAACTTGTACTTTTTCCTCCACATATACCATCATTAGTTTCTTAAATATATTATACATGCTGTACATTTATTTTTCTTTTAGAAATGTTACAAAAAGCAAAGCGACCCTTCAAACCAAAAACTCAGCTGCTTGTTTGACATCATGATGGCACAGCTCACGAAATTTCCTTAGAAGAACTGAAAGACAAAGGAACCACAAAAGATAGAAATCTTTGTCAGATAGACGAAATAAGAAAAGAGAGTAGAAAATGAGTTTTCATCTGTCAATACTTGCATACAGAAAGCAAAAAAAAAAAGACAAAAATGTTTGGTCTCTGCTGCCACCTGATGGGGAAGCTGGTATTTTATTATGACCAATCCATCCATTTTCCGAACCGCTTATTTGCAATACATTGGGTTCATTAATTCATTACTCTTGCTTTCAAAAAGAGGCTAACAAATATTGTGTTGAAAAAAATTTAAAAATCTGATAAATAATACACAAAATACATGCTTAATTATGATATGTGAACTTATATTGGTGTATTTAGTATACTTACATCAAGCCATTTGTTTTTGTTCTCGTATATATTATGTTTATTTGAAATAGTTTACAAGCTATTTTGTTAATAGGTAGGTGTTTTTTGTTCCCTCTGCTTTTGCTTTGGTATAAATAAACTGCTAATGTCATTATTTATGTGAAATATAATAGAATACAATTAAGGGGATGGCACTAGATAAGACCTTGTTTAAACTCCATTGAACTATGACGTTAATTTTCCCTTTTTTCCTTCCAAACTTTTGACTTTGGTGTGGTGTGTTTATATGTTCAATCAATAACCGCTTGGTTTTTCTACAGTCAAGTAAAAATCTCCCTCACCACGATGACTATGATGCATTTACCTTCCATCGGTTGCCACAGTTGTTACACACTACAAAGGTTGTCATTGGCTCGTCAGCACTGCGGGTTTGCACCTTTAAAAAAAAAAAAAGCACACATGCATGTATAGCATTTGGAGCACAAAACAGATGGGCAGATTTACAGTGTATGTGTGCGTGTGTACTTGTACCTGTGTATATGTGCAGTCCTTGCCCTGACACTTTTTGCACACAAACATGTCAGTCTCGCTCCCGCCCACTTTGGACAGCTGATGCTCCCGAATGGACTCTTTGGTCAGAGTCTCTCTGATCTTCTTCAGCTCAGCACTTGCCATCTCCTACTCCAGCAGAAACACACACACACATACATGTGCAAAACCCACACGGCATGTCCAAGCAGTGGTTGCTAGGCAATCGGACCTCCGACGTCATGGAGGCAATGCGCTGAGTTGAGATGTTTCCACACAGAACGTTACGCCGCAGGTCTGGGTTCTTCTGGTCTTTCAGGTTGGAGATTCTACTTCGTAGACGGGCTTTATACTTCATGTCTACCGACTTGAAATCCTCGAAAATCTGTGAGCACCCCGGCTGTCAAGGACATCAAATCCCTCACATGCTCACGGTAGCGGCGTTCCAAGCTTAGGAACAGTGGCAATTAACAATTAACTTTCTCCTAACAATGGAGTCAAAAAAAGGATATGTTCCTCAATTTGCGCAGCAAGTAGGCTGCAGTCTACTCCAAAGCTCTTGTAGTCATCTGAGAAAAAAAATATTTTGTATTTTTAGACCTCTTTTGAGATTGCAAATTTGTGAATTGCAAATCATTTTATTTCTAAACACACAGTCATGCAGGATAATTATTTTCTCTAATAAAATTCAAATAATACAATTCAAAAAAATTTATGTACGAGTGAAATATTTGCAAAGAAAATTAGCCCTCACCGGCAGTTTGTAGCGCCGCCACCAACAGTTCTCGAGATTTAATCCGAACAGTGTCTGTGGTGAGGGGAATGGCCGGGAATGATGTACTGAGTACCGAGTACTTCTTGCTGCTGTATTTAAAAAAAAATGATCACAAATTAGCACCTAACCGATTGTCACACAGTACCATGACATGAAAGCACAAACCTAAAAAAGGAAAACAGAGCTAGGCTCCAGGGAAAGGAGGAACCACTCTCAACCATGAAGTCAGTGTGACAAAGATCCAAAGTTCTCCAGTTATGTTGTTGTCAGTGAAATTTATAACCAGTAACGTTTAGTGTTGACAAATCCACAGCAGCTAATGCTAATTTAGTTCATATTTGCGTCCAACAACTTGACAACAAGACATTAAGTAGTGATTATACAACACACCTTTTCTCACTGCTGCACGAGTCCTTGGATGTGGAAGTTGTCCTCACGGGAGAGGCGTCATTCTTCTTTTCTGACTTCCCCTTAGAGCCATCTGACAACCAGAAATAACATGAAAACAATTTATGCTTCTCCAGCTTTTAAGTACGGGAAGATTTATAATCTTTGTAAATACAGGGGAACCTCCAAAGTTGATTGCCTTGCATTTTGGAGCGGGGCTCATGTGAGGCAGTTAATTTTTTTAAATATAACAATTAGCTTGGTCATTCCCTGACAACATAAAAATAAGATAATTAAAAATCGTTATTGTTTGAGCTGTATACATAAAGCACACACAAACACCGTCCATCTGGCTCCTTCTCCTTACTGGGCTTCAGATTTATAAAAAGGATTGCAAGTCATTTTGACTCGAGAGGTTCCACTGCAAAAACACACACCTATTAATTTCTTCCAGGACTTGATGAGCACTTTGGCCAGATCCTGTACTTCCTCATCTGAACTTAGTTTTCTTACAGCATTCACCGACATTCCAACTCTGGTAGACTGGACAAATGACATTACATTAATTTTATATGAACATTTTATGAATGTTTCATGAGTTTTCACCCAGGTTTAAACATTCAAAAACATCCTCATACATGCGAGCTTTGTTAAGCACTTGACTGATAGAACATGCAAACTCAACACAGAAAGGTCAGAGCAGAGATTGCCACACCAAACCCACTCATGAAACATGCTGCCGCCAGTGAATAATCGATAATTAAATTAAAATCAACCTGCAGGGTTTCCAGAGACATTGTTATGTTCTTCAATTCCTTCAGCAGTTCCAGAGCACCATCCTGCAAGACATTTTTGACACTCAATTCCATGTGACTTTGACTTTGACTTTGATGTGTTATCGACCTGGCTTGCATCTCAGACTGTTGGGATATGGAAAATATTCCACTGTAAAACTGTCCCAGTCCATTGTTGGTCTCAGATCACATCTCACAGACATTTGAACTTTAAATATTGGAATCAAACCACTTAATAATATTCAGACAGCAATTTTACTGTTTTAATCAGTCATTTCAGCTTCAGTCAGACACTTGAGCTGAGAAACAAATTTTAGCATGAATATCGTAATTTTATTTATAACATAACTAAAAATATTAATCTAGGAAATACATTTCCTGCATACGGCCTGCAATGTGCTTTGGTCCCAAAGGTTGGGACACTGATTTATCTGTTGTTGTTTTTTTAATGTCTAGTGTTTTGTTTTGTTCTACCTATAAATAGTATTTCGGGTGACCATTGATTACACGTGCAAGTGATTTGTACTCTGCATCTCTGACCAATCACTGTTTACGCATCCCTTATTGCTGATGTCAGCTTTTATATTTGAGAGACGGATACTCACCGTGTTGTTCTTGTGGACCATCTTGTCAAGTTTTCTGCCGATGCGTGCCACTTCTCCGTTTGTGCACATGTCGAGTGGACTGTCAAGTCTGGGCGTGCAGACGTTTCATGAATGTGGAAGACAAGTGTCCACGGTGAGTCCTTTTTGGCTGGCCGTATGCCCCGCGAGTCGCGCCCAGCTGCGGCATTGTCGTCTAAACCGCAGGTGCATGCTGGGACTTGTAGTTAATATCCACCTTCTAGAAGCGCTTAGTTGGGTTTTTTTTTTTCCTCGACACCTGTAAAGTGATAAATTGACATTAATACCGGTGTGAGTATTAATATTGTCATTACTGTTATAAGTTTCAAGTTACGTTATTTGGTGTGAATCGTGAAGCCAGCAACGAATACGATTGAGATGTGCACATACTCACTACGTACGCTGAATGTCAGAGTTACCTACAACAGTATAATTTGAGATGTGCACATACTCATTATTTCCGCTAGATGTCAGTGTTACCTAATTTTGGAAACGAGATGCGCATGTATCCACTTCATCCGCTAGATGTCAGTGTTACCTGCTTTCTGATCACATGCTGACTTTATTGAAGGTAAAAAATAAATGTGCAAAGAAATTATATTTTATTTCGCTCATAATGAATTTATAATGAATGGTGATGTGTTCATAATGAATTATAAACCGCATGGTTGGGGTCCAGTTCACAGATTACGATAGTGATATTTATAGTACTTAACAGGCATTTTAAGTTAATTTACAAAACAAAACATACTAAATAATAAAAACAAATAATAATAATTATTATTTACTATGATTCTTGCTGAATGAAATGCAAAATTATAAAAAATTGACGCTGATCTTGTCTCTTATTTTCCAAAATGCAGAGGAATAAATTATTTTATTTTATTTTTGGTTAAGATAACATTTCTTTTCTTGATTTTTTTTTTTTTTTGATACAGTAATCACCTGCCAAATCATCACTGTAAATTATTTTAGAGAGTGAAACACTACTGAAAGGTGAATATTGTTTATAGAAACGTTGGATTTGTTTCTGCACTCCAGCAGCCTCACATCACAAACTACTACTAAAATGAATACTGCAGGAGTGGAGCCGCACCATTTGGTGAGATGCATAAAACTCAAAGACAATGTGGATTGTCTCTTTGCAAGTACATATAGTTAATTTCCTTTTTTGTCTCAGAGAATTCATCTGAAATTTTAGCTAGGCTCCCTAGGATGAGCTACAATAGGGGAATCAGATTTGGGGCCTCTTGATTAATCGCAGGCCACATTCTTCACCAGTCAACCATGGTTGGCCCTGCCAGAAACCACATATGTCATATGACAAAGAAAACATTATTTATTCATTTTTAATTGGTCATATTACACATACATTTTTGGGCTGACGAGCGAGTTGATTTTTCTCTGTGTAAAACATACACATGCTTATATCATTTGATTTGTATCAAACCAGAACAATGTAATAGCACATTGGAGCCACCTGGAGCAGGAAGTGTTTATTCCAGTTATCAGTGGCACAATTCAGGAAGTAGACTTTCCCTGTGATCTATGGAGTCATTCAAAGTCACCTCTGACGCCAGGAAGTGCTTCTCTACTTCAACGAGATCTATGGAGTCTCTGCAATTGAGTCACCCAAGCAGGAAGTGTCTGATGTCTTTAATGTGCCGCCGCTGGAGCAAAACCTGGGCACCAGGAATTGTCCTCCGCCCAAACCGCACCGCCGCCTGCCCCCCAGTCTATTCAGCGGCTTGTGTTCATGATGTCAAATGGGAAGTGTCCTCTCTGGAGGATGGATGGAGCCTTTCTAGCTATTGTAGGCTGCATTCTTCCTCGATGATTGTAAATGTGTCCAGCAATTTCAGTCTGGATGTCACACGACCAGTTTGTTGGCCAGACCTCTCCTCAAGTCACTGCAGGTAACAAAACACGGACGTCTCAACATCAACCCCTGACTTTGGTTTGTTGCACACTTTCTGTCGACTGTTTTCTCTAGCTTCAGCAAAAAACATGGAGCAGCGTAGCATTCAAGCATAACATCATACTAGACACACACATTATTTTTAGGTATGAGCAAATCGAAAGGTGACCAACATCCCGGAATAAATTGCGTTTGACCTTAGAGGTTGCACTGCACATTTGCCATGCGGTAGCTCTGGTAAGTTTTTGTCACTTTCAATCAGCTTCGTCTTGAAGTAACAGGCTTTGTCCCTTTTCAGCATGCCTGCCCTCATTATCGTGTTCGAGTGTGTATGTTAGCAAGCAACGTTGCATATAGGTCAAATGAGGGTGTGTGATTTGAGGGACCTGCGGTGTTGAAAACCTGCTCTAATCTCTCTGCATGTTTGAAAAAAAGAAAACATACGCGCGCGCACACACACGATCCACCCTGCAGTTAGCCGTCAGTGCGGCAGCAGCACAATTCCCAGAAACGGCCTTTCTTCTACAAAACGTGCACACGAGCGCAAACACACACACGCACACGCTCTATAGGTTTGTATAAACTCTGTCAGCGCAAGCTCTGCACGTTTTACGTGTGCCAGCTTGTAAGTGTATTTACACTGCGCGAACAAAGTGCGGCAGGACAATAGTCGGATGCAGAAAATGTGTGTAATTGTCCATAGTGCGCTCACCCTCTTTCACTCAAAGACACTTATGAGATTATTCCTTGTATGTACTGTATGTCTGGTTTTTTGTTTTGTTTTTTTTCAGACACAATGCTCATGTCAGCTGTTTTTAATGGCTCCTCCTCTGTTTAATTTTTTTAATAAATATAATTTAGAAAGTCTATTCATCCATCCACATTCCTCCTACATTCCCAAAACCGGCTTTTTGTGCAAAATAATGCGTATGTATGTGCGGGTGGGTGCGTGTCTGCGCGTGCGTGTGTGTGTGTGTGTGTGTGTGTTAAAGTTAAAGTTAAAGTCCCAATGATCATCGTCACACACACATCTGGGTGTGGTGAAATTTGTCCTCTGCATTTAACCCATCCCCATGTGATTTTGATCCATCCCCTGGGGGAGAGGGGAGCAGTGAGCAGCAGCGGTGCCGCGCTCGGGAATCATTTGGTGATCTAACCCCCCAATTCCAACCCTTAATGCTGAGTGCCAAGCAGGGAGGCAATGGGTCCCATTTTTATAGTCTTTGGTATGGCCCGGCCGGGGTTTGAACCCACAACCTTCCAGTCTCAGGGCGGACACTCTACTACTAGGCCACTGAGCTAGCGTGTGGGCAATGGTGGATGTTTGTGTCCCCTGTGATGTCTGGCAAGCGGTCCAGATTTTTTTTCCTGTATTTTGTAGACAGACAGACGTAATAAGAGTGATACAAAACCACTGACATCAACATAAACATTATAGACTCAGTGTGGGGTAACAAACATGAGCACTTGCATGCAAGTCTTATAGACCTCACACACACACGCACACACCATTTTTGACATAGTCTGCATAGTTGCAGCAACCACAAGAAAACTTCTGTGCCAAGTGTGTGGTGACTGAACCGGAGCCTCTGAGTTCGCTGTCACTTGTTTGTTGTCCTCAGTCAACTCTGCTTTCACCAAAGCTGAAAGCTGATTGGGAAGTCATCCTTCAACGATGAGAAGATGTGTTCCTTCTCAATTGCGTTAATATGACAACTAATATAAGTCGACTCATTGCGACTAAGTGGCGCCTAGTCCACAGTGTTTCCCACCACTTGCCCAAAGTCAACTAGGATAGACTTTATCTTATATGTGACCCTAATAAGGAACGAGTGTCAGAAAAAATAGATAGATTCACTTCCTAACTGAGGTTTGTAGTCCAAGCGAAGGTTTAAAAACTCTGCCCAAACAGGATGAAACGTTGAACATAGCATTGATCCCCTGCAATCACTTGGCGAGAGAGAAAAAGTAGGGCCTTAGGTAGTCTCCTGCAGAAGAAATATAAATCCAAAATAAATAAACAACTGCTAATAGTAAAACAAAAACAGAGGGCAACTAAATTGATAATTGGTCTTCACATAATTTGTCTTCTCATTCTAAAAGTCTTTAAAAATAAAAAATATTTAACTTCAGCCAAAACACAAATGGATTATAGTAAAGTTAAAGAAGAATTTACTGTTTAAGGCCATCAAACAACTGTAAATATTACAACAGCGTAACTCAAAATGCCATTTTCAAACTGATTTCATTTATTTAAAAAAAGTACTTGCCCCCAAACTTGATAACTCATTGGGTCAGCAGCAACAACTGAACTTAACCATTTTTTATAACTGGCAATGAATCTTTCACATCAATATGGTGATATTTTGGCCTACTTTTTCCCCACCAAATTGCTTGAATTCAGCACAAAACTGGAGGGCTTTCAAGTATGGGCAGCCTTTTTAGCATTTCACTTGGATTCAAGTCCATACTTTGACTAGGCCACTCTAAAGTTTTCGTTTTGTTTTGTTCTTTTTAAAGCTATTCATAAGTTGACTTGCTTGGTGTGTTTTTGATCGATATTCTGCTGAAGAATTCAAGTGAGCTTCGGCTTGAGGTTAGGAACAAATTTTATGGAAGAGAGCAGAATTCATGGCCCTATCAACCACAGCAAGTCGTCCAGGTCCCGAAGGAGCAAAACAGCCCCAGCATGTTACTTACTGATGTTCTATTTCTGAGAAGATGTGTTTATCTGGATTAATCTTCGCTGTACTCTTGGGGTAATTTTCTGTAGGCCAGATACCTCCTGGAAAGCTTTCACCGTTTGCTGCAGTCCTGAAACTTTTCGTTATTTGTCATTGTGTGTGTTTTTTATTCAACTGTTTTAAGTAAATGTGTTGTAAATTGTTCCCGGTGAAATCACCATAAAACTACAACAACGGTTAATATTTCTTGTTGGAACGTAAATATATCCATACTTCAAGTGAAACTATCATGCTTCATTCACTTGTTTGACTGATTTCATGTTTTGGAAGTCCTTATGCTGCTGTGGTTATGTTGTCAATACGTTGACACTACCGGCGGCGTTCGTGGAGCTGGAACATTTTGTCTTTTTGTCCAAATGTCACAAGCAATTTGCGCTTGGAGGCAAATTCTTTCATGTGTTCTAACGAACATTCCGCCATCTGGTTTGTAACATGGCGTTATTATTTACTGCTCTAACCGAAATTATACTGTAAATGTGACCAAAACATAATGGATTATTCCAAGTGAATCTAACCGCAAGATGCTTTTAAAGGAGGAAACTGAAATAAAAACAAAGTGTATGATTTGGGAAGTGGTAGGCCATAAGTCATAATGCGTTAAATTAGCCACAGCATGTAAAGAACTCACTGGAATATCTTGCGAGACCACCTACATACATGTGACATGACGAAACAATTAAAGATAGATTCCCGGGATTTTTCCCGTCTCGCCTTCATCCAATGAAAACCACTGAACACTAAATCTTGACGTATCACGCTCGTTCATCTAGTACACAACTTTAGGTCTGAGCAGGACAACAATCCAAAAAAAAAAAAGTGCGGTTTAGAGGTTAAGTCTCGCATTTGTATAGGTTTGTCCGCCTATTTAGTTCTACGTACGTACTGTATAATCTTTATTCAGCTGCATGGAAAATCCTTTTTTATTTATTCTCAGATGACTCATAGGACATAGAAGTAAGTTCTTTTGAATTTACAACTGAACACCCACGGAGTAACTCAAAACTCTGCCACTTGTGTCAGCCCCATTTATCAAACAATAATCGACATGATCAATTTAGCAGGCTGATACCTTACCAATGCACAGACAATATCATTCAGATTTTTTTATGCTGTTTTGATTCTTCATATTATCCTTAGTCTTGGTTGAATGGTCCTATTCACAATACAGCGAGTTAAAACAGTAACATGATGTAAATATTGATACACTATAGAAATACACGGTTATCTCTCATTCTCAATAAAGCTCCCTTGTCAATCTCTTATCTGGGTCCTTTAACAGTTTATGTATTTCGCATTTTATTTGTATTTAGTTTTATGATGATAATAGTTTACCTCTGGAAAATATTTCTATTTGTATAACTAGAAAAGAGGTTAGAGGTTCTTGTGTAAAGAATAAAAAGTCGAGTTAGTCAGTAAAAGCTAGATTGGGTCGCTCTGTTGTCTGATTGTTGCTTTAGGCTCTTATCAAGATGACGTTCCTTGCAGCTTGCCGAGCCCACAGTCAGCCCATCCTGCTCCCCGGTGTCCTCTGCACCCCACACCACTGTTTGAGTGTGTCTCAGCCTGATAGCATTGACTTGAGGAATCACTCCATCTCATTCAGCAGTTCCCACAGGCTGACCACAAAAGAAAAAAATAGACGTGACTGGCACACCACAAAGAGAAAAAAAAACAACACTTCACCTCCCAGCCCGCTGCCGTCGTAGTAGCGAACAATCCAACATCTCCCACCTCCTCGCTCCAATCTCGCTTTCTCTTCTTGTTCGGAAACGCTCGCTCGATGGGCCACAGATATTCGCGTGGCGACGGAAACTAAACAGGAGTGAGAAATGTAGGGAGTTTACAGAAAGTCGAGTCCAGAGGAGAAAGTTGGTGAAATGAACGATAAGTGGACATGTGCAGACTAAACAGGCTACAGTTTGCCTGTGAAACAAAGAGCGAATACGTGAAATGTTACACGCCTGCCGCCGCCGTTTCGATGCCTACGTGAGCTACTCCATCCACGTCTGTGTTCAATACAAAAGAGTCACCACGTATTTCCTCACAGAAATTAAACTAAGATAAGACGTTGACACAATGTGACAATGTTTGCCAATACAACAGTTGTAATGTTAATTGGTAGTAGATTCTTATCTAAAGATGTGATTCCTAACCATTAAAAATAATACAGTAATCCCTCGTTTAACGCGGATAATTGTTTCCAAAAAACAGGCTAACAAGTTGGCGGAAAGATGCTAATTCGCGATCATGCTAACGCGCGAAAACTGACTTCTACAGGAATGTAAACGAACATTTGGAGCAAAACCACATTGTCCTAAAGGTTAGACACATATTTCCTCAATTTAGAAGTTTAATTTGGACTTTTAAATGTTTTTTTTTTATTTTGGCAAAAAATCCGCAATGTAGTGAGGCCGCGATAAACGAAACGCGAAGTAGCGAGGGAGCACTGTAATCATAATCAATTCTCTAAAGCTGTTTGACATTGTCTTTACAAAATTTGCAACTAAATTTCTTGCTAATATGAACAGGAAAATTTTAGACGTAATTAAGGACTCTGCAGTGTTTAACAAATGAATTAGATTATCTCGCATGCTTGCCAATATTGAAGCCTCGTTTGACCGCAGCCACAAAGTCAAACGTGAAAATTGGAAATCTACGCTTCCCTTGCCATCATGAAAAGGGGAAAAACAAATTCAATTGTTTACATTATAAAGTTGTTTTCCTTTTAATTTCAATAGTTTTGTATCATTTTGAACCAAAATCGCTGAATTTTTATAGTTATTTTCAAACCGAAGTCGATTCGCTCGGAGGAGCCAACTTCCTGTCTAGCCTCCTCTGAGGATTGCGTAATCGCACGACTGCCTGTGTTGACAGGCAATGCAGTTAGACAGAATTGCTCTCTGTCTTTATGGCGCTGTTTAAGTTTTCAAACACTGTGGCTATATTAACTAATTTCGGTAGTTAAGCTGGTGTATATAATATATTGTGTTTTTTGTCATCTGTCTGTAACGTCATGTTTTTTTTAGATGAACAAAGAGACCTTACGCAGGCTGCGAAAAAAGGTTCTCCATCCGTGCAGGTGGTGCTAGTGATCCCGGGATGCTTCATGCGCCTACCTGTAGAATAAGAGATCTCCAGTTCAAATTTTGTGAACTGAAGAGCAGTCGTGCATATCTTTTGTTTTACATTCGTTTGTTTTGTTTTTTTTCGTTTTTACATTTCGTTTTACAGTAGAGGATTACACATCCAAACGATCTTCAACGATGGATTTTTGGTCGAAGCAGGAGGTCATCAGTAAAGGAAGACCAACTCCGGAGTTAAAAGGTTTGATTCGGACAACGGGACTTCGGAACTGAGAGGTACGCACGATCGAAAACAAGTTTTTGATTCCATGTGCTTTATTGGGTGTTTTTATGTGTGAAGACTGCTGATATGAGATTTGAATTAAAATAGTTCAAATTAAATAATGAATAAGCCACACGAGAGCAGCGTTCCCCAACCTTTTTTGTGACACGGTTAGGTGCCCTGGACTAATTTTACCGGGGGGACACTGACGTCACCCCTTCAGTCATGAACCTCACCGCACGTCACTGGCAATGAGCAATACAATTCAATTACCAATCTTTTGTAAATAACAATAAAGTGACAATCAGATTGGTGAGTTAGTAGATGTTTTTCCCCGTAGCATTGAGTAACAAACAAGGCAACCAAAAGACGCATGCGGCACGCATCAGTACCTAAGAAACACCAGTAGGTGATACTATCGTGACGCAAATGTCTTCCTACTCCCAAGTGCAAACATTTTTACACTTTTTAGTTTCGTCAAACAGCGGTGAACTTGTTTATACGCTCGTTTGTGACTGTAGGAGGTTCCACTGCAGAACAATGCGCATGTGTCAGTGGGTGATAGTGTCGGGGGATTCCCGTGGCGACCTGCGCTGGAAGTGTGTATGTGTGTATTTGTGTGTCTCAATCCATCATCACACACACTTCCCTCACTCAGTGCACTCAAAAATAGACGTGTGTGTGAACATGACCTCTCCCACACATAAACACGTTCACACTCACACAAGTAAACACGCCTGCTTGGCGATGCCATTGTGTCCCCACGTCCGTGTGTGTATGTGTGTGTCTGTGTGTGTGTGTGTGTGGGGGGGGGGGGGGGGGGTAAATCAGCACTTACTGGCTTTCTGCTTCGTCCTCCCTCCTTGATTCTGTCTCGTCTCTAGCCACCAAGTCTACAGTTGATGCCAAATTTCCTTGACCGCAAAGGTGTGGTTCCATCTCGCACACAGACACACACACACACTTATATTTGCTTCAACACAATATGTTACAAAGTCTGTCTTAACTTGATACAAGAAACATGTATGTTAGCAAGGACACCCGATAACGGCGAGGTGTCAAACTAATATTTGTGGTGGCATTACTGTTTCCCTCAGTGCGATCTTAGGATGGTGAAAATTATGTAAATGTCCCGTTATATTATTATAATTGATGGATGGCTATTTTTGAAGCCAAAAGTCAAACGAGAGTCGTTTATTCAACTATCAATCATTTGAAAGTGTTTGCTCAGCATTATCTAAAATGCCCCTGGCCTTGAGTTTGACACCTGAACAATACTGTAGCATACTTATACTCAGTTAGAAAGTTCTTTTTTGTGTGGTTTTAAAGATGACTGTGCAGATTTATCATTTAAAAGGGGGAAAAAAATGAAACAAAAAAAAAACTACGTGCACTCGTGAAATGCTGAGACTATGTTTCTGAAAACACACACACACACACACAGCATCTGTTAGGAGGGGTACTTCCTGGTGGTCAAGCAGGAGGCTGCGAGACGCCACTGCAGCACCCCCTGGAGCCATATGTGTGTGTGCGTTCGCCATTCCATTGTGGGGAAGGCTGAGGGAGTGTCCATGGCAGACACACACACACATATCCTGCCATATTCAACTTGAGTGGTTTCTCGATGACATAAAAAGCTATATTTTGACATTTTCAGTGTCATATAAGATATATTGAGGTATGTGTGTGAGTGTGTATATGAAGTGGAAGCTTCATTCAACTGATTCAACGGACAGAATAGTGTCCAGTCAACTCAAAACACCCTTTTTAAATTTGTTCCAGAATTAAACCCAATTGGTTGTAATTCATCAGAGTGCCAGTTAATGATGAAGACTGACGGACTGATTGAGCTAAGTTGAGTCCTTTGTTTTCTTTTTGCCAAGCAAATTGCAAGTCATAAAATAGCAACATAAGACGACTCAAGTCCCCCACATCTGTAGAATTGTATTTTCAAAGTATAGTATCATCTCCAACTTTAATTCCTTACAAATGAACGTACTTTCATTTGTGATGTTAAATTATAGAATACATTTCTTATTGTTCTAAAACAGCAAACTGAGGTTATTAATTTGGTACCGTGTGTAAGTTCTAAAGTTGGTGTGAGCATGCTATGCTAACGTGCTCATTCTCAAGTGCACGAAGGAAATGGAAATGTCAAAAGTTTCGTGCCCAGTTAATTTTTTTTACTAGCGGCTCACAGCGTCATTCTTGCTAGAACTGCCAATGGTCATAATATATATTTATAGAATCACTGAAAATGAAATAATAAATTTCATCAAAGTGTTTTGCTTTACATTTGAAGTCGTTTTTCATGTTCTTAAGCTGTAGCGGTATAAACTTCTGTCCTCCATCCCGATCCGGTTTAGAGATGACGTCCTGCCGTCTTTGTTTCTGCTTGTCCAAAAATCTGACACGTCGGACGATTCGGGTCAGAGTGAGGCTGAACTTTATCCGGGTAGCTTTTGTTTAATCTGACTGGCTGTGGAAGACTCATGTCGGAAATACCGACTTGTTTACGCTTGCAGAACAGGTGGTTTGATACCTTCATCTGGGTAGATTTGTAGCAGCAAAGCCTTTCTTGGCCTCTGTAGCTGTTGTACCGTGCACTTGACCCCCAACGACATCCGAGGAACCCGCGGGAGCACCGCCAGCAACAGACCTTAACATTGTCAGCAGACTTATGCAAAGGCTGTCATCATTAATATATTTTTGCGAGGTTGCGAGCCAGTGACAGACACATGTGGAAGCAACATAAGTGATAATGCCATCTACAAATTGCAACCATAATAATGCCTGTTGTTGCATTGAAGCCTCAGTCACTAATCACATGCACTGTCGATTTGGAACGCATGCAGAGTATTTTTCGCAATTTTTTTATTCTGTATATTTGAGTCCCGTACAGGTTCAAGTGCCCCTCATTCCAAAGTAAATGAATAATATATGTATATTGCAAGTTTTTTTATTTGACAAAATCCATTTTTATACTCACTTGAAATGATGGGGTCCTTAAACATTGAGGTTCCGCAGTCATAACGGCCCTCTGAGAGAAACCTGAACAACAATGCGGGAGGTGACGAAAATGTGTTTGACACCCATGCACGAGTGGTGGGTTCAGTTGGCGAAATGCAAAATGTTCTGGCTTTTTATGGACATTTCAATGGCTGGAGTGTTGGTCAAATTTTAAATCATGCAACTTCAAAGACATTTGACAGGTTCCACTGCAAGCACATACTGTACATCTGTGTGTGTGTGTGTCTTGAATGTGTGTACTGAGGTGTGTGAGACTGTCAATTCTCGGTTGGGCAGGAACAATGGAACCTCTCTGATTACATCTCCCCTGAACAGCGGGCAGTGTGTGTGTGCGTGTGCGTGTGTGTGTGTGAAGGATGGAGGAAAGCAGGGCATGGGGGGGTTGCTTGGAAGAGTTCTGGTGGTCCTAAAAACTTTGCCTCCCCCTCTTTCCTCCTCTGCGACCGCCACCGTTTCCTCAAGCACACACACACACGCATACACATGCTAGCACACACTCGTCCACTCCCCTTCTAGTTGCCCGGCATCTCATTGGTTAAATTCACATCTATGAGTGCGTGTCATTGGCCTTTGACGTGTGCGCGTGTGTGCTTGCAACTGTGTGTGTGTGTATATATATATATACATATAAAAATATGCTCAGCGTGGGTCGGCGAACTCCGGCCACAAGTTCTGAAAGTTCCTCGCGGGAAGGACAGATGCGAGCAAGTGAGTCAGACAGTTCAGAACCAGCAAAGCAGTCGCTTCAAAGCGAGGGCAGTGGGAAAAGCAGAAACTTGGTGGAATATCTTCTGAGGAATATTTTGCTTTCCGTTCCATTGCCCCGCCCCTATTGGATCTCCATGTTTGTACTTGGGATTTGTGGTCCAAATCCATCACACTCTCCCAATCCGTCTCCCCTTCATCAACGCGAGCGCGCTTATCCCCAAATCTTTGCAAACCAACAAACTGAGACAGACGTTTGCAGAATTCAACTTGGACTAAAATCAAAGTAGACAGCAAGTATTCCGTTTCTGGAATGAATTTAACCAAGCCCAGCTTGTCTCGGGGGGCTCTGCTGCATTCTGGCCAGGTGTCCCTTGTGAACCCAGCGTGGGCCTCAAGGACCCCAAGTCCTGCTTCTGATCTTGAAATGGGTTTTGAGCAGAACATCTCCGGAGACTGCAGCTCTCCCAGCGACCACGGAGGCAGCAGGAGAGCAGAGCCCAGGGGTCTTCTCACAGAAAGGGGCCAGAGTCCAGATCTGGCGGGAGTCTCGGGCAATGGCAAAGGTGTGGGGGCTGAGCAGAGGATCCGGAGGCCCATGAATGCCTTCATGGTGTGGGCTAAAGATGAGAGGAAACGACTCGCTTTGCAGAACCCGGACCTGCACAACGCTGTGCTCAGCAAGATGCTCGGTAAGACAACGATCGCCTCTGAAAAGTTTGCTTAGAATATTCATGTTTCAAATTTCACTGATACCGTCCAGTTCTGTAAATTCTTTTCAGTTCAGGCAATTCATAATTTTTTTTTTTTACTCCATACTCTTAGATAACAGGAGTTTACTGGTTTCATTTCACCTGAAGTGAAAAGTGCTTTTTAGAGCACATTATTAAGGAACTCAGGAGAGCATAACTGCAAGTGTAAGATAAGAAATAACACAAAAAAATGACCCACAAAACATTCATGAACTACACTTTTACGGCATGCATTAGGGTAGTGGTTCATTTGTGTTTTCTAATTTTATTCTAATCAAGCAATTAAAAACAAGTTATATGTAAACATTATAGCATTTCTAATGTAAAAGAAGTTTTATGCTCAACTTGAACTTTTGCAAAGTAGTGTACCGTATGTTTACAGGCGGTGTTTGCTGCATCTCAGATTTAACGATCAACAAATAGAGGATACGGATTTTTTATGCATGTTTAGATGACATAGCAATTCAGTTATGACATTAAACTAGATATGTTTTTATATCAAGTTTTAAAATGTGTGTGTATATATATATATATATATATATATATACACATACATAATTTCTTTGTTTTGAAGGGGACAAGTAGCATACTCAGCTATCATTATACAGATTTTGTGTAGGTTCTTTATCTTAAAACGTCGCAGCAGAGCATCAATTAACTTTGCGCAGCGTCCATGTGCTCATTATGTCATAAATGTCAGCGTTTAGTCAAAGGCTTGACCACAAAACCGCTGCAAATTGGATCTTGCCGGCCGTTGGGACGCCATATAAAATATGATGCACTGTTGGGTGTCACCTTTGTGGCAGGGCATAGCTTTCAATGAAATTGTTTCAAGCAAACATGAATGAAGGAATCCTCATACATACCATGGCTTCTCTTCATACAACTTTTTAAAACCGCCAAAATAAAGTAAACGTGTCAGTATAAAATTTGATTTTATTTGCTGTTGTAGAGATAATTTTCCTTATCCACACTATAATAAATTTTGCATTGCATATTTTCAATTGAAATATAAATAAATATAGCCTTTTCCCATTTTTTGGTTACTCAGTGTAGCTGATAAAGTGTCAAACTATAATAGTAATGATTACCAACCATCAATTTAATTAATTATCATGGGTTATTTTTCTATCTGCAATAAGTCAGTTAATCAGTGGCGGTTGTAGTGTGAGTACTTTGCAAGGGTTAAAGCAGGTCATTTTGTGAGCATGCCAAGGAGGAAATCAGATGACAGATAGGTCGATGGCAAGAGAGCGGATGAGTGGGTCAACAAAACAGCTGATTTTGCCAAGGAGATCGCAGTTCAATCCACACTTCCCGCTGAGATACACTGCTTTTTTTTGCTTTTCATTTTGCCGGAGTGCATTTTTGCAAAAGCCAAGCCACCGTCTTCCCCGAAGCCTTAACTAGTGTTCGTGTCTCTCAACCTAACCGACCACTTGTCACTCTGCATATCAATCATGCAATCATTTTTAACTCTCCACTCTCCGTGTCTGTCAGGCCAATCGTGGAAGGCACTGAATTCCACAGAGAAGCGTCCCTTTGTAGAGGAAGCGGAACGTCTGCGCCTTCAGCATCTCCAGGATCATCCAAACTACAAGTACCGGCCTCGGCGTAAGAAAACCACAAAGAAGCTCAAGCGCGTCGAACCTGGGCTCCTGCTTCACAGCTTGGCTCAGAGCCATGGCGTGGGTCATGCCATCGTCCCCCTGGGTGGAGAAGGCATCTCTGGAAACTCTCCGTACGGACACGTGTCTCACCACAACCATCACTCCCACCACCTGCTACCTTCTCTGGGCCACTTCAGGGACCTCCAGGCACCGGGGCACCAGGAACTGGAGAGTTACGGCCTGCCCACCCCGGAGATGTCCCCTCTGGATGTTCTGGAAAACGGAGCAAATGAACCAGTCTTCTTCCCCCAGCATGCACAGGAGGATGCAGGAATGGGAGGCTGGAACAGCTACCACCATCCTCACCACCATAATCCACATTACAGCCATCACTATGGCAACCACCTCAACTCCATGCACGGTGCGTCCGCACAGAGTCCGAGTCCAGGAATGAACGTGGGAGCGAACACATTGAGTGCAGGTCGGAATCCCAGAATGGCTTCACTTGAATCAAACATGGCTTCCAGTATGAGCCCGGTTCCTTCAAATGGTTCACGGATGAACCCAGCGCAAACCTCAGGCCGCCATATCGCCTTGAGGAGTCCCATGAAATGCCCACCACCTCCCCATGACTCCTATCCCCAGCCCTCAATCAGCCTCCATGAGACAATCAAACCCCACCAAGGCTCCCTTCCTGTCAGCTACTACGGCCAAATGTACAGCAGCGCAGCCTCCACTTTCCCCCCGACTCACCTGGGCCAGCTTTCACCTCCTCCTGAGCCCTCCCCAACTTCCTGCTCATCCTTCCTTCCCCCTGTGCATATAACAGACCCATCCAATGCGGACTCAGCTGCTCACATGGGGCCTACTTCTTCCGCTGAATTCTGGTCGGAGGTGGACAGGCATGAATTGGACCAGTACGTGAATACTGCGAGGAACCGAGAGGAAGCCTATGGACAAGGTGGGGTTGGGTCCAAAGTCCTGATCTGGCGTGGTAGCGGTGGCGTTAGCAGTGCTGACAGAGATGGCGGCAGCGAAGAGGGAGTCAGCCCTCTTATATCTGCTCTTTCTGATGCTAGCAGTGCTGTCTATTACAGTGCATGTATCACTGGCTAATGCCAAAATGTGTGGAAGGACTTGAGTCTGGTTTCGTTCATCACAAAAGTTAATGGTTTGTGCTGAACTCGCACGTTGGGTCAACTCTTAACCTTGCTTATACCTTCATGATCACAAAGGAACATGAAAAAAAGTGCCGGTTGAAAAAAAAAAAATCATCATGGAATCCTGGGCTACAATGTGCTAGGATGTTTCTAGTTGACAACAGGGTGGCCAAGAATGTCCCCATATTAGCATTTGTGATGCAATGCAATTGTTCATCTCTTTGAATGAGGATTACAACACCCAAACCTTTTCAAATCTAAAAAAACAAATATATCGTTGCTGTTCGGCGGAAACCTCTTGTGTCCAAATATGGTCAAATTTCACAAATCAATCCTAATGGACCTTGTCTGTAAATATTATGCAATTTTAGTCCATTTAAAACAATGGAAATAACTTGGAAACATATGAACACAGGCAAACACTGCCGCTCTTGAACGCAACTTAATTACTAAGCTTCAGCCGGGGAGCCCGTTGCCTCGGCCGGGATACTCGCTCGGGGTGCGCCTTCGCCAGAAAAGGAGGGAGCGCATAGAAGGTGGACCAGCAAAGAGTGCAGTTTGCTTTTGTGAAGTTTTCAAAGGTGCTTTTTACAGTGGGAACTTTTTGAATCAGTGTCAGCGGATTTTTATTTTTGCATAATTTCATTTTTTATATAGTGTAAGTGTGCAATAGCAATATAAGCTATAATTCAACCTGAATGAAGTGGTGCCTCGGAACTCAAAACAAGTTGGCGTTTTTTCAAGTTCCTGTGAAGTTGTCATCTTGACACTTCGCGGCTTCCGCCCGACACCGACGATATGTACAAATTAATAATTCAAGTGCTGCGACAATGCAACACTGACGTGTGCTACTAATTAACTGGAAGACTTCCCTATTAAACCGGAGGACATCTAGCAAGGTCAAAGGCAAATACCTCGTGGTCATGAGGTTTAGATGAATCAAAGGCGCTTATTTAATGGCCGCTTGAAGGCCAAACTCAGGAGAAAAAGAGAGCTAATAGGAGAACTCGATCCAACATCAATGTGCGTGTTTCCGGGAAAGCCTCAGCCACAAAGCCGGGATGGACCACCGAGGTCTCCCACAAACTATTCGGATGTTTTACAAGAAGGCTTTAGGGTTGTTCCTGCGCGGGATTTGTAATATATTTCTTATTTCCTCACTTTGTGCCAATATGTCTTTTGGCAAATCTGACCCTTGCGCGGATTAGGAAGTTTTTCCTTTTAATCAGTAGTCGTCTCAAACATCTCTCTTCTTTAGCTGTATGCAAAAAAAAGATGGAGCTCTGTAGATCATGGAAACTTTCAAATTCCAAGATCTCAATCAGCTCTGGGATTAGTCTTTTTCTTGAGACGTACAAGCCAGAGTTGGCCACAACGTGAAAGAAGTACAACAAAAACATGGAAATACAGATAATACAAGGCCAGTGATTATTGCCATGTTTTGTTCATGGTCTGTAAACCACATGGTCTGTTCACATTGGCACTCGGTGCTCATGCTAACACAATATGTAAGATCAGTATGCAACGTTATATCCCAGCATGAGCCTCATTTCTTCACATTACATACTACAAGAGGAAAATTCTCTCTTTTTTTAATTGATTGGCTTGCTATCACGTTCGGAACGCCTGATTTGATGTAGACTTTAATTGTGTATAATATATAGAGTGTGTGTGTGTAATTCTGTGAAGGAGAAATTAAAGTATGAATTGTTCTCTTTGCACTGGGTTTAATGTGTTTGCTGTATAGAATTTCAAATCAAAATGTCCTTACTTTTGAAGTGTTTTGTACAAAAAAAAGATTTTTATTTTAAATAAAGGGTTGAGGATGTATTTGCTTAATTTGCCTCAGGCAAGCTACGCCTCTAAGCTGTGATGTAATGTACAGGATATTCCAAACAGTTCATGTTAAAGCTGAATATGTGAAATAGCCACATGTTCAATGCAAACAAAATTATGTTCATGTCGGAAATGTATTTATTTATTGAGTTACAAGTCCACTGACATAATGAAGTCCACTGCCTCTATTTTAGTGCTGACTTTTTATGTTCGGGAATGCAAATGCTAATTTTATAATGCGTACGCATGTATAATGAATAATTTTGCCGTAGGAAATGTTGCCCCCAAGGCATGTTGAATCTCAACTGATTCTGTTCGTTTAATTCCAGCTTTATGCTAAGCTAAGCTAACGGGCCATTTGATCTGTATGAAAATGTCACATAATCCTTTTGCGTTTGTGACCTAATTGGAAAAAAACCCGACAGATCTGATACAAGTTCTCCTTCACTCAACGTAAGAAACGGTTTCCCTTGCAGCCAAATTCACCGTTTTACTGCGGAGTGTAACGGGAATTTGTGGTTTTGTCTGTGCTGGGAAAAATGACAAACCAAGCCTTTTTTTGTAGATGTTTATACAACATGTAGTTTTGTTGCAAGCAGCAATGGGGAATGTGATCTTTCCCTACATCTGTTGTGCATTAAAGCCACACACAATACATTTTAAACATGACACAGTAGAAGAATATCAAGTATGTTGTACAATATTTACCACACTGTTCCTTGTGGCCGAATTCATATTTCCAAGTGTGTCCTCGGAGGGTTGAAGTTCACTTGGAGAAGCAACATTCTGAAAAAGGCCTTGTTCTTCATTGCCAGCATTTTGTTCCCACTTTAATTAGTTGTGACACACAGAGAACATCAGAGGGGCATTTCTTTGCAGTCATGCAATATCTCTGAGGCTTTTGGTTGTAATTATTTGCAGTGAGGTCTGGGTGGCGGGACAAAAAGGACACATAACATTTGAGGATTGATACAAAGGACATTTTCTGAAGCAGCATAAATAAATTATGAGAAGGATTTTTCCCAGCCATTCACAATCTGTTTGGCAGGGACATTTTGCCGACGTAGTTCTTTTGTTTGTCTATTGTTGTTTCCTTTTACTGAATGTTTGGGTGGTCTGTAATGTGCTTCTATACTATTTCATGATGGAATTTTACAAAATAAACACTTCATAAACACAGGAGCCTGGTTTCAGAGTCGAAAAATTCAAAGCGTCAATGTAAATTTGTTGAAACAAACGTGACCAGTATCCAAACCAAGTCCATGCCTTGATGTCTCCAATTTAAAATAATTTTTATTAGCGGTATAATTTAATTGCAGCATTTGTTCTGAAACACTGGTCGAAAAATACATGGATAGTCAATCAAGTCGAGCTCGAGTCCCACTCGCTCAACATGTTTTATTAAACCTGTAGACAGTATTCATTGTACAATTGCATCGTAAAATGACAATAAAGGGCATTCTATTCTATAAAAAATAACATGCTTGTGCTAAGTAAAAAAAAAAAATCATAACATACGTGGCAAAACACGGCATTCTGACTAATATTGTGTTGTGAAATAAGAATCAAAATCCACTTGTTTTTATCCATCTAATTTTGCTACTTGCTAAGGGAGCGTCCATTTTGCCACTTGCTGTCGACTGAAAATGACCTCACAGTTGCTCAGGTAACAACCAATCACAGCTCTGCTTGTGAATGTCACATGACCGAACATGACAAAATGGCCGCCCCCCCGGATAGATAAAAAACAGAATTTTGCTTCTTAACTCATATCAGAATGCCATGTTTAGATTGGTGGGTGCACATAGAACATACTTGAACATTATGTATAATTAGTTTAACTTGACTTACCATTTAAACACTTACACACATTAATGAGCCTTGAAATATGACTTTAAGTAACCTCCTGTCAATATTGTCTTTTCTTGATGTAGTTCTTTTTACGACTCTAGGTTTACACCTCTCCTACATTTTGTGCTTCTTTTCCAGAAAATGTTTGGTCAAACGTGAATCGTACAACCTTAACAAATCAGCTTCAGCGGTTCTCAGTTGTCTCAAATTCTGTGGAACCTTCTCTATTGAAGCCACATTTTTGGCCACTCATGTTAGCTCGTATGGATCGCAGATGAGCAAGCAAATCGATCCACTTATCAGACTTCCAAAATGTTTGACAAGAAAAATACGATGAATATTAAAGTACATCATTTTAAGATGCCAGAGTACATTTGGGAATATACTGAGCTATTTTTCTCCAGCAAAATTACAAATCGGCTAAATTCATAAAACCGATGGAGAAACACACAAACATTTCTTTTGGGTCTTCAGGATGATCTGCAGGTGATAATGAGATCACCACTTCTCAGCCACACAATCTTGTCGGGTGATCTTAAGGGCCACTTAGGAGAAGTTTCACATCCAATTTTGTGGTGTTGGATGGTGGACGACCTCGAAGAAGCTGAGTTGCAAAACCGCAAGTTCTTACAGGAAACCACATCACAACACCAAGTGTCAGGGGAACTGCGGTCCTGGCCAGAACGCATCCAAATTCCGCATCCAAATCATTTGAGGTTCTCTATGAAGAACACAAATTTCATAGTTCCCTTGATGTTTCATTGTAAGTCATCCAATAAATTGCACGGAACGCTGAATGTACAAGTTCACACCTTGTTCCGCCTGGATGAACAACGCAACCAAATATATGTTTCCGGGCATGCTTCCCTTTTTTAGGAATAACATTCCAAGACACATCATATGATATACTCTGGATATGATAAACACACTGCTGTTCAAATGTTAGGATTTGTGATCATTTGGGTCGTTACAAGAGTAAAACCACATGTCAGCAGAATCTAAACGCACATCAAAAATCGAGGTTCAGTACACAGATATCTACAGTTCGGTTTGGTAGTGAGTAAACAAAATGCTAAATAAGTGCTTGCAAAAGCAAACAGGAATATTTTCAATGACTTAAAATGAATCGCCAACAGTTTGAATATTTTCTTTTGAGGAAAGAGCAGCATCTCTTGTTTGTTGAATTTTTAGGAATTGAACAATGGCAACAAGTGTGACAGTAACTGAATTATTGTGAGACCAACGACATGTGTCCTTGCTTTGATTTTATTGGAAGAACCTCTGAGATGATCTTCAATCGTCCCTGAAAGCTACAATTGTGCTGCGCCTTTTTGGTTTTGGTTAGATAATGGTTTATATTAGTCACTGAGGGTGAAGTTTTTGAATTTGCCTAAATTTGGTGCAGGCAGCATGACTTCTTTTCCCACTCAATGGCCGAGTAAATTTGGTTGTCTCTCCCTGTACATGCCCTGTGACTGACCAGCGATCAATCCAGATTGAATACGATAAGCGGTATCGAAAAGGAATGGATTGATGTTTTTCATTAAAGCTGCGGCGCATAATGAGTTGAGTGCACATGTTGCGCAATGTTGTGTGTTTACGCAGATAAAAAGCACTGTGGTGTCATAAAAGCCGTTCAAAGAGTGCGACATCGACTTGATGAACTCATCACAGTTTTCTGGTGTGGGAGTGGCCTGAATGGTCCATGTGATGGCAAGGAAAATGGCCCAGAAAGTTTGGGGGGAGGAATTCCACAGACGTTTTGATGTCCATGTGTTTTTGAGAGAGCGAGACAGATGAAGGGTGACAATATCAGAGAGTTGGAGGGGTTTTCCCATGTTTTTTATTTGGACATGTGTGCGTGTGTGTGTCCTGCAGCCAAAGTTGTGAAGGCGCCTACTGCAAAGTGGGATTTCTTCAGTGCACAGTAATGGTAAATTTAAAGACCCAGCTTGGACACCTCATTTTGTGTTAGCACTAGCTACAGTGCTACTAGATGGACAGTCGATTATTAAAGGGGAATTTAAATCAGAAAATTCCTTTGCGTCCCCACTAGTCTAAACACAACTTCTGACTACTATTGCGTTTGTGGAATATGAATTAAGCAGCAAAATCCAAATGAGCTTTAGACAAAAGGCTTGCGAACATCACATCACCAAAATGAGAAAACGGCGGAGCTGATCCCAACTATCCTTAAGTAGGAGTCAGAGTACACCCTGGACTGGTTACCAGTCTATCACAGGGCCCACATAGACAAAAAAGAGCAAAACACATGTTTCATGAATCGAAGTTTTGGTTTAAGAGAACAAATGCCAAAAGAATAAGGTTCTGACCTTTTCTGCCTTAAGGCTTTCCTTTTACTAAAATCCTCGTTACCAACTAACAAACTATTTCTGGACACAAATCTGCCAAATTTTAACTCAGCATCATGCGTGGACCAGCATGTGAACTCTGCCTGGAATGGATGTTGTCACGAGGGCGTTCCGCTCGGCTTTTCCCTTCTTCCAACCCCCGCCACTTCCTGTTTCCTGTCCCTGCAGGAAGTAGCTCTGCACTCACTTCCTGTCAGTGAGGGAGTTCACGGGACGTGAGTAAATTTGGTATGAGGAATGAGGTCACTGCACATTTTTTAACATGTGCACATTTTTATTTCAAGCATGGGAGAAAAACTGAGAGCGCTCAGAAAGACGGACAATCTAAAGCGGCGCTGGAAAAAGTTTTGTCCTTTATTCTCCTCCACTGAGCATTACAAGTGTTACATAGAATCCTAAAGTCGACCTATAATATCTCTTGTATCAAGTTGGCCATAATTCCCTTAAACTGGTTGTTTAATTTTTATATATATATTTTTTGTATTCTTTTTGATACTTATTTCAATAAATAACACTGGTCAACCGACACTGTTTTATTCAAAGATGGCTTTATGTCCTTAAATCAGCAACCAGCAACTGGAGGCCCACTTTTGGAGTGGTACACACACACGCACATGCACACACATATTTTTCATGCTTCATCCCCAAATATCTTGGCCCATCTTTTCTGTTTAAAAATGAAATGTAGTCGTTGAGCACAAAACGTTGACCCACCCCTTGGCTAGACGGACATGAAAATGTCACATTGGCATCTGTTTTTTTTTTTTTTTCCTTTCAACTTTGTCTTTAGTTATTTTATTGACAAACATTTGACAAATGAACTGCACTGATCCTAATGACCAGATCACTCGCATGCCTCCTCCTTTCATAGCTCTCTTCATGCACTGCGAGCCAAGGTGTGGGTGGTTTGGTGGCCTTGGCTCCCAAGGTCTCGTGGGCTGCGGGTTGAGATCCCGAGCCGCAAGAAGCCACTGACTAGTGGAGGCCATCTATCACCATGCTAACAGCCAGCCGAGCAGCCGGCCAGAATCTGAGTCAGCATAAAGTTTATTTCTGGTCTTGTTGAACAAGTAGCGAGTCAAGGGTGCGTTTTATCGCTTGGCCATATGCTTGGTGAAATACATTAGATTGTATATCATTTCAGAACTTATAAATATAAAGTATTTTGGGCTTCTGACACTGAAGTGCTTAATGTTAGTTTCCATTTTTTGGTTTTCCTAGACTTCGATTTATTGCTGTTTGGTAAATAAGGGATTTTCTTTAAAAATGTCAATATATTTTGTGTTTGCTAATTCTATTCTATTTTCAAATCGATTTTAGTTTTTCTTCAAAGGGCAGAAAGTATTGTCTTCAACAAGTTAGAAATAACATTCAACCTGGATTAAAAAGCATTTACACTTTATCTTTATTCATTCATACACCCTTAAAAATGCTGGATTGAAAACAACTAGGAAGTTGGGTACATTTGATGAAACAACATATGTTTTGTACAAAACAAGCCAATTTGTTGGGTTGTTTGTTTTTTTGCAAGAATAACCCAAAGTTGGGTCATATTGACCCAACTTCCTGTATCGGCCTAGCTATTTTAAGGGACCATACAGACCATACAAAAATTTATTTTTTGGTGGGGGTGTGGGGGATTACATTAGGGGCCATCTTATACTCAGGATATTATAACCAGGAAATTGGACCAGGAAACCTTCCAATGCGAAATATGGCTCCATTGTACAATCATAATCTTTCTCAGTGGATCGGTGTTCAGTATCTAACACTTTTTGATTGCTAGTTTTCCTGACTTTGTGTGTGTGTGTGTGTGTGTGTGTGTTTTAACTTGTGTGTGTCGTGTTGTCTCTGCTCTAATCAATTAGTTTGAGATGTCCAAAGGCGGACAAAAAGTAGGATAAAAGTGAGAGGCATTTTTAGCAATGAAGGCTCTTTGTGATCCAGAGCGTCTATTTCGAAACCCTCAACTTAAGCGTTCTTGCTATTTGCGTGTCCAAACTTTCTGTTATAGTTCAGAATATTTATCTTTCTGGCTGGATCGGTTTCCCTAAATCGTCATGCGTGGGTCTAAACACTGGCTTTGTGAGCATTGCAGTGATGTGGAAATATGGCTAAAATTAAATGGAATTTCAGCCCGTCTTTCTATATTTGTGCGTCGCTGGTTTTGTCACTATAAGAGGCCCTGACGCCACGTGGGAGGGTGTGCGGCGTGGCGACCCAGCGTGACGCCGCGGTGAGCGTGCACAACTGCCAGCAGACGCAAAGAGAAAGTGTGGGAAACTGAAAAAAGAACAGAAGAGGAAAAAATATCCCAGAGAGGAGTCAGACTAAAAATAAGCTCTTTATGTTGTGTATTGATATACTCAATGTCTGGACTAGGAATTGTTCAGTTGGTTAAATGAACCACAGATGGATAGGTTGTTTTCAATAAATTAGAAAAAAAAAAAAAACTGTTAACAAAAAATCTGGAGCTTAACTTTGATAGCAACTTTATGTAACTTTCCGTGTAGGTTTTTTTTACACGTTTTTGAAGGGAGAAGTTCATTTTGACTTATAATATTTTATATGCCAAAAATAATCACATGAATTGCGAACTTTAATGGATGTTAACAGTCTCTGTGGTCGTCTTACGGGATCCAGGGACACTGGCGCAAAAAAAAAAAAAATGCTACTCATACGAGAAGTTGGGCGCCATTGTTTTTGTTTGTCCTCACTTTTCCCATCTTAGGTTTCCCCCTACAAGCTATTCCCAACATATCATCGGCGGCGTCTATGTATGTGTGTGTGCGAGCGTGTGTGCGTCTGGAGCCACGAGATGGAGTGTGTGGTTAGCCGCTTGGTGTGTTCAGGGACTGAGGGGCACCTCGCTCGCTCTCATAGTCTGTTGCTGGCTCTCTCTCTCTGTCATTTGGCTGCCGGTACAGGTCATGTGACCACCATGTGTAAAGGATTTAGTCCACCGCAACTCATACATTAGTGCTTCATATCCGACCTGATTATTCCCATCACGTCCCACTGGAAACGCCAAAGTCTAATGCCCTAAGGTTGCATGATTTGGAATTTGACCAACATTTTTGGGGAAGAAAATTCACACAAAAATTTGCAGCCTGAACGGCCGTCACTCAATATTGACACGCAAGAGCTCAGCGAGCTTCAAACGATTGACTGCATGTGTTTTGATTCGGCTTGTTGGTTTTTTTGTGTGACAGTGTAAAAAGAGGTGTACAATGAAAATACAGCTCAAGAAAAAAAACTATGTAAAATGATTACTTTCTTTTATTTTGCTATTTATAGTACAGTCATGACCAGAGGCATGTGCTCAAAATTCAAAAGGGGGCGAGGTTTCTATGGTTTCTGTCGAAATTATTATTATTATTCACATTTTAGAGGGCCTAAACATAAACAAAAAAAAATATTTTATTATCATTGTTGAAATTATATTTATAACATTAACACAAAATGCTAGTTTGTGGCCAATCAACACAAATGTCTAGCTCCCAACTGAATACTTGAGCAAGCAAAGTAAGAATGGCTCCTTTTCTGGAAATTATAAGGTTGAAGTAGAAGCCGGTGCTTCTAACAATGGACAGGAAAATGATCAAAGTCAGGCTGAATTTACTAGGCTGGGAATAAGTTAGAAAGACATTCTCAAAAAGCAGATAAGAACAGAATTCTTAATGGCAATTTGATTAGCACATGACCCCAGGATGACTAATTCCCAAATACTGAGCTTTTTTTTTTTTTTTTAAACTGTGTTCCATACATGTTGCATTTGCCAAGCCATGAGCACAAAGTAAAAACTCCAACATATGTTTATGTAAACTGAACATTTGAGTTTTATTGTATTGACTCTGTTGTCATACGTTACAATTTATGATGCTTCCATTTTTCGTTGAAATGTTAAAACAATGCTGAGATTCTTTTGCCTGGAGCTCAGATACGGCTGACGGGATAGGGGGGTGATATGAGAGTGAGGGAGGGAAGAGTCACGGGAAATGGAGGAAACCCCGACAATAAACATCCTCTTGGAGGAAACCCCTCTGACACAGCAGCAGGTGTTTCGCTATCCCTCATAGGTTAAAGATAATAAAAGAGAACACACATATAGTAAACATCGGAGTGTGAGTCCAGTGACTCACTTCAGAAGGAAGCAACACCTGTGAATCATTGACACGGTTATTGCACAAATTTGCCGGACATGAGGTAAAAATTAAACACAGTTTGCAAATTTACTCCTTCCAAGGAATTATTTTGCAAGTGGTGACCACAGATCATTTCCCTCGAATCATCCCCGTGGCTATTTTCATTGAAAGCAGGCTAAGCAGGCCCTCAAACTGTATCCAAAAGTTTGAGTTAAATGGCATTTTTAAATTGAAAGTTATTATGCCTAGTGAGATGTGACCATGTGACACGATTTTTTTTCTCTTTTTTTGCCCTTTCAAAATGTCGGTTTTACAGCAAGTGGGTGAATAAGTTTTGTTTGCTCATGCATGGTACACCTTAAAAATGCTGGTTTAAATAAACTATTTGGGTTAAAATTGCAGAATATGTGCACAGAAACGCATAAAACATCACATTTGTTCTATACAAGCACCCTGAAAATTGTGTGTGTGGGGGGGGGGGGGTCAAAACAACACAAAGTTGGGTCAAATTGACCTAATTTCTGGGTCAGTCCAATTTTTGACACATTAGTGAGCTTCTACCTTGTCATATTTAAGCCAAGTGCAAAATGAATATAGAAAAAACTGCATGTTTCCAATGTCTAATGTTCTTTGAGTTCCATTTTTTTGGGTTGTCCATTAGTGCAACCACTGACAAGATTTCCAAGATGGCTGTACCCATGAAACCACACTTGTAAAAGCATCCCAGAAAATATGGTTCTGAAAGACTTCGAAAGTAAGTTGTGCTTCTACTTGGGTGCCAGCGCATCTGCATGTCACTATAAGTCAATGTTTTCATCATCTTTCATGAAATATTGATAGATTCCACAGATGTTTGGAATGAAGTAAATCTGAGGAAAACCCCGACTTTATTAAGTACAAGCATTCAAAAGAAGTAATCATTGCCATATAAATCACTGCTATAAATCTGCCCGGTTTTAGTGCCACCATAAAACTTTAGATCGTTTAAAATGTAAAATGACAACAACAACAAAAAAAAAAGAACGTTTGCCCACTCTAGTTTTCAGTGGTGCGATAATACTATAATTTGGGACAAACAAATACATTTTGCTGTAACAAATCAATTTTGCTATTTTGGTCCAAATTTACAATTTTTTTCGGTGCGGTAGGATGAAGCGGTATCGACCAGGGTTAGGCAACTGGCGGCCTGTGAGCCACATGTTGCCTGCGAACACATTCTGAGTTGCTTAATTTGATTGATTAATTTTCCAAAAATATATATTTCAAGAAGACGTCAACGCCAATCTTTCTTTGCAATGATATGTTCCACAGAATCCAGCCCAGCTCGTCAAAACGCTGCTCGGAATAATATTTCATGTGTGGAATATGAGTTAAGCAGCATCATTTTTTATCCATCTCAGGGGGCAGCCATTTTGCCACTTGCTGTCGACTGAAAATGACATCACAGCTGCCAGGTCTCAGGTAACAACCAATCACAGCTCAGCTTCAGGAAACTGGTGACGACACTGATCTTCACCACCTGAACAAATCTCAGCATGGACCAGTGGTGGGTGAATTACTGGTGTGATGATGCTTTCCTTTTTTTAAGTACAGCTAAAACAATGGATATGATAATTGATTTCAGGACTTATCCATCTTGCCCACCCACACAGAGTTATATAAAAAGGAACCTCATAAAAAAAAATGCTTAGCAATTTAACTATCTGAGAACAATAATCAACAGCCATCTCAGATTTGAGGCAAACTGCGAGGCCAACTGCAAGATGTGATTGCAAGTCGCTACTTCCTAAGGAATGATATCCTTATTTCAGTCTGTTCTTGCTTCTGCTTTTATTGCCTCTTGTGGCAGTGCTGGAGTGCCAAAAAAAGAGGGCACACTGCTAACATAGAGAGGATAGTTGGAAAGGTCATCAGTATCCCACAAATTCCTATGATGACTTCATTTTTACATATTTTCACTTCTCTGAGGTCACATGAATTAATATGCCCCTTTCCCCACAGAGTGAGCGTGCAGTATCAGCCATATTGACGGAGTACTTTGCCTTTGTTGCTGTGTACTTCTCCCCTTTCACCAGCAGATGGCGGCAGCTGACAGTCACACATGATAAATACATGCAGCAGCATGGTCGAGAGTCGTTCCTATGTTTGCCTCAGCCTGTGTTCAAGGTTCAAATTTTGGAGTTTGTGTAATCCCTCCCCCTTCAGGTACAGTCCTACTTGTCCCACATTCCATACACGTGCAGGTTAGATTCACAGAAAGCTAAATTTGTCTGTAGGTGGTGGCGTGAACGTGAGCATGAATATTTATTTGTCTGTATGAGCTCTGAGACAATTCCAGGGTGCACCTTGCACATTTCTGAAGCATCATACTGTGTTTCTCAAGTTTTGTAACATCGGTGGGTAAAAATAGTGCTTCCATAAAAGTGATAAGAAAAACAAGACAATGATTCTAAGGGTTACTGCATATTCTGAAAATCCACACATTTATAGTAAACAAAATGGAAAATATGACATTCTCTAATTGAGCGAAAAAGAGAGTCATTAAAACGGAATATTTTAGCGTGTGCGAGGGGAGAAATAGTTTTTCATAGTCATCCATCTTCTCTCGTCGAGAGCTCATTTATATCATAATGAGACGAGTACCATTTTTGGACACGAGTAATTCATCCCTCACTGCTGAGGCTAAATAATTAAAACCACCATAGTGACATTCTAGGAAAAGGCCAGCGGCTAATGTTGGGAATTCATATGGTTTTATGTATATGTAGAAAAATGTGTTAAATATCATTTTTAAAAAAAAAGCATACAGAATATCATTACTGTTTGATGACCTCATAAATCCAATTCATGATGATTTGAAGTTTGTACTATATGCAGTATGTACCATACCGTCCATTCTTGCGTTCAACGTGAAAAGAGAATTTACCACATCTGGTGCTAAATCTGTCTTACAGCCGTTGTGTGTTTTTATGAAGTATTGCACTCAGCTGTAAAACAGTTTTTATTCCTCCTGTGAAAATAGAAATGGGACTTCAGGGTTGATACACACTCTGAGATGTCTAATGACGGTCGTATATTTCTTTATAAATCATTTTTGCTGGGAGGTAACACGGTGGTTAGCATGTTTGCAGCACAGTCTGGAGATTCTGGTTCAAATTACCTTCAGGCTGGCTTCATTGTCAATTTTTTTTTGCGTATGTCTCATTTCCTAACGCATCAAGCTGTTAATAAAGGCAAGAGTAGTTTTATTTATGGTGCGCAGTAAGGGAAAGAAGTCATGTGCGCTTTATTATGGGATCAGTGCCACCAGCCTGCAGAGGCGACACCCAAGCAAGGAAACATCAATCACCTCTCAGACTGAGTGATGGATTTATTTGACACTCGGGGTAGTGTTTACTTGCAGGCATTGGATTTAGTGAGAGCAACAACATCAACTGAGTTGAACTCAAGTACATAAAATAGAATACGGCATACTAAAAACCACTTGGGAATCAAACAGATGTTCTTTAGTCTAATCAGTGATCACTTGGTGAGGCCAACACACAATTTAATGAGTTTGTTTCTTTAATGACTGGAGCCCCCAGGAGGAAAGAAACAAGCCCTTATATTGCTTTTGCTAAAGTTTGCTATTAGCAAGTGTTAATGATGTGTGGACTGAGATTAATGCATATTTAGCTACATTTGATAAAGATTAGCAAGTATGTCGCTTTAGAGGAAGAACCACTCGAAATGTCTTGATGAGTTCATCAAGTTTGGAATGACCGAAGCTCAAATGGGCTGCTTCACATGCTAAGTAGCTGAGGGTGCGAGCCTTCAACTCAGCCACATCAGGCTTTTCAAACTCGTAAATTCATGTTCTTTATTATCTTGTTTTTTTTTTTCCCGCAGCTTTTACAGAATTAACTTGGCTCCAACCAGTTTAGCAAATCATCAGGAAGACCTGGATAAAAACCAAAGAAAAGAACTTCTGGAAATGTCAAAACCAAACAACTACTGTAAGTACAACAAAGTCATTTCAAGGATTTCCTTGGACAAGTAGGCAATATTTTTTTTCCAGATATGTACGAGAGAAATTACATTCCTCTCAGCTACAGTACCACCTTTAACTTTAACAATATTTTGGGGAAATATGACACCACCAAAAGTGGCCTGCATAACTCTGGCAAGATTGGATCCATAAAACTAGGTCATGAGGCATGGCATGTGGCAATCCGCAGGGTTCCGTGTTCAGCCCACTTTTTATTTTACATAGTACATCACGCTTGTGTTATTGACAGACATGAAATGTCTGTGCTGATGATGACTCACGACTTTAAAATGTATTATATATAAAGTTCATCCAAGGTTGCCAGTAAGTCGGCATAGAAAAGTTAGGGCCGTTAGCTTTTATTTTGAGAATGTTGTCTATTCACTCGCTGCTGTCATAAAAGGAACCGAAGGGCTTGTGGCAGAACAATCATTAAAAACACATGACAATACAACATGTTCTCATTTTTCATTCATGCACAGTTGAAGTACATGGAGGCAAAACTGCACCTGCTTCTTGATTTTCTTCTTTTTTTTTTTTTTACATTGATATTTGGTGCCAATGTCTCAACATTGGACAATGTGATAATAATAGAAATTTCTTTGCATTTCATGTTTCTTATGCTTCCTTTATATTTGAAGAGATTTCAAAATGGATTTCTAGACATAAAATCAATATTTAAAGAAGGGGTGGAGCACTGCGGATACATACAAAATCCCTGGGATTCAGCGTATATGATTACGCAGTGATCTGAGACCTTTTAATGAGCTTCCTGTTCTCTCAAACTCATCGTGACTCATTTATTAGGAGCTGTGCGGCTTTTTTACTGCCACTCTTGAGAAAAGCAAACAGGAAATAGTAGGACGTGCATGGGAGGAAGCCTTTACAATTTGCTGTGTGAATAATTTTTTTTTTTTAATTCATTAAGAGAGAAAAAGAAGCATTCACCCCCCTGTAATATGATCATTATAGCATTGATAAAACAGATCATTTAATTCGGGTCAAGTCTTTACTGCCAGATGTAACCGTGCAGTTTAGTTGGCACATTGCATTGTCGCTGGGCTTAAACTTGGACGAGAGAATGAAGGGAGGTGAACAATTACAGACAATTTGGAGACCCCCCTGATTGGCCTCATCATACTTGTGTCACACAGCCACTGGAGCTTGTCCAATTAAAAACATCTCGGCATGCACAGCAATATTGCACGCAATGATGGAGCTCACAGTGAGGTTGGATGTTTGGATGCCCGTCGTCATTTGTGGGTTTGAAGGAAGCTACACTTTCATTTCTTTGCGAGAACATTAAGTGTGAGGCCCAATTTTACCTCATTGGTCAAAAATTCGAAGCCATGGTTAACCTGTTCTTTCTTTGATGACATTGGTAAATTAAATACTCTACAATTACATCTCAGAAAACACTTCTACAAGTGACACCAGTAAGGACTAGCAGGACAAGCCTTTATCAATATAATGTTTAAAAAAAACATTTTGTTCTAATTCATGTTGATTCATAATGGTTAAAATGTTATAAGATGATGTGCTCTATTTTCATAGGCCAAACATACGTTTTGATATTTTGAAAAATATGAAGAAAAAAAAGTTTGTCGTTTTGAAGGGACAGTGACAACATCCAACAAGTCCTGGGAGCTCTGTGTTTTCAAGGTTTTTTTTTTTTTTTTGCACAAGTTAAAAAAAAAATGCATCTGTTGGTCTTTGAAAGGTCATGAGGGAATCTTGAAACATGCGCTGAAAGAGTTAAACGGCCTCGGAATAATCATAAGGTACATAAGTAAATGTTGGGAAACGCTGTTCCAACACCATCATGTCCAGTAGGCGGCGTTTGACCTTTGTTGCAATATTTCATTTTGTTGAACATGTTCATGCATGCAATTTCTTGACTTGATCATTTTGGGTTGTGCTTTTCTTTTCAGATACACGTGCGCCCCGCGACATTGCTATCCCCTCCAGTATTCTCCACGACGTCGAGAATTTATCGGCTGCCACATGCATGTGCTTTGCGTTGATTTTTGGAGATATATATATATTCAGAAAGCCGCTCAGGCTTTAACGAACGTTCCAAATGCTGCTTGGCGCTTAATTGGCTGCTGATGAGGCTATTTATGACGTCACCCCTCCTCTCCCTCCTCCTCCCCACCTCCATCACCTCTTCCGTCTTTCTCTCCTACCCCAAGCAACATGGCCGCTAAGTCTGATGGAGCAGCGGTGGCTGTGGAAGATGACAACCCGCCCAGGAGCCTCTCGGAACCAGGCCAAGCCACCCCCGCCGCCTCCACCGCGGCCGCCGCCCGGCCCCGGTGCGCCCCCGCGGGCGGACAGGCGTACACGCTGCTGGACTGCTGCTGGGTTCTGTGCGCCCTTCTCGTCTTCTTCTCCGACGGCGCCACCGACCTGTGGCTGGCCGCCGACTACTACCTGCGAGACGACTACTGGTGGTTCGGCCTGACGCTAGTCTTCGTCGTGGTGCCGTCCGCCGTCGTACAGGTCCTCAGTTTCAGGTGGTTCGTGTACGACTACTCCGAGCTGAGCGGCGCGGACGCAGCAGCGGGAGCGGCGAGCGAAGCAACCAGCGACGCCGTTGTCGGAACCAAGGACAGCGACCAGCGCGGCGCGGGTGCGGCGGCGAGCAACGCGGCGAACGCGACCGCCGTCCCCGCGCCCTCTTGCGCCTCCGCAGTGACCGAGAGAGGCGGGCGACCACGGAGATGTTGCACGGTCTGCATGTGGGTCTTTCAAACGGTGCTCCACGCCTTACAGCTGGGACAAGTGTGGAGGTAGGACATGCGTGCATGCTTTCGTGTGTGTGCGCGCTTTGGTAAATTTCGTTCAATGCACACACGTGTCTGCAGTCTGCTTTCGCACACTCCTGCTATGGTGCGTTCGCGTGCGCGTGTAATATACATGCACAATTATACCTTGACTTACGAACTTAAGTCATTCTGCAATCAAGCTCAACAATATCAAAATTTCCAATTCAGATGAATTAATTGCCCGCAATCAGGGCTTCAAACTGCCCCCCTAAATAGTGGCATTATTTTTCTTGAACATACCATTTCAGAGTGTACCCTGCCTTCTGCCCTAAGACTGCTGGGATAGGCTCCAGCATGCCGCGACCCTCGTGAGGATAAGCACTTGAGGATGAATGAGAAGATGAATGAATGAATATTTTTTGTTGCTGTCCAAACTTCAGCTCCACACGTCAGCCCATCTATCAGTCAACACACAGACCACTGTGTTTTGAGACATGCAAATTCGAGTAAAATTGTGCGTATATCACATATATTTAAAAAATATATAGGCTAAATTATTTGTAAATGGTTTCCTAGCCCACTTTCGACCATTTTAGCTACGATCACATTTGGTGTGCAAGTGTGTTGTGTTTCTTTACAAGGTGACGTCGCCAACTAATGACCCAGCAGGCGTATTATTGTTGTTTTGTCAGTGTTTGCAGCTCCGTGGGAATGTGTATTGTTTTTACAACATTGTAGTCTGTAAAAACGGTCCCCTTTTTTACTAGGCCATTGTCGTATAAACACACTTTTAAATTTCCAAGCTGCCAGTGCAACACATACTGTCCCCCATTGACACAATCAACAGTAAAATAATTTACAGGTCCCAATATTTAGCAGAACCACTCACAAAGGTAGCGGAAGATAAATTCAGTAAATAAACAACACAGTGCCACCGTTATTATCATTTAGTGTCCACATACTGCCACAAGTTGACATTTGCAATCAATGCATGTTCATGCAAAGTAGCTCAGGGGCACCAAAGTAGTAGTAGTACAAAGAATCAAATTGCAGTAATTAACATTGATGCCATACTCAACTGAGGGGAGATCTCAACCAAGACCACTTAAAGACAAACAACTGTTCACATAAGTCTTCAGTAAACCTAAAATTCATACTCACAATACTTTCTATGCAAAGTAAATATGAAAACTCGAACACAGAAGGATCACAGGCGACGTATCTGAGCCTATCTATGAATATACTCCACCCATGTGCACTTGCACGAAAATAGTGGCAGAGATTCAAAACAAGAGCTCTTAACAAGCTCAAAACAAGCTTTTGAGAAATAATCAGAATTTAAAGTAGCACAACACTACAGCAAATGTAGCTGTGTTTCCGTATGAGTATGCAGACAGTCAGTCGGATGGGAGGGGCGGGCGGTGTTTTAACAGGTATTGTTGTCTTGGAGCAGTAAATAAAATTATTTTTTCAAATCTTCCAAGTCACCTGTCAAAAAATATTCCAGTTATGCCGTCATTAATATTGTTCTAGTGGAGGCAAGATGTTCCGCTGCCAGGGACTATAAACCTATGAAAATAAATGAATACACGTTCAACTTAATAGTTTTATATTGTGGCAAATACTAATTATTTTTCAACAGAAATACTTGTGTACTGAATAAAATGAGGTGAGAGATGAGTGGCCGCACCACAGTATTAAACTTTGCGATTCACTTTACGCCAGCTAATTTTGAAAGAGAGCATGTGGGATTTTACATGATTACATGCAGAGACGGTAATAAAGTGCATTAATAATCCACACTAACATGCTGAGAGATGCACATTAAGAATAAAGCGGCTGATGAGAATCTTGTGCTTAAAACAATGTGCTCCGTTAGCCAAAATATGAGAGAGATGATGATGTTTGTTGTGTACCTCTGCAGAGTTCAACCAGGACCATAAGGTTATATAAATTTCCATCTGACAGTGTCCATCAAAACAGATGATTTCCTCTTGAATAATTGTATTGCAATCTGTACTAATGGCAACTTGACAGACTCATGTAAATTTGTGTTTATGTGCCATTTAGATTAAAATTGAGCCATTTGGTAATATGCCATTTCTGGCAAATTACACCAGAGATGGGCAATTTGACTTCACTTTTGGGTATGTTCTGATATTTCTTGTGAAAAGGTTTCAAAATAGGGGCACTAATAGGAAGGCTTGACAGAGTTTGGTAAATGTGACTTGTTAAGTGGAAAATGTTTTATCTCATATAATTGCCTATTAGTCCCTTTGTCCTTTTACAACTATTCATGCTCTTATACTTGCTCAAATAAACACTGGCCATGATTTTATGCACATTCATTTATAAATTAGATTTTTGATCAAATGCAAAATGAAGCTGATAGGAGAGAATTGTAAGTGTTTTTATATTGATACACTAATAAGTGTAAAATTGCGTATCGTCAGCTTCTTCATGTGAACAAAAGTGGGCCAGTCTGAGCCCTGAAACTCCAGGGCTGAAAACGAGTCCCACTCTGGCCTTGGCGCTGCCTTTCAAGAGTCAGCCAGCCTGTCACAGCATTGGAATCAACAAAAAATTGAGATGTCTGCTCTTGCGTTTAAACTCTGCACTTGTGCAGAAGAGAATGCACACCATCACTGATGGGGATACATTGTGGCCATAGAAAATCATACCGAGGGAATCATGGCCAAGGATGATTACAAATTAAGATAAATGAGACCCTCGTGATTGTTCATGATGTAAATTTTCAGACAATTCGATCAGTTCCTCTCTGCTCCAAACCAGATCAATCGATCCCAGAGAGAGTTGAACTGTCTGGACCCAGTCCAAGCGGACCGATGGCTTTGAGTGGAGCACTGCCAGCTTGATTGTGCGTTTGTGTGTGTGTGTTATTGCCCTTGCATTTAATTTGAATTTTACCAGCCTGTAAAGTGGATCCTGTTAAAAGTGACTGCCACTGGCAACAAGAACTTGATGCCATTAAATGAATAAGCAAGTAGCAGAAGTGGCGTCTTCGGTTTTGATGAATTTATTACACTTTTGTGTTAAAAAAAAAAAAAAAAGTGTCTTGGACTTGTGAAATAAGATAGCTTGGCTGGTGGTTTTGCCATTTGTTGTTATTCTTTTGTGTTTTTTTTAGTGCAGCAAATGTAATTGAGCCTGGAGTATTCTGCTTAACTTTCGTCTCACTTGTCGACAGCGGTTAATTATGGCAGTAACATCCTTGCATGCTAAGTGGTCACACCTCATTTTGCCTTTAGTGAATGAGCTATTTCCATTTCTGTCTCACCAATTGTATGACACCACAATTCCCTGGCTTGTCTAGTGATGTAGCGGTTGTCTCCAAACAAGCTAGTCTGAAAGCCTGCAGGCAGACCACCTCAGCTTTTGCAATTACAAATAATCAGACTTCTAGTCCAATTAAAATTTTGCTCTAGGGCCCATACAGTTTAACAAAAAAATGTCAGCGGTTAATAAAGCAGACAGTGGCAATTTGTTGACAAGTTGACCAAAGTGAAGCGCAGTTCAACTAAAAAGAAAACTTCTGGCACGAGTCCTGTATGATGTAAGTCATGTGAAATAATCGGACTACCATTAAAATGCCTGCAGCATCACCGTGAACATCATCGCTTGTTATCAAAGTTACATTTTGGGCCGCAGCTTTTCAAATATTTTAGTTTTCGGATAACTAACTGATAATTCTATCAAGTGTCGGGATAAAAATAAAAAATATATATTTTTGCTGGGTTAAAGAACAATTATGAATACAAAAGGGGAAAATACCATGACATTTTAAAATGAACCACTAACTGGTTTTCATTTTTCATTTAGCATAGCAGTAAACGGTATTTTCTTCTCTAGAAACATTAGTAAGTGAGATTATTGTCTATGAGAAGTGACGTCAGAACCACAGTAGCAATTTTGCCAGCTAAAATTTAAATTCTGAGTAAGCCTGGTTTGTTTAAAAAAAGAATCATCCGTTGGAACTGCAACTGTGTCAGGCTGTCAGCAAAGATGAGCCATTTTTGCCTATTACTGTATACTCCATGAAAAAAAGTCCCATGGCTCTTCCCAGCCTTTAAGTGTGCTTAGCAGCTCGCGACTAGCCACCAGATGCTAGCAACATGACGGCATAATTAATTTAATTAAAGCTCCCTAATTTGTGATTACTTCAGTACGTAGTAGTTGACGAATCAGTTTTATAAGTTAACTACCGTGCCATGTCGTCTCATAGCAACTTGGCCTTCTGGGATTTACTGTTGACTTGCAGCGTGTCAAGCAACAGTGTGTCTTTAAAGTTTTTTTTTTTTTTTTTCTTGAAGCATGTAATGGCGGCGGGCGAATGCACGGAGGCTCATGTAAAATTAAATAGAGTTATTGATTATGAATAAAAATATGCCTGCGGGGAAAGTGTTGATGGTCGGCAGCCACCTGCCTGTCTGATGTTTGTCTGTCAGCCGCTGCTGAATAATTCACAGCAGCCCTCTTGGGAGCTGTCAATCAAATGTACCGCGCGTGTTTGTGTGTTGAACATTCCACTGTAGGTCTTCACTGTTTTAGGTTCTCCACGCGTTAGGCAAGAGAAGCCAGCCTTTGCCCGTTTTTATATTGTGCTTAGCAAGTCCGGCATTCCTTACCTGAGCAGAACCTGACTGTCATCTCACCAGCAAATCGATGCTTAACAGCGGGCTGAATCTCGCGTGCGTAACACTTGGCTGGATCTTGGAGAAGAGCGTGAGCCTTCCATGCCTGCCTTCTTGCTGAAGCAGAGCCTAGTGTCTGGGGGGATAAAGTGAGCTCCCATAAAGACAACTGAAATTCATGTTAACCCCAACGAGTCTATTTCTGTTTCTGCAATGTCAAGCGTAGTTTGCCTCCAGTTATGATTGGCTGGGAAAAAAAGTGCTTCCGAACCACAAAGGCCCACAAAGGTGCAAACGCACCATTACCCACAAGTCTACCTGTCTATCAAAATACCAAAAAAAGACAACTCCACCCATGCGCACTGTTGCATTGCACTTTGACTTTTTTTTTTTTTTGCACTTAGAAAAGCAGCTGAATAGTGGATGACAGTGTATGGCAACTTTGACAATAAAATTCATTCATAGAAAACAACATTGAAATATCTGGAGTAACCAGTGCTCCTGAAAAGGTTCATAAGGGTTTGATTGAAGAGAACGCTTTTATTGCACCAGCGAATCTTAGCTCAGCCTTCATGTCTGCGAGAGTGAAAATTGGAGGAACATGATTTGATTCAGAACCCCAGCCACCATGGAATGGAGTAAAGCATTCAAAGCTAAAATGTGGCTCAGTGGAGCGCAAACCAAACGGCGAGGTCATTTCCACCAAGCGGTCGTGTCTATTTGAAGCTTTGGATGCAGCCGGGATAAGTTGCCCGATACTCCTCAGGGAGCATCAAAGTTCAACACGTTTTACAGCCTTTTGCCCCAAATGAAGCGCTCTGTCAGAATTGCTCCAAGTTAGCGTTCAAATGAAATCTTAATCCGCTGATGCAGTTTGAAAGGCAAACTGCACTTAAACTATTTTGCTGTTGAATGGACTGTAATGGTTTTTGGAGCCCATTAAAGGCGGAGTGAAGGAAATCAGCTGTAATTCTCTGCAGCTTTTATGAGATGAACCGTTCTTAACCCACACAAGCCGAAAAGCTCTGTGATGCCTCAAAGCTACGACTTCAACCCCTAATACTGTTTTAAGAGATGAAAAAACGACTTTTACCTTCTCACTTTATTTACTCTATCAAATGTTGACGCAGAGAGTTGATGCTTAAGATGAGGCCAAAATTGACCAAACTGTCACAGGGCAATTTCTTTTTCATTGTCAAAAAACAATATTTAATATTGATACTGAAATGTAAAATTTCACTTCAGACAACGGATGGAACGGTTGTTGCTGGCATCTTACTGTTTCAAATGTGAATACATAAACGTGACGTACACTGGAGTGACATCATGCATGACATATCCTGCATGGTCGGAAGTGCACAACCTCGCCAGTGATCAAGATTACTCATTCCGCTGTATTAATCTTTATCAGTGTTAGCTCCTTATTGATTTTGAACAACATCCTACAGGCACAAAGATTTTTTTTTGTTACAAACCCCATGTGACCTTGATGCAGCTTGTGTAAATAAATAAAAAAAACATGCTGAGAACGGCACAAACAGTAGCGCCGAGAAGACAAGCAGCAGGCAGTCCGGCCACGCCATCTTCGCCAGCATGCAGCGCAATTAAGATAGCAAGCCTTGGGGGGGGGTTGAAGACAGGAGCGGAAGAGAGGGAAAGTAGAAATGAGAAACATTTAAAATGAGTCATTTTAGATTCAGGGAAGACGGGAAGTCGAGGAAAAGATGGCTGGTGGGACAACGAAACAAGGGCGGAAAAGTTGAAGCGATAACAAGATGATTGAAGCAGAAATAATGAATTTCCCCAAATCCTTTACGGAAAGAAGGACGTAAAGCAGGAAGTGTGAAGAGCGAGCAACCTGCAGCCTGTAACTAAGGGCAACCAACGGTAGTCTAAAGGCTAAGGTCGCACCTTTTTTGAAGTTATGAAAATGAGTGTCCATGACAAATAAGGGCAGTTTTCATTTTTCAGCTGTATAGGTTGGCTTACTTTTTTCAAATGTTCTGAAAATGCCCCGAACAAATGTCACATTTTGCCCATTCATCATTCGGGAGTTGCTTAAGGTCAACAATCTTACTTGTGTTGAACACTGAATGAAAACATTGTCAACAATAAGCTTGCAATTCAGTAAATATGACAAAATACAAAGAAAGAAAAACATTCATTGTCTACCAACAACCTGGAAGGAAAATCTGTGACAACTTGAATAGACGGCGAGTACGAATGATTACTAAAGAGTCATTGTCGCTCTTCAACTCATAACACCACGCGTTCAGAAGATTTTACGCTCAGGGATTGAATCATAAATGTACTGCACAGGTTGCACAAAAGGGACATCACACCTCATTCCCAGAGAATATTGTGATGATGAAAGCCTAAGAGTCACCCTAGGAAAGTTCTCTGATCTGGATCTGAGCCTCTATGCCTGCCCCAATTGCTCAGACTGCGACTTTACATCATCAAACCACCCTGGTCTCCTGTACACTATTTGTAAGTCCCATCTTTTGGAAAACGTCTCATGGAACGCTGAAACTCCTGCTATGGTGGATCTACCTGCTTTGTCGTACTGACAACTCCTCTGCATCAGCTCGCTGCTCTTTCCTGTCTTTGCATCATGCTCTTATGTCAACATTCTTCTTCCTACTCCTCAAGTCTTTGCAGAATGTCATCATCCAGGTGCAAGTTTTTTTTTTATGTGAACAAGAGTAGAACTTAGTCTGTGTGTTAAGAATGCTATTATCAGCATAACGTGTGCGGAGTCAGCATTAGTTGTTCCCTGCACCCTGGAAGAGAAGTACCTTGAACCACCACCAGGTTACACACGCATAACAATCTGGAGTCCTTTTTACCTTTTCTGTCCAAAGTCAGCTTCGCCAATTATCAGATGTCTCTGAAAGATCAATTTTTAGGGTATGTTAAGTGTGACTTTTGTTATTATTTTTCTTTCCGCCCCACCCAAACTGGTCAGAAAATGACCAAGCCAACACACAACATAGTTAAGCCTGTTCATTATATAAGTCACATAGATGATAATTGTTTTTTTTATTAAGTCTTTCTAGACTTAAAGGATGAGAGCAGTTTATGTCTGCCCATATGAAGTGGCTCTTTGCAGTAACAGTAAAAATGGCGGCTCTTAGCCACCGACTGCTTGGCCACCCCTGTGCTTGATGGCGCAGTGGCTAGCAGGGCACAGTGCAAACCTTTATTGAAATGATGTTTAATGGACCATCTTTAAGTGTAAAGCTTTAAATAAACTTCAATGGTCGATGAACAATCGGGACCTTTAAGTCATTAAGTACTTGGAGTTTTATTTTCCAAATATAAAAAGTGCTTCTTGCACAGTTAATTGTGCTACATTCTGGTCTCCTGTGTTCATCTTCATCAACTTGCCACTATTTTGCCTCATGTAGTTTACCGAAATACACACACACACACACACACACACACACACACACACACACACGCACACGCACACACACACAGACTGGTATCTTAATGTTAATTCCTCATTAAAATCATTCACAGTTGCCATAAAGACATGAATGGAGCAACAGCTGCAGACTCGTGCACACTCCTATGTTGAAGTGGCAACAAATGAAATGAAATCCGAGCGCATATTCCGGCGCTTCCCGCAATCATCATCAGCCATCTTTCGGCTTTAGATTCCTCTTTTCACGTTGTCGTGTCTTTTTGTCTTTACCTGTTTGTCCACATGATCCTCTGTTGCTCATTTCACCTCCCAAATTAGAAACAGCACCTCCTCCGCTTCCTGCTCCCATCCTGTCTCCAACCTTCCTTTTATCTGTGGGTGAAAATCTCATTCTGTACTTTAATGGGGAGACTGTTTAGTTCCCGCTGTGATTTGGCCACTTTTCAGCAGCAGCACAGACGATGCTAGTGTGAAGATTCATGTGAACAGTGGAAAATTGGATGTAAATGCAGGCAAATAATTGTTTTGCTTTTACGGTTAGAAAAAAATAATGAAAAAAATATGTGAGTCATTCCACTGCGTTGGTGCCATTTGGGTTCTTGCAAGATTGGTGCAATTTAGTTAGCCTAGCTAGCAACATGATTTATCTGGCTAGCTAGTGAGGCTAAACATGTTGCCATTAAGTCAGGAATCATCACCTCCATGGTGGTGAAAAATCTGCACTTCTGATAAGCATCTTTTATCTTGTCTTATCTTATATATGTATTCTCTTGAGAGGATCACAAAGAAAGATGCAGAAATAATGCTAATTGCTAAGCTAGCCTACAATTGATGTGACATGGTTTCACATCGAAATTACTGGAACCGAAAAACAGAAGTAAAGCAAATTCTTTGCTGAACTGACCTCTCAAAAAGCTCTTTGGTCATGCCAGGTTTGAATATGGGCAGAGATTTTGTGTAACTTTTGCCACAATTTCACATTGGCCATTCAACATTATGCATTCCACTGTTTGGTTGTCATCTTTGGCATTGTTGCACATTCCATAACTTAACCACTGGCTGCCAACATCACTATTGTTCTTATTTTGATTCACATCTTTTCAAACTCCGCAATTGAAACTTTCTTCAGTGACTAGCCTGAGGGTGGCACTGCATTTGTTTTCCCTGCTCTGATTGGCCTGAGGGATGCCTGCATCACTAGCAGGGGACGCTGTGTTTATACTGCAAAAACAACACACATACACAGCAGCAGCGGCATAACACACAGCACTTGCTTCTCCCTGGATTTCAAACACTTGGCTCAAAATAGCACTCACTGGCAAAGATGCGCGTGCACGCACACACACAGAGCTCACTTGAGTGGCTATGTGGGACAGCAGCTTGGGGATAGACAACTGATTCACTTTGAGTGGCACATGGATATTTATAGTATGCGTGCGTGTGTGTGTGTGTGTGTGTGCGTATGTGTGTGTGCATGAAAGACAGAGACAGATCAGCAGTGTGGATACTCATACAACTATTTTCGCGGTGGTTCATGCCACCGCGTAACCATGGCAGCGATGTGTTGGGAAAAGCTAGACCGTGTCGGACAGTGGGTCCCCACACTATGCACAAATACACAGACACAGGGTGATTCAATTGATTTTGTTTTGGCTGGGTTGTCAAGCTCAGGGGCCAAAAAATACAAATGTGCACTTGTGTATAATGAATGTGTTGAAAATTATGTGCATATTAATAAAATATTTTAATGTAGTAATATTACTTAGTACATTAGTAAGGATTATGATTCTTGGCAAAAAGTCTTATTCTGGCGGAAAGCCTATTAATTAGCCCTTTAAGTAGGGCCATATTTGTAAAGCGTATGCGGGTTGTGCCAATGAAAAAAAAATATTCCCTGCCACTGGCAAACAGCTTACATTGTGCTGTTGCCGTTGGATTGGATCCTTGACGTTTGAAGAAACCATTATTGGGAATTTAATAGTTAATTAATTTAAAAAACCAGGAGCCTCAATAGTGTGTGAGTCATTGAGAAATGGCTAGACACCAAAAGGAAATCCAAATCCTTATCCAATTGAAAGATCAACAGGGCCTTCCCTGAACTACTCCCAAGTTGGAAGCGTACAATAGTCCAAAGAAAAACAATGTCAGGAATGACATCTGGAATCTTTCGTGACCCTAGATGAAGGAAGACAAGCCAAGCATTGTGCTTTGCTTTGCTGCTGTGATGAAATATCCTGAAAGTGTTGACCCACAAATTTTGTAGCAGCGGGTCTGGTGAGTGTAGTGCTCGGCCTAACCTTCAAGGGTTTATCAAGCTCAAAAGCAGAAACATAAATTAGTTGCGTGAGAACATATGGACTAATCCGCATCAACCCTGATTGAAAGTGTCGACGTCGGATAATTTGACTCGCTGATGCCTCGCATGGACTCAAATGGCATTACAAGCCTGAGGTTCCTTCCTCCAAATGGAGATGGAATTGTTTCCTTAAATCATCAGATGTCCCTGGCACGTGGATGAATGGAGGCAAGGAAAGTGCTGAAAAGTGGAAAGAGAAAAAGGATACGACTCCCGCCATTCGTCACTTTTATGAGCCCATTATCATTCATTTTTCTCTTTCTTCCATCCGTCCATTCCTCCTCACCTCCCTGTTTCTCTAGGAGTGCTTCATAAACTGTGATGGATCAGCACAGGTGGCAGCTCAGCCTTCTTTCCCTTCCTACTTTTATTCCTTCATGTCTATTTTCCCCCCACTTTGCCCTTTCCCAAGTATTCCAAATTCCCATATTCCCCAAAACTTGGCTTTATTGGAAAACGAAACAGTCCTATGGTGTGAATTTAATGCGTGAATGGTTATTTTGTGCACTGCGATTAGCTAGCAAGAGAGCTAGCTAGCTCAAGCTCACAGTAGATAGATGATGAGCTTTGTGTCTGTCACAGGAAAGGTCATAAAAGGAACAGAAGGATTACTTTTTTGCAAATGACATGGAAAGAGAAGTGCATACATACTGTTGTCATGGTAGCAAATCCATATTATTTTTCCTCCTGTCCTGACTTGCTTCTCTTTCTCATTTCCACATCTCCCTTCTTAGTTGACTGTATTATTTTTGTTTTGTGTTTTTGTTACTTCCTCTCCTCTCCTGCTCCTGTTTCCTCTCTTCCACCTCATTTTTTACCCTGGTCTTGCTTCTCTTCTCTTCCTGCTTCCTGACTTCCAATTTTGTCTGGTCTACTTTTCATTCATGAATTGTTTTTCTCATAGCTTCTGTTGGCCTTCTCCTCCCACTTCTCCTGTTTACTCTCTCTTCAGCAATTCCCTGATCCCCTTCCCTCTCTTCCTCAGCTACATCCTCATTCCCTCTGCTTTTGTTTTGTTATGTTTCTCTTGCTCCCATCGACATCAATTTCTCATTCATTTTTCTTCATTTGTCTGTCTTCCTCACCTTTCCTAGTCTTGTTTTGTCTCCTCTACTTTGCTGTTTCTTCCTCCTCTCTTCCGCCCCTGTTCTTCTGATTTTCCTCCTCAATCTCTCATCCTAATTTTGTATTTCAAGTCCTAACTCAGCGCACTTGTGTATTCTTCTTTCTCGCTCACTCTCCCTGGCTCTCTGACATGCAGAGAGAAAAATATCCATGTGCCAATCAAAGTGAATCAAGGTAATTCTTCAACTCCATTTAGCCAGGCTCACAAAAGGCTACAGCAGGATGCTAAAAAAAAAAGACACATCACAGGATCTTTTTTTTTTTTTTTTTTTGCAACAAAGCAGTTACCTTGAGCCCTTCCCTCTTCTTCAGGTATATCCACGCACTCTTTCTGGGCGCTCAGAGTCGCTGGCACGGTGACGGTTCCCACAACCGTTTCCACTGGCGGCTAATGTTTGAGAGCGCCGACATAACCATGCTTCGTCTCCTGGAGGCATTCCTCAAGTCGGCGCCGCAGCTTGTCCTTCAGCTTAGCATCATGATCCATGGAAACGCCGTCCTGCCGCTGCAAGGTGAGGGAAACGCAGGTGGTTCTTGACTCTTGATTCATCAAGAAGCGACAATGTGATGATGTTGGATTCAAAAGATAGAAAGATCTATGAATTTGTTGTCTGTGTGCAGGTCTATCGGCCTCGGCCTCTCTGGTGTCACTGGCCTGGATGATCGCATCCTACCAGAAGGTTCTGAGGGATTCGCGTGATGACAAGCTGCCCATGTCCTACAAGGCCGTCATCGCCCAGATCCTCTGGCACTTGTTCACCATCGGGGCCAGGACCGTGGCCTTTGCCCTCTTTGCCTCCGTCTTCCAGCTCTATTTTGGAATATTCATCGTCAGTCACTGGTGTGCCACACAACACAGCGAACCCGCCTTGAAAGTGTTTATCCAGGAAATGTGCAATGACAGACATTGGATGAAATCATATTTACAATCATGTGTCATGTCAGCAATGTTGAGATTTGTTACTCTTTTACTTTATATGCTTCTGTCTTTCAGGTGTATAATGACATTCTGGATAATCCAAGGTGAGACTGACTTCTGCATGTCCAAGTGGGAGGAGATCATCTACAACATGGTGGTGGGCATCATCTACATCTTCTGCTGGTTCAACGTCAAGGAGGGGCCCAGCCGCCTCCGCATGACTGTCTACTACACGGTAACGCTGGCGGAAAACGTGGCCCTGACGGCCGCCTGGTACACGTACCGTGGCCCTCACACCTCCGACTCGTACGCTCTGGTGGTGGTGTGCCTGGTGGCCTGCAGCTTCGCCTTGGGGACTTTCTTCATGTTGGTCTACTACTGCTGGCTGCATCCTGACGGGCCAGTGCTGGGCACAAATTGGGGAGGGTGTGTGGATGAGGGGATAGTGAGCGCAAGCGGCGTGGTGGGTGTGATCGACGCTTGTCTCACGCCATCCCAAGGCTCGCAAACAGACATGGTCATCACCAGTCCTCCCAGGACTCTTCCCAGGACTAAAGACACGGGAGACATGGTTCCCGGGGATCCGGACAGGGACAGGGATCGGGACAGTTGCCTGCCGGTTTTCCAGGTGCGTCCGTCCCCTTCGTCCTCCCCGGCGCTCCTCCACAGGACCTCCTCCTCACAAGAAGGCCCTGTGATCCGGATCGACCTCCCAAGGAAGAGGTATCCGGCCTGGGATGCCCACTTCATTGACCGTCGCCTTCGCAAGACCATCTTACTTCTGGAGACCACGTCAGCGTCCAGCCCCAGGATACAATACCGAAGTAGCATGATGGGCAGCAAAGAGGTGCTGGAGTATGAGACCACTGTTTAGTCAACGCGGGCTTCTTACACTGTAGAAATGCAGTCTTGGGTCAAGGCTCAGCCAGAGACCAGTTCTCATCCCAGGGCTCGCTCTGCCAGGAGACACTCAGACATCGAACATGGACAGTTTTTTTTGTCACAAAAGACGGGTGTCTACACTTGATTGTAAAATGTGAAGTGCAATCCCTGGCCAAGGCACTCTCTCCGCTTGACCAGGTCCAGGTTGAAGCTGATGAGGGAGTAGGAATCGGATAATCGTTGTCTAATTGAAACGCTTGGAGGTGAGAAATTTAATCTCTCATGGTGGGACAGAGAAGTGCAGTATTAGATTTCATCCTTCATGTCAGAATGAGATTAATGAGATGATGCATGAATGAACATGAGCTCAAGACTGTGGAAAGCCCTCGCCCCCTACTATCTGCTAAAAAAAAGGGGGGAGGTGATAATTCAAAGCCTGGGACCTGGAATTCTTGAAGAGCAAAATCACATGCTGACAAAAGCCTTCTATCCGTAATTTAAATGTTACCATTAATCAAAACTAGACTGAAAAAAAGATCTTTAGTGTAAAAACAAAAGCGAAAAAGAGATCAATTGAACATTGGCACGTCGTTAGCCGATTGAGCAGAGTTCTAACTTAATGTTGAGAGGACAAAACATTTTGACTGTTGTCTCGCCAAGTGAAAACATAATCACAACTTCCAGTCGATTGCATGTCCTTCTGACCTCGGAAAGCATCACACACGAGTCCTTCTAGGTCCACATGATGGGAGAAAGTGTTTACATCACATGATCAAGGACTGGCGGGACTAGAGAGCCACCTCACACTGTTGTACAGTCAAGTAAATACTAATGTCAGATATAAGCTAGTAAAACACGTAGTTACTGTAGGTGACCAGTGACTCGACAGAGTCTAAATGTTAATTCAAGTTGACTTTTAGCAAAAGATTCATAGTGGGGCTCATAGTTCTTCGACAGTCTTTTTCACTTTTTATTGGGAAAGTATGTTTGAATTGTCTGTCAAGCGAGTGAGGATCGAGGCGTGGTGTAATTGTCATTTGGAAATACAACCTTAAGTTCACAATGGTAATACCCCCAAAAGAAAATTTAGCTAGGCTAACAAGAGAGCGAATTAGTTTTTGAACGGCAATGTCGTTTACAAAAGGAAACCGCATACCAGCCTTTTATTCACGGATAAGCTACACTCACAGGTAAAATAAAGAAAGAGCATAACTGAATTTAAACATCAAATGGTGACGTTAGCACAACCACTTGTGTCGAAGCTAAGTGCCTTGAAAAAGTATTCTTACACCTTGAACATTTTCATATTTTGCCATCTTACAACAACAAATGTCAAAATTGGTTATTGAGATTTTGTGTGATCGGCCAAAACAAAGCAGGAAATAAATGAATCGGAACAAATTTTAAGAGAATTCAAATCTGACAAATCTCAATACGATGAGTTACCTTTCAACAGGTCAAGTATTTGGGGGAATATCTCTACCAGCTTTGCTCATCTTTAAATAAAAATGTTTGATTTGGGGACACCACATTTTTCAGTTCATACACATTCACGTAAAATTTTGAAAAACATATTTGACTTCACAAGTATGTGCTACTTTGTGTTGGTCTTTCACATTCAATCTTAACAAAAATACACTAAAATTTGTGATTGTATGGTCACAAAAATGTAAAAAAAAAGTACAAGGGGTATGAATATGTTTTTTAAGGAACTGTAAGTTCAGGCACTTCTCACAGGCTAGAGATTTATTACTTTTTTTCCCCCTCACAAATTTTAATATTTTCACAGACAACTTCAATTTTCCTTGGGACAATTTTCTTTTGTGATTTAAATGTAGTATAGGAAAAGTAAAAACATAGGGTACCGTGAAGATCTTAGTCCACCATTAGATTTTTTTTTTTTTTTTTGTGCAGCCCTCCAACATGGCTGAGCTACTCACTAAAGTATGAGTAATAGGGTGTTGTCATATAATATTTGTGTTAGTTTGTCCATCTTTTGGTCAGTAGGGAGCCTACTTCCTGGTTCATGGAGGACGATGAACAGACGGAGTGCCATAGTGACTCTGATGATGAAATGGTGCGATTGATATCATTGTCAGAAGATAAAAATAACCCGTGTCAACACTTTTAAAACAGCAAAGCTAATGATGGCTGTACAGTAGTGTATGCGGATGTACGTGAGATACTTTTTATTGACATAACTGCGTTTTTTTGGTGTATTTTTATTTTTTTTTTTCTAATTCTGACTTGTCAGAGAAGGGACTATTTGCATAAGGATAATATCAGCCTGATTGGGGTGCTGGATTTTTTTACACAACTTAACACTTCAAAAATTACTTTGGAAACCCAGTCATAATGTTGCAATACAAATATGACCACAGTTTTTTGTGTGTATTTTGTAGCCAAAACTCAAAATGTACTCCCCCCCTGTTGATATGAAATACAACGTGCTAGTATGCTGAGATGCCAGGAAGAAAAAAAAAACCTCAGTAAAGGTTTTATCAGTGCTGAAGTTATCAACATATCAAACTGCTCCCTTCCTTTCGGACCCTTGTACTCACTAGGTGCTTATCACGCATCCATGTTAAATCAAAAAGTGCCAAAATGACTAAGACTGCTGCTTTTTTCCCCCGTATAATATGTTTGTGATACAGTACACAACATTCAGGCAGTATCCAGACCCTGAATTCTCTTTTTGACACTTATGTATGTAGCTGACTTATAGTAAGAAAAAAAAAAGTATTAGTATTAGCCTCCCTTCTCCAGAGTGGTGGAAAGGTTTGATATTTTTTAAACAGTCACCAATAATTTGAAAAGGCAAAGGATTGACACCAACAGGCCTAAAGTGGAACTGCAACAACTGCAAAAAAAATTCCCTTGAGTTGTAATTAAGAGCTATGACATTTCAAGAATAAAAAAAAAATCTAGCTGTTGCTGAACCCAACCCTTAATTATGAATATAATCAAGAAGTAATTTTGTATTCATATTATTGGCGTTATTGTTATGGTGCTAGAAAGAAAAGAGGCGATATTTGGATTCATTCCCGGATGAGCATGGAATTAATTTAATTTCAGGATTTCAAACAAAACATGGGAAAATAGTACATTCTCACATTTTATTTTCACACTAACCGCCCATGACAGACTCCAAAATGTTATGTTTTATTTTCTACTGCTGTTTGCGCACGTGTCTACTTATTTTTGAGAATGTACATAATGACAGCACAACGAGGTCATGCGTCAAGACGAGCTTGTCCCTCGACAAGCGATGAGCGCAAAGATCAAATCAGTGTTGTTGTCATGATAACACAACTCGTGGATGTTAACGGTGCTGCAAAAGACAACTCAGCCTCGCCCCCCCCCCCCCCCCCCCCCCCCCTCCATCATGTCAAACATGATAAGCTAATGTACAGAAGTTGCCGGTTGTTGAGGGCTTTGGTTTTTTCTGTGGTGATTATTTATTATTAACTTGAAATGTAAAAGAAAAAAATCAATCATATTCTATTAATTGAAGCAAGTTTTACTATTTATGTTTATTTTTGTATTTGTTTTATATATATTTCCTATTGTTTAATCACTGGGTGGCCATATCTTTGGTATGACTCTTACATTAAGATGTTAAATTAAATTTTTTTACTCATTCCGTCTATATGTAAATAAAAAACTAGGATGTGTGCGTGTGTGTGTTGTGAGTACTGTGTGTGGAGGCAGGCTGAACACGCCGCATCATATTCTTCAGAGTGAAACTTTCTTGATGGTGTTATAAATAAATGAAAAAAAGAACTCAACAAGCTGTGCTGATAAATGTAGACTGGAAACAATTACTGTAGTAAACATGGCTGAACAGCGAGCAGAGTATCTGTGTCTTTTTTCCAAATTAAGTGTGTATTTGTAAATGAATGGATGTTTTTTTAAATGAATCAAGGTTATCAAAAGTGGGCAAAATTCCATGCATACACCAGAAAACTACACATTTCAAATTTCCATGCATACACCAGAACACTACACAAGACTACCAAGACTTACCATCAATGAGAGACAGTATGGTACCAGAGGTCACACACACACACACACACGCACACAAATCTGCATGTGTCTAAATGCCTCCATGCCACTACAGGAAATATGGTGTGTATGTCTGGGCTTTTAATCTTTAAAGGTGTGTTCCAGATCAATAATTGTTTTTGTCCACATGTAAAAAAAAAAAAAAAAATCCCATTCTCCGCAGCTTCCGAGAGTTTCTGGTACACTGCTTCCACCCTGTGGCCAAACCCGCTAATTGCAACACATGTTTTTTTATTCTCACTGTAATGCGCTCTTAAAGAGTAGGCTGATTGTAAATTGGAGCAATTTTGTTTGAGGGAAGATAATATGGTCTTTTTTAGTTTCACGTTTGTAATTTTATTGTGAAGAGCAGAGATTGTTTTCTACTACTTCCTGTTTTGGTGACTTTAAACTTCCTGCTCACGTCTTAGTTTGCCACACGTGCTCCTTGCTTCAGAGTGCAAGGTGTTTTTACTTGTTGTCATGTTTTGTGTTGAAAGTCAGGAGACGGCATTAACTGTACCTTTCTTTGTTTTTTTGTGCCGTTTGCACTGCAGGTCGGCTGCAGAAACAACCCAAATTTAGCGCCCTTGGAAGCAGAAGGAGGTATGAGGAAACTAAGAGTGTTTTATTTATTTGTGTCTAACAAATGCTATTTTTTTTTCCATTTTATTATGAGCTGCTGTTTGTGATGTTTAAATGTTCATTTCATAGTTTTCATGGCGCTATGACGTTGGTGGTTAAACAGGACAGAATTAAATTGCACTGACAGATCACAGGATGTTTTAGGGGTTTTGGGCGCCATTAAAGGCATATTTTACGCGATCATCATAAGTCAAATTCCAAATTGTATGACCTCAAGGATGCTCAACCCTTGTCGTGCCACGATATATATATATATATTTTTAAAATCCTCAATTTTAATCTCCACGTCAGATTACCATATATGTATGTTCTGACAAAGGGAAAAGTAAATCTGAATATCATGGCTTAATTGTTCACCAATAATATCTAGTCTATCCAGTACGTACAAATATTTATTGTTAAATGATTGATTACATGCACGTTGAGCCAGTCTGAGCATCAGTACAACTGGCAACATTCATAGTTTCAAAGGCACACACAGCAAGTTCACTTAAAAATATACCTTGTTAACATGACAGCGCCACGTTACTGCCACTGCACCACAAAATACATGACACTGTATCAACACCATACGACACTTGTCATAAAACACTTTGATTATAACATCACTTGGGCCGCAAATTAGCCGCCCATGCTCATGCAAGACGAGTGATGTTATCAGCCACAGACAAAGGGAATGGATACCTGAGTAAAGCAGCACGGTGACAGAGGGAACAAAATTAATGGTGAAAGATGCCCCTGAGTACCCCAGAGGAATCAGGAATTTTAGGGAGAAAAAAAATACACGCAATTATACTTGCAATATAGGCACTTGTGGTAAAACTGCGTATTGATTAATCAATGCTGCACATATTTTTAACTGTTATCTCATTTCTCCACAACATAATCCATCAAAATTTAGTAAATTTTAAATTAAGCCATAATCTACTAATTATAAAAATTGTGGCAGCTTTTAGTTGCAGAAGACATTTTAGATTCATTAACAATTAACAGTTTATTTTCCCGTTAAAGAGACATTGTCAAAAATTTTAAGAAAACTGACAAAATATTGTCCAATGGCCATTTACACCAGCAAGTATTTTTCTGATTGCGTTTAGAGTTGTATGTACTATATTTTGTTGCTATTAATATAATTATTATGAAAAATAATTCATATGTAAACATCGAGAATATTATGCTATAAAAATATTTCTTCTGCATTCTGCTGTGTCAAGGTCCAATTGAAGAACATATTCTCAACTAACATTCAAAAAGTGTCAGCTCACTACCGTTTGCTTATGTTTTATTTCTGAATGTGGAGATGGGATTCGGCAACTATAAAAACAATAGTTGGTTAGTTTGGTAGTTCATTTTTTTTGTTTGGGGGATTATTAGGGGAAAAAACAGACTAAGGTTCGTATTATTATTCCTACATGGAGTACATCCAGGATTCCTACAGAGTTCCATTCTATTTACATATTTAAAAGAAAGAAAACTGCAGAAACATTGAGTCTTTAACACTGTTGATGCCATTTGATTTTGTTAAGAGTGAAAATGGCTGCTAACAATTCACTTTCTTCTTTAACTTGGCGAGTTTTGCTACATGCGTAATTGTTAACATCTAAAGTTTACAAATATAACACAGATTTTTGTTTATAAAAGAAGCCACGTGAGTCAGTTACAATGTTAATAGACCTTTGGAACTAGACTTTTAAGATGCGCGTATAAGCTTGACTGAAAACTGTAAAAAAATCAAGTTACCCAAGCAAAATGACACTGGTCAACAGCAAATTTCAAACAGCGATAGCTTTATGTGTCACTAAATGTTTTTTTGACACTCATTAAAAAAAAGTCTTTAATTTTGTTTAAACATCTTTCGTTTTTTTCCTAGCACATCAACCTTTTGAGATATTTTTATTTGTTGTTTTTAAATTTGACCTATTAAATCTTGTGCAATATGGATTTTATCATGCATTGTAATTTATAGCTATAACGTTTCATAAACACAATTTCACCTGTTGCTGAACCTAACCCTTAATTCCGAATTACTAAGTATAATACTATGTTTTATTATTTTTCTATCATTATTAAAAACCTGATGTGCTACAGAAAGAAATAAGGTCAGATTTGGAATTGGCACTAAAAAAAATCATCCGTAAAACATTACTTGCATCTCTGATCATCAATAATTTGTAAACATTTGTTGACTAGCATTATCCATATGGTAAGAACTTAAAGGGTAAGTCACCCCCTCAAATGTTCTTTGTAATATGTTCTGTGCATCCCAGAACAGTGTTCTGATATTGCATTTGTGGAGGGAATACGAGTTAAGTAGCAAAATTTACTCGCTTTTATCCATCTCCATTTTTCAATTGTGTCAGTTGCTGTCTACTGAAAATAACATCCCAGCTGCCAAGGTCACAACCAATCACCGCTCGGCTTCAGAAAATTGGTGGGCCGTGATTGCTTGTGACCTGATACCTGTGATGTCATTTTCAGTCGACAGCAAGTGGCAAAATGGCTGCCCCATGAGATGGATGGAAACACGTGAATTTTGCCTGTTTAATTAATATTCCACAAACAAAACATCAATCAGAATGCCATGGTTAGGGGCACAGAACATATTATATTTTTTGGATTGAACTTCACTTTAAAGACGCAAACACTTCAAATGTGTGATGTTAACATGCACATGTGTAAGTCTTCACGCTGAAGTCATTTACAGGTAAGATAGCAACAGTCGACCTCAGCACTGTTGGTGTATTTTTCGGCGTCTCCATCCAAGCGCACGTTTACCACACCACAAACATGTACAGGTGACTCACGTTATCTGCGTACAAAACACTTTTACGAAACAAGTGGTTGGTGATCATGCGTGTTGTGTCGCCAACTACTGGTATGGCATGCATATTACATTCTGTTTATCATTTTTGCTGGTCTGAGCAAATGGAATTCTTTGACTACACCCTGGACTAGTCACCAGTCAGTCACAGAGAACACACTGAAGTCAGGCAATTGTACACCACCTGTGGCACTCTTGTTGCGACTTAAAAGAAACATACATGTAGTGTAAATGTACACAAATATGTCTTGCAGCAGAGGTGTACACTCAAGAATTGTAAAGGCGGGAAAAATATACTTTTAGGCGGTATAGTAGCTCAACAAATAGGGCACAATAAGAAGGCGAAGCGCTACCGACGGTAGCTGACAGTCATTTTGCTCCGCGCATTCTGCATGTATACTTTATATGTATACTTTACTTATACTTAGTCTGCAAGCAGTTGAATTAAATGTCGCAGTGGAGTTATACTGTGCATGTAAACGTACTGACTTTGATATGTTTGGAGTATACACACACACACACACACAGGCACACACTAAAGAGCATGCACATTGCTCACAACATTGACAGACTCCAGAGAGACACAAGCGAAGGCAGGTGCAGTAGCATCACACACTGTTGGGGTTATAACAGAGCATGTTCAGCTGCAGGTTGTCATCCCAGTGTCTGAGGATGATGAAGAGCTGGTTGGCCGCCGCCTTGACTGACTCCACATCCCGGCCTTCCGGGATGTCCTGGCCACTCAGCCACATGCTGGCCTTGGCGGCCACCAACTCCCACTCGATGAAGTAGCTAGCGGAGCTGTGCTCCAGCCAGGCTAGGGCTACCGCTGTCGCCCACACCAGGCTCTCCGGGTCCAGCATCCTCTTTTGCATACTGACGAGAGAGGGCGTCTCCGGAGCACCTGGTCCGAGAAGATCTTTGGGACAGATTTGTGGGTCACCTGATGATCCTGTATCATCTTCAGTGCGCCGGCTGCTCGAGTGGGTCGGGTGTCCGAGGCTGGTGCGGTGGCTGCTGAAGGGGGACGTCCACTTGAGCTTGTCCATGGGCACGTTGATGGTGTCACACAGGGCGGGGTCAAGCGGGAAAGCACCGCACGCCAGTTGCAGCAACACCTGTGGAAAACCAAATATAAGTACAGCTACTCCTCATTACACATTCCAGGCCCCACCCACATTCACCCTCACATGAATCAACTATTGTGAGTAAGCAAGATCAGGTTTCGTAGATCATCAAGTACCCACCAGAGGAATGTAGTCCTTGTTCTCGTTGTCACTCTCTCCCATGGAATCCCCCGACTTGCTGTGGGATCTACTCATGAACCCTTTAGCGGCTTTTGTCAAGAGACGAGTCCTGCTGAGTGCCAGCCTGGCCAAGGAACCACAGATGACCAAAAATCAAGTCAATGTTATTTGGATTTGTGCCAATTCACTCCAGATGAGATCTTGAGGCGTTTCACAATAATGCTTCACACATTCAAACTTCAGACACCCACCTGGCAGAAAAAAGACTCTCCACAGACTTCTGAGACTGGTCTGAAGTCACTGACGGACTTCTTTGAGTCCCTGAGAGATGAAGATGGAAGAGGTTGGGGAAAAATCAATCGCACAAAGGACAATTGATCGGCAATAAATCGCATAACTTGTAAAACAATTTATGCCAAAAATCTATAAACAGTATGTCTGCATTGTTCACTGGGAGATATTGTTTCCGTAGAAGCTCTGAGAAAATCTCTCTTTGACTTGACTAATGTTAAATGTCTATATGTACCTTCTATAAAGTTCCATTTCTCCCAGCTGGATGAGGATGGAGTGCTGCAGGGAGATGTGCCATCTTCTACACCTGACACAAGAAAAACCCCAAATTTGTCCTCCAGTTGTTTTTGTAATACGTAGCATAAAAGTAAAACAATTAGGTTTTAACAATAGGGTCAGCTTGACCTTTAATCAAGAAAAAAAAATTTTTTTACTTTATCAAAGGAGAAAAACTACGTCTTTACTCTCAAAATATGCATCTTTCCATTAATAGCTGTTATCTAGTGACGTGTAATTAAAGGCGCCTTGTGGCTGCTTGAAATTAAAACAGCATACTGTTAGACAACATGTCTTCGGCTTCTTCCGACACACCGCCAGACTGAGAGCGGCCCAGTCCAATGGAGTACGCTTGGCTCTTCCTGCTTCCTGAACTGGAGCGTGAGCTTCTTTTTAAGCCGTCACCTAAATGTGAGAAAGAAACAGGGGGCAGCTTGTTAATGGAGTCTCACCCTAAAAAAAAATCAAATGAAAATGACAATGAATTATTATTATTAGGGATAGGCGAGTACCGATACATATCAGTACCGATATCTGCCTTATTTCAAGGTATGCTATGGTATAGTACTGCCCACTCTCTCTAGGCTGTTTTGTGATCACGAATGAGAAATTGCAGTTAATTTCGTGAAGTTATAAGTAAAATGCGATATTGAGACATATACCGTATTTTCCGGACTATAAGCCACTACCTTTTGCACAAGTTTTGAACCCTGCGGCTTATACAACGGTGCGGCTTATCTATGGATTTTTTTGTTTGTTTTTTTGATATTGTATGATTTGTGGATATTCACTTATATATGGAAATGCAACATCAAAACACCTGCATTTTATAGTCCAGTGCGGCTTATATATGGACAAAACAGGATTTCCCCCTAATTTGGGGGATTTCTGGTGCAGTATACTTATAGTCCAGAAAATACGGTAGGCTATATTTGTCTTTAAAATTATCTGTCATTATTTTGTTTGGGGAGGTGTTATTTATAAAAAGTACTATGGTACCAGTAGTTGGTATCAGTATCGTCACTAGAACCTCTGCTCTACCAACCGAGCCACCCAGCAAGCACCACCAACATGCTTTTATTTCCCTACTGGTAGCTGGTGACACATGCTGGGAGCCACCACTACTTGAAAGTGGATCTTTTTCTCTGGAACTTGGTGGTTACAATGATAATGATGTTTATATTGTTATATCACAGAGTGGGAGAGCAGATCGTCTTTGCTCAGACACATTTTTACAGCATGAAAGGATTTATTCATGTAAACGAACTGGCAGACAATGAAAGCTGCAACTTACCAAAGTTGACGTATTCAATACATGTCTGTAGATATTCATTTGTGTCCAGATCGACGGGAACAAACGCGGTGTATTTGCTCAGGATGTTGCAGGCTTTGCTGGTATGAATGGCGTAACTGTGGTACTTCCTGCCAGAGCCTGTAAGGTTGCATTGGGATAAGCTCACTTTTAATTTCGACCAGTCCGTATCAAGTGAATTTCACCTCTACTTTTCTACCATTCACAGCCATGAAGTGAATTTTCAAACTCACCATGCTCAATGTCGCATTCCCGTTCTGCCATGTGCTCAAAGTCGCGGATGATGGAGCATGCAGCCAGATGGTGCAAGGTCTCATTCCACAGCTCCTCATGAACCTTCTCCTCGCGTTCGCGACCCTTCAAGAAGGGCTCGACGTCAAAGTGCACTTGCCATTGGACAGCTTTCCCGCAGAGCAGACCCGACACCACGGCCTTGCACTCCTCTCGCTGCTGGCCCGTTGAGCCTACGTCTGCGTTGCGGTTGTCCTGCGGCGTTTCAGCCTGACACAGTTGGTGGCTGTATCCTTCTGCAACAAGGGAGAAAGAGATATGAAGATATCTCCATTACGCAAATCTGTCAGATTTAAAGTGATCATTTGACAGATTATCCTGTAGTGTGAGGTGTGTTAAGAGCGGTTTAATCCCACCCCACCCAAATTGCTTCAGAGGTTTATGAGTAGCTCACGTTATAGCACATGATTATTTTTTTTTCCGAAATGGGTTAACTTGCACTTTTTAACCATATTTGATTTATTTAATCAAATAAGTGTGCAATGGCACCACCCTATCCCATGTAGAACAGTCTTGTGGGAATTGTTTCAATTGAAGGACGTTAGACCTGCATCTCCCACACTTCCCGAAGATGGACTGTCTGTCGACGATCTCGAGCCATCCTCTCCAGCAGTGTTACGGACTGGGGCTGATGTCGGCATTTCCGAGCCCGCCTCCCCTGACGGGTGATGCTGGAGTGGAAGCGGAACACCTGCTGAATGCTCTTTGGAAGACGCAGCACACAGACTCACCAGCTGAGGCTGAGAATAACACAAATGGGAAATTTTCATAAAATGAATGAACAGAGTTAAAGTTTTCATGGGACACTAATGTCATAAAATGAAAAGTTTCCCAAAGCTTTCTGGTGTCTAAGTGCTGGCTTACTTGATATTCTCCTCACAGTCTATGTATGTGTTAAGCGTGCCGCACCTGGTAGTCTCTCTTCCACTGGACCTCATGCTCCGGGCTCATTTCTCCAATCAGCTCCTGGATTTTGGCACGCCGAAGAGGATTCTTTGGCATGACGGAGCTGGGATCACTGGATGTGTATTTCTTCACAGGAACGTGCTCAGTTATCTGGTTGGTGCTGTATGCTCGCCTTCTTGCTGACGTCTGACCCTCTGACGCTGACAGAAAATGGTTACGTGAAGACATGTATTGAATTGGCCAGTAGAACTTGGTGAGGTTCTTACCACTTTCATTTTCCATAGTGACAGAGCTGGCAACCATCATAGAGTCCTGGTTGGAGTCGTGGAGAGTTTCATTGTAGGATGCCTGATCATCAGCAGAGGTCTTCAGCAAGTCCTCATCTTGGGAGTGAAAGAATACGGAGCTACCAGAGCCGACGGAGCGCATCATACTATATCGTCGTCTTTTGTCCTGTTGACCGTGACACGTGTGTTGGGGAATGATTTAGAAGAAGATTTAGACCAGCAAAAACTGTAGGGAAAAACAATCTTCTTCACCCCTAACCTTTCTATGACCTGAAACATTGTACTTACAGGTTTGGGGTTGGCGTGGTAGCGGGTGGCGTCGCAAACGACGGCATACCCAATGAGACTGTCCCCAGGATACAGGAAGGTGTTGCCCACTGGTGAAAGCAGCACCTCCTTGGTCTCAGGAAAGAGCCAATCAATGGAAATGTCACTGAGGACAGGACACATGGTCTTCTTCAGAGACTTTATAATCTGCAAAGACAAAAATGTGTTTAGAGAGCAAGGAATCCATTGTTGGGTTTAGAAGAGCGCTGCCTTTCTCCCAATTGTACTGTATGCGAGCCAAAGAGTATGACAACAAACCTTGTGAAACCAAATTTGTTTCACAAGAATGTAAAGGTAGAAAATCACTGGAACATCAACTTGATGCATTTATTTTATCTGTTAACACGGCCCATCATGACTTGGCTGGATCATTGTTAAAAGGACCCACCCTTGGTTGGAGCCTCTCGCCTTCAGCCAGGAACTCAGCTGTTCCTCTGGACACCGCTGCTAGTTCATGAACCATTCTTCTGCAAGCATGCTGCCCAATGCCAAATGTAAAGCATCTGCGCAAACAGAATTTACGCATCAATGCTGAGAGATGCTGTTGCCAAGCATTGCATATATTAACAAACCCTAAATTGAATTCGTAGACTTGTGGCTGTGTGCAGTGTAGGTGAGTTTTTTGGAATGGCAACCGTTGAATGGTGTGGCCTGCCTCTTGGGCCAATGTCAACTGGATGAATGAATGGATGGATGGACGGGTAGACGGACAGATGGACGGAAGGATCTGATCAACAATTGCACAGCTTTTGAGCATAATCAAAAAAAATGCATGTACTGGCAGATTAATAATACATTTGCAAAGATTTATTGACTTTCTAGGTGTCATAAGTATTTCAGTTAGGCTGGTGACAAACAAGGCCACAAAAAAAAAAATCTATAAGAGATGAGCTAAAAACAGAGCCACCCAATAAAGTAGAAATGTCACCAGCTGGAAAGAAAAATTGATCCATGTCTGAACCGGCAAAGTGTGTGTGCATGACCGTTTGGGGGCAGTTGTTCAATAACCGTGAGTAGACAAGTAGGCCTACTCCATTTCCATGGTGACTCCAGAGAAGGATTTAGAGACTTTCAGCCCACCAGGAAAACAAGATGATTTCCCACAGTGCTGTGAATCTATTTTGCCTTTGACGTCTTATTAGTCAGGATGGTATTTCATTTGCATGCGCACAGATTTCATTTAATTGGGATCAAAGCTCCATCAATGAGTAGACGTGCCAATGAATCCCTGCCAATCCCTCAAAGACTCCACAATCTGAGCATCGTAAGCATGTGCAAGCAGAAACGTACGTGGTTGAATTACTACCTGATGTAGCGCGCATGACTGCGCACTAGCTCGATGACTTTGCCTGTGTTGCTCACCGCCCCATCAGTCAGTAAAAAAAGCAAACGGGGGTGTCCAGGAAACATTGGCTGTCTCAGAATCCATTTGAGGGGTGTCAGGATGTTTGTGCCTCCCATGTCGGCTCTGATCTTTCGAACGTACTCGCAAGCCAGGGCAAGTGCTTCCTGGATCATGTTGAAGGGGAAAAAAAGCATAACACCAACATTTTATTGTCCCAATGGGGGGAATTTCAATTTCAATTTACACAAGCAGCAAAGTAGATGAGGAGGGCATCTAAGAAGTCCTGGACCATACATGTGGAATTTGGCTGCTCTCCTTGTGTTTGTGTAGCTTCACAACTCATTGAAAAATCACTCCTGCGAATTAGTGTGAAAGTTGCAGTCCAAATCAATGATTGCAAGATCAGAATGGGCAAATGCAACAGTATGTAACAATATTTGTAGTTATTATTTTTTACATGAAGAATTGAAAAGACTAAGATATTACAAATGCAGTTGCTTGCTGTAACACAAAAGTCATGCTACCAGGGTGCGCCATTGAAAATAGTAATTCAAGTAAATGACTAGAAATGGTTACTGATTTCTTGGGCTTTCATTTGAATTGGAAAATTTCAAAGCTTTTGCCGGGTCGGATTTTGCATGCGACACATTTTTTTATTTGTCTGGCACGGTTGTATAATGTCTTACCCATTTATTTATTTGTGTATTTATTTATTTTCTTTCTTTTTACAAGCATTGCTGACAGATGAATAATGGACAGCGGGCCGCAAATGTCCCACAGGCCATAGTTTGGGCATCTTTGTCCTATATTCCAGTCAGATAAAAAAGTATGAGCACCAATCGATCAGCTCTGATTTGAAAAGCATAGCAAAATTGTTATGTGCACATAATGCTGTTCATTGACAACAAAAATGTATTGGCTGTCGCTAAACCTGTATGTTGCATTCTCTGACGCTTAAATATTCGTTGATATTCACAAAAACACATGATCACTGAAAACACTAAATACGCTACCAAGGGAATAATAACAGACAGTCTCATTTTTTATTTGTCATTTCGCTTGACAGGAATTTCAGATCCTGAGTAATATGTCTGCCTGCTCTTGTTTCATTCCAATAACAATCTTAAAAAGCTCCCCATTCGCCTCATTGCCGAAGCAGACTGATCTGAAATATGAAGCTGAGGTGATATCGTAAAAGCCACAAGAAAGACACATTAAGTGGATGAGAAATGTGTTTTGACAATCATGACCACTTACAGAGTCTTTGCGGCCCCAAACATTCACTATATGTTTACGGAATAAAAAAATGAACAGCTGTCATCTGTCTGCGTAAAAATGTCCAAAATTTGCTCCACTTGCTGTTTTCTCTGTAGGCTAATTTTTGGCTGGTGGGCCTATAGAACTGTTTCACAAGCGTAAACAAAGAAAGATGATTGTTGCTCATAACCAAATTGAATAAATATATAAAAAGTAATGGACTTATAAATAAGTATATAAGGTGAGGCTTCAAAATTATGAAGAATTAAGTCATTCTCTCTGCTCTGAAATATTGCTGAATGCACTGAAACTACACAATACTCTACTGCTAGTTGTCAATTAAATGCTGTAAGACAACCAAATGTGACATGAAACAAAGAAAGTTTTCAGTTTTACCTCTTCGTAGTTCCGACTGCTGGGAAAAAGAGATTTGAAAGTGGAGCCGAAGCTTATTACGTTGAACAGGCAGCCTGGGACGAGACTCTTGAGAATCACCACCATTGCATCCTGGGGCAGAGTGTAACACATATTTTGTGTGAACATGATGAAAAAGAACCTCAGACAAAACTAAACTCTTGAGCTGACAAAAACCGACCACGATCGATGGCAAATTGTTCCAGTGCTGCAGGTTTTTGTGCACCGCTGGGATTACATGTTAAAGAAAATGTTGTCTTGGTAACAGTATGTTCTCATATATTCAATTGAATTTGAAAGACCTCAAAATGAAATAGTCCAAATGGCCTCATCTCCCCCTCATGGATGTCACAACATGGATGCCAATTATTAATTCCAGGAGGGAAAGTACCTTCACGCGGTTAATGTTGACACCGCTCATGCTGCCACTGCGGTCGATGAGAAAGATGAATTCTCCGTGCACCTTCCTCAGGTCGGAGCTGAGAGGTTTGAGGTTGGGGCAGAAGTTGAGCATGACCACAGGGTTGTGGAGGATGTCCTTGTGCAGCCGTCTGTGGATGGCCTCCACCTATGGAACACGAGTGATGAGTTCGAACGGCAGTTGGCGGATATTACAGCAAAAATCCAGGTCGAGTGTGGATCCATTGGTAAGTTTCCATGGAAACGAAATTTAATGCTAAAGCTGATTGCTGTGTGAAGGGACAAATGACGGCATGAATGAAGGCTTTCAAGAACAATCAGGAGACTTTGTGATGGCTTTTGTAAAAAGAAATTGGCAAGATGATTTTCACTGTAATTTTCCAAATGTAGCCATTGTGAGACAAAGGTTGATAGGCTATTTTATCTCGCACGTAAATTAGTATTCAAAGCATGGTACATCACATACATAGTATTGTATTGTGCGGACAATAATGATTATAATAATTTACATTCTAAGACAGTGAAACTTTTTAAATCAAACATACAATTTAGAATTCAAATACTATTTTTGTGAACCCGGGATCTTTGTGTTGTGCATCACACCACATCCCTTCATGACGTGGATCTCATCAGCTCAGAAACTCGGCTCAGCTGCTGGATGACACTCTTACCTTCTTCTCATTGCTGGAGTCCTTCTTGGTGGCTTTGATGAAGTCGCTGCGGCCATGGACGAATTCATCATACTCATCCTGCGTCATGTCTCCGCTCTCTATGAGCACGTGAGGCACATGAGGTTCTGCAGGAAATTGGGCCGGGCCGAGTCACAAGTGTTAGAATGGTTCTGATAGAATTTGACAAAATATTTGAGCAATAAAAAGTTGGCTTTTTTATTTAATTTATTATTATTATAAAAATAATATGTAATGTATTTAGTATTATTTAGAAATTAGGGTTAGGTTCAGCAGGTGAAATTTTAAAACTTATGTAAATGTCATAGCTATAAATTGCAACACATGGTGAAATATGTATTGCGCAAGCTTCCATAGGTCAAACTTAAAAAAAGCAACAATAACAAAAAAAAAAGAAAATATCTCACACTGATGTGCTCCAAAAGGGTAAAGATGTTTTCTAAATGAGCATCAATTATGCATTTAGGGACACAGTCACTGACTATGTTTGTCAAAAAAAGCCTTCATAAAACCATAGCGGATCAGCAGAGAAGCTTGTTGTCTCTGGGAGACAAGCAGCCCACAAATATTTCATAACAAGACGAGACTAGGGGAGAGAAAAAAAAAAAACAAAGACCAGACCTGGAGCATCTCACCCACGCACTCAACTAAACTAAAATACAAGGACATTGTCGTGGGCCCTCATGCATTCAACACGAAGCACACAAATGCATCATTAGTGGCCTGGAGGACGCTTGGAGCGAGCACTAAACCATCTTGAGTGTGACCTTGTAGACGCACCACTTGGATAGATGAGGATCGTAACAGGACAGTCGTAAGTGTACTTGTCTGCCAGAGTGATGACCACACTGGTGGCTGAGCGGGCCAAAGGGTCAGCGTCGGCTCGGATGGCGTGAGACGGGCTCTCCACCCCTACACAAATATCAACAGTCACATTTCCATAACCTTCATCTGTCTCTTGAACGTGACATCGTGAGTCAGACTAGTTGTTACCTCCAAGTTGGAAAAACACAATGACCATTACTCAACTACAACTCAACATGCTCAGTCCACAAGAAAAGCAAACTTGGACCCGGATTATTGCTCAACTTCTGACCTGCAAGGAGATACGGTGCTCGTATTTCCAGCTGGAAATTAAACTGGTAGTCCATGGAGTTGATGGCCTCATCCGCCAGTAGAGCAGACAAACAAAAGTGAGCTGACGAGGGAGCACGATCGTGTGGGCTGGAGCCACAGTGATGTTTATCCCTCCTAAAAGCAAAAATATTGACTGGAAATGAAAAATTCATGACCACACAGTCACTTTTATACTGGGAACAACAATTTATGACTGAACTATATTCCCAGGTGAAGTACAAACCTATCTGTGTATTTCTTACATTCTGGAGAAGTTTGGGGATAAGCCCTGCTCCTCGTTGATGCTCCTTTGTACGTGGGGTGTGCACATTGGCGGCGTGGTCACACTGATGCCCCCGCTGGGCAGAGTGGAGAGCTCACAGGAGGTACTGACCAGAATTTGGACTGTCTCCAAGGGAGGGATGGACCCCAGGTTTACTACTAGCACTGTCCTCTCCAAATCCTCATCCAGAAGTATATGCCCTGGAAGATCAACTTGCATTAATTCTATTCAACTCGACTTGATGTACAGGGTTCTATTTTTGTAAACAGTGCACCTACGCCGTGGAGCAAGTGCTGGCGTATCGTGATTTTTCATATCAGCGCAAGTTGTGTGTTTGCAAATTTAGACAGGCAACTGAATGAGTGTTTTGATGTAAACTTACGCTTGCTCGGAACACTTCTAACACTGGCACAGAGTAGACAATTTATCTAACGTGGTGCACTTAATTCATAAATATATGAAGAGAAAGCTTCAAACCCTCCGTTTCATTGGATTGAATTTTTTAAATCATACCACGGAGCAGCATAGCTCTGTTGAGGGCAGATAAATGATGAGGGGTGGGGTAATGGTCTCCAAGTGCCAATTTCATGTCGCACATACATATATTGAGGCTCAAGTGCAAAACTAGCCCAACGCAAAAATAAAATGTGTTTGAAGGGTTTCTTGTGATATACTTGGCCACCCCATGCCCCCCCCACACAAGAAAAAAAATCCTAGCTCCGCCAGTGGCCACATTGTAATTATGTTGTCCCTCAGAGCGCCATTGTGACGGTGAACTTGTATAAATGTATAGTCACCAGAGCCCATTTCACTAAAAATGGTATACGCAACAAATTGATGGAGAGCTCGTTATGAAATCAAAATTTCTCACTTAGTATAGTATTTTAAATAGGAAATTGTAAAAAAATATATACTTGTAATACATCAGCATTAATAAAAGTGAAGACAATTGGTAATTTGGATGTTTTAGCAAGAAACATGAAGCGGATGTGCACAACATTATTTGCCTTGATGATAAATATGGCCCCCAAATATGACCTGTGCGCATAATGTGCTTCTAGTATTTGTGCTGCAGAGTTAAATGCAGAAGATAAGTTGAAGATAAGAGAGATAAGATAGTCCTTTCTTTGCCTCACATGGGGATTTATATAAACTACCAATCAATTCCGAGTTATGTACGGGCAGAAGCTTAAAATAATAGATGATGGATGTAAGAAGATAGTCATCTCACCAACGCCACTGGGCGGTGCTCCATTTGGTGTGCTGCATGAATTGTGATAACAGTCATCAATCTTGGCTTTGTCCTTGATTTGCAGCGTGATAATCTGACTGGAGATCATCGCCTCAAAGCCTACAACAATGTTTTTTTCCTCCAGTGGATAGATAAAGATACCTGCAAGGCCACCGGAAAAGAGATTGAATAATTAGATCAGTTAATGTTCCCTATTCCGAGAATTTTGAAAAAATGAACGTACCTTCAATGGCATGATCCTCAATATTTTCATATGTCATGGAAGCGGTCATGGCCTGAGTGTAGCCCCTGACACAGGAAGTGATGTCAGAGACACTGAGAGGTAGAGCGCTACGATTCTCCTTGTTGATGAGTCCAGGCATGGCACTGCCATTAGGAGGATTTACATGATAGAGAGAAACAGTCATTACATCGCCACTTCTAATCATCATCATCGTCATGCATTCAATGAGTTGATTTCGACAATGATTCAGAGGCTTCAATGTACGCTGCTGTCGTATTTAATGCGACATTCAGACTGAAATATGATTGCATCTACTAAAGCACGTCCACTGCCTGCTCCTCAGTAAAATCCACCAAAATTTCATTACATCACCTGCGCCTCAACTTAGATGCGATGTCACCCGGTTAAAAGTCCAGTCACCACATAGTCAAGTGCGCCAGAGGCACGGAAAAGAAAAAAAAACCCTCAATCTGCCAGAATGCCCTGCAAAGCACACTTTGGTCTTTTAATTTCCGAAACACAGTAAAGTAAACTTTCCTCCTGTACGAAAATGAAGATGAGCCCATTTTTACACAGGCACAAAAATAGTTCCCTATCTGTCAAGTGAGTGTGTCTGGCTTATTTACTATATAGACTGATAATTGAAGGGGATAGGAATAAATGCATACAATGAACATAACATAAGAAAGGCAGAACAAGCCAACAGCCTGTTTCTTGTCAGGAAGAGGCAAAATTACGTGTGCAAAATGCAGCATTGCCAATTATGAAAATGAATCAATAAAATCCCACATGGCTCTTGTGCATGCCGCATCATTGCTCATGTTGCATCCTGCACCTCCAGTCTGGGGCGTGCACACAATAGAGCTCCATCACGACGCTTGATGGGAAATTATGACGAAAGCCATTTCCATAGAGACGGCTCCGCTTGCTAGCCTGCAGGCTGACCAAAAGTGAGCCAGCAGCCTCTGGTCTTTAGAGCCACAACAGAGGGCATCTGCGCAGATGGGCCAACTCCTTTGTCGGCTAATAATAAATATCTGTAGCATTATTATTGTAGGTGCAGAAATTCTCTACAGGTTTAGAAATGATTAGCCCTAAATATTTTCTACCTCTCAGGTTAATAAAATTTGGGTGGTCAGGGGAGCTGGACCACAAATGGATGGATTTTTAGATGATCATAATAACAAACTGCATATTGGACAATAATGTAGAAAGGCTGTAAAAACTTTCAATCCAGGTCCTCTGAAGTGTCTTTAAATTCCTTCCAGAGACGCTCCACTCATCAAAAGATTTTTTTGAATCACTGTTGAGATCAGAGCAGGAATTCAAATTTCACTGCATCTATTGGATATTAGTAACTCACTATGGCCACTTCGTTCAGTAAACAATCTTTTTTTTTCTCAATGACCACGACGGCCTTCAATTCAGTCCGTGCACCATCTGAGCATTTTTGTCCTTGTACAGGCGAGAGATACTTCATTATACACCACCTATTGGGTTAGACCTCAATAGATTGTGCAAATGGCCTATTGTTGTGTTGTGTACCATTTTTGTCGATCTGCGGAAGCAACGTAACAATGACCTCAAGCAGCATAATGACCAGCAAAGATATCCCGACTGCCAATAAAATCACTTCCATGCACAAAACATCACAAAAGCCGTGGACCAGTGTGTTGAACAATGCCCCTGCAGGATGGCTCTTTGCAGTTTTCACACTTTATGGGCTTTAGTGCTGTTGGTGTCTTCCCGCCACCCCCTTTCTCACATGACTCACTCGCCTTTCCCCAAGACCCCCCAACTCTCAGGGTTTTAAATCACAATCGTCACAGCGCTCTGAACTCATTAGAGTCAAAGCAGTGCGCCGCTGCTCTGGTAACCACCTGTTGAAAAGCGTCTGGCTGCTTGATGGCTGCAGCATCAAGATGTACGACGGACTGCCTTTAATCACCTCCCTGAGCTTTCGACATCATTCTACACAATTGAGAGAGAGAGAGAGAGAGAGAGAGAGAGAGAGAGAGAGAGAGAGATTCTTTCATTCAAAGCCAAATTAGGTCTTACCTTTCATCTGTGTCAACTGAGCCTGCACTGAGGAGCTCTGTGACTCACAATTCCACTTATGATCAAAGAGATCTTCCCTCCTTGCCGACCACGCTCTCTCAGCTCTGCGTTTTGTTCCACAACCAGCGAGCAGGAGTGAGATTGTTGCTACAGGTGGTGTCAGAAGTGAGCCAGCTTGTGACAAGAAAGGAAGGCTGCTGCAGCACATCAAGCACAGCAACATGTGGTTAAAAAATGCTTCCTTGATGCTCCCCTCCTCCTCACAGTGCTGCTGATGGGGAGAGAGAGAAAGAGGGGGATAGAGAAAGGGAGAGAGAGAGACAGAGAGGCGGGGGACCAAACCTGCAAAGCATCCGTCTCTTTATGCTCTCAGCATCCATAAGACACTCATTCAGTTTCCCCTCATATTAATGAGAATCTATTATCATCCTTGTTGGGGAATTAGTCGATGTTCACTGCAGAATTTGCTCAACAGTCCGGGGTTTCCATTTATAATGCTCCACACGGGTCAGGTCTGGACTGCTGGCAGGCCATTCTACAACACGCACTCTTTTACAACTAAGCAACGTTGTTGTCTTTTTTTTTTTCATCACTCTTATTTATTCATTGTTTGTGCCTTCTTGTTTTTACTTTTTGTGTTGTTTACTTGTATGTATATTGTGTACTATGTCTTGTCACCGTGGGATAGTGGGAACGTAATTTCGATCTCTTTGTATGTCTTGACGTGTGAAGAAATTGACAATAAAGCAGACTTTGACTTTGACTTTGACTCAAAGGGAATGAGGAGAGCTGCTTTAATTGGCAGAGAATCAAGTTGGCTTTGTTCAGTCCTATGACGAGGACATCTCTAACAGCGCTGGTCTGCAAAAATGAGAAAAGAACAATCATATCGTTAGACAGATATTTGCGCTACACTTGTAGTGGCCACTAAAGTGAGCCAATTTAAAGTTATGAAAATGCTGTTAAGGAAAGAACAGAAAAAAAGACTAGACCAGATGGGTAAAGCTTTTCATCCCAACATCACCTGTAAGGACCCTTTGCTATTCTCTGAGGATGGTTTTAGCGTTTCAGATCTTGAGTGGGCGTTTGGCTGTCTGTGTTTTGTTATTACATCGTTTGATCCTTCTGTTTTCTTGCAAAGCTACCATGGCAATAAGAGTGCATTTACACACTCATTTTCTTGTGTGTGCGTGCGTGCATGTGTGTGTGTATGCACACACAGTTCTTTTCCTTCTTGTGTACTCTGACAAAGAGTCACCCATCCCTTTTTTTCCCCATTTTGTCTGTTTGGGTCACAGGTTAGCTAGCATCTATCCCAGCAATGAACTCCCTAGACTGGTCACCAATGGAACACTCTCAATATTGAATTTATTGTGCATAAAATAATGTTATTTTTATGTGGCCACCAAACCTGACCCCTCCACCTTGACTGTGCCTAGACATTCTCTTCATAAAGGTTATGAACAGAATCAGTGACAAAGGGCCGCCTTGGCGGAGTCCAATTCTAAAAGGACCAAAGTCTGACATGACTCATACAGTACAAGGACAGAACAGACCGAAGCGCACAACACAGGGACAGGGGACAAGAGTGCCAAAATTAAACAAATAGTAAAATTGTTTAATACTAAACAGTTTTAAATACATCATGATATAAATAAATACACACAAACACACATATATATATATAATATTTATAGGTATTTATAAATACATGAGAATTCCACAACAGGTTTAGTCTTTGAAGTAGTCATAGTTTTGGCACTGTTGCTCCTCCGTATTTAATGGCCCCCACTCGCATTCCAGTATTACTGTAAATCCCGGGTGTCAGTAAAGGCATCACGACTATAATCACCACGAGTCAGTGTTTGGCCTGGCACGTTGTGGTCGTTTCTCGTCGGCACTAATTGTTTGTCACCTCGCTGCATCTGACATCAGGCCACACCAGCCTCCGAACTTATGCTGAAAAGTTTTCTCTAGTCGCATCATAAAATCTTGAGTTAAATATTGTAAAATGTTCAAGGACACGTGGGCGCTCGAGGCAGATATTCAGGAGGCGAATTCCCCGCCAGTGCAGGTGAATGATGGCTAAATGCGTAATGGCTCGAAGCTAGCTAACGTTTGAAGAGCACTTTCATAACTATTTCACTCCCTTTTGTCAACAGTTTGAACTCACAACGAAGATGGGCCAAGCTATTGCCAGAGATGTAAACGGTAACTAAATATCCATATTTCCACGACGTTTGGTCGTCGGTTAACGATTTTTTGGGCGGCTGCACAGGAAACCTCCAGACGGACATAAGTGAAAAATGGGAAGGTGATAAAGTGGATCGAGCTGAAGTGTCCCTGCTCAACAAAATGATCCGCCGAACTCTAGTTCGGAGCAGACACGAGGTGGAGGTCCTGCAGCGGGACCCCACTTCCCCGCTTTTCTCCGTCAAGACCTTCGAGGAGCTGCGCCTGTGAGTCTAGCATAGGTGTTTTCTTTTTTTAAATAATAAAACCCACATTTCATTTCAGCCCATCACATACCTGAACAAATTCATTTAAAGCAGGGATGTTAAACTAATTTGTCTTCGCGGGCCACATAAAATGATGTGGCAGGCTGTATCTGGCCCCCGGGCCTTGAGTTTGTCGGCTGTGATTTAAAGTAATGGATCGATACTAATGTCAAGCACAGAAGTACAATTCTGTCGCCCTCTTCAGAGTCAAGGCACAGACTGCATTTTACATTAAGGACATTTAGTCAAAGCGCCAAACATTTTTTAGTAATCAAACACTGCATCTGCTACATATTGCTAACATTCAATTTCTTCACATCAACACAACCCCACTCCAAAGTCACTTTAAATCTTTGATTTAATTTGCCAAAAAGGCTAATTTGTTATGCTGTCATTGCGACCAGTTTAGGATGTGCCAAAGTCAGCTGGTATTGACTCAAGGCCAGCCGCTACCCTTGTGGAGGACAAGTACTGTGAGAAGTCTACAAATCACAGAAAAGCGGAATTACACATTTGACTGGTTGTAGGAGGTGGGGCTGCCCTCCCACGAACAGAAAAAAAATTCTGCGAATTGACACGCTTTCTTAAATGGTTTGTAATTACCTATAGATGTCACATAATGGTGACGATTTGTGTCTGAATCAAACATCTTTTTAACGTTTTTCTTGAAACAAAGATGCCACCAGATGGCGCCAAAGGTGATTTTGGCTTGAAGGCGAAAAATATTTTTCAGCCAATAACTGAGGATAGGTTACCCCTAAAAAAAAAATCTAATTTGCACACGCAAAACCTTCATTCAACACACCACTCCCACTTCTTTCCTGGGAGATTGTGTTTTTTTTTTCTTGCATGAATAGGAAACCTGAGCTGTTGAAGGGGGTCTACAGCATGGGCTTCAACAGGCCTTCCATGATCCAGGAGAAGGCTCTACCTATGATGCTGGCACAGCCGTGAGTCCATTTTTACACTTTTACAGAATTAAGTGTACAATTGACAGATTTTGTAATGAATTTTGTTGTAGAAATGTCTAATACCACTTTTGTGAGATAATGTTAGTTATTGACCCCTGGAAAATCTCTATCTGGGCAGGAGTTTACAGAAGCGTTTTTAAATGACTTTAAGCTCATCTTGTATTTGGACAGAAAGGCTGAGCTATTTTCTTTGAACATTTTAAAATTGAATGTTTTCCTTTCTTGACTTTAAGACCTCAGAATCTGATTGCCCAGTCACAGTCAGGCACAGGCAAAACTGCAGCCTTTTCTCTGGCCATGCTCAGCCATGTGAAGGTTGACCAAAAGTGGACTCAGGTAAACCATGTGACTTGCTGATAGATTATTTGTTTTAGGCTGTGCTTGCCAAATAAGTTTGGGTTTATTTTGTTTGTTTGTTTTTGTTTTTGTCCCCCTCAGGTTCTTTGTATCGCACCCACATATGAGCTTGCCCTGCAGATCGGTCAGGTGATGCAGCAGATGGGCAAATTCTGCCCTGACATCAAACTGGCTTACGCCGTTAGAGGCTGCAAAGGTAAGAAAATTGAGGTGACGCCGCAGTCGCTCTACTCAGTGCGCGTCTCAAATTGAACAGTTGGCTTTATCGCTTTGATTTTGCCCAGCGGAGCGAGGCAGCCAGTTGGAGGAGCAGATTGTCGTGGGAACGCCAGGCACCATCCTGGATTGGTGCAACAAGTATAAAGTCATTGAACCCAAAAAAATAACCATGTTTGTGCTGGATGAGGCAGATGTCATGATCGCCACTCAAGGTCATCGTGACCAGAGCATCCGCGTCCACAGGTTAGGACCAGCACAGCCACATGAATAGAGGGCTTGACAAATGGATACTTGAATAGATTGGCACTCGGATATTCAGCACCCAATTTTAAAATTCGTACTCCGGTGAAAATGTTCGGAGCCTTCACAGCGCTTCAAAAAAATAATTTTGATTCCACTCTATCTTCTCTATAATGACAATGGATTTTTTTATTTTATTTATTCATTGATTAATTTTAAATGCCGTCTCAGATTTAGAAATAAATAAATCTTGTCACTAGTCTCAGCCTTTGCCATGCTCAAATGAGACTTTGGGACCATCCTTTTCCTCGATCATCACTGATGCATTTACGGCTTCATTGGAGTCCACATTCAGTGAAGCCAGCTAATTGGACATGATTGAGGGGGGGGGAAACTAATAAAGGTCTCAGAGTTGACAGTGCACGCCATTGGGACAGACTGAGCATAAAATCAAAGTAATTGTCTGCAAGGCAACCAGACAGGCTAGTCTCAAAGTACAGATCTCGAAAAGGGTACAGAAAAAAATCTGCCGCATGGAAGATCCGAGTGAGGTTAGTGACCTCTATCATCCGTCTGGTCTGATGACACAAAGATTCTCTTTGGCATGCCAGACATGTTTTCTGTCCAGACATTTTGAAAAAGGTTTGCGCTTGGGAGAACACAGTGTTCGGCGAGTGGATTTTGATTCATTCTCTATTCAAAGAGAAATTTGATGCACAAGACTGTTAAGGTAGGTTCCAGCACCCCTGTGGGGACAAGTGGGACGGATGGATGGAAAACATTCCATTAGCCAGTGACTTTGTTTGTGAAGATAGGTTTTACCACAAGTGATGTTATTGCTCGGATTGAACCTGGGGAAATATGCCAATGGTCCTTGATCATAAGGCACCACAAGTTATTGAAATGATGTAACTTTATTCCTCCCACTTGTGCTAATGTAGGCAGCTACCAAAAGACTGCCAGATGCTCTTCCTCTCTGCGACTTTTGAGGAGGAGGTGTGGAGGTTTGCCGAATTGATCGTTCCTGAGCCCAACATCATTCGACTGCGACGTAAGGAGGAGACTCTGGACACCATCAAGCAATTTTATGTCCTCTGCGGGAACAAGGAGGACAAATTGACTATTCTGTGTGACCTCTATGCGACTATGACTGTAGCGCAGGCCATGATCTTCTGCCACGTAAGTAGTCAAGCGCAGTGTATGGCTACATTGTTATTAGGGATATCAAAGATTCTGATCCTGATAATGGTTTCCCACAATATTTAGGAAACTATCACTGCAAGAAATTATTTCTGTAATTCTTTTGCAATGTGTTTCAATTGATAATCACTACAAAATTCCTAGAAAATCATAGTCCCTTGAATTGTGATACATTTTTTTGAACTGATAAAATTATGGGGTAATTGAAATTTGACTTGGTTCAGTAAAGGTTACTACTTTAGTGTTTGTATCTCCATGAAACATTAAAAGTGAATTCTTCTGCGCAGACTCGTAAAATGGCGTCTTGGCTATCTACAAAACTGGCCAATGAAGGCCACAGTGTGGCACTGCTGAGTGGGGAATTAACGGTGATGCAGAGAGCGAGCATCATTGAACGCTTTCGAGATGGCAAAGAGAAGGTTCTTGTCACCACAAACGTTTGTTCCAGGGGTAAGAGGCAGAAGTCCGGTGCCAAACTGCATTTAGTGTCATTTTTGTTTTGTTGCCAACAGCAGCTAACAACTTTTAACTGGCTAATACTGCAATGAAATGAAAATACTGTTTGATAATGTATCACAAATTATTTTGTTTTGTCTCTAGGCATTGATGTGGAACAGGTCTCATTGGTGGTCAACTTTGACCTCCCCGTGGACATGGCCGGAAACGCTGATAACGAGACGTACCTTCACCGGATTGGCCGCACGGGACGTTTTGGAAGGCGCGGCTTCGCCATCAACATGGTGGACAGTGAATCCGGCATGGATGTCATCAGACAAATTGAGATGCATTTTGGTACCTTTCACCACGCACGCCTCCAATTTAAAGAATGTAAACATGAGGATGTTGACATTTGTTTCTCTTTATCTCTCAGACAGGAAAATCCTCAAACTTGACACACGGAATGTTGAGGAAATAGAAAAGCAGTTGAACTGAACACTCAGCTGCTCTTGTTACGTCCCAGCGACTGATCTGCCTAGTGCAGCTTTATTGTTTACAAGGTGTTGACTATGCAGAAAGTTTTGTTTGAGCTGCACTTTTGATTCATTCAGACTAGCAAACCGCTACGCCGGGCTTTTCAAGCCGAGTGTGCTTTATTTTGTTCTTCTTCGTTTGCTGTGTTTTATTTTATTTGTTGTTTGAACGTTTGCATGGCATTTTGAATATTCTAGTGTAGTGATAAATCTATTTTGATAAATATATCAAACATGTTGCCTTTAAACTATGTTGTAGTTCCTTATGTTGAAACTATTTCAACCATCAGTTGAAGGATGATGAGTATCTGCAGTCTCGAATACAATATTCTGTTACCATGAATCAAACGTACTATATTCACAAGAGTCACTTTCACACCACCTTCCCAGCAAATGGGCCATAGAGATTTAATTTTGGCATTAATACACCTCTGAAGTCACAGTAAACTTGAACTGTCATCATGCAACACGTCAGTATGACTTACAAGAGGAGTTGCAATTGCGTCTCCAAAGATTAGAATAGCATGAATATGTCCAGTTCAAAGTTAATATTCAGAGGTTCATTATACAATGGCTTAACTGCTGCATTAAAGTGTCAAGGCAACAATGGCACATTGTGAAATCTGACCAATCACTGTTGCATATGTTTTACATCTCTAAAAAGTCAAAGAATCTAAATACTAATGCTCAATAAAATGAGCACGTAAATCGGGCTCTTTTTATTCCTGCTCCTGTCCACTTAGAGTGGTGTGATGCACAGTAGTGATCTGTCGTGGATGCCACACTGAACCAGAGTCAAGTCCAAGTCTGTGAAGCTCCTGCGTGGCACATCCATGGTTGCTATGGAAACCTCTCCGTACCGGGTCCCGAACCTGGCCTCTGCGCAGTCCCTCACAGTCCGCAATGGATCTGCGGGATCAAAGTGCCTCTCGAACCTGCCGCCGCACGGCGCCCTGATAGCCAGCAGCAAAGTGCCGATCCCGTCGGGCTCACGGCCGCAACCACGTGATCCTCCCCCATCTGAGGACGATCGGCTCACATTTCCTGAGCGTCCCTTCGCGATGGCGGGGAGGACCTTGTACTTGTTGAGATCAGGAAAGTCCGGCGCGTTCAAGTTGCCGTGAAAATTGGCAGGCTCGCGTCGGGAGCGGAGGTCCCTAGTTGTCCTACCAGACTTCGGTTGCCCACGGACGGCACCCATGTCATGACTTTCCCCACTTTTAGACTTTGATCTCCTTAAATCCATCCAGTTAAGGTCAGTGATGCTGTTTGTTTCTCTGCTTCTGTTGTCAAAGTGTTAACCTGTGCAATCGTCCATGTTAGCACGAAGGATTCTAGCCCAAGCTTTCTTTCAACTTTCGACTGGAAGCGCTTTTAGTTCGAGTGTCACTGTTGTTGCTATAGCAGCCCGGTTGTCGGGACAACCATTGGCTTTACAGCCTCTGCTGTGCATATCATGTAACTGCACCAAAAAAAAAAAAAAAAAACCTCAATGTTTGGCTTGTGACGAATGAAAATCAAGGGATAATTATCCAACAAAATATGAATGCTCAATTGTTAGAGTGGTGCATAACGTAAATATGAAAAATATAGCCCTTGGTAATTTTCTGTATTTAAAAAAAACTGCTATTTTGTCTAACGTGCACTACAATTATATTTTATCATGATTATAACCACTGTCAAACATTAAGATATGCATTGGTAAAAAAAAATAGACAGTGATAACTGACTATTAAGAGACATACTGTAGGCATTTTTTTTATTGGATGGAATGATTCAAAATAGTACAGTAATTTAAATAATCTAACATGATGAGAATTCATGCCGTTCATTTTTCAAAAGGTTTTATAATCACAGCTACCACATAAAACATGACATACATTTGGCCAAACTTGCCCTTTACATTCAATGGTTGATGCAGAAACGTACTTACATTAAATGTACTTGATGTGTCTGCAATCAATATTTGTAAATGTGTTTGTGTATGTTAAACAACTTTTATTGTTAAATCTTCCAGTATATTTCTCTAAACCAGCATATTAGATATATAAACAATCCCCAGTTGTGCATTACGTTTTCACATGTCAAGTTGAAAACATTTGCAGTTATTGTAAACATGAGTAGCTTTTAGCTTGGGTGACAAAAGAAGGCTTCCCTTTTCCACCAGACATGATCGTAATTGCTGTGACAAAATGATTACACAAAAAATAAAAATGGTGTTCCACCATGCAGCTATTGCACAATCTCCAGCAACAGTCACCATTAGTCATGCTAACATGTTTCTATGGCAAGTTGAGCAGGTTGTTCTTCGCATAAAGTTCCTCTGTGATACGATACACTTCGGAAATGAGAGGCACGGCTTCCCCCAAGACGGCCGCCACTTTCTCCGGGGGGCCCACGTTCATCACCTCAAAGAAGGCGGGGCGCCCTGGTAGCATGCAGAAGGCCACACCTGCCGCCTTGCGCACCACCCACGGGTGGTAATGCGCCAGGGACTCGTTGTAGGCTTCAGCGCACATAACGGACGTCTTGCTGTCTTCGGTGCTGATCCTCAGCCGCTCCAGGAAGAGTTCCAGCCACCTGAGCGCACGATGCAGCCTCAGGAGAGTACGAGTGCCCGATTCGGGATGACTGCCTCGCTTGTCGATGTCCACCAGTCCGTTGTCCAGCTCGTATCGTACCATGGACTGCACGGTGGCGTAGTGAGAGTTTGTATCTCCTTTGAGCAAATTCACCAAGATCTGGATCTTATTGGTGGCATCCTTAGAAATGAATCCAAAGACGGACCCCAAGCAGTTCAAAAACCTGGCAAAGGTAAACATGAACAAGTTGTGTTTTCAAATATGTCTGTGCAGACCACATTGCAATATGTAGTGGTTGGCATTTTTTTCAGCCCATAGTTATCATGCTGGAAAAATTAAAAAAAAACATTCAAACGTACTTACTTTATAAGACCTCGCCAGCCAGACACGTAGTTTTCTAGAATGACATCTTTGTCTTCAGACAAACACACCTTGAAAGTGCTCAGGACCTCTTCAAAGCAGAATTTCGGATCATCTAACGTCACAGAATCAGCCATTGTGGGAAGCTGTCTCGTCCAGGGTTTGCCAAACTTTATTGAGACAAGACACCCATTCAAAGTGGGGAAATCTTATGGTAATCCAACAAACAAAATTGTCACTACAAGTACAAATAAGCATTTCATTTTTATATTCTCACTAATTGACGTGAGAAATCTGGGCCTGTGGAAGTGACACAAACTTGATATACTCACAGGGTTACATGAGTTTTGTAAAGATAGCAACAGGTTTATTGTCATTTTTGTCATCTAATGGTAGAGGCACTACTTGAAGCACACAAATTACGTGAAATTAACTTGTATTTAATTGATCGCTCACGAGGCACCACTGTGACTAGTCGCGCACACAATTGATCACTCCACAGAACCAAGAAACAGAATACCAAGTGCGTCTACCAGTCAAAAACAACGCAATAATAAGGTCTGGCAGCAGTAGGCCGGATAATTCTACGTAAACAAAATTCCATTCATATCCACCCGATCACCTGTGCAATACGTTACTGACGCTACATCAAGAGTTATCTATCATATATGAACATGATATATTGTGGAAATGCATTCGTATATTACATCACGACACAATGAAGTAAAATGTTACCTGCCAATCCGATTTGAAGTTTATTTCCGGGACGAACCCCAACAGTGTTCAGAATAGACCGGAAATATGATGTTTTCACAACAAAAGTATACCACACAACGTAGAACGGAACATGGAAGACATATTTTGTGAATTCTAAACATGTATTAAGTTTTTTAAGCCTCATCCTTACTTCCTCCAGTCCTTTAATTGTCGTATTCTGTGCAGTCATTGCAACATTTAAACGTGACTTCCAGCAATCTAAAACTATAACATGCTTTGTTTTGAAATCAAGGCCGGAATCTGAAACTGTGTTCACGTTTTTGGTTGGCTTGACCCCACAAGAGCGAAATCCGCACAGTTGCGCACTTTTACAGTATTTAAGACAGTAAACAATTCACATTGAATGACTATGTGTCCATAATCATACTTTCGGACCGCTTCCGTAATATCGCTTAAATTAAACGGGCGATAAAATGCCGGAAATAAAAGTAACACCGCTAGGTGAGTTCACTTGCTAGCTAGCATCAGCACAGGCTACGTCAAAGTTACGAATATATAAATTCAACATAACAATTATGTATTAGTTTTAATACAAATAAAGCTGAGCTTTGTCTTTTATTGTACTCTCAAATATTTGGACGTTTGACATATGGAAGTGCGGGAGAGGTTTTTAGCCGGAATGCTAACAAGTCAAAATCAATCATGTTTTGCATTTGTTTTTGTTGTGACGTTCTCCCGGTATTTTGTTTATTCAAGGTGCTGGACAGGATGTTGGACGCAGCTGCATCATCGTCTCCATCGGAGGCAAAAACATCATGCTGGACTGCGGCATGCACATGGGATACAATGACGATGTGAGATTACTTTGCCCAAACAGGGACTTCTCCTTTCATTTAGATCGCATATACTCTCCATGCAATACATGATAAACATGGTACTGCTAAAATCATTTGTTATCGTGTGTGTTCCGCAGACAACAAAATGCAATTAACCACATCTTGTAGTCCTTTCATTCCTAAAACATGAAAGTTAAGAAGTTGCCTAATCACTAATCTATCACAACAAGACAAGTAAATTATAACAAGTAAAATTGTCCTTTGTGTACTGCTTTTTGTGTTTACTTACTCGTTGAGATTTTTTGGGATATACTTTGTCGAAAATAAATCTTGTTGTCGTTCCAGAGACGCTTCCCAGACTTCTCGTACATCATTCAGAATGGGCGCTTGACAGACTATTTGGATTGTGTGATCATCAGGTTGGTTTCGACAGCTCAAATACCTTCACAACTCGTAGACAGCCTGTCCAGAACTTTCTGCTCTTGTCAGCCATTTCCACTTGGACCACTGTGGCGCTCTGCCCTACATGAGCGAGATGGTGGGATATGACGGGCCCATCTACATGACGCATCCCACGAAGGCCATCTGCCCCATCCTGCTCGAGGACTTCCGCAAGATCACCGTGGACAAAAAGGGGGAGACCAACTTCTTTACCTCGCAAATGATCAAGGATTGCATGAAGAAAGTCATCCCACTCAACTTGCACCAGACTGTCCAGGTGGGCTCTTAATGTCAGACCAATTAGAACCATGACGTGTCATCTTTTCTTTTAATTGAGGTGTGTGTCTGTGCATGTGTTTGTGCAGGTGGATGACGAACTGGAGATCAAGGCATACTACGCCGGCCATGTTCTCGGCGCTGCCATGGTGCACATCAAAGTGGGCTCAGAGTCAGTGGTCTACACTGTGAGTGTGAACTTTTTTAATAAGCGGTATTGTGCTGCATTTTTGACGTTGAAGTTAAGATTGAATGTTTTATTGGTTTTATAGCATCAAAACGAATTTGAAATCCTGGCTTGAAAGCCTAATATGAAGCATCCGCTCGACATAACCGCCACTGTCTTGTCTCATTTAGGGCGACTACAACATGACACCAGACAGACATTTGGGGTATTTTTTTTTAAATTGTCACACATGCATACGAATGAGTTAACCTCTTACTATTACAACTTTGAACCAACAATTTGTAAACCCACTGCGGGTGGTTTGAGACAACTTAGTGTTGACTCCTCCGCTGTTGCCTTACGCGTTTACAGTGCCGCTTGGATCGACAAGTGCCGTCCAGACCTTCTCATCTCCGAGTCAACATATGCCACCACCATACGAGACTCAAAGAGATGCAGAGAGAGAGACTTTCTGAAGAAAGTGCACGAATCCATCGAACGAGGCGGAAAAGTATTGCTTAACCTTCACATGGAGGTTTTGTCATTCTTCACAAGCTTTTACAAAGCCATTATTATTTTGTCCAGGTTCTTATCCCAGTGTTTGCCCTTGGAAGAGCCCAAGAACTCTGCATCCTTTTGGAAACATTTTGGTAAATTGTACTAAGAAGTACTTCTGGAAAGGAGGAGGGCACAGATCATTTTCTGTTCATATGTTAATTAGCTGTCTTTGACAGGGAGAGAATGAACTTGAAGGCTCCTATCTACTTCTCCACGGGGCTGACCGAGAAAGCCAATCATTATTACAAGCTGTTCATCACCTGGACCAACCAGAAGATCAGGAAAACATTTGTGCAGAGGAACATGTTTGAATTCAAGCACATCAAACCCTTTGATCGCTCGTACGCTGACAACCCGGGACCAATGGTGAGTTGTTGTTTTATTTTTATTTACTTTCAAGTGCTGTTTGCTTCATGAAAATAATGAACGCCTCGATAGGTGGTATTTGCAACACCAGGAATGCTACACGCTGGACAGTCGTTGCAGATCTTCAAGAAATGGGCCGGCAATGAGAAGAACATGGTGAGTGTCTTTCAAGAAAGAAAAAAAAAAAATTAAGCGAAGCAGCAGTTGATGTACAAAAAAATCATCTGACAGGTCATCATGCCAGGTTACTGCGTACAAGGAACAATCGGACACAAGATCCTGAATGGACAGAGGAAACTAGAGATGGAGGGCAGAGCGACGGTAAGGTTGCTTTTACTGTTATTTGATTTCTGTGGTCCAAATCAGTCCATGGCACATGCAAACACCACACTGTGATGCTCTTAGTTGGACGTCAAGCTGCAGGTGGAGTACATGTCCTTCAGCGCCCACGCCGACGCCAAGGGCATCATGCAGCTCATCCGTATGGCCGAACCTCGCAACATGCTGCTCGTGCACGGTGAGGCGGTCAAGATGGCGTTCCTCAAGGGCAAGATCGAGCAGGAGTTCAGTGAGTGGATGGATATTGAACGCTTCACGTGTTTGCTAGCCTTCGGGCCTCACGTGAGACGTGCGTTATCTCTCGTCCCGCAGGTATCGACTGCTACATGCCTGCAAACGGCGAGACAACTACAGTGACTACAAATCCCAAAGTTCCCATTGATATGTCTCTCAACCTTCTCAAGAGGGAAATGGCACTCGGAGGTAAGTCTTACTTTAGTAACCAAAGATTTGTGCCGGAAAGCTTAAAAAAACTATCCAAGTGGAATACTGCGATGTGTTGCTGGAAGTTTCATGTGTGCACATTTACTAAATACGTCACCGTTTTTAGAATAAATTGTGTATTTATAACTATTTGTAACTCCATTTCAGGGCCTTTACCCGATCCCAAAAAACCTCGCATCATGCACGGAACCCTCATCATGAAAGATAATGTAAGTTTGAAGAGAGACCACTCGCAACACTATCACTTACACAAAATCCTAAAAGCCAACATAAGCCATATATTGTGCTTGTGGAAAGATAAAGCAAGATACATGTTCATTGTTTATTATTGTTTGTTCTATTCAGTGGTGTAAAAATGTCATTATGATGTGAAAGTGGTCCTTTGTGTGAAAATGTAATCTTTTGACCGGACGCAGAGTCTCAAGCTGGTATCCTCGGAACAAGCCCTGAAAGAGCTTGGACTCAACGAACATCAGCTGCGATTCACGTGTCGCGTGCAGCTCCACGACCCGCACAGTGACCCTGACACGCTTCGAAGAATATACACGCACCTCAAGAGGTTAGGTCCTCTAATTCTTTACTCCAACTGGTCCGGGCTGCTCTAAGCCAAAATGCCTGAGACGATTTGTGTGTGTGTAAGTCTAACCGCGAGCACCACATTATTTTTATTTGTTTTCCCCTCGCTGCAGTGTCTTGAAGGGGTACACCATCCAACACCTTCCCGATGGCACCGTCATGGTGGAGTCCATCGTCATCAAAGTGTCATCTTCATCAGAGGAAGCTAATACGAAGGTCATCCTGCTTTCCTGGAGTTATCAGGTAAAGTGCCTTGAAAGTGGCAAGACTGACAAAACGCAGCACGGCTTTGACAGTAACGCCTTTCACATTGGCCATTTAAGCCGCTCTTTTGCGGAAGTTTTCACCGGCTCACTGCCCTTAGTGTAAAATAGGCAATACACAGTCTGAATTTAAAATGACAGCAATTTAGTGGTTTGATAAAATCCTTGACCATCTCTTTGCTGTGCTTTTTCTAACTTTGAATTTCTTTTCCATTAGGATGAAGACCTTGGGAGCTTCCTTTCAACTCTGCTGAAAAAAGGGCTCCCATCTGGACTTTGAGAAAAAGGCTAATAACAAGTATGGCTTTTGTTTTGTTGTCTTTAAAAAGAAAAAAATGGTACAGCACAAACCTCTAAGTTAAGTCGTGTACAGATAATGATGTAATTTGACAACTTTTCAAAACTTAAACCTAACTTTACTTTGCTCGCTGTAGAATTGCTCAGATACTTTTTCAGTGCAGTTTTCTGTTTGTAGGCGGAATGTATCCCCCTCAATTACTTTGTATATGTTTATTTTTTGAAAGGTGGCAACTGCCCGATTTCATTATTTATACACATGAATCCAAAACTGAATCACTTGTCGGTAAGTAATTAACAAGCTTTTTTTAAGCACAGTGCCTCAGCCACACTGACAAATCGCAACCCTCTTTGCACCGAATTCAACCGTCGTTTTTTTACTTACCTGTGTTGTACTTACTGCATACCTGTATCAACTTGTTTATTGCTTCTTTTTATGTAAAGTACACTGCAATAAAATGTATTATTGCAGTGGCACTTTTTAATAATGTACACAAATCAGGTCAAATGCGTTTTTGCTATACAGAGTAAAAAAAAATAAACTTTTTTAATGACTTTGTTTCTTGTGTATGATTCCAGAATAGACAGTAGTGGTGTTTTCGACCACCAACAGGAAGTGAGAAGTCTGTGGGTGGACATGTCTTACATTATGAACAACATTATAGTAGTCATATATATGCATATACTACATATTTTCTAAGCAAATTAAAAATGAAATGTACATACATGTTAACACAGAATGCAGAAGTGCTGCGTGCATAGCGAAAGAGGCTAGATATATAGCATGTCGACCGCAATAAACTTTATACAGTATAGTCTATGTACAGATATTTATGAAGACTGAGCAGCCAGTCTATGTAACATTTGGAACTAATGGTATTGGATTGTAGCGCCCCACCTTGGTCCTATCGCTTTTTTTTTTGTAGAGGAGCTACTACACATGTCGAACTCTTAAGGAGAGCCACGAGTAAAGACGTCTGCGCCCCAGACCGGAAACGTGCCAATTCAAACAACTTTACTCGTCATAAATTAGTCATTCTCCTCATCTAAAAATAGAAACGTAAAATCATTTTCGTATTACTCATATTTTTTGGGCTTGAAGGAAAGTAATGTGGTAATGAGCGTGGGAGCCGCTACTGACCATCTGTGATGGAGTAAATACCTCGACGCCTCCGGACTCTAAACCAAGTCCTCTTCAGGCCCTCGCAGTTGAAATGGCTTGTGGTGACATAGTAGAGCAGAGGGTCCAGGCATGTGTTGAGGGTGACCAGGGCCATGGTGACCCGCCTGGCGTTGTGGATGGCGTTGGCAAGGGAGCACTTATGGATGACCCCCATGCGGCGAAGCAGGTGCAGCAAGTACACCAAGTGATAGGGCAAGAAGCAAATCAACATGATGGCCAGGATGGTGTAGATGACCCTCAAGGCTCTCCGGGCCGTCTTTGTGTGGAACCTGGAAATGCGCCTAGCGGCCAGCGGGTAGCACACTAGGATGATGGCGGAGGGCAGCAGGGAGCAGAAGATGAGGCTCAAGATGCTGTAGGGCAACAGACGGGAGTTCCACTCATGGGCAGCAAAGTTCTCAAAGCAGCTGTGATGCTCTGATTTGGTACCGTTTGTCTTCAGAGGTCCCATGAGGATGAAGACCATGACAGCCACTCCTGCGACCACCCAGAGGGCCGCGCTGATGAACAGCGAGTACACAGGCCTCCTCAGCTTCAAGTAAGCGTGTAGATGTACGGTGGCCATGTAGCGGTCCACGCAGATGCACATCATGAAGCAAATACTGGTGTAGATGTTAGCGTAGAAAAGGATTCCCGTGATTCGGCATGCCACGTCGCCAAACACCCAGTCATTCCCATTGAGGTGGTAATGGAGTCGGAAGGGAAGCGTACACAGGATGACGACATCTGCCAAGGCCAGGTTGCTCATATACACGCTGAAGGCCGTGCGGGGGTTGACCCTGAAGGTGAACACGTAGATGGCAGCCAGGTTTCCCGGGAGACCAAACACCAGAGCGAAGATGTAGACGGCTGGGAACAAGTAGACCTGATACTCTGCTGGAGGGCCTTGACATTCTGCTGCTGTTTGGTTGCTCATTGCTGATTGACCTGCTAAAAGAGCAAATGACCATAAAACAAACGGGCTTTCCAGATGGATGTGGAAATTTATGTAATTTAATAATGATTCATACAATATAAAAAGTTGTTTTAAAAACAGTACAACACTGAATCATAATGTTGTTGAAATTATGCTCATTTTTATTAAGAAATTTCAGATCACTCATGATTTAAATCAAGATTTGGAACAAGATTATAATCCATTAATCTGAATATTTTCCAAACGTATTTACAGTAGGTCACCTCAAAAAAATGGGGGAAATAAAATCATTATTGATAGCTTGTAACTTGCTCTGAACTAAACACGTTTAACACTCCTGTGCTAAATTATCATAAAAAAAAATTGTGTTCTGTAGAATCTGAATTCACACATCAATACATAATATCAAAAGCATTTTGAAGATAAATGTTACCTGTTGTTCTTCAATTCTTCACTTGCAGCCAAGCTACAATCAAAAACGCACTTTGATGCTCTCCAACTGTGTCACTGAACTTTTCTGATGTCTTTTCCTGTGTCATTGTGCTGTAGGCGTGCGTACCTGACAAGGACAGGAAATGGGGGGCTTTGCAAACTTGAGAGAAGCCATCTGTTCTTGTGGTACATTGTTTGGGTTCTTCTTCTGCATTACTTTTTATTCCACTTAAGTTCTGAAATAAAACACCCACATAGTCATGCGTCCCTGTTTCCTTCACAGTCAAAACTGTGGTGAGGACGGAAATAGCCTCGATGGTGTTAGCAAGGGTGGAAATGTCACATCTCCCAACTCCCACGTTCCACTCTTTTTTTGTCACATTTACTTTTAGCCTTTATGTTACTCATAAAAAAAAAAAAGAAGCTACATCTTTATTTAATAGGGACTCGTTCAGTGTCTTTAAGGCAGGGGTGCTTAAAACTTTTCCTCAGATGATCACCAAAAAAAAAAATCAAAGGATGCAAGGGCCACTTTGGTATTGACCGATCTTATATGTTAACACTTGTTAAAGGTGAAAAAAGATAACAGTTTGGGATTTTTCATTCATTTGGAGTGGTTCGTAACCTGGGCCGCACTGGGATAGATCCGCCCCTGCCCTGAGCGATCATGTCATGGGTAGACATGGAAACCATTTCAACACCCAATAGGGTTGCAGTCTGTGTCTTTTTTTTTTTTTTTTTAAGATATGTTTTGTACCAATAGAAGACAGATAGGGGACTGCAAATGGCCCCCGAGCCATAGTTTGACACCAACGCTTTGCGGTCAATATACTTGTGATTGGCTCGCGATCAGTGCAGAATGAAGACGAATACTAAAAAAAAAAAAAAAAAAAAAAAAGGAAAACTGGAAGGAAAACCTATGATGCTCTTTTATCACAGACGACTCCAAGCAAAAGGTGTAATTCTGAAAATAGTTTATTTAAAATTTTCTTTGTGTGACTGGGGATTTGTAAAACAGTCTTGGAGCTTTGCTGAAGTTATTTTCAAAAACAATGACAGGGAGTTTTGATGCCTGCTGAAGACACACAGCGAATGAACAGACGGCCTATCTGAAGGAATCACTGCAGCAGGCGGAAAAAAAGAAAGGGACGTCGAGTGCAGGCCTCCATTGCAATCCTTTATTCAACACCTTTCATGAACTCCAGGAACTCTGTTGGAGAGAACACATGAAAATAAACACAAGGCTGACACTCTTAGATCAGGGTTGTGTTTTTTCTCAAACAAAAAAATGTTTACTCTGCTGCTATAAGAAAATGTTTTATATTCTAAGCTCTTATTCAAAATTTGGCATTCTAAAGTGATGAGCACTTACTAAACTCATGATAGGTGTATTTTTAATAATAATTTGTAATCAAATACGCACCGTCATAATCAATTTTGCCGTCATTGTTTTTGTCTCCGTCCTTCATCAACTCTTCAATGTCATCTTCTGTGATGGATTCTCCAGTGGAATCCAACATAGACTTTAGTTCCTCCAGATCTATGTAGCCGTCGCCATTCCTTAACACAGCATAAAGCGTTTTTCAGAAATGTTTTCAGAATGAGTGACAGTCACAATCACGGCCGTACTTGTCAAACATGCGGAAAAGTTCTGCCAGTTCTTCTTCTGGTTTTCCTTTGCTCTCCTCCTTCATACAGCGGACCATCATAACCAAGAACTCATCAAAGTCAACTGTGCCGCTGCCTGTTGAGGGATACAATTTTTCCTTGAATTAGAAGAAAAATGGATCATCTTGGAAAAGTCCACAATATATACTTAGCACCAAGAAAATAACTCTGACTTACCATCTTCATCCACCTCGTCAATCATCTCCTGCAGTTCTTCCGGCGTGGGATTTTGCCCCAGCATCCTCATCACCTTCCCCAATTCCTTAGTGCTGATGCAGCCGTCCTCGGCATCTTGGATGAAGATATCAAAGGCAGCCTTGAACTCTGTGGGACACACAGGCAGACATTTCACACTCGTGTTCATATTGATAGGCACATTTTGTCATCTTATCGGTGCATATTGATTTGCAACTATTCCAGGGTGTGTCATCGATCAATTGAAACTGTTTCTCAGTTGCACGAGGTGAGATGTTTTCAGTGGTAGTAAAATTAATTTCAAGTATTTGTTCGCTTACCATTTTTTTGCTCCTCAGTCAAGTTCTCAACCTAGAGACAAAAGCGGGACAGAACAGGCATCAACTGTACTGCTCCTCTGCTCCCGACTCGGCGTTATGAGAGATATATCACGTCGCTGTCTGCACCTACTATTCTGGTTGTTGGAAAGCGTGTACTAGATTGATTGTCATGGAGTGTCATGGAGTATGTGTGCATATGTGTGTGGGGAGTCAGCTGTTCCTTTTATGTCCAGCTGTTTTTTTTTTCTTTATCTATTGTTACACTTAGGGGTTTACCATACTTGCCTGTAAAATAAAACATATGGCGGAACATGCTGATATTTCTAATATGCTGAAAAGAAAGACTATAAACACAAACAGCAACTCATGTCATCAATGTTGTTAACTGTTTCTCGATGTTCTAATTATAGCTGTGTCAAGACTTAAAGGCACTCCGGAGTGTCCGAGAAGTAAGACTATATATCGAGAATGAATCATAATTGTTATTTTCAACTGCACTCAATCCTAATCCTGAATCTTTACACTTGACATCATTACACTAATGATATATTGTATGACGATTCGCTGATTTGACATTGAAAGGGCCCAACGGTCACCATGGCTTCTCAGCTGTATGTCTCACATTGCATGTTTATTTACAATGTTCTGAGATTAATACATATAGAATTTAGATTCAGGTATTTATCTTGACCTGATATATTATCAGACAGAAAGACAGAATTAATGGACTCGGCCTTATTTGTACTTACCGCTGCTTTGTAGACGTCATCCATCGCTGCTGGCCTTTCGTTGGCTTTGACCAAATGTGAGACTGGTTCAGCCTTCAGAGTGCTCAGGGACTATGGCATTAAAAAAAGCTTATGACCCAGCCCACAAAATTGAAGAGTGATGGGGAGGGGGGTGCTGATTGACAGAAGCAGAGAGTAAAAGAGGCCTATAAATAGGAAACAAAAGAAGCCACCTATCAAAAGTAGAATACGGAAGCGCTGGGTGGACTTAAGAGATGTTTCGCTGGGTCTCGTTTATATGCAGAGAGAAAATAAAGTTGTATCTGGGTATCTTTCAAATGAGGATAAGTTAAGATTCCAACTTCATGACTGTTGGACTATTTAAAAAAATAAATGCAATAGAAATTTGAAGCCACCATCCAGAGAGCAAGAGTGAACGACTCTAAAACAACTTCATGTGTGCAGCATAAAGTAAAAACTTAGCAATACTAATAATTAATATCATATATTATTTTTTATTGATTTATTTTGTTAAATTGTGACCAATTGTTGTCAGCAGTCTCATGTGAAGCACATAAATACAAACATTTAGAACGTGTATATAATGCTGAACTTTACTGCCTTGAGCACCTTTGGGTGTTAATATTTTAATATAAAAAGGTTCAGCGCTTTTTTTTTTTTTTTGGCCTAGTCGTTTAACTGATGGCTGGCTTATTTCTTTGACATTTGTGCCCGAATATAAACAGACTGCACATATGTTTTGTATATACAAAAAGAACATTCCTACATGTGCTAGATGAGGTGCAAATTGTACAAATGGTTTCTCTTAAACAGTTTGGCAGTGAACAGCGTTTCCATTGCCTGGGGGGCATTCGGGGCAACGATAAGTGCCTCCTTCAGGGACACCCCAAGTGAATTATAGTAATAAAAATAACACGATATTGTTAGTTGTGATGTCCTACGTTGTATTTCTTTGTTCAAATGCCTTCATGAAAATAGATCCACAGATAGAGAGCTATTTTAAGGGTGCCATGTCCTTGACTGTAAATAGTAGTCCTCTAACAGTGGTGGAGGTGACGGGGGTCTCTTGTCTACAGCAGAAAATCTGTCGTAAATGCAGAACGAATTTAAAGGTCACCGGTCAAGTAGCTAAATGTAGCCCTGGTTTCATGAAAGGAAAGTCATGATTTTTCTTATGGCTCGGTCCTTATATCTCACCCACGTGGTGTAGCAGGAGCAGGAACATAGGTGTGTCATTGAATTTTTCTCACCATCTCAAGTAATAGCAGTGGATAACGAGTTGCTTTTTAACAACGTGAACTTATTCCATTTCAAGAAAAATATATAGTTTATCCTTCTTTCACTAAGTGGCAAGAAAAGACATCCCCCATATTTTCCTTTTTATCTGTGAGGCACTGATACTACAAATTGTAAAAAAAAAAAAAAAAAACACGTACGTGTGCAAATGATATGTAAAAGTCGATGTGAAAAGAACATTTTTGTTTTTAAGAGATGTAGATACGAAACTGGGGGAATTCACAGTGAGATGCGTGTTTCTTCCTACTCATTGTCTTTTCTTTTATATACAAAGTGAATGCATTTCAAAACACTGTTTATTTGTTATTGCTAAGGGGGAAATTTTAGATTCGGTCACCATTCAAACCCAAGATATCGCTGCCTGTTTAAGCAAAAAAAAAATAATAATAATTATATAAGCTTTAGAATTTTCGTCATGAATTGATAAATTCTTGCAAATCAATGTCCAGTAGATGGCAGTGATTCACTTTTGAATAGGTTGCTGACCGCCGATTGAATCAAATCTAGATGAGAAAGGGAAGGAGAAAAATATATATATTTTCAATTGTCTAGGTAGAAACGAAATGAAACGATACGCATTTATAGTTGAATAACTCTTGAAATCCAGAAGCCTCAAACCTCGTCACATTTTGAAATAATTAATCATTTAAATAAAAAAGGACAATATAGCTTCATTATATACAATGAAGGTTTGCATTTACATTGTGTTTGTACGAATTGTTATCTGTTTTGTGACATTCAATAAAGTTTAATTATTCAAAGCAGAGGAAGAAGAAGAATGCGGCTCGGGAGGAAACGAACAGTACTGTAAACAGGAAGTACTTTCATTTTATCTTAAAGTCCAATTGGTATGTGTTTTAGTGCCGAAAAACAACAGACCGCGTGTTATTACTGGCCGATAGGCGCCGTCCTACTACAAAGTAAGAGTTTTGAAACGCATATAGTTAAGCATCATTGTATTGATAAGCAATACGAATTTATTTGTCCACGAAGAAGCCTTGCCAGATGACGCGTCAAGCTAGTTTAGCATTAGCTCTCGCCGTGTATTTACAGCGTTATACCTCCACTAGCAAAGGAACACAATGCGTGGTCACCCTGTCAAACACAACGAATTCCGGGCATCACTTAGATTTGAAATGACTGTTGGTTAGCCATTGTTATATTTATTTATTTTTACGTCGGCGCTGACGGAGCGGTTCAAGTTAGCTTGCGTCCGCAGCAATAAGACGCATGTCACGAGGATGAACGATCAAATTGTGTTTTGTGTTCATTTGAAAGTCAATTGTTTTGCCGGGTTATTGTCCAAGATTTGTAGATTGTTAGCGCCCTCAAATTAGCGGTATTTTTTTTTCCTCAACTCAATTTCACGCACGTTTCTGTTCATTATCACGTCATGCCTTATGACTATAATGGCAAGTGGGACACTCATAATGTAGCGCGACCCATTTAAGTTTGATGTACAAGTTAGTTGCTCATGTTATGGGACTTTGACGCACTCCAAAGGTTCATGTCTATGCTGTCGCATGCAAGTCCAGATGATCCACGGCCACTTTGCCATATTGCACTATAGGTTGGCTGATTTCCGCATAATTTTAATGTGTCAAAGATCACTTGCTATCATACCTTGAACGAAAGCCGTGATTTTAAAAAAAAAGAAGATAAAAGCTCGTTTGTCAGCTTCAATAACAATATGGATGCACAGTTCAATGTTATATTCTTGGTTTATGTCTTCTGTCTGAAACTATTTGCACGAATAGATTGCACGTAACTGTTTTACTAGCATCAATACAAACAAAAACATTTTGTGTAGAGGGCAGGTGCTCAGACTTCTTCTCACAACATGGATGTTTGACTCTTCAAAAGTAGCTCTCGGTGTTTACTGTATTTCATTGCCTACATGAAAAAAGTAGATATGTTTCCATGAAAACACAAAATTTCAATTAAAAAGAGGAGAGGGAGCAACAAGTCTTCTTTTTCCAGCCCCTTTTAACAGGAATTCAGAGTTCCTTTCAGCCTCTCGAGTTAAATAAATCACTAAGCCTTCTCAAAAGACTCAACTATTCTACAGATTACTGTTTTAATCAACCATTCCAAATTTATTTATTGACTATTGTTTCTACTTTCAGTACTTCTATACTTAGTGTTTGGATTTAGCAGCCACTTTCTATTCCAGCTAAAATGATTGTCTTAAGTAGCTCTGCCTCTTGTTACAGTACAATGAATATGTGTTCCTCTTTTTATAGCTCATTAGCCACAGAGGAAGACAGCAAGGATTTGCAGTTGTCAACCTTGTACGTTTGGACCCTGCGATGACATCACAGCGGCCTCAACTCCACGGCGGGGCGATTCATCAGCAGGTTGCCCACAATGACTCAGTTCAACAAGCTCATATTCAGGCCCATCACCTTGACTCAAATGCGAGTGGTACCACCGCCGGCCGTCTGGATAACAGAGCTCTTGCACACCGGGCCAGAGGCTCCACTTTGGCAACTAGCGGAGTCTCAGCCTGTTTAGTCAACTCCAGCGTATCCAAAGGGTCGAGGAGTTTTGAGCCCTGGCCTGAGGAGGCAGTGGACAAGTCACATGGGTTGAACTCGCTCCACCGCATGTTTGATATCATCGGAGCCCAGCTGACTCACCGGGATGTTCGAGTCCTGTCGTTTTTGTTCGTCGATGTGATCGACGAGTACGAGCGTGGCGGCATCAGGAGCGGAAGGGATTTCTTGCTGGCGCTGGAGCGCCAAGGTCGTTGCGACGAGACCAACTTTCAACACGTGCTCCAGCTTCTGAGGATTATCACCCGTCATGACCTCTTGCCTTATGTCACACTTAAGAAACGACAGGCCGGTAAGTCATTTCCAAATCATGTTTTTCAGATAAGATTGTATTTAATGGCCAACTTAATTTTGGATCAACTTGTTAAAAAAAGCTTGAGCAGAAGAAAGGTTGGTGTTTTTATTTAGCTGTCACACTGATTTAACCAGTTCGAATGGGTAACTTCAACTTGGCTTGGCACGATGGTGCAGTATTGGTGATAGTGAATGATAGCTGGGAATTTTACTCTAGTCTTCCATCTTTATGTCATGGCCCATTAGTACAAATGTGATGGGCGCAGTTGGAGATATATCTTCTCAGCCTTAGCCATCTTCCTCAGTGTGTCCAGATCCCGTTGACAAATACCTGGAAGAGACGTCGGTGCGCTACATTTCACCGAGAGGAGCCACAAAGAGCAGGGAAAGTGCGCCTCACAGAATGACGGGTGAGTCTGTGCGAGCCAGTTCTGCTTTGTAAGACAAAGTGGGAAATAAAACATTTATCTCTATGGCCTGATCCAACAGGACCCTATGTCGGAGCATCCCGAATGAAAGCATCCTCTTCTGGAGCGAATGGCGTGTGGAAGAGAAGCCATTCCTTGTCTGACTTCAGAGAGAAGCAAACTTGTGGTATGAATGAAGTAGCGTGAATATTTTCGACTGTCAAAAATAACGTTTTATTTGAATTATCTTGTAGTTCATACTAGTGTAGAAATAAAAGCACAACTTTGGTGAAAATGAATTCTTTTGCAATTTTGACCATCCTTGTTGTGGGCTCCCTAGATATTCGCCTGCGCGTCCGCGCTGAGTATTGCCAGCACGACTCGGCTCTCCAGGGCAACATCTTCTCTAACAAACAAGAGGTGGTGGAGCGCCAGTTTGAACGCTTCAACCAGGCCAACACTATCCTCAAATCACGAGACTTAGGCTCCATCATCTGTGACATCAAGTTCTCTGAGCTCACCTACCTGGATGCATTCTGGAGAGACTACATCAACGGCTCCTTGCTGGAGGCCCTGAAAGGAGTTTTCATCACAGATTCTCTCAAGCAGGCCGTGGGCCACGAGGCCATCAAACTGTTGGTCAACGTCGACGAGGAGGATTACCAGGCGGGCCGTCGCAGACTTCTTTGTAATTTGGTGACGAGTGGAGATCCTCCTGGAGGTATCAAAGACTGCGTGTCTTAGACATGAGCTCAAGCTTGCAGAAGGACTACTACTGTGCCTCTCCGTGGGGAATAGAAAGAGATGTATAGGATGTTGCACATGTGATACCCGTGTTTGGAATATGTGTATGTGTCTGGAATTCCAGCGATCCCACAGATTCATTTAGCGCAATGCTCCGAGGATAGTTGGGACCCCCAACGTATAGCATGCAGTGGGGACTGGGCCAGCCAAAAGAAGTAAGTCTCGCTTACAGATTGACATTCATTGGAAAATGAATCTGTTTATTTTCTTCAAGGGAGAAAATGTTTTGTTTTATTTACGCTGATTTTGATAACAACGACAAAAGAAATCCTCTATGGCGTCAACTTACTCCTCGGATGTACCGACTTTTTTTTTTTTCTTCAGATAATTTATTTTTTCAGGTCAGATTTGTTGTATTAACCCATTTCGAAAGTGTTCAGTATGTTCTGTAAAGCACCGGCTTTAGTTGCCACACAGTTTGTTTGAGACGTGTGTGTGCGTGTGTGTGTGAGTCTAAGAAAATTTTATACTAACAGCCTAGGACTGATTATTGCAAAGGTATTTCGGATTTTGTTTCTACAGAAGTATATTGCTGCCATGCCAGTAAAAAAAAAAAAAAAAAAAAAAGATTCAACATCATGTTGTAATAATACTAATTTTTGTTTTAACATACGTTTCACATAAAAGTTAAAACATGATACACTTTGGCTTCCACGATTCATTGTAACAAATCCATGCAATCACCTCTGGTTCAAGTCGTTACCGCAATTCTTATTGTGTTTTATAAATCGAAATTTCTAGCTACGTAACTATCCATCCATCCATTTTCTATGCTGCTTGTGGGTGTGCCGTAGCCTATCCCAGCAGTCATTGGTCAGTAGGTGGGGGACACCCTGAACTGGGCTACGTAATTACTGTTTTAAAAATAATAATGGGATCAAGTGTTTGAAATCCTAATTTTTATTTTTAAATGTTTCCTTTGACCTGAACCAAACTAAATGCTTCATTTTGTTATGTCGAATGTGGAACCCAAAAATCACGTTTTAACATGATACACTATTCCGTTATGTCTTTTCAGTAAATTTCAACTGAAGTTGGACTATATTCCCTTAAAGGGACAGTGTGTTGATTATTTCTATTTATTTTTTTGCCATCTAGTGAATTGATAGAATGCAGCAACTTCGAAGCGTGTGCATTTTGAAGCATGCACGTTATGGTGCCTCAAAGAGACCACACTTTGCAAACCTACCACCAATTTCCTCAGCAGCAAAATGCTGTCACAAACCACTTCTAGTATTCAAGTGATGAAGTGCATTGTATTTTTACACAATTTGTGATTGAGTAACTGTTGCAAACATGCCATACTTTGCTACGACTAGATCTACGATTATCTTCATATATTTTTGAAACTATACGTTGATGTGATGGAACTTTTTTTTTTTTTGCATATTATTGAAATTAATGGGGGGCGGCTCGGTGGCGCACTGGGTAGCACGTCCGCCTCACAGTTAGGAGGGTGCGGGTTCGATCCCACCTCCGGCCCTCCCTGTGTGGAGTTTGCATGTTCTCCCCGGGCCCGCGTGGGTTTTCTCCGGGCACTCCGGTTTCCTCCCACATTCCAAAAACATGCTTGGTAGGCCGATTGAAGACTCCAAATTGTCCCTAGGTGTGAGTGTGAGTGCGATTGGTTGTCTGTCTCTGTGTGCCCTGCGATTGGCTGGCAACCAGTTCAGGGTGTCCCCCGCCTACTGCCCGATGACGGCTGGGATAGGCTCCAGCACGCCCGCGACCCCCGTGGGGACTAAGCGGTTCAGAAAATGGATGGATGGATGGATGGATGAAATTAATGGTGGGTTTTTTAATTGAAACATCAAAACATTCCACACACTGTCCCTTTAACGTGTCATAATAAATTGTTTTTGTCATGAGAACAGTATATGATGGAAGTGAACGCGATTACCATACCATTAAAAATCATTGGAAAACCATGTACAGTCAATGGATAAAGAATTCAAGCTCTATGCTTTACATAGGATGTTATAAGGGTTGAGAGTTTGTTCCCTACCTGTTTTCAAAAGGGACATCGCTGGGTTCCTGGAGTAGTTTGGTCACTCATCAAGTGCAAAATGATGCAACCTTACCAAGTCGGTTATTGTTTTGTAAAGTGCCTATGTCAGTAAATGTGTGCCTTGAAGTGTTCATATTTAGGATAATGTAAATTCTACTGAGTTTCAGCACTCATGACCAAGATCTCGCAACAGACGGTACCAGAGGTGCCAAGTAATGAGGTAAAAATACTTTACCTTAATTAAGTAGAACATTCGTGGAACTGCACTTTACTGGAGTATTTATTTTCTTGCCTACTTTTGAGTTTCAACTAAGCATGTCCGCAATTGTACTAACTGTACAAAATGGCTGACAACTCTTATTATCAGTGTCAGTTTCAGATAACAGAAATCATAAAGCTAACACAGCCTCAAAGGGTCATTTCTCTCATTCCAAAAATGAAACATCACAAAGGGTGCCTGTAGACAAATTTGTCAACATTCATCCATTTCCTGTACCTCTCATTCTTGTCAGGGTCACGGGTGGGATGAAGCCTAGCCCGAGCCCGCTTGGGCCAAACAAAGCAATCACATATTTTTAATCAAATTCTGCTTTTATTAAATAAATCAAAGGCGAGCATAGTTACAGAAGGCAACTGATGTCTGATCCACACAGATGTGTCAACGTCAACAGTGAAGAAACAACTTGAGGATGAATTACAAAAACAGGACTCACTTGCGACAATCCACTGTGGTTTTCACCACCATAATAATAATAATGATAATAATACCTGCCTTTTTGTGTTATTTAGGGAGAATATAATAACGTCATAAATGGAAAATCTGTGGTGTCGTACTGACAGTTATTATACATTGAATCTCACGTAAAAACACATTAAAAAATTATTTGGACCTGACATTTCTTAATAAGATAATATATTACAAAGATATACATTTTTTACAGTAAAATGACTGCGTATTTAGCTACCTAAAGGTGATTATTACAATGAAAAGTAAAACAAAATATGTCTTTGTAAATCAAAGTCCCCAAATATTTTTAATACTCTTATCATTGCAATTAGTCTGCAGTTATTTGACAATTTTATATATTTGACCAGTTTTTATTCCTCTGATTTGAAAACGAGTTATTTGTCAGTTTATTTTGTTTTCTAAGATTCCCTCGTTAAGTGCACCTGTGTGAAAAGTTAGGCTCCTGCAGAACGTGAAAATGAACTGATCTTTTCACTCAGGTGTGTTTAATGAGGGTAACTTGGAAAACATATTGGAACGCGGCACCCGAGGACTGGAGTTCGACACCCCTGGAAGCTAGTTAGGGTTTCAAACAACTCGTCTGAGTTATTTGTCAGTTTGTTTTGTAGCTTTGACTGTATATAATATGAGGTGCTCATTCATTTATTTGGGTTGACAGTCATAATGGGCCTCCGAAAGAAGCTATGACTACAATGCGGCCCGCGAAAAAAATGAGTTTGACACCCCTGACTTAAAACATGTTGAAGATACACCGAATTGGAATGCTTGGATGGAATGTTCCCATTGGAAATGACATAAGCTGGAACCTGCAGTTATGAACCAAAATATCATCATATCAAACCAAATGATTACATGTTTAGCATACACTTGGTCTCTTTGACAAAAGAGAACTGCGAGTATTGAGGTGATTGTTCTGCAGGTGATCCGTTGTGTTGATGAGGTCACACAAGAGAGGACTAGTACGCCTGACCGGTTTCCACCTGCAGTAGTCCCAAAACACCCGAGTGGTCGGACAGCTTCACCCTGCGCTGGCTGGACAGGCCCACGTTCTTGGCCAGACAATTCATTGCAGCTGGAGAGGACAAGAGAAAGCGTTATCTACGCATCTCCATGTTGTTGTTCACACGAATTGAGAGTTGATGTAACAATGCTTTACATACAATTCATTTGAGGATTGAGGAGTTTGTTCTTGATGAATTAGCCGCTAACTCAACTAGCATATCCTCTTCAGGAAAAACTACTATGTTACCCTGTTTGTGTAAAAAAATGGACTGACATAAAAATAAAATAAACAGTAAAATAGTATTTAGGACTTTTAATTATGAAGAATTGACTCTGGATTTTTAATACAGTATATGTTTTCAGGTGCATGAGAATATCCAATATGTAGTCCCCAAAATGAAAAAAAAGCTCATAAAAAGTGTGCCATTGATGGTTGAGCTGGACAAATCAAATTATTAACTGGTTGATCGATTCCTTTTCTTTAAAATGTAAAAATTGCCAAGTAAAAGCAACCCAAATTTTTCCAAAACATTGGTGCCTAATTTGACCTCCAATTATGGACTGATGCACATATCACAATCCAATTTAAGTCACATATTTTCTACAGCATTACATATGTTGTTTGTTCAACTCAAAATTTGATCCATGTAATCGCAACAGAAATGTTTTTTTTTTCTTTTTCTGTGAGAGACCAACAAAGTGAGTGAAGCAGACCGACAAACTAATTAGCTTGGTTGTGTTGTAATGTGAACTTGGTCGCTTATTGTGTGACGTGGCTGCAAACATTTATACGAGCAACATCCACATTTTGTTTTGTTTATTCAAAGTCGTCGATAAGAAGACAGCAAGTCAGACGGACAGACAGACAGACAAAAGGCCCATAATAATAACCAAAGGTTTCCGAAAGCTGGCACTAATGCTCAGCACATTTCTCGCATAGATCTCCTCCCATGTCGAGTTGCTGATGGCTTCTCTTTTTTTGAAATGACGAAAAGGAGAGGCATGTTGACAGCAATGTGACATGACGTGGTGTGTTTGTGTGCGGATAAGGAGCGCGTGTCCGTTAGGATGCTTCTGCGCGCGGAGTACACAAAAAAAGCAGAATGTCACACAAGGAGGAAGAAGAGCATCTATGGGCGGGCAAGTCTGTCATCCAGGAGCACTTTGGGAACCTCGAAGGTTTAGTGAGGCCTTCCGTGTGAAGCTTTCCTTTCCCCCATCAGACAGATTTACACCTTAAACCCCCGCTGAGCAGTCACACTGAGACTCGTCTGTGTCCAAGGTGGAGCCTATGTATGTTCTTTAATCCGTCAGGTGCTTTTTGAATTAGAGCAAGAGTGAAATGCCTGAAGTAAAGTTAGATTTGAAGGAAGAGTAAAGTGGGGGTCGATGGAAGGCCTCAGCCAAAATCTATGCAGCCCCCGAGAGGATCGTGTTGAGCTTAACTCCAAGAGGCACCGCTTTAAAGGCGCGCCTGGTGAATCCAGCAAAAAATGTAAAGCAAAATCAAGTGATTAATGAATTAACGGATGGTGGGCAATTAAAGAGAATGGAATTCATGTAAATTGTGATATTAAAAACATTAGAAGCAAAGAAAAACGATTCATGCGCAAAACGGCGTGGTGTGTATGCACGTTCCCAACATTGTAAAGGTACCATGAATGCACCATGTTGCTTGCGCACCAAGCGTGTGACGTTGTGAGTATGACACCCCATACAGATCAATACATTGAATGTATCCACCCAAATAGGGTAATGCATTTTTGCGGTCCAGTTTCTTATTCCTCCACTAGATGACAGTGTGAGCTGTTCCTGCAGCCTTGTGTTCTGTCTGTTTTGTCAAGCCAATGACAGTTGTGATGGCAGTTTGACCTATAAAAAAAAACTTGCGCAATACCGATGCATTTGTTATCATAGCTGACGTTTCAGGAAAAAAAAAAAAAATTCACCTGTTGCTGAACCTAATGCTTACACAAGTATTACAAATATTTTACTATATCACATTTACTATTATTATTATTATTATTATTATTATTATTATTATTATTATTATTACCCAATGTGGTGGAGAAAAAAAGGCAAGGGCAGGTTGGGAATCAAATCGTATACATCTGATTAAAAATTTCGGCTAAAATATTTTGAGTAGCGCAATTTGCAGATTTGTTCATCACAAGCACGGACCACATCAGAAGGACGAGTGGACAATGACAAAATAAATAAAGACGTATACAGCACTACATAGGAGAAAAAGAGGAGTGAGGGGGAAAGAAGCTTAAGCAACAAGACTTTCTAGTAGCTTGCGCTACTCTGCATTTGACCAACAATCACCACATCCATGATGGAGGGATTAGGTATAATGCTCTTTGAGGTCCTGTCAGCAAACACTCGCTTTACTGGGAGCAGTAAGCGACAAGTGTCACGCTAATCCAGGACACCAGCAAGACTTACTCTGGCCATACTGGGTGTACTGGTAGCCCACTGCAGCCACAGCCGGATCCACGCTGTAGTTGGTGGTGCTGTACGTGGGGGGACAGTACGACTGCGAGGACGGAAGGCCGTCCGCCGTCTTAATGGAGGCCTCAGCCGAACGTTGGCTGCCGGGACCTGGCACAGCGTTAGGTGGAGGGGCTTCCAACATGCTGTGGAGCGGCGACACCGAGAAATCGTGTTGGGATTGGGAGGAAATGCCACTCGGGTTACTCAGAATGCTCATCACCTGCAAACAAACAGAAGCAGGGATGTGATCAGTGCATCAAAAGGGCTCATCTCAAGCATTCACTATCACAGTTTAGAGCAGTGTTTTCCAACCTTTTTTCATTCGCGGCACACCTTTTCATTGGAAAAAATCTCGAGGCACACCACCAACAAAAATCTGTTAAGTGTTACACCAGCTTCTATATTAAAATCTGTTATATTACAACAAAAGACGTAAAGGTCTATTCCTATATATGTATGGAGAGTCGAATAATTGAATAACAATAAATACTAAATATTCTTTCAATTGTATTTCTTTTGTAAATGAAAGTGACAGTTTTTGAAAAAAGCTTTTAGTGTAAGGAATAAACTATTGAAAGTGATTGTGATCAAAATCCAAAAGAATCAATATGGCTTTGTTTACTGTTTTAGACTAGCTCTATAAAATATTGCGACATTAACAACAGTCACTTTTTTCAGTTCATATGACTTCAACCAGTAGGTGTCGATAATGCGTATCGAAGCTGGTGCCACCACGCCGTAAATCAAAACGAAGAAGAAAATGACATAACTTCCCGTCCACGAACGAGTCGTGAATTGCATTTCCCGTTCACTAACTGAACGGATCTGTGAGTGAACGAGTCAGTGATTTGCATTTCCAGTTCATCGCGTGAACGGATCAGTGAGGGAACGAATCCTGACTTTCCCGTTCGCGAACGAGTTAATGGGTGAACGGCCTTTCTTCCCGTGCATCAACGGATCAGTCAGTGAACGTGTTGCGTCTCCCTCCTGGCGTGAACTATGTAAGACAGAATGTAGATTTATGATTTGCCAAGGAAAGAAAGAACCACTCACTGAAACAGCACTTCTTTCATACACGTTTTCTCCAAGCTAATGGCTAACTTTATTGCATGAAGGGATGCGCCGTTAAGTCACAACGGGGAGATTATGCTTCTCTTTGGGTAATCTTGAGTTTATAACACTTATACTAGTTTTTCAATAACGTGTATGCATATATATACGCCTAAATATCCAATATATCTACTGCAATTTCACATTAGATTGCTGGTTTGAAATTTACTTTTAATATTAATATTATTTTCAAATAAACATTTATGTTAAAACTTGTCTGGTGTTTTATTCCTTGTTTTTTGATTCGCCAATTAAAACATAACAATCAGACATTTGGTTCACTGCTTTATATGACAGTATGTGTAGGTACACCTCATGGACACTTCAATAGGTACACTACACGAGGTAAAAAACAAAACAAAAAGAATACATAAATAATGGGTTAATTGCACAATAAAAGCACACTGATGTACAGTCTCACACCTGGGATCGAACCAAGTTCATACCAAGCAAGAACCGGTGTCTCTATCCAGTCGGCTATATCTGCATGGAATCCTGGGGTGGTCTGCACTGTTTTGTACTAGTGATGTGCATTCCAGTTAAGTGAATTGAATCTTTAGAATCGGTTCACTCAAAATATTTGTTCAAAAGAATCGTTCACCGAATCGTTCGCTACACTTTCTTATTTTTTTATTTTTATTTTTTTTATCTGTTTGATCTGAGACGTCATTCGGACACTCCATTAGGGACATATCATGGTCAAAGGTCACAGGTGTCAAGCTCTAGTCCTCGGGGCCGCGTTCCAACATGTTTTCCAAGATTCCCTCGTTAAGTGCACCTGCGTGAAAAGTTTTAGCCACTTTCACGTTCAAAAGGAGCTAAAACTTTTCACGCAGGTGCACTTAACGAGGGAATCATAGGGACACTCCATTAGGTACACCGCCATTTTCAAGTGTACCTAATAACAGGCCACTTTATTAGGGAAATATCATGGTCAAAGGCCACAGGTGTCAAGCTCTAGTCCTCGGGGCCGCGTTCCAACATGTTTTCCAAGTGACCCTCGTTAAGCGCACCTGCGTGAAAAGATTTTGGTCATTTTCACGTTCTGCAGGAGCTAAAACTTTATTAGGAGCGGGCCACTTTATGTATTTACACATAAATACTTGCATTTGTTTGCATATGCGTACGCAGCGAGGTTCCAATTCTAAAAGCACTTTCAGGTATGTGCTCACACCTGGGATCGAACCAAGTTCTTTCCGTGTGAGAGCCCATGTCACTAGCGCGTCAACTACTTCAACCCGGCAGCCCTTGGCCATCTGCATTCTTTTGTACTAGTGATGTGCATTCCAGTTCTTGAGTGAACTGAATCTTTAGAATCAGTTCACTCAAAAGATTTGTTCAAAAGAGACGTTCACCGAATCGTTCGCTACACTTTCTAATTTATTTACTTTCTGATTGGCTGTTTGATCTGGATTACCCAAAGAGAAGCATAATCTCCCTGAAATGCAATTCATGACTCGTACGTGAACGGGAAGTTACGTCATTTTCTTCTTCGTTTTGATTTACGGCGAGGTGGCACCAGCTTCAATGCGCATTACCGGCACCTACTGGTTGAAGTCATATGAACTGAAAAAAGAACAAATCACTTTAGGAAGTGATTCGTTCACTCTCGTTCACTGAAAAGAAAATCCTTCTTTTGAACGAATCGAATCACGAGCCAACACTAACAGCAACACACACACACATAAACTGAGTATGTGCCGATGCCACAACATGAAATCTCAAGATTCTCCGATTTGCCACGCATGCACGATTAGCAAGTGGCTGACCAGGCCTTGCGCTAACTGACCTGTGGTTTGGCGATCCTGTTTACAATGCGCTAGGTATTTAATGTTGGACAATTTCCCACGGCACAGCTGAACATCTCTCATGGCACACTGGTTGGGAAACACTGCTTTAGAGTATTTAGTGAATCTAACATGCATGTTGCTTGTGAAAATTTGTGTGGAAAAAAAAATGTTGATCCAGGATCACTTCCCTCAAATTTAATTCCTCAGTGTTTCTTCTATGTTTGGAGCCGCAGGTCTGATTATTTTATTTGGTGGCGGTTAAGCTTCTATCCACAGTGAAGCAGAGTGCGTTTTTCAGCCGACATCGCCCAACCTCCCTGTATGATGGTCTAAATATATACGCTCATCCTTTTTGATTGGTTGACATTGGAGTCTGCCACTTGACAGTATGCCCAGTCAAAGGGCTTAATGCCACAAATTTTAATAGCAGCTGAGACTAATATTGACATTCATCTTGGCAACACACAATGTAAAATTGTGTACGAATGGAAATTGTCTTTTGGTTGATTTGGTTTTGTTTGTATACCCTCAGACCAAAACGTGAAATGCATCCGAAATGGACATTAAACACAGACTGTATAATATGACCGTGAACTATCTTTTGATTTTATTACAGCATTTCTTCTTTTTGGTTAGGATTATGTACAATAAGCATGAAAATTATTTAGCAATACGCACATCACCTTTGCAACAATGCTCTGTTGTTCCTATAATAAAAGTCATTTTGTTGTTTGTGTGTTATGCTCGTGACAGTAATGCAATACAGAAAACCCTAATAAGGTGTTGCTTATTAATTGTTCAAGAAAAATACAGGCAAACATCTGCCGAACTTTTGGGGCACTTTTCGACCTTGAACGAACCCTGATGATAACGCAGCGTTTGCTGCATCCGAAAATATTCGCAGTTGTTCCCCGGTCTATGGGATAGGGGGTTAAGATTTGCATTGAGTTAGGATTTTTATTTTATTTGATCACAACAGTAGATCGATTGAGGCAATCAATTCACGATTGAGTGAATTTTGGGCCGTTTCTAGCTCTTATAATATTTAACATAATTTCTTATTGGAATTTATAATTCTGATGGTCTAAATAAAAATTGTGTTCTCTTTCTGCTGAATTTTACATATTTTTTTAAATGGTAAAATATTTAAACCATGCTTTCTTTTATTACATTACCTATTAAATCACAGGAGGCTTGGGCATTTTACATGCACTATATAAGAGAGAGAACGTGAGGGCGGTGTGTGGGGGGGTGTAATATGTGTGAAGAGGCACCCCCCGCACCCCACCAGCCCACCTTATCTCAGGCCGACAGTTGTCTGGAAACACGAGCAGAGGCCTGAGCTAGTGAGGCAGGCAGGCCTGGGGATATGGATCAAAGACACACAGCCACAGAACCAAAGCAGCTCTGATCCCCCAACACTGAAACCAACTCTATTCTAGCCTTACTCGCCCTTCTCTCTCTCTCTCTCTGGCTCTCTCTTGCTCTCTCTCACTTTCCCATTCCAGTGCAGTTCAGGCTACTAAATCTTTTTTCTCATAGCAAACTGGAAAGAAAAAGCACGCTTCTTTTTTTTGTGTGTGTATGCATTGACGTTTTGGGGTCACTGTGTAGAAAGTGATCATGTCACCTTCAGTGACCTGATTTGAAAACTGTATATCCAATTCATGTGAGCTCTTTTTTTTATTTTTTTTTATATAAAAGGAAAGCAATCATAATATTGTGACGGTTTAAAGAAATGTTTACTCACTGAGGATCGCTTCGTTTTTCTTTCCGCAGTGCTTTGAATTGGCAGCAGTCTCCACATAAAAGCAAACATTCACACCCCCCCCCCCTTTGAAAATGTGAAGAGGAGGCTCAAATGTGGAGTGTGACGTATATTTTAAATATAAGATGACTGCTTCAAATTGTGTTTACCGCATGTCAGGTGTTGTGGATAGCTCCTGTGCTATTCAGAAAAGAAATAAATTCTGTGCCACTATCTCACATAAATGCTTAAGAATGCCATGAAAGGAGGGAGAACAGTGTAAACTTAACTGTAGTCAGGGAATGGAAATGAATGAGTCTTATTGATTTCTCCCACATGAGACTTGTATGTTCAAACTCATTCACAAGCAGTAAGCTTCCATGTATGCCCATGATGTGAGCAGCGTAATGCAGCCTTTGAAATCACATACATATGATGCCCAGCAAACAGTAGAAAATACTGACTACATTTTAAGCTAAGCGTTCTAAATAATTTCTACAAAGCCTCGCATAGATGTTTGTTAATGCTTTTGCTAGCTGAGGCAATGTAATTAATTTTTTTAACCTCATCTCCCAAATTAGAAATGCAGTTGCCTGATGAAATACTTTGTGTAGTAAACCTTGACTAAAGATAAAGAACACAAAATACATGAATGTATTCCAAAAAATATGAATTTAAAAACACCCTTTGCTGGAAGTGGTGTTGTTGCTTGATGATCAACAACTAAGCCAATTCAGATAAATATGAATTTGAATCTCGACCCAAGGTTTTAAAATTCCTATAATGGTCAAATCCCTTGACATCAGTTCTAATCATCCTTCCCTGGTGCATTGTCAAGCAGAAATAATAGTATTTTATTTTCTAAGGAGCCTAATAGCCAAGTGTAATGCAAGCAGTCAAAGCTATTCGCAAGTAAACCAATAACCATAACAATATGTAGTCCTCCGTACGGTAATCCCTGGTGTAAACCAAGGCAGCGTTCTTTAGGGATAGAGATTTTACTAAATGAAGGGAGCCATGTCTCTTGATATACATGCGCTGTTCTTTTTGTAGTATTAAGCCCCTACAAAACGATTAAACACGTGCTGTAGAGACACCTCTGTTATCCCCAACTCCCCGCAACAACAGCAAATCCCTTTCTTGTCAGAAATCCTCACCTCGCCTGTCTTGTCAATGAAAATTGGACGGATGGGAGTAGGGCAGCTTTGGGGGAAATAAGATAAAAATTGAAAATCAAATAAACGGATGGTTAAGGTAACTGGAACTGGTGGTGGTCAGGTTTCTCATTTGCACTGTGGGATTAGCATTATAGTTGCAACAGTGTTTGCGAGGCTCGAAATATTATTATTCTTGTTCAGCTTGACCCGAACATATGTTGTCAAGCCCTACATCAATGAAACCGTATTGAGCGAAAAAATAAAAATAAAAAACTCACCACAGTCCTAACAAGTACAGTAAATGTAAAAAAAAAAAACTCGTGTAAGATTTACCTGCGGAGAAAGCCCAGTGGTCACCGGGTTAACGTGGCTGCTGGGTGCAGATGTCATGAAGGTGTCGGTGTAGCCGGAAAAGCTGTGGCGATTGGAAGCTAGACCATAGGTGGAAGCGCTGTCGTTGCCTGATAGACCGCTCTGGTGAATAGTGGAGGGAGGTAGCGGTTGGGGCCGGTGAACTGTACCTCCGCCATCTAAAGAGATAAATCAAAAAATTTGACAAAATATGTTCCAGGAACCTAAGAACTCTCAAACCGTCCCACTAATTAATTTCTTGGATCATTGTCAGCATTCACTCCAAGTGTACATTCATGGAAGATCAAATGTGCTGCTCTACCTTGGGACAAAATATTGCTTGGGTAGCCGGAGTCTGCCAGTTGGTATGTAGGAAGTGTTGGCATCCCTGTCGGGGGAAATCCACCAGGCAACAGATGGTTGAAAGCCGCTAGCTGATTGGCTCCTGCTTGCTTTCGCCACCTGGCTCTGCGATTGCTGAACCAAACCTGTGGCAGAATGTGCAAGAACCAAACAGGGTCATTTTCTCGTGGGACGATTTAGAGTCTTCAATAAGATGCAGTCATTAATTAGCATGTACAGTATCACGTAGATGGAGATCTCAAACATGTTGACGTCTGTGTATTACCTGCACTCGCGCCTCAGTGAGTTTAGTCATCTGGGCCAGCTCTTCTCTGGTGTAAATATCGGGGTAGTGGGTTCTCTCAAAAGCCTTCTCTAGTTCTTCTAGCTGCTCGGCTGTAAACGTAGTGCGACTCCTGCGTTGCTTCCTTTTGAGGGGGAGATCGGGCTCCGACTCCACATCTGACACTTCATCCATTCGACAGCCTGTTCGAACAATTGACACTTCCAGTTACTTTGTGCTGTCATGTCTTCATTTATGATGTTGCTAAATGATTTAAGAGTAGCTTTTAATATTGTTCCCATTGAGAAACCTATTGGAGTCTCAGATACATTCCTTTAAATCCCAGCAATACCAACTTTCAACTGGTGTTCCTCAAGGCTCTATCCTCAGCCCTTTTTTGATCATCTGAGTTTTACCAAAAGGTTAGAGAATGAAAAGTAGCGTGTAAATAAACATTTCAGGGGCATTGTAATTGAATTGTGAAATTAAGGTGTCTAAATTAACATCTTCATTCTCCACGCTTTCATACTGCCTGATGAAAAATAATTTCAAGAATCATAATCACAGTCGATATAACAATTATAACAAATAAACGACACTATTGTTCTCTTGCTATCCGCCATGACACACATAAAAGTGTCTAGGCAGCAGTCCTGACAACATCGAGAACATCCTTTATGTATCATATGCTACTCCATTGTCACTTGGAGTAGAAAAGCTTTGGATCCTTCGCATAAAGTTTGACAGCCTAGTGGATGGGGGTAGTAGAAGGGGATGGAGGTCCTCTTTTCAAATTATAATAGGAAGCAGAGATTATAGCAAGAATGACGCTCAGAGCCGCTAGATAGGTTCAACCAGTGATTGGTCTTAATAGGAAGTTTCACACACATGTTGCAAATATGCTGCAGGAGAAGAACAACGGTACGAACAACCGCGCTGATTTGTCGCAGCGAGAATATGATTAGTATAGCGCTCATTTTATTCAAATCCCTGCCATTGTGTGCAGAGACAAAAACTTGCCATAGAAAAAAATGAGCACATCTAATTCATTTGGGGCTGCAAATTCAAGACAAAGCTATTTCTTCATTGTTTTTTTGTTTTTTTAAAAAGGCCCACTCTTATTACCTAATGATGATAACATTAATTCAATTTTGCTGTGAGAGTTAACATCACCAAATTAATTTGGAGTTATGTAATTGAGTAGCAGAATGAATCGAGCGCTCTGTTCCTCTGTGGCAAGTTGGCAGCAGCTTTTTGGTTAATCTTTGCTTATATGGGAAGGATGAAAAATGCTGTCTTGCAATTGAAAAAAGTTCAATATTTAACAAAAGAATAATGTAATAATGTTGTGTTTGTTCTTTAGGCTTGACCAATGATGTTGCTTTTAGGCATCATAAGAAAATATTTTTATGATTGATTAAAACTGGACATTATGACCTTGATAAGAGCAGACCAGGAATATTAGATAAATTGGTGGTCAAAATGTTGTGGCTGAAAATTTTGTTACATTATAGCAATACTTTAAAACAACCACAGCTGCATACAAACACAAACACAGCAATTCTGGAAAAGCCCAAAATGCAAGGAAAAGATCACATGCACCTGCTTTTGCGAAATTGGGAAACGTCAGCGTCATTTTAACCCTCAAGGGTTCTGTTTGAAGATCCAGGACAAGAGTGGTTCAGAGTCCAGTGAATAGATGTGGATATAATAAAGTGGAGCCAAGCTGTCACGGTCCTGGAGACTCTTTGGACGTCTCTCGGGGGGTCACTTGCCCTAGCTCTGCTTAAAAAGAAAGCCGTGAGTGTCCCCCAAGCTTTCGGTTTAAATAGCAGACACACCACAGGGGGTCGTCATCCACAAAGACCACAAGCAAGCAGGACCTCGACAAAGTCTTGACTACTGACTCAATGGTGCCCGGGGGCATCTTTAAGAAGAACGGGGTCAGGTGATGACAATGAATTACATGAAATTAAAAGTGAACATTTATTTTATATGATTTCAATTGAGATCAGTCATTTAACTGCTTTTTGTGTGTTTTACGCCTGTCTTGGTGTTCCGGTAGAATGAGGAGGTTTTCTGTTACACGCCCAAGGCGTCCCTCACAAGAGGCCATGAGCCTCATAGGTGTTTAATTTAAAGATAATGAGGGGGGCCGCTTTGATTGGCCAGTAAGCCGTCCGGCTGTGTTCACACCCACAACGGCGTAACGCGCGTTTCTAACTGCGCCAATTTACAATATTGCCCAAAGAAAGAAAACGTTACGCTACACTTGTCTTAGACATAAGGGACATTTAAGAGCCTTTTATGAACCTAACATGTTCTGTATGTTTTGGGAATGTGACCTGGAAAAAAAACATGCATGCTGCCCACAGGGGGTGTGGTTCCTTGCTCTTTAAAAATAATGAAACCCTGATGATGTCATTATTACATCTTCTTTTTTGTATATTTACTTTTTTAACTCAAGTCCTTTGATTTTCCCAACTGTGCAATACTGATATTTGACTTACAAATTTTCCAAGCTTTCAAAATGAGGCCCAAGTGTTCTAATTTATTCAGACAAAGCAAACCTCTACTTGGCACCAAAAGTCTCTTCATCAACAAAACCTGCGCCACGACGCTCTCATTGTTTCACTTCACCATTGTTCCTGTCTTTGTGTCACCGCGCCTCGATTTAGACCCAACACATGAAGCAAAAGTGTACCGTAAGCAGCACTATGCAGATTTACAGTGATGAGTTAATACGTGCCAACAGATTTAGGAACTTTGAGCTGAATTAGGTTGGGGTAGAAAAATATTTTGGAAAATCACAACTTTTGTGGTCTCACTCACACAACAACACGTCTAGTTTACTTCAAAGATGTGTGTTAAGGCAAACTACGTGCACTAAAGGATATAGTGTATGATATATTTAAGTGGCATTGAACTAAATCCGGCCCACACAAAGATGCTGGCTTGTTGTGGGCATTATGTCTTAGCAAACTGCTAGTAAATGCAAAGTCTTGATCTCCTTTCCTCCTTGGACTCTTGCATGCTCACGTCTTTATTTAGTAGATAAAAAAAAATAGCCGTAAACAAAAAAAAAAGCAGACTATTAATAAACAGCTATATGTATTAGAGCTGTGCGCAAATATGATAAGAGGCCATTCCAAGATATGCTTGACACAGCCCGCGGCTTTAAAAAAAAGCAATAGCGGAATGTGTTTAAGAGAAATAAAAGTATTTCATTGTGAGAGATCAAGAATTCACTGATATGTGCCTGCTGGCGAAAACGCTTTGGGGTGCACTCAATGATACATAGAGAAATTCGGAAGGCGGCTTCATCAATATCATTCTCCACTAAAATTGAATGGAAATACTATCATTAAAAAAATTGTACTCTATAGTATGGTATGAAAACATAAAAATGTCAAATAAAATGGCAAATAAATGTCACATTTTTGCCTCAATTCAATAAACATTATGCTGCTCCTCTGGACCTTGGCCACTTAGTACAAGGAGCACAATACAGACATAGAGACACACTAACAATAGTTTCTCAACTGACTCATTTGAAGCTACAGTAATTTTGATTCTAATCATTGTTCGCAAAGGGCATTGTCGCGGGCCTATTCCAGCAGTCATCGGGCAGTAAACGGGGGACACCCTGAACAGGTTGTCAGCCAATGGCACTCGCAGTCACACCTATGGGCCTCCGATCCTCCCTGTGCGTGTTCTCCCTGTGCCCGCGTGGGTTTTCTCCGGGCACTTCGGTTTCCTCCCACATCCCAAAAAACATGCTTGGTGGGCCGATTGAGCACTCCAAATTGCCCCAAGGTGTGAGTGCGAGTGATTGTCCATCTCTATGTGCCCTGCGATTGGCTGGCAACGGGTTCAGGGTGTCCCCCGCCTACTGCCCGATGACAGCTGGGATAGGCTCCGGCATGCCCGCGACCCCCGTGGGGACAAAGCGGTACAGAAAATTGATGGGTGGATAGATTATAATCATTATTATTATTATTATTATTATTATTATTATTATTATTATTATTTCTCAGGGGAGTCATTGTCAGACTGATTTGGATTACTCATCTGGTGAATCGTAGTTTAACTGTGGTTTCTACTTTTTTTCTAACTGTGCCAAGCCACGAGCTGCTCGCGGTGGCAACGCAAGCCCGAGATGTGTGTACTTGCAGGCAAACAATGCAAAGTGTAGTGAGTGGACACAGCGAGCCCTCCCACTGCAGATGTACATTAATTCCAAGTGGGAGCATTAGAAATGCTGATCAGCTTGGCAGCACACAGTCTAAGCTTTCCTTTCAGCGTTTTGCTGTTGTCTACTTCAATCGTGTCAATGTGAGGGAGTCTTTTCAGAGGTATTCATGCATCTGCCTTCGGGCCACAATGCTTGCCATTTTATAAACTGTCAGCCTGCGTGCCTCAAGTATTTGCTTCGCATTGTTTCCTTTTCTTGAATCAACCCCCCCTCCCTTTCCCGACGGCTGAAGCACACACAAAATAGAACTCGCAAAATGTTGGGATGGTCACAATATATGTCCTCTCGGTTGATGGTTCAACTCTCGCTTCCCTTCCCACACTTGTCAAAGAGGTGTCCTTCATATGAACAATCATATATACAGTAGGCCCGTTTAGATTTGTAAGTGCTATTGCTTCAGTTTTGAGGTTTGCGACTCACATTGTTTCGATGGAGCACTGATGAGTCTTAAATTAAATTCATTCATTAATTCTACATCTCCCAAAAAGTTGATAAATGTGACTGGCGTAAATTTAAAAAAAAAAAAAAATGAAAAATGTGTTAGCTCTTTTGAAATTCTTGCCTTCATTCCAAGAAAAAAAGATGGCGGATGATTAACACAGTGACTATAAATCCATTTATCCGCACCTTTACCCTTTTCTTTGGCCCATGCATCAGCTCTTCTCCAAATTTGGGATGTTTGGTGGAACTCCATTAACAGTTAGGCCACTGTATAAGATCCAGTGATCAACACTTTTTTTAAGGCATCAGATAGATGCTAATAGATATCAGTGTTGTAAAAAAAAATATATATATATATCACTGATGCATTGTGTATTTCATACACAACATAACACAATATGCTTGTGTAATTTAAAGTACAACATTTAAAAACAGTTTCAGAGTTAAAGAGATTCAAAAGCAAAGTAGAGAAATAAAAAATACTTTACTAAAATTAGTGATCACCGTGCAAGTACATGATTTGAAAAATTTAGATTTTTATGTTTTTAATTTTGAACGCGAGCTATGGGGAAACAGCATAGTTTTAAACCTGGCTTTAAAAGCAATATCAATGTATTGGTATGTTTGTCATCTTTATTCATTCATTATTCTTCATTTTGATATTAATTGGTATGTGCAAATCGGAGGGTGTCTTATACACAAGTACAGAGAGAAAAAACAGCTTTTAAATGGTGATTTTGGGGGAAGGGCATTTTATGGTACAAGTCCTCCTATTTCTTGTTTGAGTACATCAACTTGACTGCTGTGGAAAAAAGGGCATGAAAACAACAAAGCTAGTAATGGTGATCTTTTACATTGCGAACTAAAGAAACAGCGTGGCAACCTTTAAAAAAAAAAAAAAAAATAGCGGACATTGATGAAAAGACTGAAATGAAATGTTCACCACGAAGTCTATTTTACATCTACTATCCTGCAGCTACTGCAAAAGAGTAGACGAGAAGGAGCAGAAACATCCTTGAATGTTGTCCAGCGGGCTCACCAAAGGTAATTTCAGCGGATGAAAGAATTCTTCCCTGCTGCATTTGAAGCTGATATTCAAGTCAAGTCACCTCTTTGAAGTCTTCACTATTAAAACACCTTTAAATAACCGAGGATAGTATTTAACTTGCAGCAACGAGGAACTATTTCAAGAGTTGTAAAACAATGTCCTGTAGGAGCGCAGCAAATATGTGAAGACGGGTATTTAACGAGAGCTCTGCACTGGGGGAGTTCAATGAAGGCCTCGTGGAGGGCTCAATTAATGACCCGGCGAAGTGTTAACTTTTCATCCACTTTGTCTTGCGATATTGTTGAGTGTTTTCTCTCATTGCCATTGTACCGCGGGCTGTTAATGGGATCCCCCGGGCTGGTGACACCCCTCAAGTCCACTTTGCCTGTTTGCTCTTTGTTCAAAGCTCCCCTTTTGTTGCCCGATCAGCCTCCCATGGGGTCGCCGGACAAGATTCATGGCATTTGTCGGCCAAATGAAAGGAGGATTACGGGATGGCTTGTGAACGGCCCATTGCAGGAGTGGATTCTCCGATACGCCCCCTCAACCCCCAAGCGCAGCGGCTCCCGTTTCTAAATATTTGTTTTCTAAAAGACATCCCAGATAAGTCCACATCAAGACAATAGTGAAAGGGTGTCAACAAGTGGTTCAGCCAAATGCTGATCAGCGTTGATTTGTACCCAATTCAGTAATTGCCTACAGTCGTTTTGTACACAGAGGAAAAAACTATTTTTTTTAAAAAATGCAACGCATTTTCTTTACATGCTAAATGGCAGTATCACAAAGTAACCCAATGTGATATTTTCAACAATATCGATGGGTTCACAATATAGCCATATTTGAGGGAAAAAACATCAGTATATGTCTCAAAAATATGTCCATATTTTCTATTGATGATGTTGATGATTATGAGAAATTGTGAGATAATGATACCAATAGCAATATTTTGTCCTGATAAAAAATTGCTCAGAGTCCAGTTGTCTGTTGTCATTTTTTAAATAGGCCAGGCACTGAAAAGACTACCAAGGTCACATCTGCCAATAAAGGTTTGTACATATCATCACATGTATGATCTGGATGGATTTAGATTTTATTTGAATCCAGTTTTATTATTCTCTGACCTAAGGACTATTACGAACTACACTCTTGATTGAAACTAGGTGTTGCTGAGTGTTTAGCAAGGCCAACAAATCAAGCTAAGACCAATTCCTTTTTGTGCATGTAACAAATAATGAGAAATTGTAAAAGAGCATTTTGAATTAAATTTGATCAAAAAAGATGTGGTATAATTAATGTGAATAATGTGGGACGACTTGGTGAGAAATCCAAACACTATACTTTAAAATTGTAAAAGCCCAAAAAAAAACGTGTGTGTGTGTGTGTGTGCGCATGTGTGTTTATTTAAATGTCCCTGATTCTTTGGTGTGAGACAGCAAGGGGGGAAAGAGGAGGTTAATCCTAGTTCAATACACTGACGCACAGCCCAGGATGGAGCCTGTGACGATTGTGTTATCTCCAGCCAACATTTGGGTTCCCCCACAATTCCACTCAAAAAGAATCGCTGCGAGAGGGTGCATGAGGAGTGGAGGAAGCGCAGATGCCCGGGGAAACGTGCTATCAATAGCTGCAATACAACGGGCCTTAGACTGTCACTGTAGACGGCCGCCGCATTTGGTGATCTCAAGTAGCTGTGCTCTCAAATCCAACACTCACTGACATAACACTCACAACACAAGGTACGCCTGCGAAAATCTAATGGCATCCAAGACCAACATTCCCAATTTACACACTTTTGAACCAACAAATGCTTTTCATCATATTATGGACTTATGGTTACCAATTATTGACAATCGTTTATGTGAAGACACAGATCATGTTAATGATGTATCACTATAATTAGGAAATACACAAATTTGCAAAACATTTTCAATAAATATCTGCCTGTTTACATTTTAAAATCGTCACTTATCCAACATTCTCCGAAAATCACAATGTCCCATTATTGTCCAGCTATTTTTAGAACACGCCTGCGGGGTATTCAATAGGTCCTTGAGGGCACCACATTGGTGACCTCCCCCTTGATTTGCTGTGTTGCTCGGTGTGGTGGGGCTACCATACCTATTTTTAGAATGTGGGCGAAAGCATGGGGAGAACATGCAAACACCAGCTCAGAGCCAAGATTCTAACCTACAGCTTTCAACAGCGGAACCAACATCCGTTGATGACGACATCATGCACCCCTCACGAGAGTTCGGTTAAAAAAACTCACTCAGATGCGTACACTTGAATTTCCCAGGGAGGCCCAACAAAGTGTGAGAAGAGAAAGACAAAACACAGAAAGCTACTTGAAAGAAGCAGTGACTCCCAAAATGCAAGTGTGTTGTTGTTTTTCAGTTACTCTGTGCCACTCTGTGACAATTACAATTTTTTTTTTTTTAATACATTATCAGTAGTTCAATTACTTTTATCCTTGCATGACAGTTTGGAATGTTAAAAATGTCACCTTCTCTTGGGAAATTCAAATTACACCTATTATTTTCTATTTTTAAATGTAAACAATCTAAAGCAAACAAAAGCCATCATTTGGGATTGGTTTGGGTTTTTGGGGGGCGAGATGATTTTATTTATCACAGAATCATAATTTTCTATATGTAAACAACATCCGTGCCATTAAAACGCACCCCCCCCCCCCCCACACACACACACACAAGAGCAAACCCGACAAATAAATGGAATTAATATTTGAAAATGCAATCCAAAGCACACGGAAGGCAACCTTTAAACCTCATGAATTTTTCGCCGCAGGCTCGGCACCATGAAGTGAGCTGCCCAAAAAGATGAAAGTGAAAAGAAATAAAAGCTCAATTTAATCTGCTTTGGGGCCCTGCAAGGGAGCGCATGTGCCTGGAAGTGTAAGAGTGAGGGCTGATAGGGGATAAATATATTTCTTACTATGCCTCTGAGCTATTACATCCCTCTCCAACACAGACGCCTATTCAACAGACAACAGTTTCATTAGCAGCCGTAGTCCTATAAATCTTGCGATGATTAGGAGATGACAGAGACACACACTGGGCTCATCTTTTCAAACGAGGAGGGCTGAAGATTATTCAGGAGCAGTGCAGCTCATTTCATTTATTTTACTGAGCCCTAAAAACTGCTCAACATATGTGTGATCTATGTTGAATAAAATCAAATACAAAGGTTAAATGGTGTATTCGGTCCTTGTTTGCTTTTGTGTGTGTGTAAGAAAACACCCTCTAAAAAAGACAGATATGAGCTATATTTTTCTCGTTTCGTTGGTTAAAATGTCGTTTTTTTTAATGACTATTATAAAGTAACATTACATATTGTTCCAGGCCACGTCCAGAAAGACACCATGTCTAATTGATATCGACTGGCACATCGCTCCTCTTCCCAGTAAGCATGGAAGCTGCTCCCCGTGGGCCTGACATTGCATCAATAACACATGAGAAATAATGAGGGGGTCCTCTGGGGGGGAGCCGAGCTACAAAACGACCCGCTCAGGCCCAATTTGTTGGGAAATCCCCGTGGCCTACCTTTGTCTCTTAAGATGCCATCGATGCTGTGCTTGGCTTTCTTGTCCTCCTCTTCGTCTTTTTTAAAGCACTCCTCGTCTTCGTCGTCGTCCTCGTCGTCCTTCTTGCCGAAACGAGCTCTCAGTATTCGACTGATGGAACTCACTATCAATAAAAATACATCATCATTATTTGACTATTGTGATGTTACATCATTACCAAGTTATATTATCATTATATTGGCATTATTATTATCATACTTATTGTGTGTGTGTGTGTGTGTGTGTGTGTGTGTGTGTGTGTGCGTCAATAGTGGAAATGTGCAAATTCTATGGTCATACAACACTGAATGGCAGCAAACGAAAGAAAGAAGTGGAAGCATCTTACCAGCTAGTGTCTCACCTGAAGGGACACTGCTCCTGTCGCACACGCCGTCCTTGAGCAGTTTATCTCGGATCTCCCAGCTGAATATTCCCGGGCTGTCGCTCTTGTATTGCTCGATTCTCTTCTCTACGTCGGGCGTCGCGACCTGCTGCATTGGGCCCCGGATGACACAGCCACGTCACTTGCACTGACTTTCAGTTTGGAGGGTATTTATTTATTTATTTATTTATTTATTTATTTATTTATTTATTTATTTATTTATTCATTCATTCATTCATTCATTCATGCACCCTATTTATAAATACATATATACACGCAGCCGCATGCATGTTGCACATCTCTGATTGTGTGAATGCTGAAGATATTAAAAGAAAACCTATTCTAATTTACAAAATTTCCCATTTTCCACACTACCCTCACACAAAATTTTAAGTGAGACATTCGACAAAAAAAGGTCCCCACCAATTTATCTCTATTTGGAACGTTTTCAGAATTATTTTTCACCATCTCTCAAATTCCAAATTGTTCCCATATTTATCACCAACACCTGCATTCTAACCATTGCAATTAAAAAAAAAAAAAAAAATCACCTCATTCTGGACATAGACATAATTTTCACGTTCTAAATAATACAATTTTCCGTACTAGCCACACAATTTAAGTTAAGAGACGTTCAACAAAAGGGTTCGCCATGCTGTTCAGCTTCATTCTGACGCAAATTCCATTTTCTGCAATAAAATTCACAAATTGAATCGATATTTGGCATATCTATCACAAATTCCCGTTCTTATTTCTGGACTGCAATAAAAAGATTCCAACTTCAACTCAATTCAATGAATCCAGTCAGCTTTTGAACATGTCGTTTGTACAGAAACTGCATTATTTTGTTTGTATTAATTATGCAATGTTTCTCATTGAAATGCTCACCCTGGGTTTGCTGCCTCCGATCGCCCCAGGCCGAATGGAGCCGGTCTCCTGGTAGCGGCACAGGATCTTGGACACGCAGCCGTGGGATACCCGCAGCTGGCGAGAGATGACGCACGGTCGGATGCCGTGGTGGGCCATCTCGACTATCTTGTGGCGGATGTGGTTGGGTAGGGGTCGGCCGTTGATGAAGACGCCCCCTAACTGATTCACCCGGCCCTGGCCTAAAGGTGTAGACACTGCGTGGCCCACCGACACGGTGGGAGGAAATCATTCGTTTTTATTCAAATGATACAATGGCAGGTTTACAGTTATTTTTGATCATTTCACGTTTTTTATTGTTTGGCCTACTTCAATATGGGTATAGGCCTAAATCCCACATTATGTAACGATTTTTTTTAAACCTCGGGTCATTATTTAAAAATTAAAAATTTCTTACGCTTTCATTTTCCTTTCGTTGCAGCCTTTTAAGGTCAATTTAGAAAAACGCATTTTTAATTCTCAACAGATTCTAAAATAGGAGCCATAAAAATGTGGAAACATATTGGCGATTTAGGTATACAACGTTGATAGAAAATGAATCCCCTGCGTTAATTTTATTGCGAATTTCGAATGCATGAATATATTGCGGAAAAATCATATTTTTCTTGATCTCATCTGTGAGGCGCGTAAAATAAAACGTGTAATAAATGTCCAATCGATGTTTTTTAAAATCGTTCGCCCAATTGTGAGCTGGTATCTAAGGTGTTTAAAATTGATTGTGTTATACTCATGATTTGTTAATTATTGAGAGGATAGTTAAAGGGTTTATGAATGCAAACCAGTCAGAGGAACCAAAAGACGCGCAAGAGGCGCCTTTTTTTTTAATATATATAAACATTTTCATGTTTTTATATTGCCTATAATTGTCGTGAGATTGTAATGGCCAATTTGCGTGCTGCATACACGCAGTGCTCTTCTGCACCACAACAAAACAATGTTCATCTAACATATGTGCATTACTTAAGTTAAGGCGAAAAATCACGTTGTGTGTTTTATAATCATAAAAAAAAACTCAAACAAAGTTACACTTGACAAGGCTCTTTTTTTTTTTGGTAAGAATTAATCCCCCCCCCCCTTGTACATATGAATAAAGATCGTTATTTAAAAAAAGAAATACCTTCCAGAGGGAAGCCGGTCCTTGGGTAGTTCTGCGCAGAGGCCGGGCGCATCATCCGCGGCACGGTTCCGGGTAACGCCGTCATTGTCTGTCACTTGTTTAATATGCAAGGAAAACGCACTAGAAACGAATGTGAGAAACAACTTGGATGCCCCCCAAACAAAAGGTGGCAGCCACTTTGAGAGGTCCAGCGTGTTGAAGAAAGCAGGATGCATGCGGCGGCATTAATTTCAAGGGCGAGGAAAGTTGCCTTGTGGGAGCGGCGTGGGCCCACGTGGACTGCGTCATGTGTCAGACACCGTGTCAAGAAAGCACGACTTTGGCACTCAGGCAGAAATGTGCAAAGGGGGTAGGTCGGGACCAATGATAGGTTCCTCAGAGCCTCTTGTATTTAAACAGAAGCTCCAACAAGTTGACGCAGCCAATGGGATGGAAGCGGTCTCTCTCGTCTCTCTCACACTCACAATGCAGGGGGTCCTCAGCTTACGACTTTGTTTGTAAATCGGAACGCGTCGCCGCTGTCTATCGCAGCAGTTTCAATGTTTCCACGCAGTCACTTTTATATTATATACATATAGTAAGTCTTACTTCTTCCCATTCCTTTTCAAACAATTAAACTCTGCCCATTTTGTGCAGTAGATTGCATTCCGTTTATACCTTGTATTTATAGTAATCATTTAAATGACTTTCACCTTGTTTTTGCTTTTTATTTTATTTGTCTTCATTTGATTGATGATGTATAGTTTACATATTTGAAACAAATCATTTTCAATTCAATAAATTCAATATATACACGTATATATACACACACACACAGACATATATCACATATATTTTAGAGAAGAGATGCACAACTCATGAGTTCAAACATAAAAGCGCCTGAAACGTTGAGCGCCTGTGTCATATTCATCTTTGACAGCAAACCAAAATGTTTTTTCCAAAAATGGGCCTCATTGTGTCAAGAGAGTACCGTATGTAGAAAGATTGCTTCTCTTACAAACATACAGCAGACATTGCTCAGTCACAAAAATGAAAAGAATGATGCATCCCTCTGTCAATACTTTATATACTTTGCATGCTGGTTAAAATAGAAAATATTATTTAAGATGAACATGTGAATAACTCAGCTGCCAGGTTAATGTGTTTTTCCACTAGTAATAAACAAGATAAAAATGGCAGCAGTCAACAGTCATCCATGTCCTCAAGTGCTGCACATTGTCATCCACATCATGTGATAGGCTTGTTCTCATAATCAGTTAGATCAGGGTTGCCTTGACGAATGTCAAAAGGAAAATAGTCTGTTTGAACCACATGAAAGCAGGAGGCCCCTTTATACCGTGACAATTTGGATTGGTAACACTTAGTGACCAAGGCATGAAAAAGTGGGTCTCAATCTTAAAACTGTCCTTCAATAGAGCTGAGACAACACATCACAATAACCACAACAGCACCTTGCTGTCTGGGTTTGGAGATCTTCACCTTTGCTATTGAATGTGCTTTTGAAAAGGTGAACCACATCAGTGGGAATGGAACATCTTTCTCAATAGCTCAGTTAATTTGCGGTATCCCTCAAGGCTCGATTCTGGGTGCATTGCTATTTTCAATTTCCTCAAAACTGTCATCAAAACCCAAGTGTCCCAGACAGTTATCTTTTAATCTATCCGCATCACAACATTTTATTTTGGGCCTCGCAGCACAGTGGATGAGTGGTCAGCACATATGCCTGGCAGCTCTGAGCTTTGGGATTCAAAGATCAACCAAGGCCTTCCCATGTGAAGTATTCATGTCCTCTCTGTGGCGTTCTCCTACATTCTACATGAATGTTAGGTTCATTGAAGACTCGAAAATCATCCATAGCTGTGGTTGTTTTAATGTAGTCTGTGATTGGCGAGCATCCAGTCCAAGGTCTATGCATCCTCTCATCTCATCTAAATTCAGGGTCCAACACTTGTTTAAGAGAAACCAGCCATTTTAGAATCTTGGACAATGGCTCCTCTATAAGGTTTTGGGCTTTGACAATGGCTCAAGCTTCGAGACTCACTAAATTCAGAAACTAAGTCTTGGAGAGATGCTAGTCTGCTTCCTGGCTACTGTCGAGGTACCCTGGAGCAAGGAACCTTTCTCACTAATCTTAGCTCAAGAGGAGCAGCCTGTTTGTGAAACCCCTTTCCTTGTATGTCCCCATGTATGTGATCAGATTCACAGTGTGGTGTGCAAGACAAATATACAATAGAGTGTCAGTTGAATTTTCAAATGCAGGATTCTACACAATATAATAAAGACATTTCTATCATCTCAATTTCTGTCACTCGCTCCCCTGGTAACGTGCAGTGTCAAACGTACAGTGCTGAAATACATAGTTTTTTTTTTTTTTTTTTTAAAGCACACTTCTGCTAGGCAGAGGCTAAGCTGCACTGTTTTTGTTTGCAGAGTAAATCGAGTGGCTGCAATGCAAGGTAGTTACTTTTCTTGTCCCTTACCTAATATTTTCAGAGTTGAAACTCGGAGGCCTGATTGTCCCAAGATATTCAATATTTGAATTTAATAGTCATTGTTTCCTGCTGGTCTACAATCTGTTTTTGTAGGTAAGTGGGAATGCGCTAACTTATGCTAATTACAGTAAATCACAGGTGTCAAACTCAAGGCCGGGGAGCCAGATACGGCCCGCCACATCATTTTATGTGGCCCGCGAAGACAAATTGTGCATCAAATTCGTGTGTCATTACTAGAATTGCAAATCGTCTTCACTTTTAATAATATTCTTTTTTTTTATATATATACGTATATTTGACCAGTTTTTACTCGTCTGATTTGAAAATGAGTTGTCAGTTTGTTTTGTAGCTTTTACTGTTTATAATATGAGGTGCTCACACATTTATTTGGGTTGACAGTCATAATGGCCCTCCGAAAAAAGCTATGACTACAATGCGGCCCGTGAAAAAAATGAGTGACACCCCTGCAGTAAATACCGAAAACGCACAAATGGAAAAAGAAAACGGAAAAACTAAACTTAGCCTACTTTTGCAGCGTGACCCAAATCACCAAACTATGATGTACAACTTTTGAAACCATTAAATGCCAAGGAAACAACCTGTATTTTTTTTCTTCTTCATTAGCTGTCCATAAAATGGCCTGCGACCCACTTTTTGGGCCCTGACCCACCGTCTAAGAATTACTACCTTCGGTGTTCATAGCAACAACTTGGTCTTATCTTGTTTGTCTTTGCCTGCTTGTTTCTTTCCTCAAATATTCTGAGAGCTCACACACCATTTCCTCAATTAAGACGTTTTATTCTGCCGCCTCAGTCTATTGCCTGGGTTTCATGGGGTGGTCCATATTGCATATTGCAAAGCATGGAGATTGCTCAACAAGTGAAACACAAACATTAGCTCAAACACTAATACCATTTTAAATGGAGGTAATTTTTAACCCACCCCATATCATTTCAAACTTCTTTTACAAGTTGCGGGGTGTCACTGACAGTTTTGCCCACCATAGCCAAATCTCAGTAATCGAGATTATTGGCTATTTGCTAGACAAACACAGTGCTTAGCTTTGCAGAGGCCTTTTGCCACTTCTTTGAACAAAATCCAATGTGTGTGCCGAGCAATCGGAGTCAAATTGTTTTGCATCGTGGCCCCAAATTGCGTGAGCACAGAGGTTAAAGGGAGAAATTAGGCAGAACATGTGCTACATTGGTCAAAAGACGATAAGTCTCATCCATTTGTGATGCGCCTCGATTTAGCATTGCTCAACAAATCATTCTGAAGCCAAAGCGAATCACAAAAATAAAGATAGCCAAGACTTGTAGGCAATCCTGTGGAAACATGTCTAATTTCTCACGGTTTAATTCCTTTTTTTTTTATTTTAACTGTGTTGGGAGGCTGTGTAAAGCATCGCTAACTTGTTTTTCACAGGCGATTACAGCGGGAACAAGAAAGGCTCACAAGGCCAGCAGACCATGGGACCTTCATGAGGCTGAGGGCCACCTCCACGATCAATGTTGCCATTTTGTTGATCGGGTAACGCGTATCCACCATGCAAGATGCATTTTGTTTGCTAAATAGATGTGTGAAGCATCTATTCATCCAGCAATTTTTCACAGGAGTATTAGTGGATAGCATGATGACGATCAGGCTGCTGATTTGTTGAATGGCAAGTCTGCACGAGATACATTTGGTGCATTTGGTACAATGTTTGTATTATATGACTTCTTTTGGACAGTTTTTTCTTTTTTTGTAATGTCAAATATAATTTTAAACATCAAAGATATTTTGACTTTGTAGCTACAAAGCATATCATTACAAGGCTAATGTGGACGCCACAACAGAAAAATGAACTGATACAACTGCTTCCAAAAGATAAAAATACAAAAAAAAAGCAAAGCTAATAAATAGAAGTTTGTGTCACAGTATATTTAGGCCACATATCGCATCTTGGAAATAACTAAAGAACCATATTTAGAAGACCACATACTAAATGCTAACATTTCCGCTGATGGAAATTAGCCGCTAACGTTTTCCGCGATTAATCTCAAACTTGTTTGAAGAGAAAAAATAAAATCAATAAGTAAATCCTGGCGACCCCACCGCCCCTTCTCCTTTTACTTTCAAAATGTTCAGAGTGCAAGAATAAACATTATGATGTAAATATATAGATGTATTAGACCACCTATCACTAAATGATAATCTGGCATCATTAAATTATTTGATGCCCTCTTTAATTTTCAATTAATTCCCAATATTTTACAAAATTACAGAGTATGAACATACTGATGTAAATATACAGATGTATTAGACTACCTGTCATTAAATGATAATCTAGCGTCATTAAGTAATTTGATACCCTCCATAATTTTCAATTAATTCCCAATGTTTTACAAAATTACATAGGAGGAAAAAAAATCAAACTTAATTGATATACCCAAATTTGAGCCGACTGACTGGGTGGGGCTCTCTTAACTAAAGAATAATCTTCAACCACTAAAATGTATTTTCTCTTCAGGAATGCAAGCAAATGATATCTGATCACAGAATAATGTGGTTTACCTTGCGATAAGATAATGACCATCAGATTTGAACATATGTGCTGTATGTGTTCAAATGGAGCTAAAATAAAGAAAAGGTCTTGATCCTAATACATGTAAAAAAAAACCAATCCACCAGCATATAAAAGTGCCAGAGAGAAAATAATTAATTCCAGTGACCCAAGACATTCTCAAGTACCCCACAACCTACTTTCACTCAGCCAGCTGTGAGGTGTGATTAAAAGCAGACAAAAACTACTTGTCGTCAAGGCTTCTATTTGAGATGATAGGGTCACTTGTCTGTTTCCTTTCTAATGTGCCTTTGTATGTGTGCGTGCGTGCGTGCGTGTGTCAATGGGGTTCTTTGTAGGGATATGAATAGAAAGAAATGGCAAAGACTTGCAAAAACTCATTGAAGCTGCGCTGACAGCTTGACCAATGTTATCGCCAAAGGAAAGCAGCAGAACGTGCATCGTGACAAAAATACCTGCAAAGAGCTTCGTCTCGTGTTTAGACAAAAGACCAACGCAAGTCATAAAATAGGATAACGTGATTTCACGAACAGACAATAGAATTGGCTACCTCCAAAAACGGCACTGATACAATCATTTCAGAGTGGCATTTTAATTGTGGGCAAAATCCTTTAGATATGTGCCATATCATTTCATGTTGACATACAAGTCCTGTATTTTTAAATATTTCTACACCTATATACAAAACCAAAATAATGGTTGGAAACTCATCTAAGAATCCAGTGGGGAAGACAATACGCAAGGACAAGCTAAACATATCTGTCCAACCAACTTTGCATAAATACAGACAACAGGCAGGTGAAAGGTGGGAAACGGTGCGAAAGAGGCTCAACAGGTTAAGGAGACACTCAGGGGAAATATCTACAGTGCTCAACAAATTCATTAGCAATGGTACTAATCACCGAAATCATTTTTATGCTTCTGTAATGAGGAGAAGCTCGTTAACCAAAGTTGGTCTATTTCTTTGAATTCTTCAGATGCGGTCGAATGTTATGCTTAATTCAAATTTGTCAAGTCTGTATTAAAGCACTTTCATGTGCTCTCTGAGACAAATAACGATTATGGTCTAAAAAAAATTTGGTAAGCACTGCATTGATTTGAACTTAAAACATGTGCAGAGCAAAGTTCATGAGCATTCAGGATTGTTCTACGTTGTCCTTTAATAGTGACTATTATTAAATGGATGCACCCTGCTGCTTTTTCTTCTTGCACCTCATGTGGTTATTGTCCAATGACACCGGGCTCCCTTTCTTAGCGTTTCCTATTCCCACAAAATTCGACACGTTCTTTCCCTTTCCGTGTCTCATCATTTACATTTTTAACAAGTTGCGTTCCAAGCTAGTCCCGATTCCTTAAATAACTTTTAGCAGCATCACATTTGCCAACTAGACTGGAACTCATATCATAGTCACGAAAGTGTCCTCAATAAATAATCAAATGGGCACCCTTTCTTGGAAGAAATAAGAGGCAAACATTTTAGTAGATACGCCCAAAAATTCAGGAGTGTATTGTTCGATTTTTCAGGTGGCTGCTGTGTTAGCTTTACTTGCTTTGATGAAGGTACTGCTGGGTGAACATATTGAGCTCGCTGTCCAACCAGCCCGCCTTGTTCCTAACAACAAAACAAATACACACACACACGGTGGGAATGATGCAGTGACTTAATTTGAACCGAGTCATCTTAAACATACTGTGAAATTTGGTTGTGACAGCTTTTGGTTAATGTATGTCAGTTGTACAGAACTTCTACCGAAAGTGACAAACAGCTTGAAGCAACAACAGTTTGCTTCTAAATTGGTGAACTGTTAGTTACTCGATGAACTAAACACTTCATGCTCAGGAAGGCAGAAGAGAGGAAAATTGAAAACGGCAACTTTGCTGCAAGAATAAACAGCACACACAGTATCAAAGAGACAGAATTCGTGTGAGTGCCACTGCAAAAAAAAAAGGTCCAGAACATTAGGATTCGATGGCCTTCGACTTGAAGTTCGCACTGAAGGCATGATGAGTGCGAGCGTGCAAACGTAGCAGATCTGAATACCGATTTGAATACTTAACATGGATTAAATGTGCAAACTGTGAACATGGTTTGGGCTAGTCAAAGGGAAGAAGAAATAAAATTCCCAAAAATAAGCAGCATTGCTGTTTATGCCACAAGCAAAACGCTGGTTAAACCGTCACAGCGTATTGTCCGGACTTTCCGGTGACATGGAGGAATTAAAACACTTTCCAAGTCTCTTAATGACTTGATCATTTGCCCAGCTGACCTCCACGGGTGTTTCATTCGTGCTTCTTACCGTAGCAGCTTAGCTTTGCTCTGCATGGTATCCAACAGCTCAATCTTGCTATTCATGTCAGTGATCTCATCTTCAAGATTCTGCCGAGTCACGTCTACTTGCTGGCAGAGCTGTGCAAACACCCCGGCCAACTCTCTTGATGTCCGCACGCAGCACGCAAACAAACACATCCACAAAGAATGGTTAAAAAACAATCACGACTCAAACCACATAACTAAAAAGGGCGTGTTTGAATGCTCACTGCTGGACTTGGTGACTGCAGTTGGATCCGGTGTAGCTGACGATGAGCTGCAACTTCTCACTGGCGTAGTCAACAAACTGTTTCTTGAACGCACGCTCTTTGGCCTTTGTCGTCCAGGTGAGTCGTTCATAGACGAAGAGGAGCCCGTAGAGACCCACAGACAGAGCGATCAGACGCCAGCCCACGGCCTTCCAGATCTACACACACCAACAAAACTATTTTGACGCAAGAAGACTCAGCCAAATGTCCATCCAGCCATCCATTTTCTATCCTGTTGGTTGGGGTCACGGTTAAGCTGAAGCGTGACCGGTTGCCAGCCAATCGCAGGGCAAATACAGACAAGCAATGGAGTAATCAATAAACATTCTATTTTTGGACTGTGGGAGGCCTCAAGCAAGAACAGAGAGATCATGAAAACTTAGAAGAAGGACAGATCCCGGATTTGACCCCACACAAACAAATTTGATAAGACTTTAATAATATTGTATAAGCATTAACAAAGGCTATTATAATCGCTGTTTCTTCGCGGGCGGGGGCAGTTGTTCAATGTATTTGTTGTTAATCATTCAAATTAGTTTTGAGAGATTGTTTCCTCACCACACCACCAACGACAAGGACACCCATGGAGGTCCGTGAAGTGAGGGAGGCAAGTCCGGTCACCATGGAAACCATCAGCTCCTCCTGAGTCATGGAGTTTTGTGGAAATGGAGGCATGCTGGCGCTGGCAGGAGTGAGTGCCAAAGTTCGAGGGATCTGGAAGAGGAGCATTTAACGAGTTGGTTCCGAATAGTTAATTAATGGCAAAAACGAGTGATTGTCTGTGACTGTAACTGACTGGTTCCATTTTTCTGGACTTTTGTTCTGCTTTCCATCTATTTCCAACTGAAGGACAATTTTAGTTTCAACAACAATCTGACTCTCTTAGTTTGCGACCAAACTAAAGACCGTTGTGTCTTTTGTTATTTCCACTTTCATTTTGTCCAGACAAGGTTACAAATTTGAATGTGCTTAATAGTTTGAATATGAATGTAATGATCAAAATGTTTAAATCCATGCGAAAAAAAAACAAGAAAAAAATTACAAGAAAAAATAGCTGTGGAAACAAATGTACAACAATATTTAAAAGTATCCACTTTAACAAATACTGTGCTTTAACATCATTACTGCCATTAGTCTTAACATGACAATATTTGAGCAGCCTTCATTGGGAATAAAACTAAATATAAACCACAGAGTTTGCAACAGCAGTCAGCCGAGTGCTTGAAACTAAAATTTATGCCCCACCTGTGTACAAAAATGTGAGCACAGGATTTTCCAAATTCCAACTTGTAGTTCTTTATCAATTAGTTCTTCCAGCAGTCTGATGCAGACCATAACAGACAATTCAGGAGGACAGAATTGTCATACAACAACGAGTGTGTTGCATCACCACCACTGGAAAGCCTTGTCTTCTGATTCCTCAAATGAGGAGAGTGTAGAATGTGTCCAAACTCATTATTAGAATAGAAAGTAAATGACATCCATCTTTCATTCTGCCATGACTTTTTACACCTGGGAGAACGCCAGAAAATGAAGATAAGTCTTTACTGCCATCAAGTGGGAATTAAAAAAAGGAGCCCTGACTCCGAACAGTGTCAGATGATACTTTGTAAAGTGTTCCCCCTGCAGGCCAAGTTGTGCAATTAAACCTGTTTTTTTTTTCTATTCATTGCAAACTATTAAAAGTTTGTACATTTGACCTTAATTACACCTTACACATAAAGGCAGCAATTTTTTTGTGTACATTATCAAATGTGTGTTACTGTAGGGCGTTACCTGGTCACTGTAGCCCATGAGGGCCCGTCGAGTGTTTTTGGGCCCTAAATAGCGGTTGACCAACATCGTCCAGCCCAAAGAGAAGTGAAAGCTGATGTCCTCCTGGAAGTCACTGCAAAGCTTATCGCAAGCCAGGTCATAACTTAGACTGAAACACTGGCGAGGAACCAGCTTGTCCACCTGCTCTCTGGCTGGGTTGGGTAGAAGAGGCTTCAGACCCTCTGCATGACACACGGAGGATATAAATATTTCACTGATTAATGCACAAACAATGTTGAATACAGGCTGCAAATCATTCCGGTGCTATATTCTGTCATTCTAGCATTTGATACTATGGTATGACACTTACCTATCATTTCTGCCTGTGTGGTCTGAAGAGCTGTGCTAATTGTGGTGGAGCACCTGTCTGACATGTTCTTGCCCAGACACTCTTCTATGTGCCGGTGGAGCTCCTAGCAAAATATAATATTCAGAATAGAATATATTTGACTGTGTGGATAGGAGTATCCAAATTTGTTCACATTTCATCAATTTTAGGAAAGAGCTATGCTGAAACACACTTTCTTGTAGACTTTGAGAACAACTTGTGATGGGTGGAAGTCCATGTGAAAATCATCCACCAGCACGTGAAGCTTCCTGATTTCTTCTGCCATGCAATTGGAAACCTGGAGATAAGCAGGGAATTTGGCTTAGAAGTATTACATTACTTCCAATCGATGAAATAGAGATGCTCGCCACTTCAACGTAAACATATGCAAAGACAAAGTTAGTTCATTTAAAGTTTCCATTCGAAGCAAAGTGTTGGAAGCATGTTGGTGCTCACCTGTCTCTCCACCTCTTCTGTGATTTTCTTGATCCTGGACTTACAGTCCATAGTCAGAAGATCCAATTGCTTGTCTATAAACTCCAGTCGATCCTGACGGTCATCTTTGGTCTCAAGGCAGTAGACCCTATAATCATACACAATTCGGACCAAAAGCGTTATTTGTGTTCCAAAGAAATTTGCGTACATCTCAATATTCATTTCCACGAAGGGAGGACACCAAAGATGTCCTGAAAATACAACCGATTGTTATGCAACCAATACTATGTTTTACAATTGAACAAAGGTCACAGAATTAACTCAATGCCAACTCTACGTTTACAGGTGAGGGATTAAAATGCCACACGGACCTCTGCTCTTGTGCAGCAATGTGCACGGCGTCCATGATGTGCCGCAAAGCTTCCGAGATCTGCTTGGCCCGCACTGTATGCTGCTCAAACTTTGTCTTCACCGCTGACTGAGAGATACATTCCTACACACAATAGTCACGTCAGCATACAGCACTGATGATCACTGACTATTAAAGATGCAGTTGAAGTTTACGTCATATAAATGTGGTTTAAAATCGACTACGATATGAATTGTGACACTATGGTGTTAAAATCAATTTGATCCAAATTAGCTTAGGAGTGAAAAATAAATAAATATGATTAAAATTGCTTGGATTAGACACCTACATTGTTTGGAATATTTGACGCAAACATTTTACAGCAAGGCTCTTGAAGGTTTCCCCTTATGAAATAAATGCTTTTATGTGGTTACAAATTTTAGCCTTACCTCAAATCGCCTCTCAAAGTTCTGAAACTCAAACATTCTAGCTTGAAATCCATCAGCAAGAGCGCCACCTGAAACAGGACAACAAAATTCCATTTAATAGACAATTTGGGTCTGGGAAAGGCTTTTCAGGAAAATTACTTCATATTGATCACCATGTTGTATGATAAAATCATTTTTAAAAAACTGCACAATACACTTTTAGGCTATACATACAATTCTCAGTTGTTCTGACATTTCAAGGTTACAAAGACTTGACAATAAACTACAGTAGTAGTGACTTATGAGTTTAATGTGTTCCGTGAGCTAGCGCAATATTTGTATATCAAAATAATTTTCCCCATTGAATTGCAAATAATCCAATCCAGCACCCCAAAACACACTATTTGTTACATAATCACCGTAAAGAAAATAATGAAGAAAAATGCCACTATATTGTGCAAACACAAAAAGAATAGAGAGAAATAAACTGGCTGTATTAAGTGTAATTAAGGACAAGCTGAAAGCCACAACTGCAGCATTGTGTGTTTGCCTGTAAATGACATGTTCTCAACTCACAGTTAAAGTAGGGAACTCCCCACTGACCTTTAAACGGTTAATTGGAATAATTAAATCTGCCGATTTGTGAATAAATGTCCAATCTCACCCGTTTCAGGCATTCCTTGAGCTTTCTGCACACGTGCCTGGAGAACCTCCTTGGCAGAGACGAAGAAGATGCGGTCACTGGCCTGAGCTTGGTCCACAACACCGAGCTCGTGCACGAGGAAATTGGTACAGCGGTCCATATGTTGTCTCCGCACCTGGCAATAAAAAAATGATTTAGGAGCTGTGCACACTTGAGTAGCCATATTGTTTATACAGTGATGTGATTTTAACACAAGTACATCTGACTAACCTCATCCATGTATTCAGGTTCAGAGGCTGAGGCATCCCAACGGTTATTAAGGATAAAGACGTTCGGACTGGAAAGTCGTTCGTTGACTTTGTGGAAAAATGACTTCTCCTGCAGAGACATAGTTGACGCTGAAAAGCATGACCAAGGAAGAAAGGAAAGGAAAGGAAAGAAGGGACGGCAGGAGGCAGGGATTGATGACCAGACAGAGCTTGTCTCGTCTCACCGTCTGCATCAGTGTTGACTCAGAGTTTGCCACAAGTACAAACACATCTGCATCCAAGCAGAACTTGTCGATCCAGCTGTCAAGTTCTGTGGTCACGTCAATACCCGGACTGAATGTATATGAATAAATAAAAAAAAAGAAAAACATTAAAATGGCATACCAATTGATGCATGTCTACAATATAAGATATGCCTCACCTGTCCAACAAGACCAGATCATCCCTGAGCAAAGCACACTTGGCTTTAGGCCACATGACACAGACCAAGCTGCCTGCATCCAGGTCCTCATCCTGGTGGAGAGCGTGTGCCAGTTGGTTCACTGTCTGGAAATGTTGACACAAGCAAAGTTGGGTTGTGATGCCTACTTCCATTAAAAGATAGATAAATAAATAACTCAGTTCTCCCAACCTTAATGCTCTTCTTCTCCTCAGAGCCTTCAGTCAGAATAAAAGCTTCGTTCCCATCCGTTCCCTCCACCCTCAGGAAACAGTTTGTGGTGTGTCCAATACCAGAAGGCAAAACCTTATCACACAGCATAGCATTGATGACCGAACTTTTCCCATTACTGGTCCTAGAAAACAAAAATTAAACTGTAAGAAAAGAAAAATTTTGCATGCCTTAAAATTGTCAAATACAATGAGATGCCTTAGTCTAATGTCATAACACTTGAAAATTCACAGTTCTTAGAACACATGAAACAAGTTGTGATGTGAGCTTGTGAAAAGAGATACATACCTCCCAAAGAACACCACCTTCATGTGTCTCCGAGCGAGCACTTCTCCAATCCCTGCTACCTTGGTAAGGTAACTTCGAACCTCCTGCACCTGCTCTTCCGTAGTGATTGGATCCAGCTCTTCATTTTTGTGAGCATCTAGCAGAGTGGACAAAGAATAGTGTTATGCACAACTAAAACATCTGCAAAACTGTACACGTTTTCTGACTTGATAATCAAAGAAACAATCATAATGCCCAAATTACAAAAGAATCAAAGTTACCATCGAGAAATGATGAACTCTCCTTAATATAGGCCCCTAACTGTTCAAAGATCCCATTTATCTTCTTCTTCGCGGTGACAAAATGCTTGAGTGGCGACGCGTTCACCTCCGCCATTAGTCTCTTATCCTTCTTGCCGTGGACTGCGTTGGTGTTGGGTCGTGAGAAAACCAGAGACATGGCACTGGACGGAGGAAAAGCAAGTGAAACAAACTTGTAGGAATCATTTGTAAGCTGTCATTGAAAAACGGGCAAAACCTGAGTATATGTTAAGTTCGAGCACTTGACATTCCAAGTGTTTTTATTGGGCAAGTTACAATCGGAACATTCTGGACCTGTCAAATAGCATGCCTGTGAAATAACACTGAACATGCAGACACACACATTTGGAAAAATATTTGCCCACGTGAATCTGGAATAATTGCAACTTTCAATAAAGTTCAGTTGAAAGGAAGTATGCAGCGTCACAAATAAACTTTTCGTGACGTACATTAATTTGAATAAGCCTAACGCCATACCTTTAGACAATGAGAAGCTGGTCGTGCAGCCACAGCAAAAAAGAAAATATACAACAAGGTCTGACGTTTTAGTTGAAATCATACAAGAGATAAATATTGTCGTGTAATTTGCGATTAGTTTCTGAGGCCCAACACGCATGTCAATGGGGTGAATATTTAGAGGGCAAGCCGCAACTAGCAGCAACTTGATTTGCGTCAGACGGCAATTAATACTATTGCCATCCCGGCCGACTTACCGTAGATAGGGCTCTCACTTCACGAATAATCCACTTGCATCCTGGTCTCTTTACTTATCGGTGACTACGATGGATAAACGCCTGCCGATTTAGAAGTAGCGTTAGCACGTACGTCCGGGTATAAGCGAAACGGACACAAAGCTATTCTTGGCGCACAATGCACAGTGCTATCGGGTCCAGTCAAAAATAAGTTGGTGGGAGCCGGTGTTCCACTGCGATGCCCTGAAAGTGAACGATAACGCCACTTGTGTCACTTTTGCCGCACCTACACAGACGCCCCCTCGGCCTTTTCCGGGAAGGTTGTGTTCTCTATCATCCACCCATTACAAATGCCGCCACCTGCTGTTCCGGAGTATGAACTACGTACCCTCGTTTCTGTGGGATCATGGGAAATGAAGTACAAACACTCCTGCTTTTCGAGTATTTATATTTCTGACTTGTTTTACATGTTAACACAGATGTACTATATAAACATTTGAAATCTGCATATCTAGAGCCCATCGCTTCTGACTTTCGGGAAAAGCTCGAGTGAGCTGTTGGGCAGTAAACACGCATTATAGGCTCGTTTTAAAAATAATAAACTCATTATAATCCCAGGTTATTTCTCAGTTATGATGTATGAAAGTTTATCAGTTATGTTCCTTGAGTTAGTTTGTGCTCTCCAGAGTTATTTTTCAAGTATGTTGTCCCCTTTCACCCCAATCGTCTTTTGCAAAGCAACTCGTTGGCCCACACTGATCCAATTTAAAAACACAGCAACTTGGTGTAATTCTACATATTTATTTTGTTTTGCTTAGACAAGAAAATAACAATTAACCTTCCTTCCTTGGTCTAAATTGCTATGAAGTGATAATGCAAACAACTAAGAAAAATGAGAACGCTTTGTTCACAGCCAACCTTTTAGTATTCCAAAGACTAAACTGTATTTCACAATCACAGATGGAAAATGAAATCTGGCTCGTGTTTTTTACATAGTCAGGAGAAAGTAAACATGAGTTCAGTTGTTTACACACGTGACCATGGACCACAGTATGTATTGTTATACACAATGCAGACAGCTCAAAGTGTTACATGTTGGCATTACATAATACTTGAAATCCTTGCAATTTATCAAGTACAGTACCTCGAACCAAAGCCTGGTTGACATTCATTTGCTACATTTGTAGCATATTGGTGTACAGTAAGTGTACAATGTTCCTATTAAAATGACTTTCTGCAAGGACAGCATGACAAGTTTTTTTTGTTTTTGTTTCTAGCTTTCATTGTGTACATTCAAGACAACGAAACAATTTAGTTGTATGCCTTGTTAAAATGCTAAATACAACCAAACCCTATTAAAGGGTACTGCATTTATAACTGTTTTCACATCTGAAAATATTCTGTTCCTTTAGCTGACACAAAAATACTAAAACATGATTCAGTTAAAAGATGTGTAACACAGGTGGCAGTCATGTTCATTACAGGCATCGCCCACCGCGAATCCAAAGTATCTGAATTCTCCCCGCTTTACTACATGTAACAATTACATTTACAGGTTGATGAGAGGAAAACAGCCTGTACTTGATATTACGCTAAGCGGCACTCTCATTAATCTATGGAGCTACTGTACAGCAAACAAAACTTTAAATCCTAGACATTTTCTCCGCAGTTAGATAAGCAGTTGCCTGTCACTTCTGAGGTAGTAAATAAGTAGATATATCATTAAAGGCAAGTACACAGAACAATGCTTGATTCAGTGGACTACACCTCTGATCAGAGTGTGTATCCTGTCCTTCAAAGTTCAATTTCAACAATTTCGGTGGTAAAATGTCTGTTACAGCTTTAAACACTTTATGATATTGCAGAAAGATATGACAAGATAGAGGTAGAATGTTTATTATATAATAATAATGTCTGCCACTATATTAAAGTTAACTCATAAACGCTACCATCAAAAGTTTAAAACTAAATGGAAAAAGCGCCCAAACGACTAGAACTAAATCAAGAAAACCAGAAACCCTTATTTCTGTGTTTGAGGTATAAAACAAAATTTATATATAAGAAATGTCATAAGTGCTTTAACCCTGTCAAGAGATTAGACACTCTCTGAGAGAGACACACAGCAGTAGCATTTTGACATTGGTGCAACACCGAGGCTAGTGACAATGCTAGTGGAACAGTCAAATCAGCAGAGTTAACGGATTTAAAAGAGATAAATAAGCATTCTCTCTTTGCATGCCTTCATTCCGGTATCACAACAGTCGTTTTGACTTGCGGCAATGTTCGTGACGGGAGTTCCCACTACTGGAATCCCGCTTGGGATCCGTTCATCTCGACCGTGTGACTAGATTATAAAAGGAATGGATTGCTATTGTCTTCAATATGGAGGTGGGTTTAAGTCCCGATTTCATTCAAAGCTCCGGAGAGCCAGCAATTTGCTGAAGGGAAAATGGCCGACAATGTCATGAATAATATTAGAAAAGGCTACACATAAGTCTAGAATAGTTTTGCTGTGCTATGTCAAAACAGCAATGATCATAATTGCTCACACCAAGAGGACCTATATTCCTAAATTACACTTTAAAAAAAAAAAATCTTTCAGCTCACCTCAAATCAGTTTAAGCGCCCATTTTTTTGCCTCAAAACATATACAAATGGCAAACAGATCAGAATCTACTATAAGTTGTAGGGGAAAATTATGTAAAATCGAAGCTTCAAATCTTGGCACTTTAGAAGAAAAACATTCCAATGGGTTTGTGAGGCAGATATAGTTTGGACACTTCCAAATATCTAAAAGTACAATCCCTATGAAATCAAAATTTGTTCTTTAAACTTTGGACTGCTGTAACTGACCCCATGGCAGCTGTAGTTGGATGAATGATAGGATTTGCGAAAGAAACTACGCATTTTATTTTAAGTATCACTCAAGCTCACGAGGGGACCTTCCTGATTTGCACAGTGACCAACTACGTTCCCTGTAAGACATTTAGGCATTATAGACAGAAGTGTATAGTCACGCTATGGGCACGGTTGCTGGTTGCAAGTTCCCTGAAGGCTTGCATGGTCAGAGATGGAAAGGCATAGAACAGAAGCTTTAAAGTGAAAGTCAACTCAAAGTTGTCTATGTAATAAATTGTTCTGTCCAACCCAAATAGTCAAAACGCAGTGTTCTGATTAATGTTTTGACTGTGGAATATGATTTAAACAAGAAAAATCCACCTGTTTTTATCCATTTCAGGGGGGCAGCCATTTTGGCACTTGCTGTCGACTGAAAATGACATCACAGTTGTGCTCGGGTCACAACCAATCATGGCTCACCAGTTTTTTTAAGATGAGCCGTGATTGGTTGTGACCCGAGAATAACTGTGAAGTCATTTTTTATCGACAGCAAGTGACAAAATGGCCGCTCCCTGGGATGAATAAGAGCAGTTGGATTTTGCCTGTTCAATTCATATTCCACAAATGCAATATTAATCACAATGCCATGAGGACACATACATACCCACGTTGGGGTTGACCTCCTCTTTAAAGAAAATAAATACACGGACCGCCACTTAAAAGGTAATCGTAACATTATGACTGTTTGCACAATATGTTATCCAAAACAAGGACTGTATCAAATATTCTGCCAAAACCAATATAAAGTTCAGTTCAGTCACAACTCTCATTATGACGCAGTGCAACTGTTCATTAGCATCGCCCTTGTAAGAGTAGCATACAGCTCTAGTATTGGATATTCATTGCTGTGCAAGCGATTATAATGTTTTGGGTGGTCAGTTTATATTCAAAGGTATTTGGTGTCAAAGAATAACCATTGTAACTAACAGATAATCTGTCACTAAACAACATGGTCAAAGTCTGCAGAGAATCGAACAAAAATAAATGCTATGCCATCACTAATGCGAATTAGACATTTAAAATGAAAAGGTATGTAATGGTGAAAACTAATCTTAAGTGCATTCTATATTTGTGATTACAGAAACAAACCGTTACAAAAGGTAAAAGTATTTCAGTGGAATTTGTGTCACCATGCTGATGTGGCCTCTTTGAACGCAGTGCTTCAAGCTGACTTTACATGTGTGACATGTGTGAGTGTGCGCTATACTGGCTATTTGTTATGTTCAAGCAGGTCGCCACCACATAGCACATGTGATAACTGGATCAAGTGCATTAACTGTTGTAGATTTGAATGAATTACTCTGTTGATTGTAGTGAGATAGACAACATTTGTGCATTCAAGCTACTTTTTTTTTTTTTTAAATAATGAGGTAATACTGATGAGGTGATTTGTTGTGTTCACCAATAATCTATCAGAGCAACAAAAGGAGAAGACACATAAATGTTGTATAGTTAACTCATTCACTGCCAGCCCAGTTAAAATGGAACTTTGACGTCTATAACCGTCAACGGCAGTGAATGAGGTAATGATCTCATTTGACCTTTGACAGGAAAAAGACACGCAGGTGAAGAGTAGTTTGTGGACATAAAACCGCTTATTGCTGAAAAGCCTGGTAGTAATGAGGTAAGGAGCTAGAAGTGCTAACAGCAGAAGTGCTGTATGCCTGAGGTAGTTGGCTATGGTTGTGGGCCACGGGGCCCTGGGGCACATGAGCCTGAGGAGGCTGGAAGAATGTAAAAGGCCCTGAAGCCTGGGAGGACAACCCACTGGAAGAGGTTGGCGAAGAGGTGGCGGTGGTAGCAGGGGGATAACCCATCATCAGCCCACCCATTCCTACATGAGAGCTGTAAGGTGGCAGGCTGAAAGGCAAGAAGCCCAACAGTGGCCCAAGTTCCATGTTAGTGGTGCAGGAAAGCTCAGCTGAGGAGATAGCAGCATTCCTGGGCACTAGGTGGGGATCACTGCCAACAGGCATCCCTTCAGCGAGCATCTCCCTTTGAGGAGAGGTGGACGTCGAGGTAGAAGAGTTGACTGAGCTGAGGTGAGGAGGAGGGGCACCCTGCAGATCCAGCAGGAAACTGTCCACGTCAGTGCGAGGATATGAGGTAGATCCTTGCTGGTACCTGGGCATGCTGCCGTACGACTGCTGCTGCGGCGGCGCCGACAGAGGCTGCAAGTGATGATGGTGGTTGTGAGGAGACGGCGGAGGCATATGGCGACCGACGCTCATGCTTGAGGACAAAGACACCTGCATGAGGCCGTGCGGATGACTCATCCCGGGGACAGGGTTGGTAATGGGGTAGGAGTTGAACATGTCCCTGGTGAAGGTCTCCACGGGTTCCTTGGAGGCGGACGAGCTTCTATCCGAGGCTAAAGGGCTGGATTCCTTTATGGGACACTGGGTGGTTGTGGTGGATGTCGCCACGGGAGTACTGGCTGTAACCAGCGGTATCAATCCCGCGTCATGCGCGTGGCTCTTCTTCAAGTGACGGGTCAAGTGGTCTCTGCGGCCGAAGCGCTGAGCACAACGGGGACACAAGAAATCGCGCCGTCCTGTGTGCACCACGGCATGGCGACGTACGTCCTTGCGGGTGTAAAAACGGCGGTCGCATCGCTCACAGGAGTATTTCCTCTCTCTGACCGCCACGACCGCATTATTATTGCCCTCTGCTGGAGGTGGCCGATCAATATGGCCGGCACCCAGGTGCTCCAGCAGCGACGGTGTCCCTTCCGAGCAGGGCAGGCCCGCGCCGGCACTGTGAGCCTCCACCAGGTGGCGCCTGTAACCCAGCTGAGTGTTGTATTGCTTCCCACACTCCTGGCAGTGAAATCCAAGCTGCCTACTGGCTATGTGGCTATCCTGCAGCTGACCCTTTAGTTGTTCTTGCTGGTGGAACATTGTCCCAAGGGGACGATGCCGGTTGCGTTGAAAAACTGAGTGTGTAGGAGCAGATGTAAGCAACACTCATGAGGATTCTACAGGTCACTGGCCATCGACTCTCTGATCTCAGGCTGTTGGTTATCTCCGTGTGCTTGCAATAATACTAAGTGCAGTTTGTTGACTATTTAATGATCTCTTGTGACAATGACGTGTGGTCTGTCCTGTCTCGATGGGACAGGCCTGTGTCCAGCGCTTGGTTTCGGTGACAGCACCTGCCATAGCAACCCTAGTGGGCTGCAATTTGGATAATTTCTGCTGTTGACTCAAGAGTCGGTTGGTGTTCAGCAGAAGAAGCTCAACATCTTAAAAGACCTGAAATATAAAAAAATATATCCCCATATTGAGGAAATCACATTTTTGAAGTAGGGTGTGGTGACACAGTAAGAAGAATGCAGATTAACAGTCATCACGAGAGACCCGTCTATCTCCTAGCGGTTGTGATAGAGCTATGGTGCTTCCCATGCCACTTTGTGTATGTTCATACACCAAAATCTATCTGATTTAAAAAAAAAATAATAATACTTTGGCAATAACTTTTGATTACATTCAGAACAGAATAATTGCAATGCCTTCAATGAACTATTTTTGAGAATATATCACTGTCCTCAGTGAAAGTCAATTTAGCGGGACATTGCATAAAATTTGTATGGGTTGTTCTTTACGTTCAAACTGATTTTGTAATTTTGCACACACCAGTAAAATGTTGCAGTAACATTGTGATAGTATGACAATAATTGTGATGATTATTTGGGCCAGGATAACTATTTGGCTCTTTAAACATTGACCAAAATCATCATCCAATTTTGGCATTAATGTACTGCACCATTTACAGCAGTTGACACTGATCTCATTCATTATTATACATAAATCTATACCATGTCCTTGGAACCTTGTCATGAACTCTTTTGTTAAGGTCATTCTATGAACCTGCCGTTCTGCTTGAGTTCACAACATGATAGTGTCTAGAAAATCACAGATCCATCCCGCCACTCTAAACGTCTGTAAATGTTTGGACAAAAGTTGCTAGCAACACGGGTTTCGTCAAAGTTCACGCTCCACCTTTGTCCCATGTGTACTGTAAAGCAAACATTGAATTTGGTCTTCAATTTAAACACAAACATGGTGGATTGCATTCCATAAGTCTCAACCGACAAGTTGACAATTACTACTCGACAGGAATTTATCTTAGCCTAGATCTCAAATGCATGATTTATGCATCTCTAATAGGGGCAGCCTGGCCGCAATACTTTCAACTTTTTACAAGATTTACAAGTAGAAAAGTGAACAATCTCTATGAGGAAGAAATCAATTACAGCGCCATCCTGTGGAGACAAGCAGTGACGTTCGAGTTCACTTTCCTTGCCTCCGTCAAAAGTATGCAACTTGTGTTAAAACGATCGGCAACTATTATAGAGCACACGGGATAGGATTTCTTTAATAAATTTATGTGTCATTATAGCTGACTAGTGCTTGACTGGAAGGGGCGAAGTCCAAAGTTTCAGCGAATGTGTGACCACAACTTACCGGACCCGGGCTAAATTTGTCTGCTAACCGATCTTGTCTTCGTGAATTTCGGTGGCGGATGTAAGTTAGGTTCGCACTTCTGGTTGACGTGAAAAACACCACATCGAGTTACATTTGTGCAAACAAGGCTGTAGGTAAATGTCTAAAGTTTAACCGAGAGAGAATGACGAATTAAAAACAATAGACGTGCGCTTCACCAAGTTGTGTCGGAGTTTGTGTTGCGGGAGCTAACTCTCTGTATTAGTTTAGCAAAAGCTTTAAAAAGTCTTAAGTCAACATTTACACAGTGGATGTTTCTTACCGCCTGGCACAACGCCGCGATCTTCCACCGCGCTCCATTTGGCCTCCACGTGGACATTTTGGACAGATTAAGGCTTTAAAAGATGTTTATTCGAGTCTGGGCCTGGCCGCTGGCGCCGCGCTGGAAGCCGTGCATTCTGGGAGCGTGACGTCACACTCCGGGCCCACCGCAGCGCCAGCAGGAAGTACGACTTCTGGAACTCCGAAGCACGACTAACTTTTTCTTTCTTGTGTCAGTGCTGACAATGAAATTCTGTGATTTCACTTTTGCTTGTTTATTTAAGTGCGGTTAAATTCTTGTAGGAAGAGCCTACCAATGTGGTGCCCACCAGCAGTCTGATGGCCTGTCCCAAAAGTGATCTCACCAGTGAAGGAGCAATGTCATTTTATAAAAATGTTGAATACGTGATCATTTAAAAATGTCCAAACTGGAAAAAAAAATATTTTTAAAAGTGTTACATTCATTATTGTTGAGAAATCTATAACAGTAGTTAATAAAAATCACATATGATGATGATGAAACAGTGCTTCTCAGTTATTTTTCTATTTTGCCCATCCAAGAAGGAAGAAAGCAACCCTCCAACCGCCCTGCCATAAATATAATAGTAGTTTATAAAATGTTATGACTACCTTTTTGTAAACTATTTTATTATTAACATTAAAGAAAACAAAAAGAAAAAAGATGGAAAGCTCAATTTACAAAAAAAGGAAAACATTAACAAGTTTTCTCATTCTGTCAGAAAATATTTTAAGTCCATCAATTTGCCTAAAATTAAAAAATGAGAGCCCCACTGCCACTTACTGTAGTGGGTGTGCATTTACACTTTATATCTGTAAGATTGTGTTTAATATTGGTGAAAGTTGCCCAAATCTCAATGCGAAGGGACATTGTATATTTTAATGATAAATTGTTTATTTATAGCAAAAAAAAATATGAAAAGAAATAAACAGGTTTTATAAAGTGTAATAAAATGGATGAATGTACTGTAGAATGTATGCCTTTAAGGGGTGTGGTCGTGTGGTAATAGCAAGAGCTGAAGTCTGATTGGCCAAGTAGTTTGGAGCGAGCGTGAGCTGTGACCTACAGTAGGTCCTCAGGAGTGTTCTATTTTTATATTTGTGTTTGGCTGTTTGTCCTGCTCAGTCAAATTGCAACCGTGCCTCTCCTTGACCACATGCATCCAAATACCTTAATTCCCTGACACACACACACACATCAGTTGCTTATACCTCAAATTAAGGGGGGAAAAAATTAACCTAGTAACCCAACAAATTCAGTATGAATAGCCACGCCAGGAGTACATCAAAAACTAGTCCAGTATATGAACTGTTTTTGTTTTGTTTTGTTGTTGTTGCAGGCCTTGGGCGCTGCTGACCTTTGACCTGATTGTAGCGTTCCTGCAAGGCTTGTTGTGCCGCAGCACTCCACGGAGAGCCTTCTTTCCCCACAATCGCGCTGCCTTCATGCTGCATAGCCACAATGTGTGTTGCGCTTATATAGGAACAGCCTACGACGTATTTTCTTCATTAGCGACATACATCCGGACGTGGTAGGCGTCGTAAAGGGGCGACAGCACAAAAAGCACGCGTTTTGAGGCTCCACACACACGGCCAACCGAGATCTTCGTAGCCGTGTTAGCTGCTAGCTAAACCGCCACCGTCTTCTTCAGGGCGCTTTGTAGGCACGGCAGGCCAGTGCGGAGGAAATGAAGGACAAACAAAAGAGAAAGAAGGAGCGGACCTGGGCGGAGGCGGCTCGCATGGTAAGTCGTTTATTTTGAGGATTTTGTGGCTTGGGGGGAGTTGTGTCAGGATTTGTTTGAGGTGACTGCGTCGCGGTTGTCTTTGGATATTCCCGACTACACAAGCAGGACTTACATTGACGCTAGCCTTTGGTGTAGCATTGCTAACCCGTATAGCGATCTGGTTAAATATACATTATTGAACTCTTCTTTGCATTGATTGTATAGATCGAAGGCCACGAAAAAAAAAAAATGGAATTCCACCCACCGTGCTAACGATAGCCAAGATGCCAAATGTTGCCTGTTATGTTTAGAGCTCTTTGTTTGCTAGGCTGCATATTAGCCACTTAGCATCTCGTTTACAACCCGAGTTGGTATGAAGACGTGCGCTCGAGAGCATTAAAGACTAAGAAAATTAAAGAACGCTCTCTGTATTATTTCAAACACCCCTCCCTTTGTTTTACTATATTGCAGAGCGTCGTGTTCAAAGCTAACGGATGCGTTGTGTAGCAGCAACACATAATGGAGCAAGCTTTCAAATATATACTGCAGAACACAAACGAATACACCCCCCGTGTGAAAAGGTTTAATCAATTTCTCAGCGATCACGAGTACAATTTTAAGAATTTTGTAGCTGATCAGCTTGACCTGTAGTTAAATTCATGTCATTTACACATTTTGTTGTAGGCGCGTGTGTGAGAGAATCAATGACCCACATTTGTGGCACTATTTTTGTCGCATGGGATGCCAGAGAATAATTCTGAAAGGAAGGTTTTCTTACAAATCCTTTGTGTGGCGCAATCATTTATGTTGAACACTATGTGCTGATCAAATGTACAGCCTGATAAATCGGGTTTGCAAGTAACAAAAAGAATACTCAAATCAATCATTTTACTGATTGCAGAGAATTGCAACTATTCGACATGTAGTTTTGTTTAATTCAACGAATGTTCTGTAATAATATAAAAAAAATGTGAAAGTTTTAAAGACAAATGTTTACTTGGTTACACTCACTTGGACATATAGACCATTGATGCCCATTGAAATGCATTAAAGAGGGAAAATATTTAGAAACTGCCAAATTTCTTTTTAAAAGGTGATAGACATTCACCATGCGTTTTCCACTTGCCTAGTAGCTGGTCACTATTCACAATCCTTTCCCGTCCTTTGCTATTTGCCATAAATTTCTCTTATCACTGTTTTACTCTTTCTATAACACTCAAAGTCAGATGCTGTCTAATAATTGGTCACAAGGAAGTAGGTTGAAGTATCGAATACTTGAAGATCTTTGTAAGTTTGCATTGCTGTGCTGAGTGGCTATTGAAAGCCCAAGTTAAGAAATGGCGGGGATCTCATTTATTATTTGTGGTGGTTGCAAACCCTAAGCTCACTTTGTCTGCATTATTATTATTATTTTAATCATTTAAAATAAGTTTTCTTTAAGGTCAATGTGAGGCAAATTTGAAGTAATGGGAACTTGGGATCGTATAATTTGTGGTATCGTTAAAACCATGAGAAGCATTTTGGGTGTTTGCAGTTGCGTGTTTTTCCACTCTTTGGCAGCGGGGCCTGGTCATCCAACATTCTTGTGTGTGTACCATAGTTATGTATGGGCTTTTCTTTTTTTTTTGGCAGGTGCTGGAGAACTTCTCAGATGCTCCAATGACTCCAAAACAAATTCTTCATGTCATCCAGACCAAGGGGCTGAAGGAAATGCGGTCAGACAAACACACACACACTACAATTTTATCACATCACCTGGCAAGTTAAATTTTACCCAGGAATATTTTCACTTACAATATTTTACATGAATGAATGAATTATTGTACATGTGCAGCAATGTGTTTTTTTAAAAGTATTTTTTTCTTTTTCATGTCTATGGACTCTTCCACCCGCTGATGCACTGAGCAGAAGGTATGTTTTAGCAAAGTTTACATTCCGTGATTGTTCGTGCTGTAAAAGACGTTCAGTCATCATTTCAATACCATCGGTGACACAAAGACATCACACTAAACCTTAGAAAGTTCTCTGTTGAGAAACAAAACAAAATTTGCATACCTGTACTAAAGCTGCTTATGTCATCAAAAAAAGGCATCCGCCTTCTATTCTCAAATAATAAGAGATTCTATGAAGATGCAATGTTTTATTTATTTTTGTAGGCCTGCAACAATGTATTCATCATCAGTGAGGTCACCTCAGAAAGTAGATGGCAGGGCATACAGTCATGGCCAAAAATCGTGCTTTTGTCAGATAATGCGCCACTTCTGCCGGAAATGTTTTGAAATTACAAATTGTTTGGTCTTCACGTTTATTTCTTCTCTTTGCATTGGACCCAAAAAGCCCACCAAATGTGATCGCAGTTCTGACCGAAGCACAGGGGTGCCATATTTTGTCTTTTTTTTTTTTTTTTTTTAAGCATAAAGTGTATAGCACATTAAGGTTGAGTAGGTGTAGTTTTGCTCTTTGTATGTGCCGATACTCAATATATATTGTGTGAATGTTTCCACACAGTGGTACAGCACCTTTGGCCTGCCTGGTGACAATGCTTCACTCCCAGGTGAGGGGAGATCGGGTCAAAAACAGCATCTTCTTTAAGTTGCCCGGACGGATGAGCCTATTCACTCTAAAGGTCTGTATAGTATTTTTCAGACTATAAATTACACTTAAGTTCATAGTTTGGCTGGTGCTGCAACTTGTAAATATTAAATTAGAGCTCGGAGAGTGTATCATCTATGATCAATTTTCCAAAATCTGAAGACGAGCGTATTATCTCTCTCACCTTTTCCTTATTTACACAGATGTTTAAATTTTTTTTTTTTTTTTTTGAATGGCATCCAGCAGAATGTGTATCATCCAGGTTTCCCATCCCAAGATAAAACCTTTCGGACCAGAAAGCTATTTTTAACAAGCCAGTGCAAATTGTGGCCTCAATGTTGGTGTTCTTCGTTGACAGGAGTGGCACTCGATGTGGTCGTCTGCTGATGTGTTAGGCGTTCAGGCGTACTGCCTCGGTTGTAACAGGTGGTCATTTGTGAGATTTTCTATCAGCTTGAACCCGTCTGGCCATTCCCTCAGACCTCAGCCACTTGAAGACTGCTATTTACTGGTTATTTTCTATCTTCTGGACCATTCGCTATTCCGTAACCCTAAAAGTGGTTGAGTGCGAAAATCCCAGTAAATCAACAGTTTCTAAGACGCCCATACGAGCCCGTCTGGCACTAACAAGTTCATGCCACATTCAGCCACACAAATCACCTTTTTTAACTTATCCACTCTCAGATTGACCTACATTCCTAAGTGCATTAAGCTGCTGCCATGTAAAAGACTGATTTCATACTTGTGTTACTGTGATACTGCCCAATGTTGTCTTCTGTACAATCGAGTTGAGTTTTAAAAGTGAGTAAATCTCTAAATCTCTCTAATGTTGTTTATTTACAGACATGAAAATGCATTTGAGTGGCTCATTCTGTTCCAAAATTCAAAACATAAACAAATAATTGTGTATTATTGCTTAGATGCTGAAAATAAAATGGCCACGTCTTGGAGGTTCCCACATGATTAACAATCTAGAGCGACCGACCCAATTTTAAGATCTTAATCTTGACTTTACATAGCTATGATGTATGAATGATTATCAAGTTTGATTTTGTAACGTTGTTTTGATTTGGAATAGAATGTGCCGAATTACCAATGTTATAAAAATACATGTATTCCATGGATTTGAGATTTACTCACATTTTAAACACTAAAATGATCAATGTCATGTTTATACTTGTGATGTCTTTTAGCTTCAGAGAGCAGGTGATTCACTATCCCATTTCTCTTCCCCTACCCCCCCCCCCCCCCCCCTATCTGATCTGTAGAAGAATGCACTTCAGTGGACAAAGACTTCAGAGTCAGAAAGACAATCTGAGCTGGGAAGCAGCGCCGCTACCCCGACCTCCAGCACCAACACTCCCACAGAGGGTGCAGCCGTTGGCCCCTCTGAGACAACTGAGCAGGAGAGCTGCAACTCAACTGAGACCACTGCCTCCAATTTGGGTAACATTACACGTAATAAGTTTAGGAATCACGAGTTTAGACAATTGAATTAAGTGAGTTATGAGTCTACAGATTGCAGCAAGAAATATGGTATGTGCTGGCATTCTGAGTCTTCTCTTTACCTGACTTGACAGCCTTAGCGGATGAAACATCCTCCAGTGTTACCGGACCCACAGAGCTGCAATCTACCAGCCAGCCCCAGACCCGTCTCAGCAGAGCTGCAGGGTTGCAAGGACGGACTGAGCAGGTCCAACATGTTCCACACACCCAGACCAGACTGAGCCGATCTCGACAGGTCAGAGAGAAGCTGCCCATTTTAAAGTGTTTATGATATCAATTTTGACTGTCCGCTTGTTTGGACTTGGAATGTCAGATGGTCAGAAAGATGCAAACCATTTTAAATGTGGAATTTTCACTTCTTATTTCCAATCCATCACCATCGTCGTTATCATCATCATCGCTGCCACAGTCAGGACGGCAGCGGAAGAAAGCAGTCATGATGCCACGTGTTGTCCTCACTCCGCTTAAAGTCAATGGAGAGCACGTGCCGTCAGGTAAGCCACAAAATGTCGCTGCTTGCTACCAGGCTTAACGACATAAGAACATCTTGAAATAACATTCAATCGCTGATTAAGGGCGCTGAAGAACAACTTCAACCAGCATTTAGCTAGAGGCTAGCAGCACTTGTGAGAACTGTCAGATTACTCATCAAAGGCAATTTATTAGATGTAAATGACTCTGTGCACTTTCTTTCAACCATCATATTTTATAATGTACATTGAGACTGTTTTGGTTTTGCCGCTGTTTAGGACCGATGAAGAGGACCCGGGGAGGGGTGGATGTGGACTTTGAAACACCAGGCTCTATCCTTGTCAACACCAACATCAGGGCTCTCATTAATGTGAGAACCTTCTCGGCATTCCCAGCCCAGTCCCAGCAGCAGCTCCTGCAGCTTCTGCCAGAAGTAGACCGCCAAGTAAGCAATTCCCTTCTTAAGACTACCATATTTCCAAATGTAGTCATTCGAAACTAGGAATGCGCCGTCAAACAAATTTGAAAATGTCCTCCACTTCTTAAAGAACACTGACCACACATTGGCCTATTTATTTTACGGTTGGGTTACCCGTGCTGATACGTCCCTTACTTGATTTGATTTTATATGTCCCTTATTGGATTTTACTTTTTACGCTAGTGCTTCATTTTGACTGCTTTCTATTAAGGTTGGACCAGATGGAATGGCCAGACTCAGTAATTCAGCCCTCAACAACGAGTTCTTTACACATGCCTCCCAAAGCTGGAAAGAGAGGTTAGCTGAAGGTAAGTGTTGCCTCCTCAAGGGAAAGCAAATGCTTTATGTCTTGCAAGGAATCAGTGAAGGTTTTATTTTCTGCAAAGAATAAATAGAGCTGTCAAAATAATGGATTTTAATGCCACTGGTTATGAAAATGGTCCTCGTATAAAGTGCTGCCGATTGACGTTCGTGCAGTGTCATTCGTCGTACGGTTTGAGCATGTTTGTGCTTCATCGTTTTAGGAGAGTTCACTCATGAGATGCAGGTGCGATTCCGGCAGGAAATGGAAAAGGAGAAGAAGGTGGAGGCGTGGAAGGAAAAGTTTTTTGAGGAATACCATGGACAGAAGTAAGAACCAGATCAGTCCTGATTAGGGGTGTGGGAAAAAATGATATGCAATTTATTGTTTGTAGGAATAAATAATTGACGGCTGACTGCAAAAATCGCAACTTTATGATAACGAACTAGCACACCGCGCATAAGTACCTGTCAGTACCTGTTTGTGGGGTCACTCATCTTGTAAATAGGGGTAAAGTCGGCAAAATCTACAATGCCGTCTCGTTCACGATCACGAATTTACACGAAGGCAAACCAAGTCAGCCGACAATAACTAATGTGGAGATGTTCTCCTTTTGGGTCCACACTGGGCCTACTTTTGACATCAAATAAATCTATTTTCATACTATAATGCTGGATGTGTACCTGCAGGTCTGGCCTGACTAGAGAGGAATCCCTGAAGCTCACGATGGGTGATGCGAACGAAGTGGCAACAAGTGTCCTGGACAGTGACAGCGTCTCTGTGGTGTCAACCGGTGCCCCTAAGAGACGCAGTGTGGGTCGGCGAAGGAGAGATGGTCGGATGAGGAGACGCACTCGGGCCGATCTGCGTCGCCGGGCCCGTCGGCCCCTCTGCAAAACCAGCTCTCCGGTGGTGCAGTCTGCTGAAGCGGCTGAAGATGTTGCTTCTCTGGAAACCTCCACTGTCTCCATTGGTTCTCCCATGTCAGAAAGCACGGTTATTCAAGGTGAGGTGGTGCTGCAGGCTGAATGCGACGAGGAGCTTCCACCAGACCACGTCTCCATTGAGCCAAAGAGCCCCATACCTGAACCAGTCCTACTGCCAGCCCCCACTCCAACTCCAATTCCCAGCCCAGAGTCCACCAGCGATGACAAAGAACCAAGCATTTCAGGCTGTCTGCTGCCCGAGGAGGTTGCACCTGTATTAGCTTCCACCTCATCCCCGTCTTCATCCTCTTCTTCCTCTGATTCGTCACCTTCGTCCTCGCCTTCCTCAGCTTCTGATCAACAGGGAGCATTTACCACTGGCTTGGACTCTTCGTCATCCTCCTCAGTGTCATCTGGTGCCGCAATCACTACGGATCACCTGGATGACACTGCGTCTGCGGTCACCTCAGTCACCGGGGGAACTGCCACCAGCAGCCGTGAAAGCAGCCCCTCTGATAGCCCGGCAGGCACCCCTGCACCCAGCACTCAGCACAAGGAACAGAAACGAAGGCCCGATGAGACGCGAGCGTTCTCCAGCTTCCCCGAAAAGAGGCCACGGTTGAATGACCAGCAGTCCTTTCGTACCACAATTGACAGGGTCCATTCAGAGAAACCGCAGCCGACAACGGAGGAACCCAAGGTGCCTCCAATCAGGGTAAGCGCCTGCTCTATAGTCGTTAAAACCTGTAAGTGTATGTGCAACGTCATACTTACTTGGATTTTTTCTTTGCCGCAGATTCAACTGTCCAGAATCAAACCGCCCTGGATTAAAGGGCACCCCACCTACCAGATCTGCCCCCGCATCGTGCCCCCTGGAGAGGCCTCGCGGAGGTCGGGGACGGGGGGCGCGCGGACGCTCGCAGACATCAAAGCCCGCGCCCAGCAAGCCCGCGCCCAGCGGGAAGCCGCTGCTGCTGTTGCAGCCTCTGCCGACGGGCCAGGGCCGAACAGGGTCCGGCTGCGGCCTGCTGCTGGGTTACCGGATAGCAACAGTGGACAGCGAGCACAAGAACATCCAGGACCGATTGAGCCAGGAGGAGGAAGTGGAAGGGGAGGTGGCGGGACACAGGAACACGGAAAGACTTGTGAAACGAATCCATCTGGAGCACAGCTACAGCATCCCAATGTAGAAGGCAAAGCCCAGCCTTCGCCATCCCCGCCTGCTACCTCAACCACTGTGTTCTCGGAGCACCCGCAGACAACGAGCCCCTCTCAAAAAGCGGTGGGAAGGCTTCCTGTGGCCGAGGAAGGATTTATTCCAAAATCATCCGGTATTCAAACCCCTTCCGACAGACCTGCGGTCCAAGCAACTGACGAGACTGACACGGCGGCAAATTACGTAATGTCTTCTCGCGAAAGGCAAAACAAGATTACAGTGTCTGCGACTTCCCCTTCAGAGAGGCTTGAACCAGTGAGGGAAATTAAGCCGCTCGCGCCAACCTCCATCCCTGATTCCCTTCCCAGATTTGGGGCTCCGGGTGTGGTTGTTCAGAAGCTGGTCAAATCCGCGATGCCCGTGGTGGTTGAGCATGAGAAAGACAGAGGCCTTGGTGGTGTAATTCAACATGTTTCCCTTCACGAGGATTCCCAGGACACTGACACTGACTCGGCCATAACACACCAAGCAGAAGCGTCATCTCCTCGTGTGGACTCCTCTGGCAGGGATGATGACGCTGGGATGCATAGTGATTCCACAGAAACCGCTTCAGACTGTGAGAATGAGAGCCACCTGGATGAGCAGCAGCCCGACCAAGATTGGTGTTCCCAGATGAGAGGCTACCGAAAGGTCGTTTGTAGCCCTTCTCTGAACCACCAGCCGGTCATCCAAGCGCACGAGTCCGCTTGCCACGGTCAAACGGTCATTCAGCCGTGCTTTCCCAACGGTGTGACTCATGCTCCACAGAGCCGGACCTTTTCTCAAGATCGACGGTCTCACAACAACGTTGTTGTTAAAGTCGAACCTGTGGATGATTGCCGGAACACCAGACAGTGTTCTACGGAAGAAGAATATAATGGACGTAGTAAGCCCTCTACGTATCCTTTGAGTATTTCTGGAACCTCCAAGAAAGTGTCCACTTCCACTAGACCAGTGTCCAGTGTGGAAGCCAACAACCCTCTAGTGACACAGCTTCTACAGGGTAGCCTTCCCCTTGATAAAGTCTTACCCCCACACTGTGCCGACAGGCTGGAAGTCAGCCGACCCGCAGGACCCCAGCGAAGACCCTACAACAGGGCCGAGGCGGCAGTCCAATTACCTAACTCGGAAGGAAGCGTAGCTCCTCAAGTCAAGTCCCAGAAAAGCTACCCTGTATCGTGTTTAATGGAGACCCCAACTACACCACAGTATCAACCTCAGCAGGCATCCGGGGCCATCCCGGTCATCACCTCGCCGCCGTTCACCACGTCCAGCTCTAATCATGGTGTTGGGATGGTAGTTATTAAAGAGTCTACTGTCCACCAGCCCTCGCAAGGAGCTATACCAAACAGGAGTCAGTCTGCTCACAGGACCATACTGAATGGCCCATCGCCAACTCACGCAGACCCTTGTCCCACGGAAGTTGTGCCTAGTCTTAAAATCAATTGGCGATCCCCTCAGTCACAGATTCCCCTTGCCAACCACCAAGAGCCAGCCCCTGCTCCCAATGTAAAGACTGAAGTTGGTTCAAAGCCCTCTTGCCAGGCAATTGCTAAAGCATCCGTTGTTGTCACCAAGAAAGAGCCGCTGAGTTCTATGGATGGATACCCGAGTGGAGGAGCGATGGAGGGACTCATTAATATGGAAATGAATTTGTCTCGGATGGCCAAAAATGAGCTCAGCAAAGCTCCGTACCACAGTTATCACTCGTCGTCCTCCTCCCTCCCCTTCCAGCTCTACGGGAAAATCTCCAAGCAGGGCGGGGGTCTCGGTGGCGTCAGCTACACCGCCAACGTATCTGTGATGGACAATAGCAGCTTTTCCCGAAACATGACTGACGGCGTGCTGCAGCTGCGGCCTCGTTTGGCCACCAGCCAAGCCACGCTCAGCATCCAGACCTTTACTGACAGTACGGCCGAGGAGGTGTCGCTTAAGTGCTCCTGTCGCCTCAAAGCCATGATCATGTGCCAAGGCTGCGGGGCCTTCTGCCACGATGATTGCATTGGGCCCTCCAAGCTCTGTGTGTCTTGTTTGGTGGTGAGATAATGTGTTGAAGAGCTGCCGTTACCAGGTCAAATCCACACAGGAGTGGACAGACAGGCAAGAGTTGCCTTGTAAATTATAACTGGGCTGTTTGTTTTTGTTGCACATTTTCAGATTTCCTCTTTAGCTGTAATTATATATTATTGATATTCTTTTTATTGACTCTTATTATTTTGAGGCATGGTTGGTCATTTGCTAACGTTTCGGTTATCACGCCTCAAAATCATTTACCTCATCTTATTCCACCAGTCATTATTAGGTGGCCATTGTTTTTTGTTTCATGTTGTCTGCGCAAAGAAATATTTTTTTAACCATTAAAGGAGTAAACAACAGTATTATGGTTTCCATCATTTGAAGTTGTCTATACTGTATGTAGTGCCTGAGGAACCTCTACAATGCTGAATGCTAAGTCCATCTGACTCTTGTCTGTGTTCTACTCTTGTCCGGTAGGGGGCAGTGATGCGCATCACGAGGAACCGATACAGAAACCTAACCAAGCATGAAGAAAATATCTATCCATGTTTGATAGTTGTCAGGCTCCCCAGACACTCAACAATTTGTACCAGCAATTAAAAATGAATTTCCCCATAATATGTAATCAGCTAAAAATGTTACGTTTGAGAGACACCGTCCAAAATGTTGCTCAACGTTTATTTGAAGAACTAGCAAAGAGAATCCACACAGTCATCATCACACATTGACAAAACTAAATAAATATTCACCGTCACTTTGTTTCACACATCACTTTGTTCATCGACATATCTGTGCACTTCAATATTCTCAGTGGATTGCAAAATACTCAACACATGTATAGTTGTCAAAATCATAAAAACAAGCACCAATAAATTAATAAATAAAAGTCATCAGTAAATTATTTCAAAACTTTCATATACAAAATGTTCGCATTTCCTGTAAAAAGATTGCAGTTTTAAATAAATAACTTTATAAAACAATTCATAGGATATCTTAAAATATTTCCTTTGTTCATCAGTGCAGAGAAAAGTGTTTCCTATCATGTTTACTTGAGTTTAGTCTCCTGGTTTCAAATCTTCTCAAGTAACACGTTAAAAATAAATAGTGAATAAATAGTTAAAGACCCTGTAAAGTGAAATTAGCAATTTGTTTCTAAATACATGATACTTGCTTGGTTAATTAATAAAAATGTGCAAAACTCAACTGTAGTACTTTGAAAAAAGAAGTTGTATAGAGTGGAGTTGACCTTCAGCCACTATATATACATAAAAATGTCATGCCTTTGCTAATTTTCGCAATTACTAGTTATTTGATTTAATTCTACCACTGCAGCTTGCTGTATTTGATGAACTAGTAACTTTCCCTGAAGTGTCTAGTTAAGTGTTCCTATACCAAGGCCCACGGTGTCCCGTTCGACCACGAGCTAGCTGATCGCTAGCACCTCTCGGTGTAGCGTGGAAAAGCTTCGTGATGACCAGGTGGAATATTTTCCAAACATGTGTAGGCATTAAAACGACGGAGGACGTATAAATATATTTGAGCGACAACTAACATGGAAACAACCACATCTGAGACCTGAGAAGGGCTGGGTTGTTCATGATTTTGATTTGACTTTGTATTTTTTTTTTCTTTTCATTAAAATTCAACAGGTTTTTAAGCTGTCAAATTTCTGACATTAGTTTCACTTTACGGGGGCTTTAATAAATAATAGACAAACATGATAATACGCGCAACATGAATAAATATTCCATAATGAACCCAACAATTGCAAATGACAAATAGTTACACAGCAATAGTACCAATCAATATAGAAAAGACTAGTCCAGCAGGTGGAACGTCACTATGATCTTACAGAATACTACTAACATTATCGAGCGGACGTCGGATATGTTCTGCTACACACTTCAGTGTCATCACCTCGCAGTTTAACTGCAGTGTGTCATCATCCTCTCGTGTGTTCCCACTCTCATTGTCCTAAAGCAACATGCAAACAGGAGAAGTATACACAAGAACAAAGAAATATACAAAGAACAGATGGTAATGGGAAGATTCCTTCACTAACTATCTCTGGAGGACTTTCTGGGATCTCTCACACCTCGATTCCCTTGACTGCCTGGTTGATGGACTCGAGCAAAGCCCTGTTCTCAGGGTTCTGGTAGCAGTCCTTATTGGTGAACATCTGAGTGAGGGTCTCCACGTAGCTGTCAAAGTTTTGCTCCGACAACGGCTCCTGCTGAATGCAGACATTATAACAATTGGTTCTTTTTAAATCCTTAACTTCCATCCAACCGTTCATCTCACCATGGTCGGCAGTCGGATGTTGGCCAGGCTATGGATCAGAGCTTGGCTCAGGCCTGACAACTCCAGAAACAAGGCCTCGTTTTTCTCTTCAATTTGCTTGTTCTCTTCCTCCATGCTCTTCAGGTTTTTCTCCATGGAAGAAATCTACAACAGAGAAGAAATCTATAAGTCAACAGAAGATCTGGTCCAGATCACGCCGCCGTGTAGTAAATAAAGTGAGCCTGTCCCAGAAGAAGTCAAGCGAAATGTTTTACAGAGCTTCAAGATCAAATCTGATTTTCTCAAGACTTTATCCTTCACATCACTTTGGTTTATCTTCTATTCCATCACTCCACAAACCATCTTTCATAACACACTATCAAAGGACATCAATACAAAACATTTTTTCTAAATGAATTTGATGGATGGATGGATGGATGGATGGATGGATGGATGGATGGATGGATGGATGGATGGATGGATGGATGGATGGATGGATGGATGGATGGATGGATGGATGGATGGATGGATGGATGGATGGATGGATGGATGGATGGATGGATGGATGGATGGATGGATGGATGGATGGATGGATGGATGGATCAAAATCACTCACCTGAGTGTGCAGGTTCACCATGTCGGCCTCCATCTCCGAATTTGACTCGTTCAGATCGTTGATCTCTTCATTGAGTTGCTTGATATCTTCATCGTTATCCAGAACTTAATCCAAGAAATGACACGTCAGTACATAATAACTTTGGTTTTCAAAAATAATTTTTGAAGTCTTACCATCACTAGCTCTGAATTTGGCAGTGATATACTCATCTCCAGGGAACTTGGCTTTCTTCTTACTGGCAAGTGCTCTGGGACAACCAGACAAACTAAGAAAAAGCATATAAATTTCATAGTCGTACATTTTTATGGCATCAATAGTTTATTTGAACTAATCTTACGTAACAGGCACACAAATATGTCCGCTTTCGCAAACTTTGCGATACCTGCGGTGTGTCAGAAAACTCCCATTCGCATGACCGGAGCCATCACAGCCAGGTGTCGGACAAGTGGGGCCCTCGCTCTTGAAAGTCTTCCAGGAGAAGGGAGCGCCGTTGAGAAGACCCTCCTTCTGTCGGCGCGCTGCCAGGGGACAGCCGTAAGCGCTGCGGTGGGTGGCATACTTGCCACTGATGTGCCCAAGACTGTCGCAGCCAGGGACGGGACACCTTTACACAATACCACAGGAATGTAAAGAAAAATCATCTAGTAGTAACCCACCATGATCAATAATCAATAACTACTCAATGCCAATCAGCTTCAATCGTTGCGTTGGTTCCCTCACCTTAACAACTCAGAGTCTTCTTTGTCATCCTTTGTGGGGTTTGATTTGACTCCACCTTTCTTGGCTCGGGGGCATCCAGACAGACTAATAGAGAGGACCACAAAGGCATTAGCAGATGAAAGATCCAGAAGAACACAGATGAAGACCATTTCATACCTTCTATGTGAGGCATAGTTTCCTGTGATATGGCCTGATCCATCACAGCCGGGAGTGGGACACCTAGGATGTTCAGCGACCGTCTGACTTAAGTTATACGCTTTCATGATCTTTTGACACAACCTATTTGTCCTCCAAATTATCATTAAACTGAAGAAGCCATCAAATTGGATGGGATATAGAAAATGGGAAAATAATCATAACGTTAACTAAGCGATAAGAGGCATATTCTCCCATTCACGCTTGAGTCTTTTTGTTTTGTTTTTTTACACGCTTGCGCACATTCAAGCTGCAGCGATTCTCCCGTCTTGGCCTCCGACACACCCACCATGCGTAGCCTGTGAATTCCAGCGCAGTGCATCAAATTTCCCCAAAAAACAATGACAGGTCATTTTAAAGAAAGACCTATATATCCCAATATAGCATTTTTCCTTAAAATTGTTTATGATCTATTATTCTAATTTCTGCTTTCAAGATTCTGAGCAGCCATAAGATACTGGTATCGGCCTCATTTGCTCGTTATCTGGTATCAGTACTTGCCCTTCCCTACGTTATTACAATGACTGTATCATTTGTGATCATCATATATCCTCACACATAGTTAGGAAGTATATAGTATGGAAAGGCTGTGCCCCCCCCATTAGGCCGCATCCACGTGTCAGCACAAATCACCTGGTGACAGTCATCACCCACCATCAACGACTACAAAATGAGCCAAAACATGTACTATGACGCTTAGTACAACCTCCAGAGCGCGCAAGAGAAAAGATTAAGTCAACCCCAAAAATGTTCCTTGCAATATTATGTCAAATGTACCCCCACTAGTTTAAACATGGCATTCTGACTAATATTTCATTTGTGGAATATGAGTTAAGCAGCAAAATGTACCCCTTTCTCCCCTCTCAGGGGGCGGGACATCCATTTTGCCACTTGCTGTCGACTGAAAATGACATCAGAGTTGCCTCCAGGTCACAACCAATCACAGCTCAGCTTCAGGAAACTGTTGAGCCGTGATTGGTGGTGACATGAGACCAGCCAACTGTGATGTCATTTTCCATCGACAGCAAGTGGCAAAATGGCCGCCCCTGAGATAGTTCAAAACAGGTGGATTTTGCCTAGTTAATTCCTATTCCACAAACATTACTCGAAACACTGTGTTTTGACTAGTTGGGTTGTACAGAACATATTATTACAAAGAAAATCTTTGGGTTGACTTCTATGGGAGATTAGAATAGATTGGAAATAGATTCACCAAGGAATCACCAGAGTGCGGGCATTTCATGAAGGTATGTTAATTGGCACTCACTCACAAAGTACGCAGCAGCGCACCTTTTTTTTTTTTTTTTCCTTGACTTAAGCACATAGGAGAATATGCCCCTAGGAGAACATGATGAAGTTGAGAGGCAAAAGACAGCACACATACTTAAGTTCAGCTGTGTGGGCAGCCATGAGTGTCCGTAGTGATTTATCTGCAAGAGGACAGCCTGACAGACTGGAAGATTAGAGAGAATCTATCAGAAAACAGGCCAAGAGTAGGCTTTTTGGAACGGAAGACTGAATGAAGCACAGCCTCAATTAAACTAGACAGCCAGACAAGACAGAGAGAAACACGCTTGTCTCTTTTCTATCTCATCCCTTTTAGAGCAGCACTTGTTGTCGTCACAATTACAAGCATGCAAAACCTATTCAGTCATGATGTCATCAGTTTTAGCAAGACTGCGGACTGAGTTTTACGTAGCATGACACCAGGATATCTGAGAATACTGAGAATACCGTACCGATTGCATTCTCAGGCCGCTATCGCTCTCTGGCTTACCTTCGATGCGATGCGTAGTTGCCAGTGATGTGTCCGCTGCCATCACAGCCTGGAGTTGGACATCTACAATGTCAAGGAGGAAGGGAACAGGTCAGTGTCACAACTACAGCTAAAACATTCCCCAAATGAAAAGTGTTAGCTTTGATAGTAAGTTAGCTACACTTGACCTCAATGTGTGTGTTTGTGATGAGCCCATGTCATAAAGAATGTGTTGTATTAGTGTAACAATGCAATGAAATAGAAAAAAAAATCTTTGCGGAAGAAAGTTATAATCAACTCAAAAAGGTATAGGTAGTAGTCATTTTGATTTTAAGTTCAAATTTAGTCTTATAAAATGTATTTATTGTGAACTAACAACTTTATTCTTCTTCTTGACCTAAATAAGGGTGAGCAGATTTTCAAGTCAATGCCCTCATCATTATCCAAAAATGTTTTTGCTCAGTCCCAGTGATATATTTTTCATTGGCATAACACATTGTAAAATTGTAAAACGTGAAAAATAATGTTCATTCTGACTACATTTCCCATGATTCTAAGATACAAAAGCAGGAAGTAGTTCCCCTTCTGGTAGTTCCAGTTGCAAAAACATTATTTGGGCAAATTTGGGTGATAAATTGTGGGAACTTCCAGTGGTGGGAAAAAAGTGGAGCGGACAGTCATTTGCAAGCAAACTTACACAAGGATCTCCTTTTTGCTGTCTTTAGGCTGAAACTTGACTTTGAAGCTGCTGGTAGTAACTTCCCCAGGGTACTTCCTCTCCTCTAGGTTCTCCGGGTTCTCCTGGTCCTCGTCCTCAGCATCAGAAGACGTGTATGAGGTGGCTGTGTAATCTACCTGATGACAAGTTGATAAGACAAAATTCTCCAGTGTACAGTTTCCGTACATGATTTCTATCCAACGTGCTCAGTGAGTGACTTTAGAGTGGCTGTACCTCATCGTGGCCTTCCTCCTTTGCTCCACTTGATTTCGTAAAGTCGAGTGGCCCCTCCCACTCAGGCTGAGCGTGGCCCTGAGATGACACACCTATTGTGTGTTGAGAAGACGAGGAGGACGACGACGAAGGCTCCGGAGACTGCATGCTCTCTCGCTTGTTTTTTTTAATGCTGAGGTCCAAGGTGCCGTTCTCATCCACTTCGATGTCAGGCTCCTACACGAACAAAAGAGAAGCTTGTCAAAGAACAGCAACCGCCCCGTCGGCTGTAATGCGAGTGGAATCCGTCAAACCTCGGCGCAGGGCTCCCTGGGATTGGCGCTGAGGCTCTCCGGTCGTTCCCAACAGCGAGTGGACAGGTTGAGGATGGCCGTGGCTGCCATGTGAGCCGCCTCGGCGTCTTGACTGCAATCATACTCATTGGAGGACAAAGTGCTGTTGGAAATGCCTCCTGACCCTGTCCCGCTTGGGGAAGAGGCCTTAGGGAAGGATTTTGCTGTGTGAGGAAGTGGCAGAGCCGAGGTAAGCTTCAACATTTCTTCCAACTACGTATCAGTAAATAATGTACTGTAACAGACACATCACAGCACAACGCAATGATCTCCAGACAAGAGACACAATGTGAGAGTGATTGAGAGAGATCAGAGCAATCTCATTAGCTGCTTTGTAAAAGCTTTGTATGATGTCATTGCCACATGGTCAGCTCCTATGAAGAATATTTGATCAAATGTTAGCCCAGATAATGAATCTTTGACGATCAAGAAAATGTTTTCCTAAAATGGACCTCATTAACTTGTATTGCAATATTGTATTGTGTGGTTTAGGATGTTTCACTTACATTTGAAGGCTTTGGGTGATGTTTCAGTGGTGGTTGTCTTTGGAACAAGCATACGCTTTCCAAACACCTGGACATCAAAGCTTGCATAGTCAAAAGACACCTTGGAATATTTCTCCAACTCTTTGGCCAGGTTTGCTCGTGGTGTGGTGGTGACCGCATTGGGCCCGTAATTGCCATACTGAGGAATCTCCAGCTGTTTCACAAAACACATGGGCCTAGAAAGACAAAAATAGGAGTGACTAATCATTGCTCCCTAGCAAATATTATTGGATAATAATCATAATAATAATAATAATGATAATAATAAAGATGCCTGACCTGAGCACCCTGTCCGAGTTAGATGTGGGTTCACTGACTGAAGTTTGTAGATGGACCTGCTTGTCCTGGTTCTTGTTCAGCTTAGATGCTGCAGCAATAGGGCAGCCGGACAGACTGACAAAATTGACACACCCCGACGTTTAGACCATTGAAATAAATTAAAAAAGAATGAACTAATACAGAATTGATGACAGGTTTTCACGAGAGAACTCGCAATGCATATCTGCATGCAATTCCTAAAACTTCTAATTAAAATGGAAATCATCAAATCCCAAGATGACAATAACATTCTGCAAATCCGACAATACAAATTGTTTAACTTGATTCAAATGGCTGCATTTTTCTGCTAAAATCATATTTTGCAAACTTAACATTAATCAGAATACATAATTAGACTAGACTGGCCACATAGAAAATATTGTAAAGATTTTTTTTCCTTAGCAAAATCCTGGATGATAATCAGTTCAGCAGTATATGGTTAAAATGACAAACACAAAAATTAGATTTTCTTCTTGATACTGTAGCATGCATTGTAAAAGAGCTGTCTAAAGACTGTGAGTATGTGTAGTATATGTTAGTAATTTAATATTAATTGAAGCACCACGATGTCAATAAAATACTCATTATTCCCCGATATAAGCATACAAATATTAATAACCTGCGGTGTGTGTTGCGGTTACTGTTGACATGGCCTTGACCCGTGCAGCCCGGAGTGGGACACTTCAAGACGTTCTCATACATGGCCAGGACTACAGACACACAACGGATACAAACTGTTCAGTCTGGTTAAATCGAAAATCTGAAACTGTTAACAGGAATTAAGTAGTAGCACACACAACAGACAGCTAGTGGCATACTTAACAAAGTTAGTAGTGTATTAATTTCAGTAGTAGTGAATACTCTTCGATGCTAACCGGAATGTATAGTTCATGGTCAGCGTTGTAGTAGCAGATTAAAACGAGCGTGCGGTCTTGTGTTCTTACCCTCTGGAGGAATTCTATCCTTGTGAGGACATCCGGAGAGACTCCGATGGTGAGGATACAGTCCAGTCACGTGACCTGTCCCATCACACCCCGGGGTTGGACACTTCACTTCCTTCTTCTCTGAATGGGGGAAGGAGGGATTATATGAATCTGCACATTTTGATGTGAATATTAATATTCGTACAATCCCGTGAAAGAGAAACACGGGCTACCTTTGCTGTAGTGGGCGTTGCGTCGTATCGCTGCTTCTGCGCTTTTGCCCGGGCTGTTGTATGACTGGTAGTCTTGGGAGCTTTGGGCCTCCTGGCCCTCCTTGCCCTCCCCAGCTTTCAAGGCGATAGCCTTCTCCAGCAGCACCAGGTTCCCTCGAGTCATATCCCAGTTCTCAGAATCGTCGGTGATCCCCGAGCCCTCCGAGACGCAGTCGCGGTCGTCGTCGTCTTCTTCGTCGTCCTCGTCCTCGTCCTCTTCAGAGCGCACCTCGATCACCACTGTGGTCGGAGAGGCTTTGCTAGAGCATTGGTCGTCAACCCCGTCGTCCTCTTCTTCCTCCTCCTCTTCCTCTTCTTCTTCCTCCACCTCTTCCACTTTGCCTCCTTCATCCTGAGGCTTGGCTGCTTGGTTCTCCTGCTGCGTTTCGTCTGGCTCTTCCTCACTCGTGGGTGTGCAGACTTTTTCTTCCTCAAGAGACTCCTGAGATCCTTGACTGCGTGGACTTGCTGAGTAAGGCGTGTCACCCTCTTGGATCCTCTCCTCTTCTTCTTCTTCTTCCTCCTCCTCCTCTTTCTCCTCGCTCTTTCCCTGGTCCTGTGTTGACTCGTTGGCCTGATTGATGTAATGTCCAGTAGAGTACTGGTGATCCGAATTTTCCTGGCTTATCGTCTGTCTTTCCACTTCCCTATCCGCTACAAATCCAATTGGTTTTTCAATCTGCTCTTCTGCTTCCTCCTCCTCTTCCTCCTCTTTTGTATGCTCAAGCTCAGTTCTCTCAAAGTCTCTATGAGGGTCCCCTGCTGTCTCTCGCTTGTCTTCATTTTCCGTCGTCGTATCCTGTTTCGCCGCTTCGTCATCAGACGATTGTTGTTCAGTTGCTGATTTCTCATCCCTATCGGTTTCCTCAGCCACGACTTCATTGTCAACCTCCCAAGTGATGTTCTCCTCATCCTTGGTTGTAGCACAAACAACTGTTTCTGCGACCACAGTGTCTTCTTTTATTAAAGGGCAGTCGTTTTCTGTGAATCAAAAAAATTTCTGTTTGTCATTCTATAATGCAATATATACGTATAGCAGTTCATACAGTCTTCAAAAGTATAAGAACGGCAAGGTCCTTTTGTTGTAGAGTGGAGAATTGGGTTTCAGATCCAAAGAGACAAAAGTTCTGACGTCCAGCTTCTGTTTCAAGGCATTTATATTTAATGTTTTAAACAACTCACGACAGAAGAAAATGTGAATTGCATGATATAAAAGCTGGACTTCGGGACTTTTATACAACAAAATCAAAGGAATTGAGCCATCTTTTTTTTATACGCTTCGACTCACTTTTTGACTCTTGTCTGCTGCTTGAATCTTTCTCCTCTTTGAGGTCATCCTCCTCTTTCTCATTTTTCTGGTCCTTCTCTTCCTCGTCCTCATCGTTGTTTATGGATAAGTCGTCTTCTGCCTCCATTAATGTGGATTGACCCTTCTTCTTGGGAGAAGATTGGTTCTCCTCAGCCTCTGCCTCCTCCAGCTTTCTCTTCTTCACAGTCGGACATCCCAGTGCACTACGACATTACATAATGTCTCAAAATGACTCTTATCTGCCTTGGGCTCTGTATGACTTCATAGTGGCTATCCAGTCCTACCTTCTATGCCTTGAGTATCGTCCACTGACATGACCTTTGCCATCACACCCAGGGGTGGGGCAACTGCTACTGACAAACAACAAAACCGTAGTATGTCAACAAGTATTCACGTCAATGAAAATGTAGAGGGGAAAAAACAAATCACTCACGTCAGCTCATGCTTCATGTCATGTCCTGAGAGTTCTGTCAAAACTGAGGGGAAAAAATGTTGAAACATTAATTTGCCCGACACTGCCAAAAGTAATCAAAGTTATGTACTGACCTCGAATGCCTTTGGAGCGGGTTCGTGTTCGTGTCTCTGTAGTGTCTTGGCTCATCTGGACAAGAGAAGGACATTAGTGGTACACGAGTGTTGAATCCTTGCCCACATTCTACATAAACTTCAAATTCAATGAACGCTAATGTAATTAAAATGTAACAACTCCAACAAATGCTCATCAATTGTTCCAAACGTATTGCTGTACACACACACACGCACGCACGCACCCACGCACACACGACAGAGTTCGATCCTGAGCCATTGTGATCATGTCAAAGTTTCCTAAACAAGATACTGAAAACCCTGGCTGCTCCCGATATTGTTTTTTTAACTGTCCATAACAAGTTAGTTGCCAAAACAAGTCACTTAAAACATGTATATTCTATTTGCATAATCATATTGAACATTTAATGTGGGTCAATAAATTGCAGTCCACCCTGTCATTATGGGGTAACTGTCCCTTTAAAAAAAAAAAAAAAAAAAAAAAACTCAGATGTTTTTAGTGACATTACGTTGTTTTTCTTCATTGAAGGCCAAAACCAGCGTGGATGGTTCCAAGATGAATTTTTACAAATGTTTTGGAATTGTCATTATCTGTAGAAATAATATATTTCAGAACCAATGAAGTCACCGATGGTGAATTGCCTGACTTTTCTGCATTCACACTTCGTTCAATTCCAACTCAGTGATGTTGCAAATGTGAGTGTGAAAGCGCTGCAGTCTGCATTTTGCCTGAAGTCAGCTGGGATAGGTTCCAGCTTCCCCTGATCCTGATGAAGAAGCGGTACAGAAAATGGATGGATGGATTTCAGAACCGCTAAGGTCGACTAAAGTGTCTGCTCACAAGCTCGACTATAAATGTTGAACTTCTGCACGGCTTTACTGCGCACACAGAGGCGTCGCACCCACGGGGGTTGTGGGTGGTTCAATACACACTTTTCCTAGCGAAAGGATTCAACACCCACACATTTCCTCAACTCGAGCCGGACTAACGTCCCCCACACTTTTCCACGGATAGCTTCGCCTCTAAATGCATTTAAAACGTGTAAAATGCACATTTGTATTCGACAAGAATAGGACTTTTGAGAATGTTAATCTCTGATCATCTATCAAGTATGTCAAACTGCAATCGTGCTTGACTCACTTTACATTCACGCCGTCATGCGATAAAATTGAATTACATCCGGAGTGCTTCTTGATCATCTGAATGTGCGCACAACACTCATGAGAATCCGACATTTTCAAACAGGGCTTAAAAAGTGCCTTCCAGCTTGAAAGTGAATAGCAGTGAAAGAGCTGCATCCTTTTCAAGCATTCCTACGATTTTCCACTCAAAAGTCACAATCCAAATTTGACTTTGGCCGACAGAAATTGGTTGCTCAGCTGCAAACAGGCCCGTCTCCGAAACGAGCTATTTCCTGTTGTTATTTACGTCAGAGAAAAAAAAAAGCCCAAACCATTGCGGACCTACGTGTTCCGTGACAAACTATTAACTCGACTGGCTTTTGGCACGTAGTCGCCATTGTTGCCGCTGCACAACCATCAGCGGCAATAAATGTCGTTTGAAAAGCATCCTCGCGCGACCTCATGATTCGCCAGTCGCGTTGAAAAGTGGGTCGACCGACACCACGTTTGTCGTCCACGCTTAATGTAAAAGAACCGCTGGGAAGCCGAACCGGGCCTTCGGAAACGCAGCCAAATAGTGCGCTCCGTGCTTGGTCTTTGTCAGAGAGAGAAATAAAGCCTTACCTTAGGTTGAGACTAATGCCCTCCCCTCCCCCTCCTCGTCGACATCGCCAGCTTCGTGTAGCGATGTTTAATAAAGCGCTCGAGCGTGTCTTTACAACTTGGCCTCCATCTCTCAGCCAGCCCGGCAAGTATAGACCCGATCGCTCGGACCAACTCAGCACCTTGGAGCGAAAACACTTGGGTGGACAGTTCGAGTTCAACCTTCAGTACCATGGACAGAAATTCGTCTGCAACGCCCCCCTGCGAGCGAAAGGGAACTGCGGCCCAAACACATGGACCCCATTTAAATCCCGTGACAGCTACATTTAGAAAATAAGTGGTTTTGAAAATTAAAGATGACTGGATGGATAGTATTTGTAGCAAAGAAAATTGTCATTTGGTAAAATCACAAAAATATATTTGACGCCATTGTATCGCCAAGAAATAAAACAAGGCAACAACAATTCCTTAATCATTAGCGCGGTGCAAACGTGACTTTTGTGGTTGTTTTTGTTTTGTGTGACTGGCATATAATCATTTTCACGTTCATCCGTAATTTCATAATGAGGCGTTTGAAATATGACAAGTAGTCATATTTAAAAATATGACATACATACTACACTGCAGTTTATTTTATTGCTCTAAACTTCTGTTAAAGTGCATCACAACTTAATGACAATAAGAAAATATGGATTTTTGGCTGAGAAATTTTAAGAACAAGGAGGGTGACTACTGCTCTACACTAGAATGATTGTCCGAGAATAGTTTGGTTGAGAGAGAAAAAAAACAGATGTTCATTAATATGCATAGCTTTAATAGTAGAAATAGAAAAGCCAGTGATAAAACCAAATCATTTTAAAAACAGACGTTTATTAATATGCATACATTTAATAGTAGTAGAAATAGAAACGGCAGTGATAAAAACAAATAATGTTAAGGTTACCTTTTTCACATGTAACTAAAATCCAAGTAACTTCAACATGGACACTATATAACATTTGAATATATCACATATGAATAAATAAAGACAAACATTTGCTTACAACAGAGCAGATCCATATTCAACACAGTATTAATAATAGTTATTTTCAATGCATTTTGAAATGAATGTTTGATTCGAAATAATCAGGACATGTAGTGTGTGCTAACAATCATAATTCCAAATATGTATGGAAACATTAGTTCCTTGACTGCATCTTTTCGGACTTCCATCTCATCTTGGCAAAAGGTATAGACTCAACACAGTCTCCATCATCTAGATCACAGCTAGTCCGTGATCCTAGACAAAACAACTGACAAAAATCACAGGATTAAACGGTAGAAAATCCAGGAGGCAAATACAACCCAGTGGCTTGTCCAGTTAAGTTCCGACCACCTCTGAATGGTGTGGATGGCTGCGTAACCCTGCAGAGATGCAACAAACAAGCATATAGTATTGAGCTAGTAAAAACACTATAATTCCAAATGGTACATTTGGTCTAAAAACAAAACAGCATTTTCATTTGAAGTCAACAATAGTTTCAAATATTTCAGCCTATAATAATAAATAAATAAATAAATCAGTAAAAGTAAAAAATATTTTCACTGCCTTTAGAGCCAAAAAAATGACTTGCTGTCGACTGAAAGTGAAATCACAGTGCATAGGGGCTCAGCTTGCAAACATCACATGATCAAACATAATGTCTACAATTTTTGATTCTTTGAGTATTTGGATGAAAGCATGTCAAAGACACCCAAAAACAGTTTTAAATTGTGGGACACTAATTTGTCACCTTAATATTAGGCTTGTAAAATATATATATATATATCATGCTTTATCTCTGAGTAATTTTTACCTCTTCCACTTCCTCTTCAACACCCGGATCAAACATGGAGCCCAAGTAGGTGAGGTGGAAGATAGCCAAGAAACTGAAAACTAGGTTGAGCAGCATCACCCAATACCCCTGCAAAATAAAATGAGGAATGAGCACCGAATTAGACAAAACAAACATTATTCTTGTAATGAATTTTGCTAAGCGCTGCAGATGAACAACCATATGAACAAAAATGTATTTTGTGTGAATGCCATGTTGCCTTCAAAACTGAATACAATATTGTATACAATACGTGACAGTTACAAAGGCAGTGTACCTTCTTATGTTGATGGCTGCAGTCAGAGGGGCAAGGTCTGGACAGGACACAGGCACTGAAGATGGCAGCGAGCCTCTTTCTCAGGACTGAGATGAAGAAAGAAATATACACGCAGACCGTGTCACGTACGTATGTCATCTGTGCTTGGAAATGCAAGCGTTTGTTTATATGAGAGGGTGGACAAGTGTGTAATTCACAGATATAAATGTTCTGTTAGCCATGCATGCTATTTACTTGCTAATAGTAGAACGGCCACAAGTGGGCGCTCTAAGTATCCGTGACTAGTATTTGCAGCTTTTGTTAGAAGCCAATACATTAAAATAAAGTTTGTATTAGAACATTCCAACAGATAAGATAATACTCATACCGTGTTCAACATATGTGATGAAGCCTAAAGAGAGCAGCACGGCTCCTAGGTGGAAACTCAAACCCTGAGGATACACAAACCGCATATTTAGCTCTGGAAATGAGTAGAGTTGCTTTTCACCGTGACAAGACAGCCAAACAATTCGAGAAGATAAAAAAATATACAGCGATGGCTTTCAAGTTCAATTTGTTTCAAAACACTTGTAATTCAAAGAATATTTTCTCAAAATTGATATCAGATTGACACCCCTAATTTTTAAATAAGAGAAATTGCATTCTACCTTATTGTATTTTTGAAAAATGATTCATTGATTAACGGTACATAGAAGCATGACTTTTTCCATAAATTGTTAAACCGCCCATTCATTATTTCAAGTGACCTGTACTCACATGTAGTAGAGCGCTGGCTGTGTATGTGACCAAGATGGCGGGAAAAGTTCCAAGTTTCATAGCATTTTTGAAGACATCTGAACACAAGAACACAAAGTGATGCTATATGTGGACTAAACCATCTGCATGTTTATATGAAGGGCTTAAATATTGATTATTGTGATGTTGGGTGCTCACGCCCTGTTGAACGTTCTCACAAATTACAAGCTATAGGTTTTGACAATTTGAATGACACACCTTTGTTAAAGGAGCAGACTTACAAAATTTAAGCCACTGTGACATGGGAATATTCCAGGAAGTCACTACCATAACCATGGAGCGAGGCATTTCCACATTCAGGGGTTTGACCACTTCCATTTCCCTGTGTAAGTATAGTACAAAATTATGAAAACAAATTTGAACAGGTTTTGTACTTTAAACATTTCTACATCTCATCCACACCATGTACTGTGCACTTTCTCCACAAAATGAATCCTCTCTCTAAAACTGCTTTCATTTCAACAGCCTCCACCAATTTTGCCTTGTCTATGTTACTCACCACCTGATGTTGTCTTTTTCCTCAATGTGGCCAGCTCCTGCCAGCATGCTGGTGCTTTCGCTGAGGTGGCCCACAAAGTAGTTACTGAAGTGGAATGACAATGCATTCTCATAGGCACTTTGCCACCTACATAACACAAAAAGAAACTCACAAGTGTTCCTGGAAGCTTCCCAAGACTCGAAAACGCTTTATAGGATCATTTCTACTAAGCAACAAACCATGGATGATGTCCTTTTTGTAGCTACTGTTCTATAGATGGACTATAGAGACCTAAATTGGCTCCTATAGTATCATTCAATACACTAAGACCAATACAGCTAGTGCATGTTTTCTGTCGTGGGTAAATATAAAAAAATATATAAACAACAAATGTCCTCACTTGTGAATGACAGCATTTCCACTGATGGGGATGAAGAAAAGGAACAGGTATGGTGCAATGCAAGAGGACACCAGCAGACACATTTGACTCTTTAAGAGGCTGAGGAAGGAACAGCGCAGCCATAACCAGCTCTGAGGAAAGGAATGTTTTAAAAACTTGAAACGACGACAAATAATCACAGGCTTAAATAACAACTTCTCACCAGTTGCCTGCCAACAATAGCAGTCTTGTATGTTGAAAAACTGATCCAAGGCCCGAAGACTACGTTGCCCACAAAGAGAACATAGCCAAGAAACTCAGTTGGCGTGGGCAAAGCGCTGACTGCTCCTCTGTCCAGGTCAAAGGCCAGAGAAATGGCTTTCATGGCCACCACCATCTGACTGCCTCTCAAACAAACACAAAAATCACAATTTAATCAAGATGGAAAACAGTTAAAGCTTCAAAAATGTTTTTTGTATAAACAACTAAATTCCAAGTATTTACTACCAAGTGCTGTCTACTATTCCCCCGTGAATCTTCCCGTAAGGATTATTTAAACCTATTTTGGGACATGCCACAACCTCCACAAAAATTGAACCCTTTTAAGACCTTTTTGCATAGTTAAATAACAAACACACATAATCCAAAACATCAGCATTTGGCGGCGGTATGAAGAGTAAAACATTTACCTCTGATCTTATGCCAGGTTACCGTGTCAATTAAATGCAACTCTCTGAAAAAAGAAAAACAATGCTTCTTTTAAATCTACTGCATAACAAAACCAAACAAAGCATCAGAACCAAGAAAGAAATAGCCAAAATTCCAATGATGTTGGGATATTGCTTAAAACAGGTAAAAACAAACAACAATGATTCGCAAATACTTTTCAACCTATATTCAATTCAAGCAGCAATATCTGGATGCTGTCTGAGATATCCTAATTTAACAGTGTTTATTGTGACAGAACCGTACTCCATCACATCCACTCTTTGGTCTACCTAAATAAGGAAATCATACTATCAGAAACAGCAACCCCAACCTAGTACATATACATTTCCAAAATGTTTTCTTACCCAATGAGGAGGTAAATGAGAATGGCAGCGGAAAGGAAGAGGCCTTTGTTGCTGGAGTGTCGATTAAGAAGAAGAATGAGGTAGCAAAGCAGACTGAGTAGCAGCACCCACAGCATTTGCAGGTTAAAAAAGAGGAAAAGGCTGAAGATCCCCGCAAACATCGACACAACATGATTCACAGAGGACACGCCTCCTGAGAAAGATACAAAGGAAAGCATTTAGGATTACAATTATTGTGGACATTGGTTTGTTGTTTATAAGGCTAACTTCTAAATTGCCAATTGGAATTAATCGGGGAGGAGGAGGGGGGGGGTGATGCTTACCCAACCTGAACAGCAGCCTACTGAGAAGACAAATGAGCAGAAGCCTCCAGATTTGTTCAAAGCCCTGCTGGAGTGTGCTGACTCCACAACTTTCGGCCAGCTCTATCAACACCAGGAGCCTGTCGAACATGTCCATGATGCAACTGCACAAACACACAGCAATGAAATACATCTGATGATATTATGTGATTGATTTACTCGATTACGGTTTACATAATGCACGATTAGAAACGAAAGTGGCAGCACAAAAACTGCTCAATGGCAGGCGAGATAAAATAACATACTGTTAATGTTCTTTGAAATCCATGTGAAAAGAAAGTGCTTGTTTTTTCCAAAATTGCAATTTATGAGGGGTTTTTTTTTTTTTGGTAACACGTTTTATCTTGGAGTCTTTTCTTGATTTATTCTCTAATAATAAAAGTTGTCCTATGGCATCTTGTGTTACTCTCTCGTTGTTATACTTACATTGTCAAAATCTGCAGGTTCCACTACAGTACAAAAAGTTGAATGATCTATAACTTATATGTCAGGACTGCACTGGAATAATTTTGTTATTTCACTTGCACTCGCGTAAAAAAATAGTCAATAACATTCCGAACTTGTTTGCACATGCACACGTTTACCTTGCGTCAAATTTATTCACAAGGAACAAAGGAAAGCAGCAGACCAAAATATATCATGATGGAGGAATCCTTAAAAACCCGTCTTATTCGTTACTACGAGTATGCTGGATTATGAAAAACAAATGACTGCAACATTTGGAGCAAGCGCCAAGATGCACTTTAATTTTATGGAAGTTTCCTTAGAACTCTACAGCGCTCACTACTGGATTGGAGCGCTAGTCAAACATTCAAAATTGTCCTCTCCAAACACATATACGATTTGTGGAGCTATTTAAAAAATTCTGTGCTATTTTTGTTGGTTTGGTCTTCCTTAATATTAATAGTTTCGTTGTGGAGTTTACTGCACTTCACTTTTTTTTCCCCTCCGTCGGTGAGACGGCCCCTCACCCCCTCCTTAACAACACAATAGAAGAAGAAAGACAACGAAGAAGAACTGGTGGAGAAGGCGGAGAAAAGAACAAATGGACCAATGAGACGGCTGATACAAAGTCGTTTAACCAATTAGCAGCCGAGACAGTTGCCTCTGCTTTGGGTTCTCCCCTGCCCATGCAGTTTTGGCGGCTGCGAGTATATAATGGCGGAATTTTCGAAAGGTAAACGAGGAAAGGCAGTTTTTGAATTTCCATCTGTTTACATTCGTATTTGCTGCTTTTAAAAACGTATATTATGCACACCCGAATTATGTCTCCACATTTACCTGCGACACGGTGTAAGATAACCGCGTAAAATCAGTGTGGTTAAACGGCTCTCTTTGAGACATATTTGTTTAAATATTCAGTGCGGTTTAATTTGCGCGTTAACTAACAATGACTGTGTTCTCGGTTTGTGTCGTGTTTTGGATGTTAAAGTTGTGCAGGGAAACGAAACTAGCGTCATGTCTCGTTAGGTGTACTTCAGAGTGATACAACCGGACACTATTTGTGTTTATCTAATTTGTCAGAGTTCATTGATTTAGCAAGATACAGAATAGTTTTAGAATAATTTCGATGTTAATGCTAAATTGAGTATTTGTAACGTAGCTCAAACGGTTGCTAAGAAATTGGAACTGTAGCCACAAATCGTCAAAACTTAGTCCGAGAACTTTACGGAGTGGCTTTTCATAATTTTACGGATGTCAGTAGCGTCACAACAGTCGTTTTTTAAAACCACATTTCCATTTATTACTTTTATGTGTATGTGCAGAAGTTCTGGTCGTAATAATTTCATTGGTGACGCAGTACAGAGAATGGATAGCTGAATAAAAGTCGAATTTCAAGTGGTGTATTTGGGTTTTAGGTTGAGCTGTGGCAATGCACAATTCTATACAATCCACCAATTATCCTCCCATGATTTATGTACACAAACAAAGTTATAAATAGAATAGAATGCCTTTGTTGGCATTGTACAACAGGTGTTCGACGAAATTGGGTCGTAGGGGAAAAAGGATGTACATCATAAGTTGGATAGCATAAATAAATGGATAAAGAAGATAGTATAGAATGTAAACTTAGTCCACTAGTGCAGAATTGTACATTGAAGTTTGTAGAGTGATGTAAAAAAGCAATCACCTGCCCGTTGACACTTAAATGATCTTTAATATAGTATTATTGAAAATGAATGAATAATACTAATATAAGATTTGAGTAGATATATCTGGGGAAACATTGGTTATGACAGACCTTTTGACAGAGGAAAAAAAAAAAGTTAGCTGTACAGTTCCCCACTATGTGAGATTTTTCTATAAACTTGCACATAATGTATGACCAAAAAGCCCATTTTCTTCTTTTTCAGAATGCAGTGTGCCCAGTAAGATGTCATGGGATGCCCTTGAAGCCTTGTGTCGCCTAGAAGGGCTTCACTGTAAAGATTTAGGGATAACCAAAGCTAACGTCAATGAGTATGAGGTGGAGTTCCTCTGTGACTACAAAAAGACTAAGGTAAGGTACCTTTTTAAATTTCCTGTTGGCTTAATCCAGAGTTTCCAGACAATAGATGTCTCTAAAATGTACTGAAAATGTTCATATGTTGTTATTACATGATGTTTAAGAGTAGACCCACAAAGAAGCTCCTGCCGTTTTTTCTGATTGGTGGACGTTAGAACGACTTGGGTTTTTGAGTTATAAAATAATTTGGGATTTTTGTTCTAGATGGAAGAATTTTACCTGGTGAAATGGAGAGGCTTTCCAGAGTCAGTCAACAGCTGGGAGCCCAAGAGGCACCTCAAATGCTCCAAACTAATGAAGCAGTTCCACCAGGACCTGGATCAAGAACTGAGTCGCCAGAAAATACGTTCTATCCCCAAAAGGCTGGATAGGGAAATCTCAACATTTATAGTTCGAAAAGCCGAACTCCGTCAGAAACTGCAGAGCTGGGAGACTCAGTTGAACCTAACCTGCAACCACCCCGGTCGCATCTTTGTCATGAACGATGTCGACTTTGAGGGTCCACCAAAGAACTTCACTTATATCAACAACTACAAAGCAGGCCCGGGCATCGTTTTTACTGAAATGGCTGTTGGCTGTGAGTGCAAGAATTGTCTCGAGGAGCCGGTGAACGGCTGCTGTCCTGGCGCGTCATTGCATCGGGTTGCTTACAATGAACACGGCCAGGTCCGTGTAAGGCCAGGACAACCCATATACGAGTGTAATTCTCAGTGCCTCTGCAGCCCAGACTGCCCCAACAGGGTGGTGCAAAAAGGCATTCAGTTTGACCTGGCTATCTTTAAGACGGACAACGGTCGGGGATGGGGAGTCCGCACGCTGCAACATATAAAGAAGAACTCATTTGTCATGGAATACGTGGGAGAGGTAAGGGTTCGTCTTCTGTGTAATCCTTGTTGAAGTCGAAGGAGGCGCTTGACAAATCAGCCCTTTTTGAGCAAGCGGTTTTGTAATGCAATTGTGTACCATTTTGCTGGACCAATTTTGGTACCATGAGACTGTTCAGCACCAGGTCTGGAATGCGAAGCACTTTTGTGTCGTTTCTGTCAGATCATCACGTCAGATGAAGCAGAGAAACGAGGTCACATATATGACGGCGAAGGCTCCACATACCTTTTTGACCTGGACTATGTGGAGGATGTATACACAGTGGATGCTGCCCACCAAGGCAACATCTCTCACTTTGTCAATCACAGTGTGGGTACCATAAATGATGGCTTTCTCTTTTTGCTTTTAAGCGATGCACTGCATTTTGATTGCGATGGAGTGGACATACAATCATTTGTCACATTTACATCTTTTGTTGTTTTTCCAGTGTAACCCAAACATGCAAGTATTCAATGTGTTTGTTGACAACATTGATGAGAGGCTCCCGAGAATTGCTTTATTCTCAACACGGTCCATCCGGGCAGGAGAGGAGCTCACCTTTGACTACAAAATGCAAAGTGAGTGCCGACTGTTTAATCATGTCGATCTTTTTGTCTGTAAATCAAGATTAAGTCTGTCACTTAAAATGAACATATTTGACATGGGTTTCAGTAGTTTTTGTATGCATGACGTAACAACAAAATAGGCGTTTTATTTACTCTCCATTTGCTCCCAGTTGATCCAGTCGACACAGAAAGCTCTAAGATGGATTGCAGTTTCACCTTAGCTGGTGTCTCCAATTCGCCAAAGAAGAGGATGCGAGTGGAGTGTCGGTGTGGAGCAGACTCGTGTAGAAAATACTTGTTCTAATGAGGAACTGGTATGACTGGAAAAACAATGCAGCTCGTTGTACAATATTTTGAACATTGTACATATTTGTTTCTTTTTGAAAGCGCTCCAAACATCGCTGGCATTCAAACATAAATTTGGACATAAGGTCTTTGTTTTATACCTCATCAGAAATTGTTTTTTTTTTTTTTTTTTTTAAAGTTTTTTATTTTAAATGTATGTATTTCTAAAGTGGTTTTAGCATGGTCAAGCACAAATTACAAATTAATGTAGTAAATGCATGCTATCCAAAGTTTAATGTGAAGTGCCGCTGAATGAGAGCAAGTCAAGTGTCAGATTTGAGCCAATTTTTTTTTTTTTGTACTTGTCCAGTTTATTGTAAATGAGGTATGTTCACGCAGCTTTTTATTTCACTCTTTCACTGCCGCAACCAATGATGGTGTTCTTTCAGTATTCTGTCAAACCTATGAAAAATACCTGATTGAGATTCACTTTTGTCACTACAAGGTGAATTCATGCTGTGACTACGGTGAAGTGAAATACACAAATGTTTTGTTTTTTTTATCAGCTTTTATATTGTTTTTAAATTGTTGCATTGTATATTTAATCAAAGTGTACATACTAAATTCACATAAGATGAAGTTTTTACATTATGGTATGAGGGGAGGGTGCGGTAAAAGTGAGTTAACAGCAAATGTTTAGAAAAAGGAAGGAAAAAAATTGGACACCCCCCCCCCCCCCCCCTTGTTTAGGTTGTAATCTTCCTTTTGCCCTGAATCAAATACATAGATGAATCATGTATTTTTTGGGGGGGGGAAGCAAGCCAATACAAAATATGTTTGCATTCACTTTTCATGTTGTAAAATACGGTTTGCCGGCTATCCTCATGACTTTGTAAGTGTTAAGTCCTGGCGAATCAAATCCTGGTGACACACCTTTTTTGTTGAAGAGGTAAAAGTTAAAGAGCTGTCTGTCTTGAGTCTCCAAAGAGACGGAGGCACTGTTGACCTTCAACTTACAAGGGTATGGGTTCTTGAACGCCACTCTGAACACCCTATCCTGAAGATACTGAAGGTGGATGGTTTGGTAATTGTCTGGGATTTTGCTATCCATCTGTGGTCCAAACTGTTGCATGAGCAGGGCCCCATGTGACCCTACTTTAATCTCATAGAAAGTTATATTTCTATAAGTAAAAAAGCCTACGTATGGAGCTGGGTCAGGTGGCGGTCTGGGTGTCAGTTCAGCATCCCTGTAAGCACCTTCCACTGCAGGAATGAGGTGGCTGTATATTTGCCTCACTAAATCCTGCCCTGCGGGTCGTACCCCAGCCATCAGGCCCACCATTCCTAATTTGAGACGTGGCACCAGTGACAGAGAGGCCGCAAAGCCGTCCAAGTCACCATCCTTTCTCACGATATCGTAGCCCAGTTGCTGGTTGATCTCCCATGGTGTGCCAGTGTAGCTGGCAAAGTAGCCATTCTGGCATTGGAAAAGTGGGGCCAGCATAGTGTTAAGGGTGTCTTTTCGGAGGAGTGTCCTTCTGTATGATCCCAGGAGAGTCATCACAAGTTTTGCCATGTCGGCTGTCGTGGAGTACATCTGACCCGCAGGTCGATACCAGCCCAAGTTGTAGAGGGGAGCCGGCTGACCGTTGCTGTAGACACCCATTGCCATCTGTCTCTGAATCATAGGAGTCATATTGAAGCCGGTGTTCTTCATGCTGAGCCGATCCAAAATATTGCGGGATACCCACTTTTCGTAGCCCATTCCAGTCACTTTCTCAGCCAAGACGTTGGCCATTAGAGCAAAGGCGACATTGCTGTAGTGGCATCTATAGATAAAGACAGCAAAGGCACGTCGATAACATCTTAGCTTGCACTCATAGCAATGTGCTCATTTACTAACTGTCGTTAAATTAGAACAAGGCAGGGAAAACCTTACTTTGTTCCTGGATCAGCAACAAGGACATCATCCTGCAACTCATGAAGGGCTGATTCTGTGTCCCCATCCCAAAGGAGATTAGTTGACCTTAATCTGCGGGGTAATCCTGTAAAACCCCATTGTATGGGCTCCATTTATATTTTGGCACCAGGTTGATTTTCTAATCTGTTTTTAAATACTACCGTTAACTATCTTCACTAAGTAAGTGAATGATGGTTTAGTTTTACCAGAAAGGTGACTGGCCATTCTACGTAAGGTAATGGCAGCTCTGTTGAAGGTCCTGCGTGTGGTGGACGCCGCTTCCCTGTCGGTTCCCAGTGGGTTCTTGATGGTGAAGTTGTCTATGTACTTCTCCACTGAGTCATCTATTGAGTCTACAAGGCCATCTTCCCACAGCTTGTACAACATCAGGGAGGGAAATATCTTGGAAAGGCTTGCAATTCTGTAGATGCAATCATTCAAATCAATGTGATACAGTAAACATATCGGTATTATTTATCGGTACACCGCGTCAGCAAAGACAAAACTTTTTTTTAACAAGGCATGCTGAAACTTGAACATATCGTGTCCAGTACTGTACATATTACTGACACTTTTTCACAATGCAAAAAATTTGCTGCCTATATTCCTGCTGGTATGAATATTATAAGACTAGCGTTGATAGAAATAGCCTAAGCTAGCAAGGAACTGCTTTTATCCACTACCATTCTATTTTTGTACTTTGACTAATGCAGCCGTATGAAAGCTGTCTGGCCTTGGCCAGACTTTTTGCTGCTCCACAGAGTGCTGGGACTATCCAAACAGACAAATGGATGGATCCTCCCAATGTACGTGAGCTTACCTGTAGACTGTGTACTCATCGGGTGGAGGAGATGTTGGTTCACTAATGTTCTTTTTGCCAAAATTACCAATCCAAAGAACAGAGTCATTTAAAACTATAATGGCAGATATTGCTGGAAGCTTGATTCTGTCAACACTGCTCCTCAGGAGTAGGTCAACCTGGTGGGAGAGTAATAATAATGATAATTATATCCAGAATGATAAGGAAAGAAATGTTACCTTTTCTAAAGCCACTCTTAGAGATGTGATAGGATGTTTGAGGGGCACAGGCTCGGGATACCGTGGGCACATCTCCTCTGCTGCCGATTCTTTTATAACCACTTCTGGGTAAAGAGAAATGCATCTTTGAGTCAGTCTTGTTTGCCTTGTGCAAAGAAACGTTCTCAGATATTTTTGCATGTGATTAGTCCAGAATTAGATACCCCTCCATTCTCCCATTTCCCCCCAAAACATGCATCTTAGGAAGACTAGAAATTCTAAATTGTCCATAGATGTGAGTGTGAACGGATGTTTATCAGCATGTGCCCTGTGGTAACCAATTCGGGGTTTAGCCTGCCTCCCAGAATGTCAGCTGTTATAGACCCTATCTCATTTGTGACCCTAGATTTAAATAAGGAATATATACATTTATGGGTGGACAGACGTTTTAGAAAATTCACTGTGTTGATTTAGTATGAAGCCAAATCAGCCTGTATTACAAATTCATCGTCTGCATCACAAAACCTCCCCCCCCCCCCCCCCCCCCCCCCCCCCCCCAGAAGTTTATAATCCTGTACCAGCCTTTTGTAAAGATCTAACACACTTTGAGACTCCTATGGAAAGTAAAGTGTATCACAAATACAATGTATTATTATTATTACCCATCCATCCATTATCTGTACCATTGTCCCCCCACTATTATTATTATTAATAATTTAATAACTCGACTAAAGTGATCCAAAACTCTACTGTATAGCTATGTTACCTGTCTTCAACTTTGGTATCCTGTATTGCCATATGAAGCAGAAGGTCATAACCACAGAGAGTAGGAAGAAGACAACCATGCCCAACATGGTCCATTTTACCTTCATCTTGCTGATTCAAGATTTATGTGGCAAAAGATAGGAAAGTATGCAGGCAGAGATTCAATGCTGTTGGGGAAAAAACACTAACACTTAATTACATGAAGTAGGATATTTGACCTCAATTAGAAAAGATAAAGCTTACCATAGGTCAGAAAAGCAGGCTTCATTTGTAATCATCTTAATATTTTTGCTTGATACTTTTTATAGAAGAAAATCCATTATAACTCCTGTGCAGTAAGGGTGAGTCCTGCAGGAGTGTTGAATTGAATAATGAGGCTGTGCCTTAGTTGTACCTTTTTTACACAACCGTTACCTCCATGGGAACTAATCTTGACTGTGATCCCTTAATGGTCATTAAAACCCGATAGTGACATCATAATCTGTAAGGAGGCTGCCACACAGTCGAATCCTCTCATTTCTCTGAGGTGGTCTACTGGGTAGGAAGGACAGGTCAGTGGTCACTGGTCACTTATGAAGTCAGGTAATATATTTAATAAATATCTGACATAATGATGGAAATCAAAAACTGTAGTGATCATCAGGAAAATCAGTTGATGCCTTTTGGGATCCATCCATCCATCCATCCATTAGCTATACTGCTTGGCCCACGGGGGTCACGGGCGTGCTGGAGCCTATCCCAGCGGACATCGGGCAGTAGGCGGGGACACCCTGAACTGGTTGCCAGCCAATCGCAGGGCACATAGAGATGAACAACCATCCGCACTCACACCTAGGGGCAATTTGGAGTGCTCAATCAGCCATGTTTTTGGGATGTGGGTGGAAACCGGAGTACCCGGAGAAAACCCACCCGGGTACGGGGGGAAAATGCAAATTCCATACTGACTGTGAGGCGGACGTGCTAACCAGTAAAATGAGTCATGCTCTTGTGCTAAAATACTGGAGAAGAACCAGATGGACCTTGTCAGCCAAGGTCAAATAATTATCACCATGTCATGTTTGTGGCGTTTATATTATTTACATTAAAAAAAGTATATTATTGGAAGCCACTGTAACCTTAATCATAGTTTTAACTAACGCTATGCTGGAATGTAGGAAAAGGGCTTGGAAATACTGATGACAACGAACAGTTCTTAAATTCAAATGTGACAAAAAGTTACTGTGCAAGAGAAAGATGTGTGTACTGTTTTGTGGCGTAACTCCCTTCTACCACAGTATATTATATAAATTGTTAACGTATTTATTAAATGTAGTATGTATACTTTTATATGTATAATTTATATTTTTTATTTGCGGCTCATTGAAATGCGTGAGAAAAGTCAGTCACACTCCATCATAGAAGAAGACAACGACGAAGAAGGTTTGTTTTGATCACGTGACAGGAAGTACAAGTTGGAAGTCCAATGGTTATAAAATCGTGCGACACAAACCTCAAATGTGATCTGTGTTTATTTGGTGTCGAATAACTGTGTTTTCTATGAAAACGTAATGCTTTTGTAATATATAGTGTTTTACTTCTCCGGCCCAATGATTAGTTGATTTGAGGGTGGACACTATCTTCTTAAGCTACTTTTAGCTTGGTAGTTAGCTTTGGCGTGCTGAGTACAACCTTGCCCTTTCCTCAGCCACCTTGGCTTTGGAGTTGTCTTTTATCTCTGTGCGTTTGGTTTGTCTCGGCTTTTTTTTTTTTTAACCTGTCCTCCTTTGTCGGTATCTGTTTGTCTTCATGCTGTGTTATTTGTCACTTTAGTGCGTCCTTGTGTGAGCGACAATTCTGTCAGCTCCTTGACACTGGCATTCATCAATATGGACCAGCGAAGGAGCAATTGATGGAAAGTAACAACTTCACTCAGGGGTGAGTTAGTAATACCGTTTTGATTAACTTCATCATTACCTGTTACCAATCCAAGGTGTAAGCAGGACAGGCTACGATGCGGCGTGACAGTGAGCTAACTAAAGACTCGGAGCAAATAAGAACTAACTCGAAGAACTCGTCTTTTTGGCGGCATTTTCAACATCTTTCCTGGGGTTGTTCCTCGTGCAAGGACACGCTAGGACGTTCTATTTGAAATTTATTTGATCGAACACGCCAAATAGATATATTAAGTGTTCATTTGTAAGATGTATAACTATGCCTGCCGAAGACGACATGCTAAAAAAAAAAAAAAAAAAGTAGATGGATAATAAGGAGGCTGAGATGGCAGGATTTTAACGTAATATCCTCATGAAGTAGCAGAAAAGTGGTTCATCGCAATAAAACAACAAATCACTACAAGTATGTTCTTCTGGTGTGTCCTTTGTGTTGTTGGGTGGACAGAGAAACTCGAAGATTATAGACATGTCCTATGTTCTGCTACAGTAGTTTGAACAGTCTATTGTTATAAATGTATTTTCAATCAAATATCCATTATCATATTTGATATTGATGTCTTTATCTTTCCGTTTGTCAGACATTTTGCCCCTTCCCCCTGAGAGCTGTCATTTTGTCTACATCGACGTTTTTGGGAGGAGCGGCATCCCTGAACCAACAGGATGTTGGAAGGCCTTGTCGCCTGGGTGCTAAACACATATTTGGGGAAATATGTCAGCAACTTAAACACAGATCAACTATCTATAGCCTTGCTCAAAGGTATTTGGATGTCACAGTTTGTATTCACCCAAATGGCAAATGTGAACGATGCTTATTCCTGCTTCTTAGGCGCAGTTGAATTGGAGAACTTACCTCTGAGGAAAGATGCCCTCAAAGAGTTCGACCTGCCCTTTGAGGTTAAAACAGGTGAGGTTTATAGTGTTTTCCTTTGGGTTGCTTTTGAAGGCTCCACGATCACCGTGATCTTTCTTGTCTTTTAGGCTTCATTGGAAAGATCACACTTCAGATCCCTTTCTACCGGCCTCACAGTGACCCCTGGGTCATCTCCATGTCCCAGCTAAATCTCATTATTGGTCCCGCCCATTTGCGGGAGTATGACGATGAGAAGGAGAAAGAAGAGCAGAGGACACGCAAGAAATATCTCCTCAAGACTCTTGAAGACAAATTCAAAGTATTAAAGATTTTGATGATTTTCGTTAGATTTTTTTTTTTTTCTTTCTCCAAACTTTTTTTCTATGGAGAGAATATTCTGAAATTCCGAAATGTATCTTAATTTAGTTGAATATACTACTATATATTTTTTCTGTTCTTCCTTTAGAGTGAGTGTGAACAAAAAGGAGAGTCTTACTGGTACTCTGTAACTGCATCAGTGGTGACAAGGATTGTGGAAAACATTGAGGTACAGTAAACCAATACAAAATCAAACTCTACCTGATGCTTGTAATACAACATAATAGTTTTAATTTACTTATTAAAAAAACCCATTGGCATAGAGATCAGCGGCAAAAAATGTCAGTGTTGAGTGTTATCTGTAAAAAAAAAAAAAAAAAAACTTCTGGTACTAGCTGTTGGCACTTCAGCAGAAAATATACACAATTAGAGTTTATTTTTTTATTTTTTATTGGACTACTCTGTTTTTCTGATTATTTGTTTAGCTGAACATCCAAGATGTACACCTGAGATTTGAGGATGACACGTGCAATCCAGAGAAGCCCTTCTCCTTTGGAGTATGCGTCAACAATATTTCTGCTCAGAATCCCTCCAAAGATAAGGCAAGTAGTGTTTGATTTTAAAGCTTGCTATCAATCCGGCTGTTATACTGCAAATGGCTAAAAAAACTGTCTTTGGCTCTCCTTTCTCAAACTCATAAAAAGATTGCTTTAAAAAAAAAAGATATGGAATATGTCATGATTTAGTCCTGTCTGTAAAAAAAAAAAGTATAAGTAATGTATGTTCCCCTTTTCATAGGCATGGACTCCGTTTCGGCAAAAGCAACTCGAGATAGAAGATTTTAGAGTCTACTGGGATACAGAATGTGAAATGCTTGCAAATCTCCCGGTGAATCAGATCCAGGTCAGATTCCAACCAAAACACACAAACAAACGTTTTGGTGTTGCAAAGGGTTAGAAATCGTCAGACGTTGACTTAGGTTGGCATTGTGCCAGAGATTAACGTTTATTTACTAAGCAGCTTTACTCTGTCTCGTATCTGTTTGGAGTTCTTAGATCTGTGTGTGCTCTTTACCTTACTCTTTCTTTAACCACGCAGGAAAGAAATTTTTTTCACAATGATATAGTACGTAGTCACATATGGAATACACTTACCCCACCACCTCCCCCCCACGTGACAATTTATGTTTTGGGAATGTGCAGGAAGCTATGACCCAATGTATGAAGACGTGGGAGCACCAGTACATCTTTGAACCAGTGTGTGCCTCCGTATTGCTCAGAAGAAATGCCTCCAAGGAGCCTCTGAGGTTCCGACACACCCCACGGATTCAAGGCCACGTTCAGCTGGAAACTATGTTTCTACACTTATCTCAGGTCGGCATCATTACATTACCCGGCTATATGTGGTGTACTCACTTTACGTGAACATCTACAAAAACCCCAATTTGCAACACTAGTCTTTAAAATATTCCCAGGCGGTCTCCCATCAATGCAATAGTGCTATAAATATAAAATGCAATGTCAGCATAAACGTGATGATCTGAATGTGTGTCCTATCAGGTTCAATACCAACAGGTCATGGCATTCCTCAAAGAACTATACCGCCGGGAAAGGGAAATGCTTTACAGAAAATGGAGGCCCAACTACTCCGTCTCTGGAAAGTAAGACTCAGAGACTCCGTGCGGGAAACCGTTGGCACTAAAGCAGTAGATTCTGATTTGTTTACACATTTAACTTTTTCTCCAAGCTGCAGACAATGGTGGTTGTTTGCCATTGAGGCAAACCTAAGTGAGATCAGGGAACAGCGCCGTCGGGGAAGTTGGACTTTTGCCCTCCAGCGGGCACGAGATGCCCAGACTTACACCAGCCTGTACTTCAGAAAACTCAAAGGAGTCCCACTAAGCCCCCAAGAAGAGGTACTACACCTTAACCGACAGTCCTCTAAAATGTCTGATTAGTGTAAATATTTAGCACTCTACTGTAAAAGAGTGTTGTACTATCAAAAGTTGTGACTCAGCTGCGCTTTGTATTTTCTGTATGTACCTGTCGTTATCAATTAGAGTGAGATTGAGCGAGTAGAAGAAGAGCAGACCTTGGAAGAGCTCCAGAGTCTCAGAGAAATCGTCCACGACTGGTTTCGAAAACAGGAAGAGATTATTGAGGTAAGACTAAGATGATACCACTGACACAAGAATTCACAAATATAACAATATAAGTGACATTTTTCTTCAAAAAATGTTTTCCACTGATTTTTTGTTTTGTTTTTCCCTACACACAGAATGTACGAGAGACGACTAGTGAACCCCTGCCCTGTCCACCCACTCCATCCATCCCCAAGAGTGGGAGCTCTGGTATGATCCAGTACCTGCAGTCGTGGTTTCCGGGCTGGGGGGGCTGGTATGGAGATTCTCTGGACCCTGACAGAGGCCCTGAGGTGCTTCTCCCAAGCCCATCCTCCTGGGATATTCTGGGTGAGATATGAGCTTTTTAATACCTGCCATCGTGGCCATGTCCTCTGATAAAGGGAATAACGATCGTCGTCATCCATCACTCGTAGAACTGAACATGACTGCTGATTCCGATCTTCTATTTTCTCCAGCAGAAACAGACGACTTGTTTGATCCACTTGAGGACTCCCACACTTTGAACACGTTTACCAGGAGAGATTACCTGTTTGCTCGTCTGGAGTTTTTACTGGAAAAAGGTGGAATTACACTCTTGCATCAGGACACTAAAGACAAAATACCACATGAAAGTGGAGTCATCCAGCTGGAGGTTTCAGGTAAGAGAAAAATGTGAACGTAAAGTGGCGACCCCCAATTATTCTGTGCTGATTTAGAGCAACTACAGCAATTAAATCATCACCTCTGTGCTGTCATGACTGTTTCACAGAGGTGAAGGTGGTTGTGGAGTCTTTGCCTCGCTCAGAGTCTTCTCTACTGTCTGTAAAGCTGGGTGGTTTATTCCTCAGAGACTTGACCACCCATGACACCGTCTTCCCTGTACTGGTGTCTCCAAAAACGGTAAAAAAAAAAAAAAGCTAATGGAGGAAACCTGGCAGAACACAATTTGGGTGGGTTTCAAAATGTACTTTATATTTTTGTGCATGACATGATTTTGTGTTTTGCAGGACAAGGTTGTCATTTCTGTTAACCAGACATCTGGGCAGCCCAGCAGCAATTCGGGTAAAGCCTAGGTTTCGTCTAATTTAGTATAAATGTTTGAATGAAAGCGTAAACTAAATGTTTAATTTACTCTATACTGTGAATTCAATGTTGTTTTTGGGGGTTTTCTTTCCAGGGAGTTCAAATGCAGAGAGCTTTTCCTCTCCAGTGTTTGAAATGCTTTATGAGCGTAACCCTGTAAGGTGTAAGTTTGAGAGAAGATTGGAAGTGAACACGAGCCCACTAAACATAATCTACAACCCACAAGCAATCAAAAAAGTGACTGAATTCTTCTATAAAGGACGAGTTCATTCCTCTGGTAAGTCAGTGATACCTACATTTCAACATGTATACTTTTTTTAATGATGGTAATTGAATAATGTAACAATATATTTTTTTTCCCCTAGGTTTTGGCTATCAGTCAGAGTTAGAGCTGAAAGTGGCAGAGGCTGCCAGGAGGCAATATGACAAGTTAAAAAGACAGACCAAGGCAGAAATCCGACAAACTATTGATCAGCTTCTTGTTGGAGAATTTATTGTAAGTCTGACACACTGCCGAGAGTTGTGACTCAAAAGACAAACAGATTATTTCAACGTTGTTGTTGTTATCTTGTCTAGGAAAACAGTAAACGTTGGACTATGAAACTGGACATCTGCGCACCGCAGGTCATTTTCCCAGATGATTTCCAATCAGGAGATCCAATGTTAGTTATTGTTGATCTAGGCAGGATTTTGCTTACCAACTCTCAAGGTAAGTCCACCAATTATTTGACGCTATATCACTTGCTTCTAATTTAATTTCTAAATAGTTTCATTTTTGCATATCTGTTCTTTGAAGATGACTCCAAAGACTGCAAAATAACCCAACCTGAAAGGGAAGATCTGAGTGATGAGGAGTACCAAACACCCTTGGCCACTCCACCAGAGTCTCCTCCTGAGCTTGACGTGCCTTTGAAAGACTGGCTAAAATGTCCTGAACTTCCCAGCCTCAGATCTCCTGAGAGTACAAAAGCCTACAGTAGAAAGCTTTACGAAAGATATTCATTGTCCTTCAAGGATCTGCAGATCATGGTCGGTCGCTACAAGGACAATTGGAAAAACCTTCAAGAGAGCGAAGTAGGGCCGACTCACGTGGTGGAGAAATTTAATGTGTTGTTACAACTGGAGCAGAGATTGCGCTATACGTCAGATCCCCAGCTCCCGGGGGCTGTGCTGTCAGGAACCCTCCCAGATCTGAAAGTCCATATCAACCTAGAGAAGATGACAGCTTTGAGGAGTTGTCTGGCTAGACTAAGCACTCCCGATGGGAATTCAGACGAAGGCCAAGATAAGGCGTCAAAGTCTCCCGACCCGCTTACTCTTCGCCATGAGAAAATCTTTCAAAGAGAGGACAGCTCTTGGAAGATCCAAGGTTCAGCCAAGAACTTGACGCAAAGCGTCATGACTTTAGAGCAGCACACAAGGGAAGTCTTGGTAGAATCCCGTCTACTGTTGGCTGAATTCAAAATAAACTATATGCAGCTTGGGGTGGAGAGCGATGGCCGCTACATATCTGTTCTCAAGGTCTTTGGCACCAATGCCCATTTTGTCAAGCGTCCTTATGATGCAGAGGTCTCGCTTACTGTCCATGGTCTTCTTCTTGTGGACACTCTACAAACCTATGGCTCAGACTTTGACCTGCTAGTGTCATCTCATAAAAATCTCAGTTTTGATATCCCCACTGGCAGTCTTCAAGAGAGCCAACCATCTTCCCCGATGTCATATGAGAGCAGATCTTCAGAGCAACCGAGTCATCTCACTGAGTCATGTATGCGCACAGATCAAATTGCAACCCTCAGTTCCTTTCTCAAGGATCAAGAGGCCCTAATTAAACTCGAGTACCAGTTTGTGAGCTCAGACTGCCCTTCCATGAACTTGGATAGCTCCCTTCAGGTGATAACTATGCAGGTCAATAACTTGGACATCATTCTGAACCCTGAGACCATGGTGGAACTCCTTAAGTTCCTTCAGAAATCTTTCCCAAAGGAAGAAAACGCTTGGACATCATCACAGCAACCTGCAACACAACCCTACCCTGAGGAAGAAGATGGAACTTTTCAATCAACATATGACCAGAACAAGGAGCTTACTGTCGAGATTCATCGACTTAACCTTCTTCTTCTTCGAACTGTCTCAACGGGCGCCGTCTTGGGTGCTGAGAAGAAAGGTTTGAAGATTGCCACTGCCAGCATCACCGGCACCAAGGTTAATGTTTCCTTAGGTAGTCGAATGGACATTAATGGGTCACTTGGAGCTATTCAGTTGGTAGACTTGACCCAGGAAGGAGGTCGAAGCCAGTTTGTCGTAAGCATCGGCAATGCAGAAGATGTCTCAACTGATGAAGTTCTAACTTTGCTTGCTGACAAAGAACTTTCTCCATCAGAAGCTCTGAATTTTCACCTTCTAGAGAATTTCCAAGGGGACTGCACTTTAAATCTACATATGGCATCTTTGCATTACAACCACTCAGCCAAGTTCTTGACGGAGCTGAGTCTTTCTGCTAACGAGGTGGAAGACAATTTCCGCTCAATGTTGAAAAGTGCTGCAACCAAAGTGTCAACAGTTCTTGCCACAAAGACAGCAGAGTACAGTGGCATGTTTTCACTCTTTGAGACTCCCTCGCGAAGAAGCCGAACACAGAGTTGGTCTTTTCCATTGGAGGATGAAGAGGATATTTCCATGGAGGAAACTGAACCCACCATAGACACATTCTTTGTCAAGTTGACCCTAAATATAAACATTGAATCACCAGTCGTGTCCATTCCTCGCAAACCTGGACACCCTGAACTGCTGGTAGGGCACTTGGGTAGCATAACTATCCAGAATTTCAACACTGGCCAACATTCTGACGGGGAGAGACTCCAAGTTCTTGTCAAGGACATTCGGCTATACTCACTAAACACAAGTCCTTTGGTTTTGAAGAAGATGCAAAGAGCGGGAAAAAATGGCAGCATTTCACCATCCCATACTAGAAGTCACGATGAACCGCAGTTCACACGTCATGACTTTTTTGAATACCTCAGCCAAGGAAAAGGTAACTGTTAAAACTAAAAACTTCAATGGAATCTTACTAATCTATTTTTTCCCCCACTAGCTTTCCATATATTGAAAGACACCACCATACAGTTCACACTGGAGAAGGCCCCCATCAATGATGACATATATACTTTGCTCAACTCCAAAGAACCATGCAAGAGCACCGCCTTGCTGAGAGTTGAAGGAAAATTTGTCAAACCTGTTCAGGTACATACTTCTTTAAAAGAAACAACAGTGGTATGTCGAAGGTCGACAACAATCCGTTCTGCAATCCAGGTCTAGCTTATTCAAATACATATTGTGCCTGTTATGCATCTCATGAATCATCTTATTTTAGTTTAAATATAAATCAATTATAAGGGTAATATAAAATGTTAGGATTAGGCAATACATATTGTATAAACTAATTATCATCCAAATGCTTTATTGATATTATTAGATGAATTTCATTGTGAATGGGTCACCTTGAAAATATAGAATGATAATACAGAATTTTGCTTTTGATAAAATATCTTGAATTTATTATCTCTATTAAGATTTGATTCTTTGCTTGTAGGTATTCCTTTGCAAGGCAGTGTACGAACAGGTCCTCCAGACACTGGATAATTTATTTCTCATCGAGGAGCAACATGTCACCCCCAGTCAGCCACCAACACCCCCGCCACCAACTCCTTCCTCCACCAGACCTCACCGCTTTCCCGACCCCCATGGAGGACTCTTTGCAAAGGATCCTCCCTACCTCAGTTTATCACACTCAATCCTCTCCTCTCCACTGCCCCTACAGTCTCCAAAGCCAAGTTCTGACTCTCCTGCATTTACTCAGCTGAAAATAACTGTTCATGTAGCAGAATTGCAGGTCCAGCTTAGTGCTGATCTTACCCAGGGCTCCCAAGGCTTAATCAGTCTCCAGTTCCGTGACCTGGTGGGCGACTTCACAAAAGAGCATCCGCATTTGTTAGAAGTCCAACTGATCCTGCGTTCAGTGCTCATGGAGGACCTCCTGGAGCAGAACCCTGAGCATAAACATCTCATGGTGTCCCGTGGAGCGCCAAAGCCTTTCACATTCAGTACAAAAGAGTACCTCTCTCAAAGTTGTCCATCGGCGTCCAATGCCTTATACCCAGTGATGCCTCGCTCTCTTCCATCCCACATGGAAGAGGCCCAGAATGTCTTCCAACTTTACCAAAGGCATGCCGGTACTCCTTCAGCAGGTCATCGCAAATCTAAGAAAGATCCAGACTGTCCCAGCACTCCACCACCCTCCCCTACTCATCCCGCATCCACCCCACAGCCGACCTCCGAATTTGATGAGTCATTAGTTCACATCAACGTGTTGCTGGTTGACCAGAATCACCCAGAGTTCAAAAGCCGCTACGGCAGCGTAGGGCGAAGCATCGATATCGACTTTAACTGCTTGGACGTATTAATCACATTGCAGACCTGGGTGGTCATCCTGGATTTTTTTGGAATCGGCTCCACGGCCAATAATCATGCAATGAAGGTGCCTCCGAGTTCCCCTCAGTGTGTGCCAGGACATCCTCTCGATGAGTCAGACATCATTGAGCAGGACCCAAACGAAGTTGTCAACACCAAATTGGACCTTAAGGTATGCCGATAGAAATGATGTACATTTGATTGACCTTCATATACGAATTAGACAAAAGAGTAGATATAATAAATAGAATCAAAACATTGTATTTGTTAATACTACTGCACTGGGCAGACCCCCCCCCCCCAACCTCACATGTCTTAACAGTATGCATTTGAATTTGCAGGTTCATTCCTTGTCTGTTGTATTGAACAGAGAAGGCAACGAGCTTGCGCGAGCCAGTGTGATAAAATTATCGGCACATCTGGAATTGTTGGGTATGAAAAACTTAAAACGATTCATTCACTGAAAGATTCCCAATCCTGTTTTAGTGGTTGATTATTCTATTTTTTTTTTTTTTTTTTTTTTAATCCTCTACATTTTAGAGAATAACCTGGTATTGACAGGCAGTTTGGGAAGTTTGTCCTTGAGTGATCTAACCCCACATGGCGAGCTTTACCGGGAACGTTTCACCACATATGGAGGGGAGGCTCTAATATTCAATATCCACAGGTAAAGTACATATCAAAGTAGCACCATTTCTTTATACAGTCCTTAAATTCATTAGTATTGGAAAGGTTTGATCACCATTGAATTTTATTTCAGATATGGTATGCCAGATCCTTACCTGGAGCGTGAATATGACATCAAGGTGTCTTTGCTGATGGCTTCGGTGCAGTATGTCCATACGCAGCGCTTCCAGGCTGAGGTGGTGGCCTTCATACAACACTTCACACAGTTACAGGATGTGCTCGGCAGACAGAGGGCAGCGATGGAAGGCCAAGCTGTAAGTATCACCTGTCTTCCATCCCAACAATTCTTTGTGATCAATCATGGTATTACTGTGGGTTAAGTAAAAACACTGAAAACTTTCTGACTCTTGTCTTTCATCTCTTGCAGGTACGGGACCGTCCACAACGGGCATCCAGAGTTCTGCTAGATATAGAAGCTGGTGCCCCAGTCATAATCATCCCGGAAAGCTCGACTTCAAAAAGGGTCATTGTAGCAAATCTTGGCCAGCTGAGGCTGCAGAACTGCTTCTTACCCGCTGGGGCCCGTGGCACTTTCTCCGCCCGAGACAAGGTAGAGAAACTGACCATGGCACATGCCTTTTTCCCGTCTCTGGTGAGTCAGTCCTCAATCGTCGATCCAAGCATTTCCTCCAATTCTAACTCTTGACTGACCCCTACATATGGTTGTTTCAATAATGGACCTGACATCTTTATGTGCATCCTGTTTGAGCATGTGTGTGTCTTTCAAATGAGTAAGTGTGGCATGAAAGCAAAAAAGTCCACTCTTTGGGGACTACTATAGTTTTCTTTGAACCAAATTTCAAAAGCAATTTTCCATTTGGGTTCTGGGTTTGACCTACTTTAAGTTATTGACACACAACTTCATAACTCAGTTTTCACCATCACTGTTGTTTCATTTTGAAAAAGGAGCCTACACAAAATGCGGCTGCATGGTCTTATGAGCAAAAAGGACAACAAAGCTCCCCCAGCAGCGCACAGCCTGAAGGAGCTGAGGAGAAGGGTAGTAGCCCCATCGCTTCAGGTAAGCATCCCTGGTTAGTTTGGAAGACAGCACTTTAGTTAGTTTTGGCTTTATTGCCTTTCTCTGGGCAAATCAAACCAAACTTGAAATGTTTTTTTTGTCTTCAGAAGCCCATGTGTGTCTTTTGGATTGCATTGCTCTGGACCTGCAGCAGATGGATATTTTTGCTGCAGAGCATCTGCTCTGCCAAACATGTGACCGAGGTTGTAATGCCTCTGAAATCTCTGATGTTATTTTCCCATCGTACTGTGTACGTCGGATGGGAGGAAATCTGCTGAAAGACTGTTGTCGCCTCCAGCTTAAAGTTGAACGCAACCTGGACAGGTGATTGCCACTTAGCAAACCGGTTTGACCAAATCCTGAAGGATAAACTAATGTTTTCAACCTGTGCTTGGGTTACTTGCTATTTAAAGTGAGCTGAGCCACGCAGTTCCCGATATGACTATCTACGGTAGCCTGTCATCAGTACAGTGCTCTCTAGATCCAGAACACTACCAGCTGATTCGAGGGCTGCTGGAGAACAATCTTGGCGAGCCCGTTGAAGAATTTCTGCGACCTTTCAACCTGCAGGACCCCAGTAGCTATGTAAGACAGCAGACATATGCACAAAAGTATTTTTTCATGATGACATACCTGAAGTGTCAACAAACTGTCAGTGTCCAAGTTAACTTTTTGTCAGCTGACTATTTATTTATTTATTTATTTATTTATTATTTTGTTACATAAAGGTTATCTTAATGCGGAATGAACATGACGGAACTAATCATAGATGGTGTTTCTCCTCAGACGGTGTTAAGTGGAGATGTCTTCACCAACTTGTCAATTCTGGTGGATATGATGGATGTCAGTCTGGAGCTCATAGACAAATTGCACAAACGCTCACTAGCAAGGTTATTTTTTACAGTTCTATTATTGCTCATTTTGAATTATTGACCTACTTAATTTTTCAGAGCTTTGGGGCTGTAAAACTGTTATGAATGCATACAAATCTTCAATTTCTTTTTTTTTTTCTCATTAATGACCACTTTTTAGGCTTTGGAAGAAGTTTAAAAGCCATATTTAGTTGCCTTTGTTAATTATTTCAGATTTAACTTCATGAAATCCAAGCTGCTTTTTGAGAAGTTCTCCAATGACTCCAAATCAGTCAATCTGGTCTCTCACTCAATACTTGCATACGACACTCGGAGCACTGGACAATACGAGAGCACTGGTGGTCCCGACGGGACCAGACACAATGTATTCGACTGCATTCTCCAGCCTTCTAAAACTGGCACAAACCAAGCTTCTCTGCAACTCGAACTGCATTACAGGTACATAACGCTAATCTAAATAAATCAGAACTGAAGACATTTTTTTGGTGTTCTAACATATCATGTTGTTACAGATCAACACGAGAGTCATCCTGTTTCACAGTTGTCCTGAACAACTTAAGAGTCTTCCTCATCTTTGACTGGCTGCGACTTGTGCAGGAATTCCTGCGGTTGCCAGTAAAAAAGACGACAGGCGGTGCTGAGAATCCTCAGTGTTCAAATAACGTCAACGTTGACCTGGAAACAAATACTAATTCCTTCACAACTGGGGCTGTCATACCGAAGAGGGTCAAGAGTGGTGTGGTTACCAAAAGGTCCACAGTGCCCGTTACCAACAATCGCTGCCTGGAGGTTAAGGTCAATGTTACAGGTCAGTCATTGACGTGGAAATATTTACTACTTGATGAAAGATGCAGCCCAAATCTGCATTTCAGCATAATACAATTGCATGATCCTGGGCATTCATCCTCATACTGTATAGTCATTGATTATGGGAAAAAAAAAAAATCTCTCTCTCTCTCTCCAGGCACTGAATTTGTCATCGTAGAGGACTCAAGCTGCCTGGATACCAACGCCATCATTTTTAAGGGCACCACTGTTCTCACCTACAAACCTCGTCTGTTGGACAGGCCCTTCTCTGGAAGCCTTGCCGGCATAGAGGTAAATGAAAGTGTACAACATAAAAAATAAAAAAAAATCTCCATGTTCAGAGAGTTTGTTTATTCTGAGCCATTCCTCTACTTTCAGGTGTTCTCATGCCGTCTTGGCAATGAACAGGAGACTGCATTGTCCATAGTTGATCCAGTCAACGTTCAGGTAGAGCTGTGTGGCAGCCCCACTTACCAAAGTAGCTCAGGTTTACTTGATGCCTTCAGCGTGGAGGACATCCCGCCCTTGCTGGAGGTCAGAAATTAAGTTTCAACTTTGCAGAGTATAATGACTTAGTTCTGTTGGCATAACAATTGGTTTGTAATCTCGCAGATCCAGTTTCCTGTTCTGGACATCCGACTATCTTACAATGACATTCAGCTGTTCTTGGCCATAGCCAAATCCATCCCAACTGTAAATCCTCCACCAGCCACAGTGCCTCTTGATACACCCAAAGACTCTCACAAGAAGAAAAATGTTGCCCATATAGGTATGCAAAATAGCGTTTCAGTTCACTTTTTTTTTTTTTTTAAACTGCTGCTATAATTATTGGTATGAATATATTTCGCTCAATTTGTAATGAATCAGTTGGTTTAAACTGCGAACAGATTTCTGTATGTCATTTTGAAAATGTATTTTGTTTCCACAGAAGGACAGCTGATTCATTTACAAGATCTTGGGTTCAGGAAAGAGGACTGTAAAAAGGCCCTTCTCCTTTGTAAAGGTGAATTTGACCTCTGAGAGATTTGCTAACCTTGCTTCAGCGGCGTTCAGGCTAAAAACTCATTTTGTGTCTTCTAGGTCACCTGGATCTTGCTGCAACTTGGCTGCTAGAGAATGCTGACAATATTGCAGGCCGGTCCAAAGAACGTTCCAGAAGTGACTCTGGTTCTTCCAGCCAGGCTGCTGCTCTGTCTGGTGTAGAAGTAAAGGCAGAGAGCATCTGCATTTGTTTCATTGATGACTGTTTGGATTGTGACATACCACTTGCTGAGCTCACCTTCTCTAGTAAGTCTTAAGATACGACATTGTTGAGTAGCAGCGCGTCTGTCTTGCAGTCATGTGGAGTTTGCAATTTTTCTCCAGTTGCTTAAGCGTCCATTATAAAAACGTTTACATTTAATTTGATCTAAAATCCGGATTGACTGGCTGTTATCCAAATTCAGGTGGCATGGGCCATAAATCACATCTGCTACATAAAATGGACAGATTGATGTTTAAGGATAATAAAAAAATTGTGAAGTGTATGTTGCACATCACACACAAATGTGAAAAGCAACGTAATAATTATGTACCTCACACCTTAAAGGCTTCAAGTGCAAATTGTCACCTGCATGCCGTTTGATATTACAGGGCTTAACGTTTTGCAGCGTATTGGTTCCTCCCAGGAAGGCACTGCCAGCTTTAGTCTTTCAGGAGACTATTACAACAGAGAACTGTCAGGTAATTGGATCATGTTTTTTAATTTTTTTTTACGTGTCTGTGTTTTAAAAGCAAACAAGAAGAATTTTGGATTGAATACAATTTCGACCAAATCTTTTAAAAACAAGTCTGAGTGAAAGTTTTATTGTCAACATTCCTTGTTTAGCATTTTAGAGTTACAGTGCAGCTGTATGGACTATTTAAATATTAATTGTGTGCTAACGTCAAATGGCTCATCTGTTGTGTGTGACAGGCTGGGAGCCCTTCATCGAGCCCTGGCCCTGCTTCCTGTCCTGGCAAAAGCAAGAAGCAAGCCGATTGCATCCTCCCCGTCTCAAGATGGCTGTTAAAGCCAAGCAGCGACTTGATGTCAACATCACCTCTGTTCTCCTGGGTGAGTCACAGCAATAGCTTACTGATTATTAAAACTAAATATTTGAGTTGCACAAACATGTTGTAATTTTTTTTCATTTATTTGGTTGATACAGAACAGTACAACACAACCAAGACCTCCTGGATAGCAGACTACTGCAACAAGGAAGCACAAAGTAGTCAGTCTTCACCCACCTTGTCCTGGATAGGCTCCTCAGTTGACCCGCCTACCTTTGGGACAAGTGAGTTAAAAGGCAATGAAATTAAGAGGACAAGAAAAAGAATGTTTTAAATCTTGTGTCGGTTTTATCAGTGTGATTCCTCCCGCATTCTCCCAAGAATTCTTCACGGAATCCTCCAAATTGTCATTAGGATTGAACCTAACCCCAATGAAGATAAGCAATGAAGAAAATGGATGGATGATGTCTATCTTTGATCATCTTATCTGTCTGTCTTTTCCCAGGTGCTCCACTTTCCCACCTTAGAGCTCGTAGCACCGCCAGGTTGACCAGCTTTGATCAGCAAACTGACTCCAATGGTACACTTCGCAGTTTATTGACCCAGATCACTACAAGCAATACTTTAATGTACGCATTTTACATTAATGTAATGCACATGCCATTTTTGTGTACAACAGTAGTAAAACTTTCCAAGAAGAGGCAGCCATTTGTGCCATATGCTCTGCGCAACCATACAGGATGCACTATGTGGTTTGCAACGCTGACTACAACCCCTACAAGGTTGGTGGAACTACTCCAAGTGAATGAAACAATGAAATGCTATTCAGTTTGTTTTTGGAGGCTCCAGTATATCCCAGAACTGCCATGGAGAGAAGACTTTTTACTAATCACCCATCCCCGGCTGAAGTTCTTGACGTGTTTCTTTCAGAGTGGCACTGTCTCACAGCAGTAGTGCAGACTCTATTGGAGACATCCACGGCCCTGGCAATGATGATAGCCACAATGTCAGTCAGTGGCGAGAGGTGTCCCCCGGTGAGGAGATTCCGTTTGAGTTTGAAGCACGAGAGAAACTTCGCCATAGGTACATTTCAGCCAATATTTGAACCTTCTATTTACTGCTATTTTTATGACTGATAAATTGATCTTGAAATGTAAATGAAATTACAAACAAACAAAAATATTTACACATATAATGTCTGAACATAAATGAATGATTTGTTTTTAATACACTGCTGTAATGGGTATCTCATGTAGAAAAAATAATTACAGAAAAAAGAAATCATAAAATATCCCAAAGTCAATTAACCTGCTGATTTCGGGTTTGGGGGGAGGGCTAGTTCAGCATATCGACACCTTTAATATAGTCGGTAGTTAATATTGACACCCTATTAATATAGTCATGAAAATGTTTGGTTGCAGTCGTTAGCAGTTTACAGCCCCTGCAACGTGGTTGTCCGTTTTGTACAAGTCTTCATTTACAGGTTGTCATTATTTCCGTATGCAGGCACACTCACGAGCTGAAGCTGCACCAACTGCTTGTCCGAGTGTGTGGATGGGAACAAGTCAAGCCTGTGTCTGTGGACAAAGTGGGAATTTTCTTCCGGTATGCAGGTCCGGATAGGAACAACGCCTCCAACATTGTAAGCAAACATTAGGGCCTCGGAATCAAGTCTAGCTGGAACATTTTCTTTTTAAATTGGAAACTCTAACCCCCGCCCCACCCCCATGCACTTCCACAGGTTGGCAGTCCTATCAGCAGGACTAACATAATTCATCCACATGTCTACGTAAGTCCAATGTTTAGTCACTGAGTAACTTTGTGTATCACTAACTGACTGCTGCTTTAGTTATTGTTTGTGATTGACTTTGCTTTGAATGTCTATTCTTATATTGATGAGTGGTCCTATGGCCATACCTATGTGTTCCATCACATGTTGTGAAAATCTCTACTTCTGCTCAGTTCTCAGCACTTCCTCCGGTCCGAGTGGTCTTCTCCATCACGATGGAGGGAAGTGCCAGGAAGGTTATAACTGTGCGCTCAGCTCTCATTTTGAAGAATCGTCTTGATGTTCCCATGGAGATCAGACTTGACAGCCCCTCTGCTCCTGACAGTACGCTACCGCTGCTCCATTTTTCATTTACTGTACTCATTTTCACAGCCTCTACATATTCTAAAGTATTCTGTTTCTTGTCCTTCATTCTCTTAACAACCTTTGTCTACAGAACCAGTGGTATTGCCTCCAATTTTGCCCGGTCAGGCCCTGGCAGTTCCCCTGCACCTGACGTCATGGCGGCTCCAGGCACGGCCTAAAGGCTTGGGCTTATTTTTTTGCAAAGTTCCAATCCATTGGACCACTGTGGAGCGTCCCGGAGAGATCAGCAGCAGCAAGAGGGATTGCCAGTCTGCAGACTTCGATGACACTGTCAAACGTAACTTCAGGTAGATTGACTGACTCATACCTTTTCCTTAGTTTTGTTTTTCTCTTGGTTTACTCATGTCATCTAATTTCTTTGCACCTCTTAAGGTTTTGTGTGGTCATAAAAAAGGAAAACTACCCAGACCAGCAACCTGCCAAAAAGGTCTCCAGTACCAATCAGATCTATCGACAGCCAGGTCACATAATCTATTTGTTGCCCACCATGGTGCTGGCCAACCTGCTTCCCTGTGACCTCAACTACTATGTGAAGGGGACAGCCATCAAAGGCACACTGAAACCAGGAAAAGAAGCTGTGCTTCATGCTGTGGACACCTCACAGAACATGGAGCTAGGTCAGAGAGGAGAAGAAAAACTATTTACCGTAGTCCATTTTCTCTCTTACATCCCTATGCTGTCTGTATTCCAGGTGTCCTGTTAGAGAACTTCCCTGTGTGCAAAGAGCTGCTCATTCCTCCCGGAACTCAGAATTATGTTGTAAGGATGAGGCTATACGACACAAACAAGCGTCTTCTTTGCCTAACCATTCGAATCATCCTCCGGGCGCACGGAGCTCTGAAAATCCTGATTTCTGCTCCCTACTGGCTCGTCAACAAGACAGGTTAGGCTTTTAATTAATCCAGAAAGTCAGTCATGTGCAAACTTGCTCATTTACGCAAGTTATTTTTCTTTTTCAGGCTTGCCGTTAATTTTCAGACAAGACAATGGCAAAGTAGATGCAGCAGGCCAGTTTGATGAGCATGAATTGGCGCGAAGCCTCAGTCCTTTACTTTTCTGCTACACTGACAAAGAACAGCCCGCCATGTAAGTTTGTATCAAAACACCAGCTTATGTATGAATGTAAAACAAACACAAATGCAGTTTTAGTAGCAACCGTCATTTTTTAATTGTCGCTAAATGAGTCTTATTTTTAAAAAAAACATCAAAATCATCCAAAATACTTTGATAGTATGGATTGTGCACATATGTCTTAATAATAAATCATGTGGAAAAAATATTTTCAACATCATTAACTGCTTTGTAACGAAACACAAAATGCTTCAGTTGTTTCAAGACGCATTTGAACAGCTATCAATCGCCGAAATATTTTACTACCATATTTATCATATTGATTATTAATTTCCTTCTTTCGCCTAAACCCAGGTGCACTATGCGTGTTGGGAAGGGGATCCATCCAGATGGAGTTCCAGGGTGGTGCCAGGGTTTCTCCTTGGATGGAGGGAGTGGAGTAAGGGCAGTGAAGGTTATCCAACAGGGTAACAGACCTGGACTCATCTACAATATTGGCAAGTTGTTGTAGACCCACTTTATCAATTACAGTTGTAACTCTAAGTTAAATATAATTGAATACATTGATAGTAAATACATATATTTCAGTACTCCGTATTTGAATCTGATGTCCCTAGGAAACATGCATTTAAAAAAAAAAAACTATGAATACTAATTTATCATGAATTTATTGTTTGTCTTTGCAACATAGGTATCAGTGTGCGCAATGGAAAAGGACGATACAGAGACACTCACATTGTGACTTTTGCCCCCCGCTACTTGCTGGATAACAGCTCCTCACACAAACTTGCCTTTGCCCAGAGAGAGTTTGCTCGAGGAAAGGTGAAGAATTTACTGGTGTTTTTGCCTTTCTGTTATTCCCATATAAAACAGATGTCTCCAGTGCTTGGAGATTTAATTTAAACCTTTTGAGCACTTACTCTTGGGTGTTTTTCTGTATGAAAAAACAAGCTTTAAAGAAATGTTTTTGAGGTGTTGGAACGGATTAATGGCATTTCAATTTGTTTCAGTGGGGAATATTTATTTGAGGTTTGTTATGTTAGGAATTAAGCTTGTAGGCCTATGTACTACTTTATTATAAATAGTCCTTTTTTTATTGTCCTTATTCCCAGGGTACAGCCAACCCAGAGGGTTACATCTCCACTCTACCAGGCTCCAGCGTTGTCTTTCATTGGCCTCGAAATGACTATGACCAACTGTTATGTGTGCGCCTCATGGACAGCCCGACATGCACTTGGTCAGGAGGCTTTGAGGTCAACAAACCCAAGTCCTTCCACGTCAACATGAGGTAAGAAATATTTTGGTTTACAGATCAACTGTAAACATTATAATACACTTTAGGTTCATCCTGAAATTTCACTGGAACAGTGTATTACATTTGTGTATGCAAATATAAAGTGTTTTATTTGAATTTTGTTTTTTAAAGGGACACCATGGGGAATTGCTTCTTCTTGCGGACAGAGATCACCATCAAGGGAGCAACCTACCAGATCTCCTTTACTGACACTGATCAGCTGCCACCTCCTTTCCGTATCCACAACATCTCTGAGGTAAGCTCTTGCTGTGTTCGATGGCTTTTTGCTTTTTGTATGAGCAAGTACGATAGAAGCAAGGTGAACAATTGAGAGTTACATTACCTAAACAACATCAACTTCAGGAAGAACATTTAACAGACTTAAAATGTTAATCAGTGTCAGCAAGATGGTGTTTCAGTTGTGTACCAAATTGGATTTTCAAATATGGTTTAACATGGATCTTTATTCTCTCAAATTTGTGTTTCTTCAGGTTCCCATCCAATTCTGGCAGCATGGGGTGGTTGACATCAAGCTGCACACCGAGGTGAAGGCCGACTCCGAACTGGACTACGCCTGTGACGAGCAAACACTGCCGCCATACCTGACTCTGACTGTGAAGGGAGCCGGCTCATCAGAGGTCACAGCTGACATGAACTTCTTCAGAGAATACAATAAGCTCTATTATGAGAATTTCATCTACATCGCTGCCACGCACACCTTCTCACAGTAATGATTCTTTACATGAAGCCTTTTTTTCATCATTCAAGAGTGAAAGGCATAAGAAGTAATTGTTATTCTTTGATAAAGGAGTGGGGTTAGGAGGCCTGTTGGCAAGAAGCATCTGGTAACCCGTGCTGAGCTGGTGCTTGATGTGGACACAAAGACACAGAGGGTCATCTTGAAAAAGAAGGTATTATTTTTGGGTCGACTAAAAAGTAATTATTGGGTATTAAGTGGATTCCACAAAAATTATCAGTGTGGATTACAGCGACTTAACTGAGCTCTTGACTTAAAGCTCACTGTATGATATATAAAAGTAAAAAAGGACGTATGAATTTTTCCTTGGCAGGAGCCTGGGAAGCGCTCCCAGTTGTGGAGGATGACTGGTACTGGTATGCTGTGTCATGAAGGCTCCTCACCACCTCAGAGCAAACCCGCTCAACCACGTCCAATGGACTCCTCTTTGGTTTTGGACATTGCTGGACTTGCAGCTGTTACTGACAACAGGTTAGCGCTAGTTGAAGATCTGTATGAAGAGATGTCATTCTTAATTTTTTCTGTCTTAAAACAGTTTTGAGCCATTGATGTTAAGGAGACCTGACCCTCGTCGCAGCACAACCCAAACATGGTATTTCAGCTCATGCATGCTGACCTGTGGCCTTCCCCGACTAGTAGTACAGGTGAACACATCAACCTTCTTTCGCTCTCTTTTTTTAAGCAAGCATTTATCATTTATGTTCAAGTTTCATTACATATATTATGTTGTGTATATTTAATATATATATTTATAAATTTTATCATTAAAACCAAAAACTATTCTCTGAGAGAGCATGTCAAGCATGAAAATGATGGGCTCCAAGACTGAACCTTGAGGAACTCCGCAGGAGAAATGTACAGACTGATGAAGGGGAGCCAACAACCACAGAAAAAGATCAATTTGATAAATAGGCCATCAGAGAAGAGACATTTTTTTTGGTGTGATTGGAAAATTGTAGCCAGTTATTGACTTTGTTTTCCTCCTTTCAGGTAAGGGGTGGTATTGGAGGTCTGTACGATGGAGCAGAGGTGGTGTTGGGACCAGATTCCGGACTTTTAGAGCCTGGTCCTGAACAGCAGTTTATCAACCAAAAGATGAGGCCTGGTTCTGGCGTATTGTCTGTTCAAGTTTTGCCAGACGGACCCACACGTGTTCTCCAGGTGAGAACCAGACCTGCGTGTGTTTTGATTGCAGCTATATTGTAGCTTTCTGTTCACACCATGCTGTTTCACCTTTCTGTTTTCATCAACAGATCAGTGACTTCAACCAAAGGAGACTGATCCACAAGTCACCAAGTGCTGAGCTGGACAAGAACAAAGAGGATTTGAAAAAGAAAGAAATTGAACAGGAGCTTGAGGTAAGAACATTAACAGACACGCATGCAACCTCAGATCATCAAGATCGAAGGGCTGTCATTATCGCATACTATCATGTCTCACTCGTATGTACTATTAAATATGGACCTGACGTCCCGTGACATCATTCATACTAGGTGATAGTCAATTTGGAGGAAGGTATTGGTGTGTCTCTGGTCAACAAAGTTCCAGAAGAGCTCGTGTTCGCCACACTGTCCGGTATAGATGTCCACTTCACACGTACCGCTGCCAATGAGGTGTTGGAATTGAGCATTCACAACATTCAGGTAAGATCCAGATGGCTCACAGTCGAAAGAGATTTGTGTGAAATCAGGCAGGGCGCGGCAGATTGTTTGAGTGTTCGTATTCTTTTGGTTATCAGGTGGACAACCAGCTTCTAGGAACCACACAGCCAGTGGTGCTGTGTGTGACCCCAAGCTCCGCAGATGGCATTGTGAGCGAGAGCGGTCCATCCTTGCAGGTGAACTCGGTCAAAGTTACGAGCAGTCTGCTGCTTACTGATATCTTCAAGGTCAGTAGCAAAAACACTATCTTGACTCTCTGCATGAAAAAAAAATCGTAATTGTGTATGCAGCCTTTCTTTTATGATGGTGTAACTTTGTGTCTACAGCATCTCATGGTAACAGCTGGCCGATTCACAGTCATCATTGAAGAAAAGTTGTTGCTCAAGCTGCTCAGCTTTTTTGGTTATGGGCAGACAGAAGCAGGTTGGTCAACTGTCTCTTTCACAAATTGATGTTGCTACTTTAATAATTGAAAATGAGAAGACCCTTAAGCACTAAGATGAACTGACCACCTCCTATAATCGCTAACGGATTGTGCATTAATACACCACACTTGGATTTAGTCCCATCATGTGGAAAACTGACTACAGTAAAATGTTCGTGTGTGTATCGACTGGTAAAATGATCCATGTAATTGATGTAGAACTGGAGAAATTGGATGAAAACCTTCATGAGAGGCCCAATCAGGATGCTGGACCACCCAAACGCTACTACTTTGAGAACCTGAAGATCAGCCTGCCTCAGGTCAAGCTCAGTGTCCTCACCTCTCACAAGCTGCCTGCTGATCTGAAGGTAATTTTCCATTTTTTTAAATCTTCTCAGCTGCTACTAAATGATGCAACTTAAAGAGGGGTAAAATGTTTTTTCCTGTTGTTTGTCTGACTACTTTGCTGACTTCATCACTTGAGCTAAACTGTGAGGGTTGTCTTTATTGCAACTGCATTTGATGATTGACACATTTATATACTACTGTTAACTCATTTGCTTTTGCAAACAATTAGTCTGTTCTGCACTTTTTTTGCGGCAGGCTTTGAAAGGTACCTTGGGCTTCCCATTGGTTCGCTTTGAGGATGCTGTTGTTAACATGTACCCATTCACTCGAGTGCACCCTTATGAGACCCAGGAGATCATCATCAATGATGTTCTCAAGCATTTCAGAGAGGTAAGAGATGTGCAAAGGATGCTAACTTTATGGCTTGTAGATGTAATGCACGGTGTAATGTATATTTTTTTATATAAAGGAGCTGATCAGCCAGGCAGCCCAGATCCTGGGTTCCGTGGACTTCCTTGGAAATCCAATCGGACTTCTCAATGATGTTTCTGAAGGCGTATCGGAGCTCATCAAGTATGGCAACGTGGGCGGCCTTATACGAAACGTGACACACGGTGTATCCAACTCTGCTGCTAAGGTACAGTACAAATTCACTCAGCTGTTTAGTTTTGGCAACTTTAGATGTTTAGCTGCGTCTCATACTGAAATAGCAAAGCTAAATAAAAAACAAAGAAATTAAAAAATGGATGAAATTGCAGTTTGCAGGAACTTTATCTGATGGGCTGGGAAAAACTATGGACAACCGGCACCAGACGGAGCGGGAGTACATTAGATATCACGGAGCCACCAGTGGCGAACACCTGGTCGCCGGCATCCATGGACTCGCTCATGGTATAACTTTCTGTTACATTTTAATCATGCTGTCGTCTGAATTCACATTGATGGTAAATTTCATGGAACTGTTAAGCAACATGCTTGTGCTTACTAGCAACACATATGAACTCTTTCACCTCTTAATGGATTTTGTTCATGTTGAGGAATTTAAAAGCACAACCGTGATGCAAAAGAAAAGTGTTGCAGTGATTTTCTCTGTTCTCTCAGGTATCATAGGTGGCATGACGAGTATCATAACGTCAACTGTGGAAGGGGTCAAGACGGAGGGTGGTGTCAGTGGCTTTTTCTCCGGCCTGGGCAAAGGTCTTGTCGGCACTGTGACCAAACCGGTGGCTGGAGCACTGGACTTTGCTTCAGAGACGGCACAGACAGTCCGAGACATGGCGAGTCTCAGTAACCACAGGTGGGTAGAACCGCTAATTCATTTTATTTTTGTAGTGCTACAGCTTCCTTATGGAAGGAGTTATAACAATTTGGGGATGTCACTCTGTCCAACCGTGATCTGTATTGTGCAGGCTAAGCGTGTCCCGTGTCAGGAAACCTCGCTGCAGCAAAGGTCCTCAGGGTCTTCTGCCTCGCTACTCGGCCTTGCAGGCTGACGGCCAAGAGCAACTCTTCCACCTCACAGACAACATCCAATCTGAGTTGTACGTCAGTTTGCTGGTTTTGTACGCACAGCTTTAGCACATTGTTCCATCGTGTCACACACTTTTCTTTCCTGGCTGCCGGCAGCTTCATCGCAGTAGAGCCCATTGACAGCTACAGCGTGCTCATCTCCTCCAAAGTGGTCTACTTCCTTAAGCCTGGAGACCATGTGGATCGTGAAGCTATTTTCTTGGAGATCAAGTATGATGACCTCTATCACAGTCTGGTGTCTAAGGATCATGGCAAAGTCTATGTGCAGCTCACCAAAAAGGCTGAAAGCACCAGCAGTGGTGTGGCCATTCCTGGCCCCTCCCACCAGAAGCCCATGGTAAGACTTTGTCTTGACTGCAGCTTATGATGTCATTCACTGTGTCATGCCTTAAAGGTGCATGCTTTATTAAAAGATACCCCCACCAACATCTTAGAACTGATTCTGTTCTGGTCACCTCATTTAGCCATGCAAAAATCACGAGTTCCAGATGTAAAGTTTCTGTTCTTAAGTTCTAATTCTCTGTATACTCACTCCACAGGTCCATGTAAAGAGTGAAACTCTGGCTCTCAAAATCTCCCAAGAGATCAACTACGCCAAGAGTCTATACTATGAGCAGCAGCTCATGCTACCGGCCAGTAACAATGAGGACTGCTTATTGCTTGAGTCGTGATCAAATAGAGATGAGGGGGGTTTCTGAAGCCCCCTTAAATGAAGATGTTTAATCCACTCTGCGATTGACCGGCGGCCACTCTAGGGTGTACGCAACTGTATCATTTTGAGAGTCAGCTGATAAAGGCTGTAGCTCAAAGCTGCCTAGAACATTATTGGATGGATTAATCATGACTACGGAGAAAAGGGGATACTCAGATAGTCACATGATCGTTTCAGTCACATGACCTAACATTGCTGCGTGTATTACGGAGTTTTAATTTCATCTGTGTATATTTGTTACTCTGACTGTGTTTATAGCACCAAGTGTACATATTCTGCAGGTCTTCCACAATGATTGTGAATAAGGTAAAAATGTAAATAAGGATATTATTTTGTGTGAGGGATGAAATATAAAAAATTGCACTGACACATTTGAGTATGTGAAATGCCCCAAACTCGAATCACTTTAAGCTGCCTTCCCCATCTCTTTGCCGGGTACAACTACAAACCCACTGTTTTGACATTTCGGTAGCATCACTGTTTGTTTCTCTTCGATGTGACTGACTTTCTCATAAACTAGCATCTATCTTCCAGGCTGGATTTTTGAAAAGTCAATGAAGTGTCAGGACTTTTGGTTTAGTGTCACATGCTGCGATGAGTTTGAGCATTTGGGGGGCATATTGGGACATGTGGATGTTTTGTAAAATGCTTTCACATGGACAAATGCAAATAAAGGACCCCTGATTTAACACTTTGTTTGCAGTCTATTGAATCTTTTGGTGCCATTAACTTTTGAAGAACCACCAAAAGAAATCTATAAATAGCATTGATAAGAGGTAACCACTTGTCTTTTTTTCCAGGTATCTGTATTGTAATGACTAATTTTCTAGTAACTACTTCATCAAAATAGGCTGCAGATGATGACACTAAAAAAGATAGATAGATAGATAGATAGATAGATAGATAGATAGATAGATAGATAGATAGATAGATAGATAGATAGATAGATAGATAGATAGAGACAGCTGATGCCGATACAGAAGTGTACAGTGTGTATACTGTATATGATGGCGTGTGGGCAAGTGATCACGTGATGCGGAAGCAGGCTCCAGCTTCTTTTGTTCACATCAATCAAAGCGGACACGGACGGAGAGCTGCTGAATCAGGAAATCGTTGGTACATGATTTATATTTCACTCTGAAAATTACAAGTAACCTTTTTTGAGAAACCACATATATAATTGTCCTGCACCGCAACAAACGATGTCGTTTTGAAAATGTTTGTAAAGTTTTTTTTTTCCACTTCCTCCGCTTGTCGCGGTATTGTTTTACGTACATGTCTTTATTAAGTATGCGTTAGCTTAACGCGGAGGTAACGTTAGCTTAATTATTCCGAAATGTGCATGCATATTCCAGCGAGATGACAGACAGAAGTTGTTTAGTTTGTAGGAGGCACAAACTTTAGCCTTATGTGGATGTTCGGGATAAAAGTTGACGAATTGGCGGCTCGGTTAGCTTGCTAGCCAATCTCCAAGCAAACAAAGAGCGTCCGTCGGTGCTTAGCTTCGTGCAGCTAGCGGCTACACGGACACACGCGCTTTTGCTTTGTTTCGTTTTGTGGCGGTGTGCTTTTATGTGGTACGTATTACAAAACCGACTTTATTGGCCTTGTTAATCACGTGAGTGTTTTAAAAAAAATGTTGCTGGCTATATAATTTAGGGACGAGACTACCGCAAAGTAAAGTCGGTGAAAGTGTCAACTCTGTCGGACACTTCTCTACTTATCACTTCTCTACTTATATCTACCAAAATGTTAAAACATTCTGGCCGAGTTTCCAATTGTTTGGCTTCTAAAACCCCATTAAATGTTCTTGACTTTTCGCCCACGTCAGTGACTATTACACTTGAGAAGTGTCAAAACCAAAGTTTGAAGCTCAGCTACAATTTATAGAGAATTTTCAGCCTCAACTTAGGTTTGTGTTCAGGCTCTTACATTACTACTGTGGCATAAGCTTCCGTCCGAACCGCTTTATCCTCTCATGGGTCGTTTAAAAGAATTTATTTGCATAGCACTTAATCACAAAAGTCTTAAAAGGGCTTCACAAGCCCACAGCTGGCTAATATTAACATCTCCAGAAAAAAAAACATGGTGCCCACTTCAGATCATGTTGGGTCATTATCATCTAGCTCGGCCTCCGACCTGGGGAGGAAGTAACAGGAATGTACCAAACAGCTGTTCTTGTTCTTGTTTTATGATGCCGTTACATGTGGCGACGTAACACACGTAGGAACGTGCCGTTCTTTTAGTACAAAGCGTTACTGTCGGAGGACTGTCATAAAAAAAAGACACCCCTTAGCGGTGTCTCCAGTTTGTGAATTACAGAAATGTCACTCCTGACCTCTTTCCCCTCACAGCTCTTTTGACTAAAAATGCCACGCAAGAAGGTGACAGATGTCTCTGGAAATGGATCCACGAAAAAGAAGAAAGCCAGCGGCAAAAGGAAAGAGCGAGACTTCAGCAGTGATGACGAGTTTGACTACGAACAGGAGAACAACAAAAAGCCGGGGAAGCCCTCCCTCAAGTCCAGCCTGCAGCCCGTCACGGTGGCAGATGATGTGAAAGAGAAAATTGTGAGTCTGCAGTCCTTTATTGAAAACAAAACAAAATGGAAGCAGCTTGATTATCAGACAGAATGACTCCGCATTGGCATTTCCTCCCGACAGAAACTTGAATGTCCAAAGGTTAAAGGTCAACTCGTCATATTCGGAGCCACTAACTGGGATTTGATTGGAAGAAAAGAGGTCCCCAAACAACAAGGTACGTTTTTTTTTATTTTGTGTGAAATGTGAACGTAGTATGTTACTTACCTGGTTCTGTTTTGTTTGGAAAATGTATTGGTCCCAGAATGGGGAAATCTGCAAAAATAACAGCAGTCAACAATATTCATTCTGGGAAGACCCCACAAAAATCTTGAGCCCTGCATTCATACAAAATATTGCTGTAAGAGTAAAACTGGCACATTTCTCAGCACAACGCAAGAGTGTATGGACTGCTCTTTGTCCGAATTTTGATTGAGACGACAGTCGTCAAGGAATGACAAGTTTGCATGAGCGTACATGGAACATAGAGCGAGTGCCGAGCCATTGAGTGCTTGCGACACTAATGTCTATTCATACGTATGCATATGGTGCACCCCTCGCTCCCTCCCCTCTCCCCTGCAGAGGCACACGCTGATAAATGTGCTTTGTTGCAAAGGGATTTCTGATTGCTGGAGGGGGGGGGGGGCAAAAGCTTTATTTGCAGCAGCCGTCTGTTGGAACAAAGATCATGTTGGGAGGATTCATATGCTGCACCTGCATGTGTCAAATTATGGCTTTTGCCTTCAAAAAAATATACTCATCTCCCACAAGGGAAGAATTGCTTGCCGTTGTACAGTCAATTTAGTTGTTGTTTGAATTTAGACCTTACAATCCATCATTTTCACAGGTAATCTGAGTAAAAAGTAGTGCGTGATATCTGTTTGATAAAGTCCTAAAAAGTTCGAGTTGTTGCCTTCTTTCAACTTTAGTGTACTCACTCAAGAGCTATACAATTAAGGTCAATTAAGTTGCCCCTCCCCCCCTTCTTTCTTCCAGCGGCGTTCCGCAACCTGGGCCAGAATTTGTGGAGTCCGCACCGTTATGGCTGTCTGAACGACGTGGTGGTTAGCTGTGTGATTTCTGGCCCATGTGCGGCTCACAGCCTTCTCATCACCACTGAGGGCAAACTGTGGAGCTGGGGTAAGTCCCAAAATCCAATCCAAAGTACTTTACTGTTTTCCTTTTTTTTTTTAAATCAAGCTGAACATGCTGCAAATCTGTGAATCTATCCATATTTGGGCAGGTCGCAATGACAAAGGTCAGCTGGGCCACGGAGACACCAAACGTCTGGACGCTCCAAAATTGATCGAGGGCCTGGCAGACGTCACGGTCGTGGCGGCGGCCTGTGGCCGTAATCACACCTTGGCGCTCACGGGTACGTGAGGAGCCTTAATTTGGACGACTTGATCCAAAAGTATCTTGTCAAGCACTATTAATCATAGCATACAAACTGTACCAGAGGCTTTTGTTGACAGTTGTTTGCTTTAGACGATGGCGTCGTGCACGCCTTTGGTGAAAACAAGCTTGGTCAGCTCGGCCAAGGCAGCCAGACGGACGCCATTCTCAGCCCGGCACCCGTAAGTGGCAACTACAAATCACAGGATGATGCAGAGGGCGCAGGAAAGACCGAAGTTGTTGTCTTTGGGCTGCCTAGATTTCCTACAACGGCCAGCCCTTAGTGAAGGTGTCGTGCGGGGCCGAGTTCAGCATGGTGGTGGACTGCAAAGGGAACCTCTATTCTTTTGGCTGCCCTGAGTACGGACAGCTCGGTAAAACGGAAGCACGCTGGCAGTCGTGTTGGGTTGAAATCCACACGGTGCCACTTTTGGGGTTGCTGGTTTCCACTGCCAAGTGGATTTTGTGCCATTTAGCCTCTTCTCTGGTCTTACCGCAGGCCACAACAGCGACGGCAAGTTCATAGCTCGTGCGCAGCGCATCGAGTTTGACTGCGAACTCATCCCTCGCCGCGTTGCAATCTTCATCGAGAAGTCCAAAGATGGCCAGGTCACACCTGTGCCCAACGTGGTGGTTCGAGACGTGGCCTGCGGAGCCAACCATACGGTGAGCAGTCAGGAAGGAAGGATGCATTTATTATCTATTTGTTTTTGGTTTCCATTTGAGTATTGAAGCCCATCCATGTTGTGTGTTCAGCTGGTGTTGGACTCCCAGAAGCGAGTCTTCAGCTGGGGGTTCGGAGGTTACGGGCGTTTGGGACACACCGAGCAGAAGGACGAGCTGGTTCCCCGCCTGGTGAAACTCTTTGACTTCCCTGGTCGAGGAGCCAGTCACATCCATACTGGCTACCAGTGCTCCTTTGCCATCAGCGAGAGCGGTAAGACAACACTGTGGCGCGCCTCACTTTTCAAATCCAGTGATACTTAACTTGAGTACGAAGCAAACTGAATCATCCAAATGGTAATGCAGGGAGTCTGTTCTTCTGGGGGGTGACCAACACTTCTAGAGAGTCCACTATGTACCCCAAAACTGTGCAGGATCTGTGCGGCTGGGAAATCCGCAGTCTGGCCTGCGGGTAGGTCCTTGGCTGACGACGCCTCATTGTGTGATCCGCTTGAGGAGTGACTTGAGTGTGTCTGTGTGTGAAACAGGAAGAGCAGCATCATCATCGCTGCAAATGAGAGCACCATCAGCTGGGGTCCTTCACCCACTTTTGGGGAGCTGGTAAGGGAAATTGCATCATTATGACATTCTCAACTTGTGAGGCACAATTGTTGCAAAATGTGCCCGACATGTTTGATTTGCGTAGGGCTATGGCGACAATAAACCGAAATCCTCCACCACCGCCCAGGAAGTCAAGACTCTGGATGGCATTTACGTTGAACAGGTGCACTGAATGGCTGGCTCTGATGGGTATTGTTGTCGACAGATTTTGAGTTAGAGGTCCAACGCACGCAGACAATGCATTGCACGATTGGCGGGACCTCGCCGAGCAAAGCGTCGGAGCGCCAGCTTTCCTCGAGCCGTACGCTCAGATATTGCATGTTTGCGCCTCGGAAAAGCACCGCCAAGGAGCGAGATTGCTCAAGCGATGGCGTTCATCTGCGTTCCCAGGTGGTGATGGGTTACTCTCACTCCATGATCATCGCCAGGCAGGACACGCCGGCTGAGGAGGAGAGACTGCAAAAGCTCCCTGAGTACAACCCCCGAACAATCTGACGAGTTTTTGAGCAAGAGGCCCCAGTTGGCCAAAGGAGGTGTGTCGGCTTTGCACACTTCTCTTCACGGGGCGTACGTTCCAATAATCTGGAAGTTCTGATCACAACGAACTGTTGAGACAATGTCACTTGAGTGAAACCTAGTTTACGTCAAGCACTTCTGCCTCTTCTTTCCCAAGACGTGCTTCCTTTCCCCTTTTGTTACACGCTCACTCATTTGTTTCATTGTCTTATGTGTTGCAATATTTGAGAAAATGTCCAATTTACGGGTGCTACAGCATGACCCCCCTCACCTCTGCAGGGACAGATGCTCCATACGAGTGCCTACATTTTCCACGGCCCTGTTATGGAAGTTGTCTTGCGTGGTCTCAACTTGATAACATTCCTTCAGTTATTTTTCACATTAGATCAATGTTGAGACTGTCTTTAACGATTTCAATAGGGGCCAATGCTGTACGTTCAAAAGTATTTGAGCTGGGGAAGGTGGGACTTATTTTTTAAGTTTGTTGTTTTAATCAGGATATGGTGTTTTTACTTCCACCTTTCACTGATCTTAATAGTGTGCATTGTTCTGGTTACATTTTCATTCCAATAAATAAAAATGGTGTAAATTGACGCCCAGTTAAAGTTTCGTGTGCGGTTGTAGGCAAGCACGATTCCAACATGCTCACACTGAGCGACAACAGATTTGAGTTGCAAAAGAAAAAAATAGCACCTGTCACTGAAAACAGTTATTTATTGTACAAAATCAGCTGGAATTTAATCTTCGTCTTCTTCCTCCTCTTCATCCTGGTTGATCTGGAAGTAGCGCAGTTCATAGCTCTCCTTGGAGTTGGCCACCACACGCAACCAGTCACGAAGATTATTCTTTTTCAGGTACTTCTTGGTCAGATACTTTAGATATCTAAAAGACATCACAAACAAATTCATTTATTCACATGTCAAAGCATGTAGCCCGGAAATCCACCTACACTGCAAAACCATGACTGATATTAACCATTTGAGTAAACAAAATAATGCTAATTTGATCATGTAAGTTGCTCCCCATGTTGTCACAATGAATACAAATTTATGTGAATGCCGAATCTGGTTTTTTAGCTGTGGATTCATTTGAACCTATACGATAGCCAAATTGAGAATGTCAATGTCAGGAGCAGCAATTAACGCATGTCCCATTTTGGTACCTGTATGTTACCACTAGAAAACATCAAAGGATCATGTTTATTAAATTTAATTCGGTACAATACAATGACACAGCGTCTTAGAGAATGAAAATGTTTTGAAACCTAATGAAATTTTTCCAAACAGTTGTGTATTAGTATAAAGTTTACTTTTGGTTCATACTTTTTACTTAATGAGTAACACATTGCTTTTCTTTGTTTTTACCCCGAGGGGAATAATTCCTTGATTTGACCTCACCACCCATTTTACTAAGCTCTTTCTGATCACCACCTTTGTCACATTATTATCCATGTGACAATGTAGCCACTTACAAAATTACACTTGGATTTTACAAGAAGCTAATGGTAATAAATAAATGACAAAAGCTTGCTGGGGTGAAAGTTTACCTTTTGGAGAAGGGCACCTCTGAGGAGATGGAAATCTTACTCTTGCTCCTCTCGATGGACACTACACCACCGCCGAGGTTGCCCGCTTTGCCGTTAACTTTGATGCGTTCTTGCAGGAACTGCTCCTGCAAACACACACAAATGTTTGAAATTGGCAGAGCAAACTTGAGCGCAACATTGGCGTTTTATTGAAGAAAAAAGTATTCATATTATTTGATTAATTGTTCCACCAATAGACAAGTGACTTACAAAGTTGGCGGCGTCCATGATACCATCTTCAACAGGATGGGTGCAGTCCAGTGTGAACTTGAGGACCTGCTTCTTCTTCTTCCCACCTTTCCCAGTGTTGTGCTTCTTCTGCTTTAATGACAACACAACTTTGGTGTTCTTTGGGGACCTTCAAGTTGCACACTTTTTATCACATTTGTACATCAACACAAAGCCTACAAGAAAATGAATACAAAAAAAAATGTTTCTCACCTCACCAGCTGTATGCACCTAATCGTTCAACACCAGTTTTCTTTTAGGCTATATTTATATTGTTTAATCCAACGACAGCAATTGATTCACACAATTTTCTGTAATTAATATTTTACATTAATGTACATAATGAGCATCGAGTAATGAACCTTTAGCTGAAGCAAAAGTAATTCAGGTGGCTTCATTTTGACAGTCACTACTGACAACCACGGATCAAGGGCATGTCGTTCCTCATATGTTCATTATTGAAACTGTCATTTTCATGCTAACAGCCTTTACAGCAATGATCAAATAAGTATAGTTGCTCTTCTTGGTTGAAGATATAACGCTCAAAGCTATACCACCCAATTTGTGACAGGCGACGGCGGTATATTCCTGAAAAATGTAATTACTCGATTAATGGTAGCCGACGTAAGCTTCACGTCGTAGTCTAGCACCCCATACGATTTGGAGTAATAAAATAAAGCAAACAATTTTTAACAGTGAGATAAGATCACTGCCAATTATTGGAGCGATTGAAAAGAGGCGTTTAATTAATCCGGTTGCTCGTGTTTGGAAACAAAAACAAGCCAGTCGAGTAAAAAACGTGGTGAGTTTAGCAAGCGGAAGCTAACGTTAGCAATAGGCCGCAAAAAAAACTGCACTATTTCATACAATCATTTAACAGGCCGCCTCTAAGTCTATGTTTGGACAGTGGGCATACTAGATAACAAAGGCAGAGGCCTTGTCGTCGTTATTCACTTTTAGGCAGGACAAACAACAGTTTAAACAGCTTGTTGACACGCGATTCTACTTACAATGGGCGCCATGGCGAAGAAGCTCGCAAAGAGAGCGAGCGTGGAGTGCGCATGCGTTAGTGTTGGCTCGTGAGTGAACGACTTGTTCAAAGGAACGAATTCTTTCAGTGAACGAGAGTGAACGGATCACTTCCTAAAGTGATTCGTTCATTTTTCAGTTCATATGACTTCAACCAGTAAGTGTCAGTAATGCGCATTGAAGCTGGTGCCACCTCGCCGTAAAACAAAACGAAGAAGAAAATGACGTAACTTCCCGTTCATAAACGAGTCGTGTATTGCATTTCTTCCAGTTCATCGCGAGAACGGATCAGTGAGGGAACAATCCTGACTTTCCCGTTCGCGAACGAGTTAATAGGTGAACTACCTTCCTTCCCGTGCATCAACGGATCAGTCAGTGAACGTGTTGCGTCTCCCTCCTGGCGTAAACTATGTAAGCCAGAATGTAGATTTACGATTTGCCAAGGAAAGAAAGAACCACTCACTTGAACACCACTTCTTTTATGCGCGTTTTCGCCAAGCTAACGGCTAACTTTATTGCATGAAGGGATGCGCCGTTATGCAACAACGGGGAGATTATGCTTCTCTTTGGGTAATCTTGACTTTATAACACTTATAGTAGTTTTTAAATAACGTGTATACATCTATACGCCTAAATATTGTTATCCAATATATCTACTGCAGTTTCACCTTGGATTGCTGGTTTGAAATGCACTTTTATCAGTTATTATTTTAATAAACATTTATGTTAAATCTTGTCTGGTGTTTTATTCCTTGTTTTTATATTCGCCAATTAAAACGTAAAAATCAGACATTTGGTTAACTGCTTTATATGACAACATGTGTAGGTACACCTCATGGACACTTCAATAGGTATGCTACACGAGGTAAAAAAAAAAAAAAAAAAGATAAATAAATAGTTAATTGCATAATAAATGCACCGTCGCGTACCTGGGATCGATCCACGATCTTACCGAGCAAGAGCCGGCATCACTAACCAGTCGGCTGTTTCGGCATGACGGATTGTGATCGCATGCACTGTTTTGTACTAGTGATGTGCATCACAGGCCAATCGGGAAAAAGCTTAAGTGAAAAGTGCCACACCCGCCCTCATCCCCACCTCCTGATTGGCTGTTTGATCTTTGACGTCACTTGGACACTCCATTAGGTACACCGTCATTTTCAAGTGTACCTAATAACAGGCCACTTTATTAGGGAAATATCATGGTCAAAGGTCACAGGTGTCAAGCTCTAGTCCTTGGGGGCCGCATTCCAACATGTTTTCCAAGATTCCCTCGTTAAGTGCACCTGCGTGAAAAGTTTTAGCTCCTGCAGAACGTGAAAATGACCAAAATCTTTTTACGCAGGTGCGTTTAACGAGGGTAACTTTGGAAAACATATTGGAACGCAGCCCCGAGGACTAGAGCGTGACACCTGACCTTTGACCATGATATTTCCCTAATAAAGTGGCCTGTTATTAGGTGCACTTGAAAATGGCGGTGTACCTAATGGAGTGTCCGTGAGATTCCCTCGTTAAGTGCAGGTGCGTGAAAACTTTTAGCTCCTTTTGAACGTGAAAGAAGCTAAAACTTTTCACGCACCTGCGCTTAACGAGGGTCACTTGGAAAACATGTTGGAACGCGGCCCCTTGAGGACTGCAGGTCGACACCCCTAGTTCAAGTGAAAAGTGCCACACCCGCCCTCACCCCCTCTTTCTGATTGGATGCTTGATCTGACGTCACTCGGACACTTCATTAGGTACACCGCCATTTCCAAGTGTACTTAATAAAAGGCCACTTTATTAGGGAAAAATCATGGCAAAAGATTGGCTGGTTGATCTGTGACGTCACACGGAAACTCCATTAGGTACACCACCACTTTCAGGTGTACCTAATAACGTTATGTATTATTTGTACGTGTCAAGTTTGTGGGGGGGTACGATTCGTTTGAACAAATCTTTTGAGTGAACTGATTCTAAAGATTCAGTTCACTTATAAGAACTGGAATGCACATCACGAGGGATGCGTTGCAATCGCTGACAATTCAATCGTCGAATCATCGATTCGACCATCGCATCATCGATTCGACCGTCGCATCCGACGACATTATTTTTGTGTACCACCTAACCCTATTCTAAGTGTTTACTGTTTTCAAATTACCAGAAATGTGTAAACGTACAGGGAGCGCACTAGAGTAGATATAGACATCAGATAATAAAATTGTATTTATATCATTTAAAAAGTGGTAACTTCTAATCTCAAATATTCATCAACACATCTTCAAAAAAGCGAGAACTAAATTTGAAACAATTCACATACTAGAACACTAATAAATCAAAGTGGATATATGAATACTTTTACACCAAACACGAAATATAACTATGCAAACAACATAATTTCAGTATAGAAAGCTGTAAAAAAAAAATGGCGGAAATTACTGAAATCTCGAATAATTTAATGATACAGTATATTATACAGCAATTAAACTATACAAAAAAAACCTTAGTAGGTACGAGGCCTACTTGTCAAAAACTAAAGTTAACTTCGGGCTGGTTTTTAGCCTGAGTGAAGGTCATACGATGGATTACACGTACAGAACAGTGTTTGACTCAACATTACAGTCAATTTAGTCTCTGAACATGTGACTATTCTCAATGCAGCATCACCACCATTTATTTCAACAGCCCAACAGTTCTCTGGATGGTATGATTTGACATAATGGGCACAGCCATTCAGTAAAAAATAAAAGTTGTCCTCTAGGATGATTTTTTTTTAATGTTGCTACATTTGTGAGGTCCATTTAAAAAAAAAAAAAAAAAACATCCAAAGAAAGAGGGCAGTGCTTAGCATCAGCTCCACAGAGCATGATGAGGTTGGAGGTTTGGACCTGATGCTTTGATGCCTTTTAGTTGTCTCACCATGAAGGCTGTGCACGTTAGACTGAAGTGTCATCTTCCGATGTAGCCCTACAGCCATTTCAGGCTGGAAATGTCACAACTTTATAAATGTCGTAAACTGTGCAGAAAATGAGTAAAACAGAGTGGGTGATAGAAGCCAGCTACAGAGGTAGTAACAGCATCCGATACAGTTCTGTGGAAACCGGACGGCTGTTACAGTGGAAATAAAATGACAAGTCAGGAACATGTAATAGCAATCTGACTTGACATGCTGGGGGAAGTGTGTATGAAATCCCTTTTTTTGCCAGCCAACTAGGGTAATAATTGGATGTCCCTAAAAATTCAGCCGGAGCTGCTTCTGCCACCATCCGCTCTCTACCGACACGTGATTGCTGTTCAACAGCTCGCATGCAAACAAAACTGCAAACAAGTGCTACTAGAGTACACGCAACGACGGTGAAATGTTTTGGTCTCTCTAATTGGCTTGTAGAGTTTGGTCAAGTAAAAGCAGTCCACTTGCTTGCTGGTCTGTGCTAGCTAGTGGGTCAGCTTGCAGAGTTCTTTGCGATCGCCCCGTCCGATCTGCTTTGAGTCAAGTAGGATCCCTCAAGCGTTGTGCGCTACTAGTTGACCCGGATGCCTGAGATGAAGGGCAGCCCGGTGTGAACCCGCTTCTTGTACTCCACGTATTCCTCAGCAAAGAAATTGATGAGGGAAATTTCCTCTTCTTCGATCCGCTCTCGAAAGAACCTCCAGCTGGCGATGGTGTAGCCCAGTGTGCATACTGGGTTGCACAGCACCACCTAGAGTGGACACGTTAGTTTACATTTTACCCGATAAGGTACAATTTGCAGTATTGATAACAAATTTCAGACCTGTGTTCCTATGCTCCAGTAGAACCAGCCCACATAAGAGGGATGTCGAAAGAAAGCATAAACTCCACTGGTGACCAGCACGTGACTGTACGCTTTTTCATTCTGGACAATGTGGTTGAAGTTGGAGCCGGCCGTCAACATGGCCGCCTTGCGGAGGGCCTCGCCGCAAAGCACCATGAGCAGACCCATGAAGCTCAACCACCTCAGCTGCTTCAACTCTGAAAGATAAGATGAGGCATGTCAAACAACATTTGAAGAATTATAATGTTTAATAATAATTTAAAAAATCTCGCCAACTGACCTGGAAATGTTAACTTTTCCAGGGTGAACTCCACCCATGAAGAGACAGCCGCCAGCGTGTATTCCAGACTGTGGTTAAGCAGGAATGAGTCCAGTGACAAGCTTTGAGGGTTAATGATGGCCGTCACCAAGTACTCAGAGTAATGGAAGAACGCCAGCGAGCACATATACCTGCAAAGGTGACAGTAGTACACATGTGACATTTTTTCAACCAAGTTTTCAGGATAAAGACACATCACATTACATTCATTTACATACCAGCCAAAATGTGTCCAAGTGGTTTCGGTGCAGCTTATGATTAGACCACACCCAAAAATGACTCCCAGAAAGCAGGCTCTTACAGCAACCTAAAATCAACACATACCCCGGGGGCTTAGAGTAGAAATCGTTTCAGAGATGATTAACATCCCTTACCCGGAAACAATCACATGCTCTTATTTCCTCAAGCTGCAATTTCCTATTTCAATATCTAGACGAGGAGAGCACGTACGCGACTAAATTCAACATTTGAAAGCATGTGAGACATTTACCAAGGGCTTCAAATTCAAACAAAAAGTCATGTTTGTAGGTCAATGCAGACGATGTTGTTGTCTCGTCCTACTTTAGCTAATAGGATTACCAACCGGTCGAAAGTGTGTTACGTAACACAAACTCCCATTGGACAATATTTTATTTAATTCATCAGTCATCACACAAGACATTACTTGAAAGAAACTTAAAAGTTCGCTAGATTGTTGCGTTGACGCTTACCTTGTAAAGAGGACCCCTGCATATTACCAACAGGAGGCCATTGATAACAGCAATATGAAGACAAATTGCTATTTTCCCCGGAGTTTCCGTCAGGTAGTCAAAGACCCAGTCAAGGTGACCAAAGCAGGTTCGAATCAATGGTATTATGACAACGCTGAGGCCAAGAAGAAAGCTCTTGATACTTACTGTACCCTCAAGTACTAACTTACTGCCTGCCATGATGGAAAATGATTCCACAAAGTATCGCGAGATCACATCGGAAAGAGGATTCCGGATGCTGCGTTCGTGGTATGATAGGATGTAGGAATTTTTAATGTCGGTTAGAATGGAAGTTATTGCGACTTTTTGTATAAAGTATAATATTATTTGAATTTAATATAAAGATTTTTGGAAAAGGTCCCAATGTATAATAATAATTTACTGTGAATGAATATGGCTTTTAATTGAGGTTTTGTTTTTAGGGTGTGTGAGAACTGTTCAGAGAATCCACCAAGAAACAACTGTCTAATATTTATAAACGTTCCCTTTATTGAAAAAAAAAAAAAACTCCACAATAGTTTTGTAACCATAACATTACTGAACACACTGTACAGTATATACTAAAAAAGTTTTCCAAGGAAACTGAAATCTTTTGGAAAGGGTGCAATAGTAACTTATTGTAAGTAAAATCATGCAGTTGATTGCCTGTTCTCAGTTTCTGTCTGCTCTCTTGAATCAGGATCAGTGTTAGCAGACAGACCCATCAACTCCTTCAACATCGCTTTGTACTGCTTCTTATGGTGAGGGCGAATGACATTGGTGAATTCTTCAGATGAGAGAAAGAAATTTGATAAGTGAATTAAAAAAAATAAAATTAAAATAAATGAAAAAAAGACAAATGTCAATGTGATGAGAGTGCACTTACTGATTAGAAGGCTGAAGTCTTCATCTTTCTCTGTTAATAAGGCTACGGCTGTAGTCACCAAATTTTCATAGTTGTCCGTTATCTTGTAGGCGTGAATAGCTCGATAGAGTTTAACTGATCCGTCTGGACCGAGTGCTCTTCTCATATCAGTCAGAAATACAGTCCGGTTTCTCTTTTGTAGTTCATCTTCTGCTATAAATAGATAGTTCAATATCAATTTGGTATTGTCATTCCAAAATCACTGTCTTCTGGTGAAGCCATCTTTTTGTGTGTTTTTGAAACCATTCATAAACCCTTCCACCTTAAGTAAAAAAAAAAGGCTAAAGCAGGGGTTTAACAATTTAGAGTTGGAACTTGATTTAAAATGAGCATTTGGTATGACCTACCGGACTCAGTTTCTTTATCTCCTTCCAGTTTGGTTTGCTCTTCATCCAGCTGCGCTTCAGTGGGTTGGTCACCTGCTGGACAGCAGAATAAAGCAGACGATTGAGATTTTGAATGTACAGCTACAGTCATCTAGAAGGACTGAAGAAATTAAAGACTCAATCATACAGTACCATGTTGACCTACCACTATGTGACGCCCCTGAGCTCTTTTCGTCTTTGCGTATTGAGTGTTTCGGTTCGTAGCCACAACTAGTACCAGTCAGCTCCCGGCATTTTTCGTCAAATGCCTTCCTGTGATGTGGTCGCACAAAGGGGTATAAACCTGTGACAAATTTGATGATGTTTATATCAATTACTAATTCGGGAGTTACATTTTTGGTTCAAACGACGTACCCCGGAAAAGTCTATAAGTATGAGGGTCGTGGATTAGCAGCGATGTGCCGGACAGCAGATTGTCCAGATTGTCATTCTGCTTGTAGGATTGCAGAGCCTGGCGAATTTGCTCAAAGCTGACCTCGCTCAACGATGATTTCATGTCTACCAGAAAGCACCTCGCGATGCTGGTCTTTCTATTTCCGGTAGCCAAGCCAGAAACACTTGGCTTTGTTAAAGAGAATAAAGAGAAAAAAAACAAATCTTAATTATAATGTTATAATAACAGGGACACATAGAGACAGATACATGAGCTAGAGTGGACAAAGCTTGCTTGTTTAGTAACAAAGGTTCTTGATCGGGTTGAATTGTAATCGTACTTATACTTACGATCATTTTTAAAACGGTTTTAATTTGCCCCAAAACAATGTATGTTTCACTCTTGCTAAAGATGAAAAAAAAAAAAGACAATAAATCCTGACTGAAATAATCAAGTAGTTGTTTCACTGGAAATGTCAAATACTGCAGGCTACCTGTTCTTGGACCAAATTGATTTTGCGTTTGCCTCCACGCATCATCTCTTCCATTCTCTTGTCGTTTTGAAGCGAAAGTGTGGACAAATTGCTTTGCTAGAAAAGAAATGTACGGAATTCAAAGTTAAAACGTGTTTATTGATCTTTTATACTGCTTATTCACATTGGGTTCGCATGTGAGCTGCAGCCCGCCTAACCCAGCTGACTTGAGGACAGAGACCAGTCCAGGGTTTACCCTGGATCTATTTTGTCTGTTTTCTAGTATGGTATGAGATGTTTTGTTTGGCCCACAATGTCAAAAATCAGCCTCCTTGGTAACAAAAAAGACACTTCACAATCATATAAAGAAACTGTTGCTGTTGCTAAATAGTGCTCATCATATTTCCACTTTTTCATCATTTTCTTTCTAGACGAATCAAATATAAAATACAAATAAATCGACCTACCATCTCTTGTCCAAGAGCACTTCTCCATTCGCTTTGGCGCTCTACTCGCTCAAGGGCCTCAAACAGGTTGGTTGGTTTGATTTTACTCTTTTGAGTCTGAACCCCGTACTGTTTAAAAATACTAGCATATTCGGTATCTTCATCTAATGGAGGAGAGGAATAGAAGAACAAATTTAAGTGTATTGAAGTGGTCAAGCTCAAATAAACACTCACCAGTTCTCCTCCTTTTTAGAGTGGAAGTGTGTATGTCTAGCATTTTGGCCTTTTGAATGGACGGCATTTGGCAGGGTGCGTAAGAAGTCGCAGCAGAGCATTGAGGAACTGATGACTGACAACTGCCTGCAGGAAACACAGACGGATCGGGCGCAGGATTCTTCTCCATAACAGGCCTCTGGTTAGACATTCCAACAAAACAGGTGTCAGTTCATGTACTGTTGTAGCCATTATGTGAAGTATTAAAACTAATATTTTAAATATTCAACCATTCATTACATTATACATAAGTACAAGGACAACTTAAGTACAGTTTATTCTACATATAGTACATATGTAGAATACGGTCTGATATGTATATATAGCTTATTATTTAGCAATAGCATAAAATAAAGAAATTGGGAGGCAATTAGGAAACAGTCATCACAAAAGATCCCCTATACAGTTGTGATCTTTATCACATTCAATAATGACTGATAATAATAATAACATTGACAGTCCATCACAAATTATAACTTGTTGCTTTTGTCTCTTTTTATGTTAACAATACTTAGCAGTAGCAAGAGTCAAGAACTGATGTACCATTTTCTGCGCAACCCTGAAGAACTGACAGACATCACGAACAATGTTCCCAAACTTGTCATAAGACCGCACATAGGGCCTCACCCATGATGGAAGCTGAGATTGGGCATCTCTGCTTTTAAATCTGTTTTAGAAAACAAATTCCCAGGAAAATCAGATGACTGGTAAATTTTCATTGGAGCATAGTAAAATAACGATGTCATAAAGAACGTAATTTAATTGTTTTGACAATGACAAGAAAGTCATTTAAAAAGAAAAAAAATCATAGACACTGGGCATGCTCTAGTGTTGAGATCAGAATGACATTTTATACATGTCTATTATTTTATTATCATCAGACTGGATTAGAGTGTATGATAAGCATTGTATCTGACCTCTGATCGCAGAGGAAGATGGCTCCATAGTCGTCCTTGTGGCGAATGACTCTGCCGATAGCCTGATTGACAGCTCTGAAAGCCTGCTCTCTGTACCACTCTTGCCCTGTAAGGAGCTGCAAAAGCACACCCACACCCCATACACAAAACTTGTCAAAGCAAGACTAACACCCAAATCTAGATGTCATTTTACCAAACAGGAGTTCCAGAATGCTCTCAGAATGCCAAACTCCAAGTTAGAGTCATTGCATATGGCAAGTAAATACAATAAGTCAAGATGGCAATTGTTGCATCATACCATATACAATATACGTATACAGATATGGTATTGTCACAATAGAAGCAAAACATGAATAGAATAAAAATCACCTTCTGGCCGGGTACCGCTAATTGCTTTCGGTTCATCTCGTCTAAGAACTGCATCTTCAAAATGATTCTCGGGTCCATCTTCGGCGGAAATGGGAGTCCGGTGACTATAACACCACGACCAAAGGTATTTGTAAAATCCAGACCTTCGCTAGCCTAAAGAAAAAACAAATGTTAAGAGCTTCTGGGACATACAAAAAAAAGATCAAAACAATGTTGTGATCAATTTAAAAAAATATTCATGTAATCATGACCAAAATAAGTGGTAGAATATTGGACACCTTATTGGGGGACTGTCCATAAGGGTTAATTAACTGGTTGGTCTACATATGCTCTGTGGAGGAAAAAAATCTTTTTGTCCTATGGGGCTACGAGACACTGGACATGGAATGTACTGGATATATGTAAAAATTCTACATTTATGGAAAACAGCAAAGACAAAAAAAAATAATGAAATGCGCAATCCATGAACATTCACCTTCCCCCGACACACTGCAGCAAAGATTGCACCTCTTGATTGAAAGTCATTCACTTTGGTGTAATAACCCTCGATGGCCTAAAAACATAGAATAGCTTGGTTAATAGTCAATATTTTTGCAAAACATTTTGTGGCAGATAATTCATTAGGTCTTTGTATTTAAAGTTCATAAAAATGGAAAACACATTTACCTCAGCAAAAGCTCCCTTCCCTTTTGGTTCCACAAATATTGGCTTTACACTTTCAATCTGATTTGCGTGTCCTTTGTCCTGATGAAGATGATTGCAATTTTTCAATAGATATATTTACAATTTAAAAGCCTAAACTATAGTAGAAGTAGTATTGAATTGAACTCACTCTCCAGAACTCCAAAGTTTTATCCATCAAGTAGAAGGAGGGAAAAAACAAAAGGAGACCATTGGGTACAATCCGGGTCAGGTTTACTGAGGAGACAACAAAACTTAAAACATACTTTAGGCTCTTTTTTTTTTTTTTAAGAATAACACTGTGAGGGTAAATGAGTAAAAATTAAAAAAATAAAATAAAAATGCAGTTTGTACTTACCCACAGTGTTTCCTAAAGATGACATGTTTTCAGGATTAAATCTTTAAAAAAAGAAATATTCAACCTTGTCAGCATTAACTTACTATGTTACCCATAGGTAAAAAAAGTAGCATTTTATATGTTAGTGGCAGAGTCACGTCACTTCAATTTAAACGACAAATTTTACATAGAGTTGGCTGAAGCTGGACACACGTTTTCTTCAGTTAAGGAAACGCACTAAAAACAAAGTCAACAGAGGACATTTGTTTCGTTGAACTTACAGTGAATATACTGTATGTACTGACCTTCTATCAAATGCTGAACTCAATGGTACTCTATCTGGACCCTGGTCGATGACACTAACAAAGATCTGATCCCGCTCAATCACATGGCTGTTTTCCAAAGAGACAGAAAAGGGTCTGCGCATGAAGAAAGAGGAAAAAGCACATCGGTCAACAGAAACACTTTTTATACAGTTGCCACCATCTATTTTTAACATACATGTAGTGTAGTGAACTATTTTTGTCAGTGATGCATTCTGTGAAGCGCTGATGGGTTAGACTCTAATATACGTACATCCTCATCTCTGACGCAAAGGAGCTCAGGGGAGAAAGGGTACCGCTGGTCAGAATGATGCAGCGAACACCTTGACTCTTCAAGTCCTGCATGCTGAAGCCCGGAGAGAAACACCAATAACTCAGAATGTTTCCTAGAAGACACATAACAAAGGAACAAACACATACTCAAGGCTAATAAATTACACTACAATGGTTAGTTAATATGCTTCATAGCACTGAATTGGCTTTTTATCCTCTTAAGGACTGAATATTCAATTGATTTACGGTACCTGGTTTCTTTGTTGATAAAGCCCATGGGTCACCATTTTTTTGTTTCTTCTGAGTGTCTTTGTGGATGTGAACCTACAGCCAACAGAGAAAATAAAATTACTACTCTTGGGGCCCCGGGAGGGAGATGAAAAGCTGCAACACGAAAATGGCTGAAAAATTCATAACAAAACATGAACAAAGGAAGAAAGAATGAAGAAAAACAATGTGTGGGTGTAGCACACAAATTCCAGGGGCACTGGTTTAGACCCTAAAATTATGCACTGTATGTAAATGTATAGCAAAATCTCTAAGAAAATAAATTGCATTTATGTGGAAAAACAACTCACCTTAAAATGAGCAGTATTGGTTTCCATGACCATTTGCCGATCTTTCTGTGCTAATTCTTTACCACAGAACACCAACTATAAGAGGGAGTAAAAGAACACCTGTTTCTACTGTTTCTTCTGCCCTACATAATCAAATGAGTAATCTTATTAAATCCATGACAATAGTTGTAACAGGAGATTAGGAGGTGCGTGTAGATGTATGCTCTTTAAGTACAACATTTGTTGCTTACAATATTAACTGTGAAATTACAATCCTATGCATAGTGTATGCGTGGCTTATATAAATGTACCAATTTACCAAACTTTTAACTACTTTGACATACTACCTGTATGATATCCAAGAGCTTCTGCAAGCCACTCGTATTGAGGAATATCCCTGGCTCTGTGAAATACATGTCATACATTTACAATAATGGCAATTCAAGTTTAGGGCTATCTGGCTAAGAAAATGACTTAAATGTGATGCCGACTGAAATGTTATTCATCAACAATATTTAGGTAACTGATGTTATAGGTTGTAAAATACAGCGTGTTCAAAATAGAGAGCAGGATAAGGACTTGAGCAATACTTACGTCCTGCTAGATATCCAATGATCTGCTCCAAAGCTTCAGACATAGCCTCTTTGGTGTCGTATGTCAAGTGGGCTTTCTCTAGCAGCTCATATATGAAACTGTGAAGTACATCACAAGTATTACAAAAAGTAATCTATTTTGAAGTGTGATTAAGGGGCCATCTATTGTGCACAACACTTTGAGGTGTCACTTACATTCCAGGTCTCGTTATGCCTTTGTCGTCCGAAACCTCAAAGGAATCAATAGCTGCCTCCAGTTTCAACACAGCCTCTGGAAATAATGACAACAACGGTTTTGGTACTAGAATAATAAATTAAACACCATAATGACAAGTAAATAGGGATTAACACATTGAAATACTAACCTTTGAGTTTAGCAACAACTTGTATGTCTGTTTTTAAACCTGAAATGGCAAAAAAAAAAAAAGCGCTTCTGTAATTGAACGGCAACTATAGTACGTATAGATTAGCTTTATTTATTTTTTGTTGTATTATACATTATGTGTGAAAACTTCATAGCTAACGTGGAATGGAACAATAATCCAAGCAAATCAACAACACAAGAGCCAGCTATTTTGTCAAGAATTGAGGCATTTTACATTCCAAACCTTGAGACGAAGTGTCCGCGAAACTCGCTTCTTGAACATGGTCATTTAACAATCTGGTAAGTGCATTAATGGCTGAGGCTAGATCATATGGCGTCATGTCAAATGATGTTGACTCTTCACACGTCCTTTCCTGCAATTGAGGAAATATAACTTGCGTCAGATAAAATGCGTCATTGCTAACATTTGCCCCTCTAGACAGAAAAATGTCTAACGCTTCACACGGAGCAAGCTGCGTAGGAAGCAACCTCATCTATACTATTAATTAAGAGTAATATTGCAGAGGGCAGTCTTACTACATTATGAGCCTCATCAAAGATGACAACAGATCCAGCCAAGTCGATGCTCTGAGCTCTGCGGCTCTGTGGAAAGATAAGAAGCAGAAAAAAAATGGTATTTATTTACCAAAGAAAATAAAAACACCATTGCCCACTCTTGTCTAAGGATCTTTTTTTCCTAATCAGACAAACGTTCAAGGATACAAAGCCCTAAAAATGTGTTATGCTGTATAGCATCACAGATTTTTCTACGTTTCAGTACAAGCTAAGCTCTATCAAAGCTACTGCTTACCTTGGGATCTAGCAGGTAGTTATACGGCATGAAAATGATATCAGCCTGCTGTTTTAAAGAACGTGAGAGATAATACGGACAAGACCTGTAGAAAAAAAAAAAAAAGAAACAGACAAAAACTGAGGATTCCTTATAAATAAAATTTCAATCATCTTTAACATAGACAAATAGATCAGTCCTAGTTTGAGTAAGCGTAACAACATGAATGTCATACCTATGTTTGTTGCCAAATTTGACCAGGTCTTCCACATCCACAATTTGCTCCACCAATCCTTTGTCAGTGCTTTTCTCTGAAGAAAAGACATTGCCAGAAGTTAATCAAGTGTTGACTGAATTACAAAAACAGATTCAAACCACCTCAATATATTGTCATGAAACTATTACCTTCAACGTTGTTGTAGAAGACACACGACCTTGTGGAGACTTTCGCTCGACACAAATGGACCTTAAAAAATAAAAACAGGTAGTTGCATAGAAATAAACATTTATTATATCCTTTTACACCAGTCAAAATAGCTGTTTTTGCTTTATTGCTGATCTAACATTTTCTATGATCTCTCTTGAACAATTTATTGTGAATATTGCTCCCTAAAAAGATAAGCACTTTCTTAAAATGGTTAATGTCATGCTTTTTTTGGGGGCTTTTTATTACAGCACACAAAAAAACATACCTTGATATGGTTGCTTTCCTGTCGCATCACTTCTGGATTGATACACAGCTGCTCTCTTGATCCCAACACAGACACCTTAGGTCTGAATCAAAGACAAAACACAATACTTTCACAAATGACTTTCCCCAGACTCCACATTAGACAGTTCCCCTCGCAAATGTTTAATTCATTTTTCATAAACTCTATAAAGTTTCAAGGAATCATTTGAGGAGATGCAGACATCAGCTTTTGATGTGAAACTGACAATAAACTTGCTTCTCCTCAATGAAAATGCGACTGTATTTTTTTTATTTTTATTTAATGGAATCAACTTTAGGCTAATTATTTGATTACTGAAATTAACTGCTATTGAAATAAGATATCTTACTTGTATGATGTGTTCTTTAACTCATTAACAACTTGGGTTAGCTGCGAGTGTGTCCGTGATGCATAGATGATCTTGGGGACATCAGTGCAGGAGGCTAAAAAAAACAACAATAAATGGATTTACTCCCAAAAAAACCTCTCTCATGTAGAAACACACAACTAAAATATCTCACACACAAAACGGTAAAAAAAAACATTTAAAACACACTACCCAAATAAATATTTAAAACACACTACCCCAAACTCTTAACAGACTAAAAACAAATTGCATTTTTTTGTGTGTTGTGTGCATTTACTGTCAAAAAGCTAGATCACGTGTGATGGTTTTGCAGTCTTCAGCACAAATGACTTTCAAAATAAACACTGTTAGTTTGTAACTAAAACAACAAGGTACTGATTTTAGCAATATTGTGGGATGTACATACTTGGCATTGAACCATCTTCTGAAGATGCCCCCCAAGATTCTGGAAAATTATCAGCTGAGGTATTGTTCTCCTTCAACCTTTCTGCTATTATACGTCCCAAGATGCCATCTTTGAAGTGCTCCCTCCATGCCAAGGTGGCACATAGTAGACACAAGGTTTTCCCAGTGCCTGTGGGACTCTCCAGGATTCCATTAACCCCCTGCAAAAAAAGAAAAAAAAAGTGTACAGTGCAATGTTCATGCGTGCGCAGTTTTCCTGTATTCCAAACACTAAAGAATGGCACGAAATACAAACGAACTTAAATGTATAGTGTCATGTTGTGAAGAGAAAGGGAATCGTGATTACATGGACTAAAGCAGTTATAAAGGCATTCAAGGAAAGACAATAGGGCAGACGAAGTCATATTGGCAAACGAGTTTTAGTCTCGCCTGCTTGTCGAATGTTAACACTCACGTTCTTTAGACATTCAATAACTTTCATCATGTAGTCCTTCTGACATTCATACGGGGTGAAGGGAAACTCCACTCTCACTCCGTCCAAAGTTAATGAAGGCATGATTGGTCTCGAAATGTTTCAAGAAACTTTTACTGTTAAAGGGGGTCGCAAAATAAGGTAATCAACTCCCTGGTCATTGGAGGATAGAGAGAGAAAAAATAACATTCATTGTCGCCAGAGAATGACTGTCAGCTTATTTATTTGCCGCCAACGACTACTTCCGCCTCAAGCTTGCTTCTTTGTCTCTTAGTTGAATGGCATATTACGACTCTTTGGTACATACTGCCACCTACTGTGCAGGAGTTGATACTACATCAACTGCTTTTACGCATTGTAACTTCCAACAAAATCCGATTAACGTTATCGATTGCACAGTATTTAATCGATTTGAAAATTGTTGTATTATCAATCACATTAATGTGCATTATAAAATCATGACACAGTCGTGTTTTTCGGTGTAGTATACTTAATAGTGTGATGTAGTGACCTGTTTTCTTCAATGGGATATCATCAGTGTAGGCCTGTAATGGAAGTGACAAATCCTGAAAATTGGCTGAAATTATAAAAAAAATATTTTGTTTGAATCAATTCAGTTCATCAGAATCATTAAAAAAGTCACACTCCACATATTTTCAAAGAATCCAACAATTATCTTTTATTCTATTTTAGTGGAATACAATATTCATGAAATACATTAAGTGGGTTGTTATTCACTCTACTCTTCTTCAGTACTGGGCAGAATAATTTTGCTGGGGTCGTAGTAGTTTTCATCTATCAGAGGCAAACCCTCCATCTCTTTCTGCAGGACCACACGTTCTGCTTCCCTTCTGGCCCACTGACGCATCCTGGAATACAAATGCAGAAGAAACCAGCTGAATGTTAAGGAGGACAGGTCCATGCTGAGATACCAAGTGTTTTTCTACTACAACACAAAATTTTGATAAGGGTCGGAATAAAACTGCAATCTATGATCTTACGTTGTGGTGAACATGATAATGCAGAAGGAATTAAAATACAAAGGAACCTACCCATGGTCTGGTAAATAGTGAAGGAATGTTCCACCAATGACAAGACACATGGAGATGCCAAAGAAGAAGCCCACTCTCATATTCCATTCATCAACCACCGGGTCAGTGGAGAAACCATGGTAATCTGGATTCTGTGGTTGGGGGGAGAGAACATGATGCAGTGAATGCAAATGTCATCTCCCATTTTTCATGACTGCCAAACTAAGTATTGCCCAAATTGAATGCAATACTGCAATATGACAAGACTGTGCAATGACAATAAACATTCTAATATATATATTTTTTAGTCAGTCCCCAAGGGAAAATGGTTGTGTAAGACACTGATCAATAGGATAAGTATTGAGAACTGCAATGGTATGCTTTTACTAGTCATTCACCATGTACAGTAATCAAAATGAATGTCTGATTTAATTCTATGTGGGGATGGAGGTGCATTAACCGATGTCATGCACCACATTATACACATTATTCGACAACTGTATTTCGGTGGTTAATCAGACAGAAAAGTGACATCAAGCTGAATGTGGAACAATGTTTATATTTACCGCGGCCTCATTTATGTCATTCGTAAGAAGAAAAAAATAAAATAAAAACACAGTCAACAAGAAAGTAATGAATAACTTAGAGGAGTCGTATGGTTATTTCCACTAAGCGCAATGTAATGTAATGTCAAATGTATTAGAAGCGCGCAAAATCACAACTCACCTTGACATAGGGGCTGACCTCACCATGGCTGCCACTCGGTGCAGCTTGCTGCAGCTCGGTCACGGCAGTCGCACCGGCTGCACCACTCGGCTTCGACTGGGACACGCATCGAACGGGTACACGAGAACTTAACCGGGGAAAAGCTGTCCCAAGCCGTGACAGCGGGCCTAACATTTTTGCCTTGTTCGAGGGAGACCTGGTTGCCCCGGAACGGGAAACAACGACCGTGGCCTGCAGCTCACTTCTTCGTTGACGAACAATGAATAGCCAGCTGCTCACATTCATCGATGTCACATTACTGCCACCCTGTGGATTTACACTGCTATTGCGTCTCATTTAGCTTCACGTAGGTTAGATACGTTATTTAATTTAGCAGTTTCCCCCAAAATTGGATAATAGTCTCGTAAAACATATGCTTTTATTGAACTATGCATTAATGTAAAACATTTTCACCACATGAGTTTCAGTATTTATTTGTATCAATTATGCAATCATTTGTACGTATAATTAAAATGTATAACTGTTTTGTAATTCTGTACTGTAATTGCTTTTTTTTTAAACAAATGCACAAATCTCTGACTCACAGTCCAGTCAGGTACTCTTTAAAATATTGAACATGATAATCATACATGAAGGGTTTGAAGGCAAGCGCAAATGTTGGCGTAGTAACAATAACAAATAAAATTCAAATAAGACAAAACAAAGGCCTCTCAAAATAAAAACATTGAAAAAAATATCATACTTCTGAAATATGCATTAATTCAAGTAGCTCACTGGTTGTAAAAAGGCTCTTTAGACCTCAACATCGTGTACATATTTTCAACTTCAATACAGTTTAAAAGTGTATGCATACAGCCCAAACTTTTTGGCATACAGTGTCATGTGCTCTACGTTCCAAAACCAAACAAAAGTGGAAATAACTGGCAGACGATCAACAGGATTAAAGGCGACGCTTAACATGTCACTAAGGGACTTTTCCATTTTATGTGTATAAATGTATTGTTAGCTCAACATGTTCATACATATATCAATAAGGTTGTATTGTACTGTATATCTTGATGAGAAAAAGCAAGTAATATTATAGCCCCAGGATACAACAGCGCATAATACGTCCTTCTTTGTTGAAGCTGAGTATACATTGACAGATACAAGGCAAGTTGACCGGAATGGAATAGAATAATCCTGAAATAAATTGTGTTGTTTCTTTTTGATGGTAATTTAGGAGAATGTAGTTTCAGTCTCAAGTCACACCGTATCAAATGGCCCCAAACAGCAGTTCACAAAGTTTTTGGCGGGCTTAATTTGTTCGTGGAACTTAACCGGTTCACCAGAATGCTGCTGAAACACAGCGTGTGTTATTTATTACATCAATCAGAAGGGAAGCAGTTTCTACATCATAACAAGAGATATTTTTAGCACAGATGAAAACATATTTTCCGACGCTCAAGAACGAGGCACTTCTCTAATAATGCAGCTTGCAAATGCTTTTTACAGTTCAAACCATAATCTCACAGAAGCAAACAACAGCGAAAACATTGCTGTAGAGCCGCGACTCTGTCAAGATGTGACATCAGAAATTATACAGTACATCAACACATTGAGACACATAAAAGAGGTTCTTTTGTTCAATCCAACTAAACAGCAAAAGTGCAAAATTGTTTCATCTCTTGAAATATTTACCGGACCGTATAATTACATAGTTGTCAATTATTCATAAATATTGTGATAATGTCATAATTCCCTGGAGGTTGACTGGAAATATCATTACAGTTTGCTTCGAATGTTAAAAAAAAATCTCATCAAGTTTACAGCCCGTCTCATTTGTTGAAGGATTTTATATTAAAAAGCACAATTTCCTCTGGCTTTGTAAATTTATAAAGGCAACATACTTATGATATAAAATAGCCACTTAAAAATTGTTGACATAGATCCACTCAGCCTTTGCCATATCTGTAGCTCAGGGGAAGAAAACAAGAACTCATGGACACCATTTTGTATGCACATTCATATGCATGAGCACTTCAAACAGCAACGTCAAAGCCCACTGACTAAAAATAGAAATAATAAATCATAGGGGGAATGAGTTTAAAACAGGCTAAACTGAGGCAATATGACAGCCAGAAGACAAAGTGGAGTTTACCATTGCTGAAAATTTTGTCATTTTCTCAAATGCAATTGTAGGGGTAGCTGTTCTCATTTTTGGTTTTTAGTCTAATGGTTAGTTTGATTAGTTTATTAAAGGATTTTGGTGTTTTTATTCCTTTGTTCTTTGTCTAGGCATCACTTGAATTTAAATACAATCGAATAAAGAGGCTTAAATGGGTGATTTGCTTTACATAGCTCAAATGGATTATTCAGCCACACTGTTTAAAAAAAATAAAAAAATAAAAGACTGTGCATGCATTATCAAATTTGAAGGATGCAGGAAAAGCTCTTTTCACTTCTTTCATACCTCTAATCAGCGGCAACAAATGTAACATGTTTATGATCAGTACTGGACTCATTCATATAGTTGAGGCTGTTTAAAACGGTCCACGCCACTGGTGAGAAGTTAGTGAAAATGTCAAGTCTGGGATACTTGTGCAAATCAGGACACTTGAGCTGTTGGTGAGGGAATGGTGCTCGCCAGGTTGTAGGTCGAGTTCCGAGATGAAGACTGAGGAGACGATAAGGGGCTATAAAAGGTACGAGCAGAGATGGATAAAGGTGGGGAGTACTGAGCAGCGGTGGCTGACATCGGAGAGTCTGAGCTCACCTCATCCCCCTCCTCCGAGTCCCAAACTTCACTCTGCAAGTAGTCTGCAAATAAGGCCTTGGCTCGCTGCAGGATCCTGCTCAGGTTGTGGCGGCGCACGAGGCGATCAAAGTGCATGGCGAGCTCGTTGTAATCCAGGCTGTTTTTGATGATGTGGTCCCGATGTTCCAGCAAGATGGACAAGCACAAAAAAAGCATGAAGGGATTACCTTTTCCAAACTCTTGGGGAGGTGGCAGAGAACATGGCTTGATGCTGCTCTCCAGTTTGGGGGAACTGTCCGTGTTAGTGGTGCTGGTGCTTGAGGGCTTGTTGCTAGGAGAAGAAGGATTGTTGGAGGATGATCTGGAGCCAGGCTGCGAAGAACCTCTTCCAAAAGGCAAAATCGGTGACGAGAGAAAAGAGCGATTTGGAGCAGGGCCATGAGATGTGGTGCACGTTTTTACCGAAGGGTTTGTCAAGTTCAACCCTGTACTCCTGAGCAGTTGTGCAGAAGATGTGATGACTTTTGGGACTGTTCTAGATAAGGCCTCTCTTCCGCTGGTTGCGAAACCAAATGTTGTTTGTGGGGTAGAGTCGGGAGTAGCAACTGACCAACTGGAAGGTATGGTTGAAGATGATTGAGACGCAGCATCACTGTTGCAGATTGGCGATGGTGATGATCCCGGTGAAAAGCCATTGCTGTAGCATTTTATAAGCGGCGTTCTTTCTCCAGGATCCTCCTCGCTATCGATGGTGGACTGACGTCTCGGAATGCGTGACTGCGAATCAGTCAAAACTTGTTGCTGCTTAGAAGCCTTCATAACAACGCCATCTTCATTCTGGGCAGTATAATACTTAAACTCCCCAAAAGTCTCCTCAATAGGAGTCACAAAATCTGCCTTGCCCACAACCGCTTGAGACGTACTCCCAGGTCCAACTTTCGGACATTCTTCTGTGACAGCATTCCAAGGGACATCGGGTTGTTCTCTTGATGGTCGAAGCATATGTTGTCTACGTTGCTTCTCTTTTGTTTCCCAGTCTCGTCCAGGGCGACTGTCTGTGAAACGTGTTTTATCCGTCTGCAACGGTGGTCCGAATAGCTCCACTTCAGTTTCAGGAGGATCCGGGGGTAGGGAACTCCAAGTCACCTCAAGCATCCTTAGCGCGTCATCAAAGGCAAACTCTCGCTTCAGCTCCAGAAGTAACCAGCGGTAACAAAAGAAAAGGTCATCAGCGCCACGGGAAACCAGATAAGAGTAGAATTCATAATCGGAGTACTGCAAGAGCAGTTTTAGATGATGGAACTTAATAGACATAAGTTGTCCATCAGGGCGGAAATTCCCATCCAAGCGTTTCATAATTCCGCAAAAGCAAATGAAGGCATGTGCTTCATTATCCATCACAGCGAGTATAGGGGACGCAATATCACTCATTCCTTGACAGTACGAGATCTGAAAGGCAAGAAATACACAAAGTTCATCCATCCATTTCAAATATTACATGAGATTTTCTTATTTACAGAATTGAAAATAGACACGATCAATATGAAGCAACATTGCTATAATTAATCACCTGTGGGTGTGTGATGGCGAAGGTAGTAAGCAAATCTGTGAGAGCAGTCAAATGTGGACTGTCTTCTGAGCCTGCGTAGTAGGGATGAGCACGGTCCGTCCTTAAAACGTCTTTCAGTACATTTCCCCGGATGAATTCAAGATCCTCGTGACTGACGTGCGCCGTCCATTCTTTCTTCAACTGGTCATACTCTCTCGTCTTTCGTTTCATGTAGTCCATACGTTCTTGGCCACTTAGACCGTCTGGGTAGACATTAAGGAGATATCGCCAAACAACCTGAAAGCGGCAAGAAAACATGTTCATTTTCGAAAAACGAGAGTGCCATGTCGTTAAGGCTGAGGAGGCTCTAAAAAGTAAAGAGGCCAGCAAGAGCTCTCCAAAACTCTTTCCACTGGGAAATCTTTGCTAATGTGTTGCAACAGATAAATGGAGCTGCACCTTACGCAATGAAGGTTCAACACCACCATGGTAAATCCGCAGCCTTAGCTCCTCTGGTCGTGTCAATTGTCCTTGACTATTGAGGTAACTGTGAAACTCGGTGTCACTCAGAGGCGGTTTGAAAGGCTTGATCTCCTCCCCATAAGACCAGCTGAATGCCTGCTGGACTCGTGTCAGTGTCCGGCCAACCTAAAGAGAAACATACGTGAGAATCACATGAGAACAGAGGCAAACGTAAGTTAGAGGAGAGTTTGGGCTAGGTTCAAATGTACCTGGGACATTAAAGACTGGGTAAAAGGAAGTGCTGCAGATGCCAAAGACTTGGTCCTCTCTGCAAGAAGCTGCTCAGAGCCAATCACATCTTTGGGGCTGATGATGTCCCAGTCCTCCATCACAGGACCTAAAATGAATTATGAATTTATTATTAATTGGTGTGTGCGGAAGGATGTGAAGGGCTGTTATTTGTGTTCTTACTGTCTTCGGAAGGTTTCACATCCATCTTGAGTTGTAGATATGGTTTGGCTGCACTGGCAAATGCAGCATCCAAATCCCCATCAGACGTCAGAGACAGGTACATCTCTGCAACGCTTACACCTCGAGACATGTAACTGATCTCAAAATTTCGCCTCCTAGTTTATGAACACAAACAACATTTTGCCACATTGCAAACAGATTCACTTGATACTCTTCAAATCAAAATAACTTTGGTCATGGGGACCAGACTTACCCATTCAAATCAAAAGCTTTGATTAGAATATGTTGCAACACTTCCAATGATGTAATTTGAGGATCAACAGCAAAGGAGCGAAACTCCACAGGAAGTGCTCCATCACATTTCTGAAATTAAAGTACATCACAAATCCGTAACCAAACGATCACAGGCATGTACATATCCTGCAATACATTACCACAAAAGTACAGTCGTTTTTTTTTAAACAACAACATTAAGGTTTGTGGGGCTTTAAATTTCGTACTGAAGAGCTGAGAAAAGTACTCATTTGGATAAACAAAAAGCAGGCAAAGTGTTTTGTAAAGACTCCTTTACATTGTACAACTAACTGGCTTAGAATAATATTCGTCTTGACCAACAATATTAATTTGCCATTTAAAATTGTGTTTTTATTAAAGAGATACAGTATAAGTTGGTACTAACTGGAAAAACAAGTTCACAATATGCTGCGGTAATAATGAAACAAAAAAAAAAAAGGTTGTCACATATTTTGGAGTGATAATAATGGAAGAGTCTGGCTGGTGTTGTTTGAATGGCGTCCAGAACGAAAAACATTTACAGACGAATCGAAAACTGACTCATACGCCTTCATTCAATGACCACAATATTATTACTGCTGCAGTTTCTTCATTATTTTGACAAGAGACGCATGCACAGCTCGCGTGCACACGCTTGTTGTTGTGCATACTAGATGACGTCATTCTGGTCTGCTTTGACGTTTGAGCTAAAGTAGTTTAGATAATTCTTGCTGCACGGTTAGGTACATTGGACAGATGCTGTCGGGCACGTTAAGGTGGTAATATGGTCAAAATAACATGATATCAAATCACTCTGGCGATTTCAACAACAATGGTGATCGTTAAAAATCACGAACAGTTTCGCCAGATGCGAGACACGACTTGTCTCTGACATGTAATTGAAATGATTGAATATAGTTTACATGTAGTCCCACGATATGTGGGAAATACAAAATTTACCCCCCCAAAAAGAAAACATTTTTACACAAAGTGTAGAAAGATTGGTCCTAATTGCCCGACATACCTTGACTTTGACTCGAACCACCCCTCTCTCCTCGTCGCTTGCCATCTTTACAGTTCCGTTTTGGATCAAAGTGGCTCTTTGAAAAATGCTCCTTCTCCCATCGACAGCTATAGAATGATCAATAACATGATCAGGTTAGCCGAGTGGCACCGCTGGTGGTCTTCTTCGGTTTTCTTTCTATAAAAGATCTGCACAATGCAATACTGCCATCTGTTGGTCATTTTCTATACTGTTGTAATTTTTCCAAACGCTTATCGAACTTTTTCGAAAATGAAGAAGGGTTAGATTTAATCTATTTTCTAAATTACTTTGACGATACACAATTTTCTTCAAACATCAATTATTTACGTAAGCATTCTAATCCCCCAAACGTGTTTCAATAATTCCATGCAAAAACCATTCCGCAACTTTTGTCACGAGACCGAAATTTTGATGCACACTGGGAAATGAAGTCCTTTTGCTATTTGCTTTCATACTCATTCGTGCAAAAAGACTTCATCTCCAAGAAACCCATCTTGTTCTTTTTCCCCCCCCCTTATTAGCTCTCTATTATCTTTACTTTTCAACTAAAGGAGGCGTTCACTTGTCAAAATTATCTTGTTTTGCAGTCGCATGACGTTCATTTCAGTCCGTCTGGAGCATATTTGTTAAGGATGAATAATACGCCTCTTTCGAGCAGAATGGACTCAGTGAGAGACGAGCTTCCGCCTGCAAACAAGTAGCTATATGCTAGCCGACTGTGGCTTGTTCTACTGTTTGGCTACTATGGAAAAGCCACATTTCACACTTCACCCTTTGACTGGTTGGTCTACAAGCTGCACGTTTTAGATGCACTTCTTGAATCCTGTGCGTTGATTCAAACAACCGACATGGAGGAAGTTGACAAAATCTTGATCCTCGCCCTAAAACAAGTCGGCACGTAAGTATTTGCTGTCATTAGGGTGCCAATGACAGACTGATCGATGGATGGATGGATAGACAGATATATACTCTTAATTATCCATAAGGTAAATTTACTGTCCCAGTAATTCCTATAATGAAAACAATACTAAGCAAAGCAGGCATGTAGTTTTGGAAACCAAGAAAAATGTAAAACATCGTGGCATCTATACAGATTTTCAAAAATAAAATAACACAAGAATCAAATGTATAATAAGGTCTTCAATAAGCAGGCGCTTGGTGACATGAGAATCTGATTGTAAATAAATCTGACATTTACTTTGATAATTGCTAGTCATCCATCCAGACTCTGTCAGTATGTAATGGCCATCATATGATCAAACATGTGGGCGTATGACTGTCAGCTTGCTGTTGGAAAAAAAAAAAGACATTCCAATACATTTGTTCTGCTTCTTGCAGCGAGCTGAGCGAGGAGGTTTGTAGTGTCAAAGACTTCACCAGTGAGCTGATAGTGGAGGCGGTGGTGAGATGCATCCGGGTGATCGATCCCGGCTTGGGCAGCGCAATGCCAATCTCCCTCCCGCCTGGGATGTCTGCTCGCTTCAGGGTGGGGATGAGCCTGGCACAGGCATGTCAGGTAAAAAAAAAATATTGCCTTGTTGAGCAAGATTATTTGGAGCGAAAACCCCCAAATAACTGATATTGCTAAATAACTATGTCCTCTAAAGTTAGACAAGAGTACTAGTTGACAAGTAGTTAGAATACCTACCCTAATAATGAAGTGGCAAACTTGTTTTCAGGACCTTGGTTATAAAGGCGAAATAGGTTATCAAACCTTCTTGTACAGCAGTGAGACAGAGATCCGCTCCCTGCTCATGTTCCTTGTGGAGAAACTGCCCAGGGAAAGTGCTGAGGCCTCCGATCAACCATCAGGTACAGGATCACTGCTATCGTTAAACCTTTGCAATACGAGCTTACAAGTATAAAAATAACCTAATCTATATAAGCCTCTACAACCTTTGATGCACGAATGACTCATGTGGTGCAGTAGGGAAGTCGAGAGACAGAGGAGCTTGCTGGCGACTCTCAATACAATATATATATGTTATATATATATGAGTCAATGTGTTGCTTTCGTCTAGTCTAGACAGTAACATTAGCCTTATTTTAAAGAAACAACGTGGTTGTGTTCTCAAGCAACTACAGTCAAGTGTTTTGACATTTTGAGGAGTCCAACAATTTGTTTTGTCCCCCCTTTACAGGCAAATCCACCATTCGTCAGAGAGCTATTGCTGCTGCTATTAAAGCCCAGCTGGCAGCACCTTGGCTCCCTCCAAACTGCAGGCTACCACTGCATGGTGAAACACAAGTAACTCTTAAAAATTGTACTTTAATGTCAGGTTTGTAGTTTAAATATGGTCGGGTCATCCCTTTTTTTTAGGCATACCTTTAAGAACTCAGAAGCATATTATATTGTCCCCTAATGTGTGCTTTTCTGTCCATAGAGTTTAGGTGCAATGCACAGCTTCCATGTGCAGCCTCTCAGTTTACCTTACTCTATCAAAGATCCAGGGAAGGCATCACTGAAAGGTAGGAACAAAATGTCACTAGTAATTGCTGATTAGTCATCTATTTCTATAAAGTCGACATCAGGGGTCAACAATCTTTATGTACTCATAGAGAGATTTGGACTGTCTCCTATAGAAAAATGAAAATTCACCAGTTGACATAAAATGCTTTTTTAATTTTTTTTCTCTGCTTGTATGTATCCAGGCTGCTTCTAAAGGGTGGCATTTTGCTCCTAAAATTTGAGACTGCAAGTCATTTTATTATGTAGTCGCACGTGCGACCAGCAAATTTACAGTTTGTTTGATTAAATAACAAACTTCTGCCATCACTAATACAGTTAAAATATATTTACCTAACAAGTCTGTCTATATTTCTATGATGCTGACCTGTGCTCTTATTTGCTATTTTTAGTTCACCATCTATTGCAATTAAACTGAAGTGTGTGCCATGATTTCAGAGATGAAAGACTACCAGCGAGATTTTCTTCCTCCTGTGACTGCTCAGCTCACTCATAATGCCACTGTGGCAGCGTCCTTACTGGAGCAGCACACAGTTGAGCTTAGTGCATCTCAGGAATGGGACAATGAGTGGAACAGTCAGGGTCTCCTGTCTCGCCTTACTCCACAGGTAAATATTGCTCCTGCAATTCCTGCAATCAAGTAGTTGCACAGTTAAGATGTTGTAGGCACTTCTATATGAGCAGATTGCAAACTAAACATCCTTAATAGGGTTTATGGAAAGCATTTTCTCACAGGTATGAACATGAAAAAAAAAATGTCCATGATAAACATAATAAATAGGCGGCTAACACTGAATGTTCATTCCACTGTCAAAAGACTATGCCTGCACCACTAATCTAAACAACAGAAAAATATGTGTGACATCACAGTGAAAAGGTTGTTTATATAAACATTTCTGTACACTCTCAAGAGTGGTCGTAAATGCTTAACAATTGTCTTCTTTCACACAGGACTACAGGGCCCGAAAACTGACGCGGCTGCGTAAACGTATTGAGGAGCAGTTGCGCTCTGCTGCCCTTCCCCCTGCGGAAAGTGCCTTTGGCGCTCTTGGCGCTACCTCGGATTTGTCTGAAATACTACAATCCTTCAGGGGGTCCGCTTCTTCTGACCACAACCTGACCAAGGGCTCTCACTTCACCCACTCCCAGAAGTTCACTTTTACACAGGTGCGTAGGCCTGATGTTGCAAATGCAAAATCAAAACAAGAAATAGTGTGTAATTATTCAGTCCTGTCTGCCTTTGTTTGCATGCATTTGATCAGGAGATAGACGCAGCGCCATCCTCTGTGCGGCAGACAAATGATAACCATTGCAGTCAGCAGGAGGAGCTAGCGTCTTTGCAGCAACAATTTCAGCAGCTGTGCAGTGATGTCGACCAACTAACTACGGAATTGAAGCACCTGAGTGTCACTCATGCTCAGGTAGCACCGACCGGTTCGGTCTCTGACCCGCAATGGATTTTTTGTTAATCTTGTAACGACATCATCCACCCTGTAATGACAGACAACACATGCCTCGAAACATTACGATAGTTTTTTTCTTTGTCTGTCAGAGCATCATCGAATTTGTCATATGAGTAGTGATGAGAAAATGAAGCTTCAGATTGGCTTTATGAACCAGTTAAATGTTTTATTCCTCTAATTGGCACTCTGTGCAATATTTGACTGAAAGCACACAGACCTTTCTTGAAACCCACAGTGCCATCTAGAGGAGTGATAAAATATAGCAATTGGTTCATGAAGCAAATTTGAAGCGTCATTTTCCTATCACTATAAACTCTTTTACCACATATCCAATGCCCATCTTTGTAGGCACTGGATGAGCTCAAACAACGGGAGCGGCAGAACAATGAGCTGGAGGAAAAGATCCAGCTGAAAAAGAAAACCATTGATCTTTTACCGGACGCTGATAACAACATAGTGAAGCTTCAGGTAAGCGAGATGAGTCCAAATGGATCTCTTTAAATGCGGCGAGGTCTTCAAGTTCATCTCAGCCTTCTCCTGCAGGCTCAGGTGGAGGCCAGTGCCCAGCGGGTGGTGAACCTGGCCTCTCAGTGGGAGAAACACCGTGCACCGCTCATTGAGGAACACCGCAGGCTTAAAGCCATCTGCAGTAATCAGGATGTAAGCATGCACAGAAAACTAATAATCATTCCATTTCAAATTATTTTATGTACAGTCGTTAATTCCATGCAATTTTATTCAGATGGAATCATCCAAAAAGCTGTCTGAAATCAAGATTCTACATGACAAAATCCGTTTATCAACAGAGGAGGCCAAGAAGAAGGAGGAAATATACAAGCAGCTGGTATAAGAGATATTATAATATACAGTAAAACAACTCTCAAGTCCATTTGCATTACAGAGTATATATGCTTTTTTTCCTTAGGATTCTGCCATTTCTCGTTCTAGGTAACGGAGTTAGAAAGTCTTCCCAAGGATGTGTCTCGGGCAGCGTACACACAGAGGATACTGGAGATTGTGAGCAACATCAAGAAACAGAAGGAGGAAATCACCAAGGTAAGAAGGAACGCTAAGCCAGATTCAGATCCATCAATTGCTTGCTAGCTTCCCATGTCCTAGATGCTTTTAATTGATGTTCGCCCTCTGGAGACATTCTTGGTCCAGTTTTGTCAAGCCAGAGGAATCTAAAAAAAAAAAAAAGATATTTATCGATTTAATAATATTTTAACGTCTCCTGTCTTCAATTTAATCAACATTCTCTGTGAATTCATTTACCCACCTTTTTGTTTATTTTTTTATTTTTTGCTCCTTACAACAGATTTTGTCCGACACTAAAGAACTGCAAAAAGAGATCAACAGCCTCACAGGAAAACTGGACAGGACTTTTGCTGTGACCGATGAGCTTGTCTTTAAGGTCCCTAAAACACAAGTGCTTTCTTTAGTATCTGTCTCATCATTCTATTAATGACTCAAAGCAAATGACCAAACTCCAGTGTCACTTGCACTGCAGTGTTTGATGCTATGTTATATTTTTGTTATCACTGCCAGGATGCTAAAAAAGACGAGTCGGTCCGCAAGTCCTACAAGTATCTGGCTGCTCTACATGAAGTACAAACATCCTCTACTGCATTTATTTCCCTCCCTACCCTTTGCAATATATAACTTACTGTTTCACTGTCTTGTGTAGAACTGCAATCAACTAATCCAAACCATTGAGGACACTGGTACGATCCTAAGAGAGATACGAGATCTAGAAGAGCAGGTAGGATTTTAGATGTTGGACTCAATCCAAGACATCATGTAGCATTTTAATGCTACGTCCAATCGAACATTTTCATATTTCAAGCTCTTTATAATGTGTATCCAGCAGTATAAATATTTTTCTTTAACAGTGATTAACAAATCATTTGTCCACAGATTGACACAGAAAATACTAACAAATTGGTGGCTAATCTGGAGAAGATCCTAGAAGACTACAGGGCCATTCGACAAGAGAATTCTGCACTTGCTGCCAAGGTTAGAGACGGCTAACTTTGAGGCACCTACTGATGGCCAAGCTTAAAAAAAAAACTGTTGTTGCTCTGAACATGACTGAAGCAATTGCAATCGGAGAGCAACTTTTCTTCAAAAAGCTCAAGCGGTATTTGTACCACGGTAACTGAGCAGGCATTTTTGATATGTAATATTGATCCTAAAGCCTGATGGGTTTTTTTTGTTTTTTTTTTAACGTTAATCACAACAGCGGCTACACATGATCTAAGTTTCTAAAACCCACACTGGTTACTGAAAAAAACTTGAGACAAAAATGATAATAAATGAAAATGTACTGAATGAATTAATGAAAGTCCGGCAACAGCAATTTTGTTCACTTGTTTTGATACGCCATTCCAATCCTTACTGAAATCAAAATCGACAGCAAAAGGTAATGCCCATTCTGCCTTCCTTTCTTTCTCATCGTTGAGGGAAAATAACATATATTATTAGATCATCTTTTTTCTTGAATACAACAAGCACCCTTGTAATTTTTAGAATGAGCCGTATTTGAAATGAATATTGAGTGAATGTCATTTAGATCTATTATTAAAAAAGTTATCTATTGTTTGACTTTAGAATGTTTATGACCAGATCCCACACGAATATTCAAATTACACAATTTATAACCTCATGCGCCATCAAAAATGTGATCAACCGCCATCACACGGCATTCTGCTCCAAATGTAGAGTTGGGGCTCAACAATGATGTAGCTTGCATGATGTCACAGCGGTGGATGTTGAAATGGTGTCATGTGGGTACTCAAGATTACTAGTTGTGTTAGTTTACTCACTCAAGTCTTAGTGAAATTAACCCACCGTGAAAAGTCATAGTTTTGTTGTCAGTCGAACCTTAGAGATAATCAGCCATTTACACATCTAAATAAATGCCCCAAAAATTCAGAATTTTTTTTAAGAGATTTTTTTGATTTTAGGGAAAAAAAACAACAACTTATCTTTAAACCTTGGAACCCTTACCGCGCCTGCAGTTTGAGAAGTCAGTCATGCTCTCATAAAGTTGATTCCGGTCCAACAAGAAACTTTAGCAGGAGGTCATCAGGGTTGCATTGGCAGAAAAAATGTTGGGCTGGTTCAAGTGGGCGGTCTCAGCTTCAATATTCCCTCTCACATGCTGGCTGCCGTGCTCATAGTACAGTATTGGACTTGAATTTGATACTGAGGCAATTGCAGACAGACTCCAATCCTCGTGTGTAGCCTCATGCATAGCTTGAACATGAGCAGAAACTGAGAACAGGAGAGGGAGCTCGAGCCTGAACCTTAGGCTCAGACGCTGTAGAAATGAGCTAATGGTGTGACTCTGGGCCAGAGCATTGGAAAATTAGGACGAGACATAAAAAGGACTAAAAGACTGAGGCTAGGGCTGAAAACTAGCAGGCTAAAACTGAGAAAGTTGGATGCGGACGTGCAGAAAACTGGCAGACCTTAGTGTGCTATTTTCATCTGAAAGGACTCTCGTATTGCTGATGTGGCAGGTCAGCAAAAGTTCAAGCACTTTCTTTTGCAGTCCATAATCAGGCACGTCTTACCAGTTTTATATTTGGTATACCGTCTGCTTTAACCACCGACTCAGTTTTGTGATGGGCTCATTTTGTCAAATGTTTGCGTAGGAGGGTGGAAAAACAACACTTAAAATGCAGGGCAAGAAGACAAATTCAAATCTGGCAACCCCGGGAGTGAACACAAAAGCTATAATCATAAATGACAAGGATCAAACAGACAATAAGTCAATTTATGTATTTTCAATAGCACTTATCCTAATTTGAGTCTCGGATGAGCTGGAACCAATCCAGGCTGACTATGGGTGATAAGTGGGGTGCACCCTTGACACATAATATCCGCTGTATCGACAAACAATGAACTTAACGTGTAGGCTTTTGGAATGTGGGAGGAAACCGGAGTCCCCGGTGAAAAGCCACGCAAGCACAGAGAAAACATGCAAAATCCACACAGGAATGTCAGAGTTGAACACCGGAATCACAAATCTCTGAACTGTGATGCAGACGTGCTAATCGCTTGGCTGCTGTGCTGCCGCAATGTCAATAAAAAGTCGTTATGGGAATTTAATGGCGGTAATCCGGTTTCCCAGACACTGATGGTAGAAAAATCATTACGTGACCAAAAATAAGATAGACAAGATTGTGCACTATTGTGTACAAGATAATAAAAAGAAAACAATCAAACAATATTTTGACAATATTTATTCATGTTCACAACAAATGTACAAAACCAAAGTAATTGGTTACCTTATACCAAATTAATTGGTTCACAGCATAGCCATGCAATACCACACTGTCTTTTGGACTGAGCTTAACATTTCTTTGGCAGTTTACAAAGTACTGCTCTGCAGTATTACAAAGTAAAACACATCAAATTACCTTAAATGCCCCCCCCCCCCCTCGCCCTAGAGTGTTTGGTCTTGTTCAATGTCATTTTTCTGCTCCGTTTTATAAAGCAATGATTAAACAAAGTCTTTTGCATGCAGACGGTAATTTCGTTCTTAGCGTTATACTCACTCCACAATTTAGTGACATTTAGTGAAGATGGACAGTTGCGAGTATGGTAGCTTCCATGGGCAACGTAAGCGGGGCCGACACTACCTGCCGATGTGTCCTGAGTGGCTTACAGGGCACACTTGAACACACCATGGAGGAACAACGTGTCCTCTTGTAATTAAGGAGCGCTCCGAGCTCATGATCAAAACCATCCAGCAGAAAGTTGATGACTGGAGAAGTGAGGATGCTGTTTCTCTCGATCTTGGAAGCACTTTAATGCCCACCCAGACTTCGTTTTTCCCCGCTCGTCCAATCGATTCCAATGAATGTAAGACTCATGGTCATAAATATAAACCCAAGTGCTGCGAAACATGCGGCCTGAAAACAAAAAACAAATAAAACGAGACATCAGTACGGGAGTCTTTCTTAAAGGCGTAAGTGGAAACCTACTTGGATCTTGGGTCGGGAGTTCATGGGCTCTTGCTCAGTGGGGATGATGCGGATGTAAAACAAGCCAGGAAGGATGAAAATCAGACTTGGAGCCGTAGTTGCTCCTGAGTACAAAAAAGAGAATTTACCAAAAAATAAAATAACATAAAGTGTGTCACACTTTTTTTGTTGAAGTGCTGAAAATTTTAGATTTGGGACTATGTTGGACAGTCAAATGTGATACCTGTAATGCCAAAGATGTCTCGAATGTTGGGCACGAGGATGACCAGCAGGTTGACAACGCACAGCAGGCACAAGGCAATGACAATATGGCGCACCCAGTGGAAAGCCTTCCCAGGGAACAGAAGCTGCTGCAGGGCACGACGAATCTGGTGGAAATGCACATGTAGGTTTTTACGGTAAGCACCTCAGGCTACTCTACTCAGTTATTTCTATTTTGTCTTCCAGCTTTTCTTTTGAAAATTATTAAAAATGTATGTCAACTATAGGCACTGGGATTGTTTATAGTTTATTCTCAGGTTTTTTTAAGTGCCCTATAAAGTGTTAATAGATTGTTCTTTCACTTTTTTAAAGTTCTTCACTGCTGCTTTCTGTGAATTGAGTTGTGTACTGCTGCCATACAGTAAAAAATTGTAAACGATGCGCATGTTCTTACAGGAAAGAGCACCACGGGGACCGTGAGAGTGACAGCGACCAGGACAGCCAATCGTACGCAGAGGATCAGCGTGTCCAGAGGGTCCACCTTACTGTAGGTATGGAGCAGCTCTGCCTCTGTGTTTTCTGTGCAAAAACACAAATTCACAACCAAATATCAAAGTTGAAATGATGACCTCTATGGTCAAAGTGACAAAGGTGTTGCACTCACGGTAAAAGGTTAGATAGCCAAATATGGCAGTGAGGAAGTACATAGTGAACATTCCAAGGATGGAAATATTGCCAATACTCTGCATTCTTCTTTTGGTTGGGCTTGATGGGATAAGATGAAGATAATATTCATGATATCCAGCAATGGCAAAAAACAACAACATTATTTGCATTTTTTTCTGTCTTACTTTCTTAGTTCTGTGTAGATGGGAAGAACTTCAGGGTGACACACAAAGGCAAATGCCAGAATTGGAATCGCATAGGCTGTCTGCAAACAAAGTGGGAAAACATCTGTCCAGCTATTTGTCACACGCCATGTGACTCTTAAATATCTCCGCTTTCATAGACAAACTTTATTTTAAGTAGCAAATTATGCTGCGATTGCAAAATGATCACAAGTGTTGACATGAAGTTGATTTCATCTGTTCTTACCTCTTGATTGATAGTGAAGAATGTGGTGGTGCACATATCCCCGGAGGGTTCTGTGCTAACAGAGTAGTTGCCAAACAACTCCAAAGGACAGAAAATGTGAAATCTTTTGTAGATGACCTTTCATGACAGAAAAAGGGGATATAAGCACGCTATAGGAACATGCTAGATAACTCTTTTTCTGTTAAATTTATTTTTCTTATACGCTTACCGCAGAGAGGAAGAACACCATGCAGGAGAGAGAGAACCCGCTTGTGTAACCCAAATACCCTGAGGAGCACAAGACATTAGAATTGAGTCAGGAACACTGATTATGATGGTAAATCCACAGTTTGGTGAAGATTTTTTTTCGAACCTGGGTCTGTAAATGACATATTTGAAAAATATCTGGGAAAAAAGTGAGAATTACCAAGGTGCTTCATGAGGGCCAAAGGAAGGATGATGCAGGCAGTGACTATGATGATGAGGTAATTTCCATTCATGTACCAGTCACTAGGTGATGAAAACAAAATAGAATGAAGCAGATAGTACACAACTACAGTAAGTGACTCATGTGATCTATACGCATCACGACTTACTCTGAACCAGATGTTTGCCCGAGAAAAGCCTGGATGACCAGCGGTAGCTCCGACTTCACAATGAACAGGTAACTGGACATGGCTGCAAATAAAGGCAAATATTTATTGGCATTGCCTTTAATGTCAAAGCATAGGCATCGTGGATTTGTCATAATTTAGATTTACATCCCATTCATATTGACAAATGACCTCCAATGTTATGTAGTGTTATGATGACAGCTGCTATGATCTTTCCTGGATGTCCAAATGCTCTCATGCCCAGGTGCTCATAGGCACGGATACCTGAGAAAACAACAAAACGCATTCACTCAAGAGCAAGACATTTCTATTTTGTGTTGTTTTCCAAATGCTTTTCAAGCCTTACCCACGACTCCAGCACTGCGTAGCAGCAGATGGATGGAGTAGGAGGATAGACATGCAATACATATCAACAGCACCCTGTAGCAAGAAAAACACCTTTAAGGAGGGCAGAGAGTTGAAAACAAAGCTTGTGCAAATGGAGTAGGCAACAAAAATAAATAATGCTGTATTTTCCATTATTGTTTGATGTATAAGCAACAGTCATTTCTAAAATCAGCGTCACAAATAAGTGAGATTGGGCAACAGGAAGAGGAAGTTCGACAGACGGACAAACACGAGGGAAGTCCCTCCAAAAGCAGTACTCTAAGGATTATGACACAAGCACTCACAGGAAAAGGATGATGCCTGTGTTGGACATGGCGTACGAAAGACCCAGAATTCCGCTGCCCATGATGGCGTTACTCAAGTTAAAGACAGACATTCCCAATGAGGTTTTACCCTCAAACTGAAAAGAGAATTAAGTTGGAATGGTAAACATCAGAGAAAAACAAAGCACAACAGTGTTGTCACATTCAATAGCACTACTACAAGTAATGCTCAATTTATAAAGCTCCATTCCATCTCCTAAAGAACATTACCCATTATTCTGGTTTTTAAACTGCAGTAATATTAGTTATTCTTCACAGAGGATAAAGAATATATGCCATTACATTATTTGTCTACTGGTACTGCTCCACTGATTGTACATAAATATCTGTTGCGTAAATATTTGTAACAATGTAACACCAATACTATTTATTAGCCGATCTATGACTTTTTGCACTGTGTGTTAGCATTAAGCTAAACCAGTTTAGCTAAATTAAGTGTATGGAGTGGTTTTACTTACAAATTCACTAGAGGCCTTGTGAGATACATCAGCAACACGGCTGGTTTGTCTTGGCCACAAGTATTTGAAGTTTACATAAGTTAGCTTAAAAATATCTGTTAAAAAACAAATTTTTTGAAGAAACTGGTATGTTTGATTTATGACCCAAGTGGATGTAGGTGATTGATTATATGTATATTATATTCTCTTTTCTTGGCATGCTCACGTCAGTAAACTGGGTCGTCTTTGTGGGCCCGCTCTTGTGCTCTAGAAACAGCTGATCCTCTTGTGGGACTCTGGAAGTAGAAGATAGTCATTTAAATGTGAACAATAGAGTATTCTGTGCTAGAGTAATTTGCAATAAATCAACTTAAAGGAAGCAAATTTAGCGTACTCTTCATCCATTGGCATGGCAGCTCCATGACCGTTTGACAGTTTCTCCATCTCCATATTTGGATGGAACGCTCTCACTTAAAAGGGGGTAAAATGGAAGGGAAAATCTGAAAAAGAAGAATCAAAACGATTTTATGATCATGCCTTATATATGAAGGTTGTTATTTCTTGATACTTTACATGGATCAGTGAGTGGTCGGAAAGTCAATTTAGCAATTGTTTAATGACGTCATTGATTGGATCCACAAGTATAGTAAGCACAACCTCATTCAATCCAGAGATGTTTTGTGCTGTCATCTTTAATAAGCCAAGTTCGCTCATTATACAAAGTTCAATCTGATTTTTTCTCAATTTTATTTCAATAGCGTTAATTTTTGTTGTTGGTGGTGGTAGTTGGAAAAAAAGTTTTGTTTTTTTAAATTTCAAGTCTATATATGTTCAATAAAATAAACCAATCAATAAAATAGTGATAAACTTTAAAAGATTGGGGAAAAAAAACAACAGCTGCTATTTAAACTTGTTTATTTCTATGTAATGCAACAGTACACAGTCACTGCGTCATAGGAAAAATAAAATAAGCAACATAGGAGTTGCAAATGGAAACGGTGGTCTGGCGTATGTCATAATTGTCAAAGTACACGACGACGCTCACCCGGCCAAAACAAACCTTTCTTCTCGTACTTTTCTCTGTTTGGTTTCCCGGTGGTAGCCAAAGTAAACTTCATCCTCAGGTCAAGTCAGATTGATCACAACAGTCATGATAGCCTTTTAGCGTGGGGCTAATACAGGCCACTAGGATTTTTAATTATTCCAGTCCGCAGATCAGTTATGTTATCAAAATTTGTTTTTCAAAGTAATAAAGATGATTTTTCCCTAAATCATTTTTATTTTTATATCTCATAATCAACAAAAAGTATTGTTTGTATAAAATAATTAAAAAATAATAGAGATAAATCGAAATACATATTTTTTGAAAAACTAAAAAAAAATTCTGCAACATTCAAAATGAGAATGTATTTTTTGAAAAGACATTCAATTACGGTATAGTATTTAACTTTTTTTTTTTTTTTTTTTACAAGCCCCATTTATACTTTTTAAAAATCAAATGTAAACACCTGGTCTTGACTGTTTCATTCCCTTACAATATTTACGACCAACCCGATGTTCCACTGTAGGCTACCACATGCTACAGTTTCCAGCAGGGAAAAAAAACAGCTCTAGCGTAAATACTCTTGCGGCCAAACTAAAAAAGTACACAGTGTACAGTCTGAGCCATCATTGAGCATTTCAGGTCATTACGTCATTGACAAAAGTAACATTTGATCATATTGGACTTCAAATGAATCAAGTGTTTGTAGAGTCAACGGGATACTTGACTTGTTTATGCTGACTTGTATTTTTATACGCAACATTCAATGAATTTCTTCAATTTGATGAGTACATTCCCACGTATCTTGTCAACTAACATGCCTTCTTGTTTTCACAGTGGTAATTGTAGTTTGTGTAATGTTTTTAAAAAATAATAATAATAAACTTTTTGCATATTTTCACTTTGAGGACTTCAATGTGATAAAAGCTGATAATGACCTTCCCGTTCAAACGTGACCGCGTCGCTTTCTGGGTGTAGTCACGTGGCTCTTTCCAATACTGCCCCAACACAAATAGACATCGTTAATGTCTATATTGCCGTACACATGAGTATCTTGTTGCTTAATACCAATCCGCCCGTACATCTCATCCATGCATATCAAATCTAAATAAAACTTCCATTCTGCTATATAGAGATTTCGTAAGTCAGATACAGTAACAAGACTCAGAGTGTCATGTAACAAAAAAAAATTACATTGGATTTTGGTGTCTATTTGGGAATGTTATATGGCTAATCATATGATGCCAAGAAAGCTTCAGATTGATATGTACAGTATGTTTTCAATATAATCCAGTATGATGTAAATAAACATTCAGTATTTAACCTTCACGTAGCCATCAACATGAAAACGAATCATCTCATCTCACAAGCTCAACATTACAATCTGGAAAGTCACACTTTGTTCTTAGCTCTTTTTAATCTTCCTGTTTGTTGCTTTCAGGAAGAATTTTGAACTCCATCACATGAATTTACAATATTCTCACAACATCCTTTTTACCTACAGTAAATACGTTTCCAAGATTAGGTAACATCTTCCACAATAGAAAAGTCTTATAGCTTCCTTTTCCCCTCCTCTTTCCTCAGCCTATAGAATCAAACCGGATGTCTTCCTGCTGTGCAGCGACGCTCTTCGCCACTGACCACTGCGCCGCCCGCTACCTTTGCAAACATCCAGTCTTATTTTAAGGTTGGTTTCCAAGCTATGGCTACAAAAAAACTTTACTGTCTCCTGTTACAGCTCTAATCCACACACACACCCTTTAAAATGTCCAAATCAACTTCTCACAGTTAAAAAAAAATATATATATACACTACTGTATTTATATTTATTCTTGTTTTTATTTCATTGAACACAAAATTTGAGCACCCAGTGTATGTATTTTGAGTATCAACAGAGGCGAAGCAATTCATTCTACAGAATGTTCCTGTTATGATATAACAGCACAAACCACACACTGCTTCAAATTTTTTTTTTCTTTTTTTTTTTTTTTTAAACATGATTTACACACTGACTCTCTGTATACTCATGTTGGTGCTGAACTACACTGCCACTGGTTGTGAAACTAAAACTTTGGTCACTCATACCCATGCCAAATCTTTCACTCTTCCTCCCTTTTTTTTAATCTGACTTACTCAAAAAGTAAATTAAATAGCCATTCAATGACCCCGCCAGTTGTTGTTGTTGTGTCCTGAGCAAAAGTTCAAGGCTGTAGTTTTGTTTGGATTGACATTTTTGCTTTGTTTAGCAGTTTTACCTAACAAAAAAAAAACAAAAAAACATTACAATATCAATAAAACTTGGGTGGACTGTTAGAAATTGAGCCAGAAAAAAATGAAATTCTCTTTAAGTGCGAATTTTAGTAAATGTGCATAAAGAAAATACAACGTGTTAAAATGGAAAACATAGACACTAAAAAGCAATCCATCATTTTAAGGGGAGTTCCACGTCGATGACATGGCAGCAGAAGTACATTACAGTATAAAGAAAGGTTTCACACTCGCATTAAACCTTAACACTTTATATTTATGTCATTATGTAATCATTGTTACTATTTGTACTCAAAACTCTCCATATTTTCCTACATTTTCCTCCAAGGATCAATAACAAAAACACATACACACCAAAAAGACAACTCACTAAACTAAAACATGCTTGCACAAAAAAAAAACTACAAACTACTGAGTGAAATGTTGTCCAACTTGAAGAGTACACCTTCAACAAAGCACTTTTTCATTTTTAGTGAGCAGAGTTCCTCTAGAAGTCAAACCACGTGGCAACAGTCAGTCCAGCTCATGCAAGTGTTGGGTGGACTTACCTCCTCAAGCGAGTCCAGATGACCCTCAGAAGTCGACGTTTGTGTCGTGGAGTCCTGCCACCTCAACGACTCTTTAGGCACAGGCGTAATTCAAGTTGTGTTTTGAGCCCTGAATGGAAGCGCACTGTGGCTCTGGGGAAGGTTGGGAAGAGAGGAACAAATATGGGAACAGGGAGTGAGAAGGGGGGCTGAAAATGATGGGATCAAGTTTCTTGTGAGGTCACACGTGTAGGCACTCCTCTTCCTTTCCCCAAACAAACAACACATTAAATATGACTTTGTTAATTGCTTGATCAATAGGGGATTTCTGAGATGACTGTGTCCTGTTCAGTGTTCTCACACAAAGACTTGTTTTTACACTTTAGGAAGCTCCGGAGTCCATTTCAATGCTAAGAGTAGAATCTGTTGAGCACATTATTACATAAGAGTCTGGAGTTAACGACCAGCTATACTGTATATGAGAGCCAAGCTAAAAAAAAAAAGCTAGCTGTGCATTGCATCAATGTGGAAATGTAAATATATAAAGCGACGATCTCCACACAAGTGTGTGAGGCAACTGGAGTGCATGTCCTTTAAAACACCAGATGGTAAAGGTTAAGAACACTCCCATGAGTCTGTTTATGTGTGACTTCCACGATGTATGTACCTGCATTCAGTGATTTACTACGGCGCTAAATAAAATCTTTGGACTTGATTGTTCCAATATGTGTGAGGGCGAGAGACATAAAACGATAGAACCGATTGTACACGTTGACTCTCCCTGAGAATTGGGTACAAAAATATTTCTCAAAATATAGCTCTAAAATCCAATCTCCGTCATGCATAACGTTGCGTAAGACTTCTTTCCAGCATATTCCAAAAGCGAGAGCAGCCTCGACAAAGGTTTTATGGACCGTAGCACATCCAGCAGACGTTCTGACTCCAATTCAAAGTAGTTAGACTCACATTTGTGATCAAAGTGAAGGTGGATTGTTTTTATATATTTACAGTGGTTGTTTTTTTGACATTTATTATTTTTGTTTTTACGTCTTAGTTTCATGATGAAATTATGATGAATTAGTACGTATAGAAGAAAATCTGGATTGCACAAGTTTTTTTTAGATCAAACTTAAAAAACAAAAAATTCAAAAAATCTGGTGCGCTCGAAAACAAGCAAATACATTTTTGAAATCATGAAATATGTTTAGTTACACATAAAGCTAAAATATCCTGTTGACCAGTGTAATTAGTCATTTTGAATCAACAACAGTACCTTAAAGCTCTAGGTTACATATATTTTGTACCCCAACTTCTTCAGTCAATGTTTCGGAGTTTGTAATGGACATAAATTACAGTCTGGGTGTCTTTTTTGGTTTGTTAACGAATTTAATTTTTGATATGCTGGTATGACTTCTTCACCCAATTGCAATTTTTGTATAGACATGAAGATATAAGTTCAACCACGTCAGAGGATTCAAGAGGACTCCATCTGATTCTTTTTCTTTCTACGTGAGCTGCAGCAGGTGTGCAGAGTCTCAGTATATATGATCACGTGTCAAACTCTATGCCCATGCAGCGAGCAGCTGTTTTCAATGAAAATACAGAGATAACTTCAAGGCAGTACTTCTCAGAGAAAAAAAAGAGCAAACACAAGAGACACATTTTCCATATAAGACTATTTCAGTATAAAACACTCGGTTTGAATTTCATTAAGGCGTGTGTGTCTCGTCACAAGATCATTCTGTTTGTGTGACTGTAACATTCATTAAAACCTAATTAGCTATATTACGTCTCATCTTCTTGACATTGTGTTGTGACCATGTGCTTTCTTGTTTTTCCCCCCCTCTCTGCCAATCAGGACGATGATCTAGCCAGATCCACTTAGGACTGATGTCATTAAGCAGCTCAGTGAAGTGCAGCACGTGGAATACTGAAAGGTTTGCGTGCATCTTTGTAGAGACCTGCATTTACTCACATAGAAGCACCATGACCCTTTTTTAAAATGTTATCATAGATACCTATTGGATTACAGGATTTACTTCTTTTTTTTTTATTCCAAGTGTGTAAAAAGTCAACATGGAGTGCATGGGAGAGGTAATGTGTGTCTGATATAAAGCTGTATGAAAGAAGCAAACAATATGGCAAGATTAGGTACAAATAATTAACATGTGAAATAACTACTATCTAAGAACCATGTTTGAAAAGTGAATATAATAATTGCAGAATATGTTTTGTTTCTATTTGAATTTGTTTCTCATTGGTGTTGACTAACTAGCTCCAATAATAACGTTGTTCGGTCATATTGGAGTTCCCACCAAGTGTCAAGATTACACTGGATTTAACCCCCAGTGCGCAGTTATTGTTGAGGTCACAAATGTATATGTGACTTTCTAAAATCCTTCAGAGATGAGTTTTCAATGTCGATTTAAGAAATTAGTTAGTGTTGTGCGGCATCTTTCAAAAGAAAGTTGAGATCTGACGTCAAATCAGGACAAGATTGATACCGTGTAAATGTGATGTTAAGTTTGTTGACAAATATTCAACTGTATACTCTGCCATTGTATAGAGAAAAATGTAGTTAATTTTTCACTTTTGTACTGAATAGAAAAATAAATTAAGAGATTAACATTGTTATGAGAGTAGAAACCAAACAGGCGGGACTTTCCCAATAGGATGCACACAGTCCTTACAGTATATGCGGTGACCGAGACGCCTATAGTGATAGCAGTACTCTATCGTAAAAAGCTTACCGACTTAAATTAAATGCAGTCGGACTAGACAGTGAGGGCAATGGCAAGTGGCCAGGAGTTTAGTTTCCTTTTATAAACAGGAACACACCGACCAGACACAGCAACAATTAAAATCATCCAAATATTAGACACAATATTATTATCATGGCGTGTGCAGTGTAACAAAATATAAAAAATATAAAACAACAAAATATTACTATACGTATAAAGATCATATTTGGCTATCGTTATGCTGACGAAAATGGTTAGCACGTCTTCCTTCCAGGTGTCAGATTTGAATATGGGCTTCGGATTTCCTTTGTGGAGTATGAATGCATCATTTATTACATTACCTTACATTACATTACATTACATTACATTACATTATATTATGTATAACGTTATTTTATGACAGGTGACACCCCAGCTCATGATGGCCGTGGGCACAGCGGTGATCGGCTCCCTCCAGTTTGGCTACAACACTGGAGTCATTAATGCACCTCAAAATGTGAGTACCACCCAGTGTAAGATGCAAAGCTGGTAACTACCAACCCAATAAAACTCAAAATAATGAAGTGGAATATTCTTCAAATATTTTTATTTATATATTAACATTACTTTTTGTTGTTGAAAATTTCTGAGGAATTTAAATCTGACTGCAAATGTTTAACAAGCTTTCATTCTTCTTGCAAAAGATGTGTTCAGATGTACGCAGTTTGACGCTTGCGCTTTGCGTGCTAATGTGAGTTACTGAGAGGGTTTAACTCAAATTTGAAGTGACATGGAGTAGGTTAATGAGATTATACAGTGCAATGTTGGCATCTTAAAGGATTACGAGGTGGAGTGTTTTTGTTTATCGTGGCATAGTGGCGAGTGGTCTGCACATCTACCTCACAATTCTGAAGTTAGGGAAGGTTTATTTATTTTATTTTATTTTATTTTATTTTATTTTAAGATGCAAGGTCATCTCTTATCATGTACATTCCCATATACCATATTCCCAATGAATCCTGAATTTGAATTGTCATCACAATTCCTTAACAGCAAGTTAAGGTCACACAACGAAATTTGTTTTTTTTTTTTTTTTTGCTTTTTGTGTTTCAGACCATTGAAAATTTCTACAATGACACGTGGACCAGCAGGTTTTCTGAGCCCATTTCTCAGAGCACGCTAACAGCTCTGTGGTCCCTCTCAGTGGCCATCTTCTCTGTGGGTGGAATGTTCGGTTCCTTCTCAGTTGGTCTCTTTGTGAACCGCTTTGGCAGGTAGCCCGTGGATACTGACCCAATTCGGATAAATATGAATGAAATGGAATGAAATGAATTGTGTTTTTCTGAAGGAGGAATTCCATGCTCATGGCAAATGTGCTCGCCCTTATCTCTGCTTTGCTCATGGGGTTCTCCAAGATGGCTGCCTCATGGGAACTACTCATCATTGGGCGTTTTGTAGTGGGCTTGTATTCTGGCCTGTCCACTGGTTTTGTGCCCATGTACGTGGAGGAAATCTCCCCGACGTCTCTCCGCGGAGCAATGGGCACTCTGCATCAGCTGGGGGTTGTTATCGGGATCCTCTTGGCACAGGTAAAAAACTTTTTCCTCATCCAACAACCAAAGCAAACTCCAGCGGTTTTATTCATTTATTGATTTAGCCTGATGTACAAGAGACTAATTGAGGGCAGATTCAGATTTGGCACCAAAGAAACCATTTAGACAAATTTACTTACCGTTTATAATATAACCGGTTCATAGTTAAAATTTTATAGTACGGTATACGGTTATTAATTAATTTAAGCTGAAAGGGACATTTAGTTGAAGTTTATTGGCTTTTACTTGGAATACAACATTGACAGTTATTATGGACATAACATTGTCCTTTACATGTTGCGCAGATTTTGGGGATCGAATCCATCATGGGAAACGATTCCCTCTGGCCACTGTTGTTAGGGTTCACTTTACTGCCAGCCGTTGTGCAGTCCGTCCTGCTGCCCTTCTGCCCGGAGAGCCCGAGATACCTCCTCATCAACTGCAACGAGGAGAGCAAAGCCAACAACGGTGAGACACACAAATTACTGCTCCAAAAATGTATTTGATACAATTTATTTGATACAATCATTTTGCAGTGTTAGTGAAGCTGCGTGGCAGCGCCAACGTGAGCCAGGACATGATGGAGATGAAAGAAGAGAGTCGGCAGATGATGGCGGAGAAAAAAGTGACCATACTGGAACTCTTGCGCTCTCCCATCTATCGTCAGCCTGTCCTTGTTGCTGTGATGCTGCAGCTCTCCCAGCAGCTGTCGGGGATCAACGCTGTAAGTTGGCCAGCGACTCTTACATTTTCTACTCTGATGATATTTGAATTGATTTACTACACTGCTTCCAGTACATGTTTGTGGATGTTTTATATTTTTGTTGTCAATTCTTTTCTTGTTCTCCCCTTTTAGGTGTTCTACTATTCTACTGGAATCTTTGCAAAAGCAGGTGTGTCCCAGCCTGTCTATGCAACCATCGGAGCAGGAGTGGTAAACACAGCCTTCACAGTTGTTTCTGTAAGTAACAAAAGAAACAGTTTAGAAAATGTAATAGCTCAAGTTCAGAATGTTGGCGTTTTCTTTTTCTGCAGTTGTTTGTGGTGGAGCGTATTGGGAGAAGGCCACTCCACCTGACTGGTTTAATGGGAATGGCAATTTCGGCGGTTGCTTTAACTCTTGCTATGGCCTTGTTGGTAAGGATATGAAAAACTAGCATTATTTGATATTGTAGTGATTTGGCGTTTGTGATATGTAGTTGTAACAATTGTCGTATTCTGACTGACAGTTGCTGTGTCCCACAGGATCAGTTCAGCTGGATGTCCTATGTGAGCATCATAGCCATCCTAAGCTTTGTAGCCTTTTTTGAAATTGGCCCAGGCCCCATCCCGTGGTTTATTGTGGCAGAACTCTTCAGTCAGGGGCCACGGCCCGCTGCCTTCGCGGTTGCTGGCTTCTCGAACTGGTCTGCCAATTTTGTAATTGGCATGAGCTTTCCCTATGTTGAGGTGAGGTTGTTGTTGTTTTTCGTCCTAAAAAGTCAAATAGGTATCACCTTAAATGCAGCTCAGATAACTTGCTCATCTTGATCAGATGATGGCATTCACTCTTTTTCTCATCTCCCTTCAGCAACTCTGCGGGCCCTACGTCTTTGTCATCTTCACTGTTTTCCTGCTGGGCTTCTTTGTCTTCACTTACTTCAAGGTGCCCGAAACCAAGGGGCGTACTTTTGATGAGATTTCAGCAGGCTTCCGACAACCGACCGGTCGCGGTGCCGATAAATATTCGGCCTCTGAAGAATTCAACACACTCAGGGGGGATGATCCTGACCTTTGAAAGCTCTTCTCAAATCTTCTACATTGGGGTACACTTTTTAATCCCATTTCATCTGGTTGTTAGGCCCAAGTTCCTACGATGACTTCTAGTCCATTCACAGACTGTCAAACTGGGTCGAGTCACATGCTCTGTTCCGTTTTTGTGCTTTAAAGGAAGAAGGACTTGTGTTTCACCAATCACGCAAATACATTGTCATCATCCCATGAAAATAAACCCCCTAGCCCTGAAAAGTGCTCAGTGGTTTCATCTCACTTCTGTGTAATTGTTAGTGACTGATAATATACAAACAGGAATTCATTTGGACACCAGGCAAGACAAATAGTTTGTAAAACGTTTGCTAGCTTTAATATGTAGCAAAATTAGTGTTTGCCCACACTAGCATGGTGAGTAATGACCATTAAAAACACATTTGACTGCAATTTCAAAAGTGGAGTTAAAAAGCTGAGCTCAGTAAACAGAAATTTAAAACACACAAAAAACACAGTTGGAGTAACATGGCTAAAAGAAATGACTTCATTTTTGCCTTTCTCGCTTAATTCCTAAAAGTACAAAGAAAATGAAATACTGACTGATAATAGTGTGAAGTAAACATTTCCTTTCTAACAGCAGCGTTCCAAAATAGCTTAGGGGTGCTTCTTTTCATCTTTTTATAAAAACAATACAAAAACATGCTATCATCAAACTGATGATGACACTTGAAGGCATGTTGACTTTGAAGACGCGTCCAGCTGTTCAAACATGTCATCGATCACCCGCCACAGGCAGTTGTCCAGCGGGAAGTCATTGTCCACCAGATTCACCAGGAAGTAGTTGTCATGAATATACTTGATGATCATCCGAGAGGGTGACTCGTCTTCGTACAGTTTGGCCCACTGTTCGATCCACAGGGCAAAAGCCTCATCCTGAACAAAATAGCAGGACACGCTCGTTTCAGGCAACATGACACATTAGTGCAGTTCACACAAACGTCTGACGGAGCTCACCTTCCAGAACATAAAGCTGACCGGGTCCACAATGGTGGGCTGAACAATCTCCCTGCCGGGGAATATCCCCCACGTGACAGCATTGGGTTGCATGTCGGGAGCGTTGGTAAGGTTACGGCCCTTTGCGTACAATAAAAGGTTACGCATTGACGGAGACAAATCGGGAGGAGCACGGCTTCCTGTTCAAACTTACGTGCACGTTAACGATGTGGTAGTTGACGCGGGGTTCGTACTTCTTCAGTACTTCGAGGAGAGCGGACACATTTTCGCTGGAGGTGAAGAACTCCAGATAGGCCTGTCGCATAGAAATTATTGAGGCGACACACTAAGATGACCTAGCTAAGCGACACCGTTTCATGCAGAAAAGCGGTCGTACTTTCTGAAAGACGTAGCCGCCGGGAGGGCCCCAGCCCACTATTGGGTCTGTGGAGGGTTTGCCGTTGATGTTGGGCTGAGAGTTGATGGTGAGAACGCCTCGTCTGTTGACTTTCTCGAGTTCATCCTTCAGCAGATTGGTTTCCTGGGCCAGTGGCTCATCGTTCCATGGCAAGCACATCACCTGACAAAGAGGAACGCTTAGCACGTGAAGCATAATTACAGAGTCCTGTGATATTTCTTACTCGTCGAGGTACCACTGCCCTTGCTGCATCTACCTACCTTGTGCCCGTTGCGATTGGGCTGGGCTGTGATGTAGCAGGTGAAGACCTCATAGACACTCGCCTCATTCTTCAGTTCCTCTCCCCACATCTCCAGCAGGGCATCTTTGGATGACTTGCTCTTCAAGTAGAACAAGTAGTAGTCATTTAACTCGCCAAATGCTGGAGATGAGGAGTTACCCCTGGTAGGAAAATCAACAACAGATACATGACCTTTCAACTATTCAATGTTTTACTTTTCATTGAAAGCCTTAATGTCTTACCATCTGCCATTTGGGAATTCATCCCAATCCTGGGTTCTGTATATGTAGCTCTTGGGCCTGGATGCCCAGAAGATGGGTCGCACGTCCTCGACCTTTCGCTTGGGATGCGCACTCACCGCCCAGGGAAGCGGCCGTCTGACAAAGAAAACAAGCTCCTTGTTGGAAAACAGTGCAGGCTATGCAAAACTTGCGACATTTGTGTTGTGTGATAAATGTACGCATACGTATGAGATGCACGTTTATGTCTGAAAAGCACTGAATAGATTATTAAGTTTGATTGACTGATTTTACAGTGGCCTTTTATTATGGGCAGCCTAACGTAAAGTACCATAAATACATATCTTGACTTGTCACACTATTGACACAATACACCAACACATCTTAAGGCCAATTTCTATTTTTGTCCAGTATGTTTGGCAGCCACTTGGATCCCTCACCTCGGGTCTTCTATCCACAGGCCGAGCTGCCGGAGCACTTCCATGGTGGCGACTTCTCGATTTAGGGTGTAGAAGTGCAGCCCGGGCACCTTGCCACTTTCCAGCAACACTTTGCACATCTCCACCGCTAGTTGGATTCCATAGTTGCGAATGGCCGCGTCATTGTCTTTGATGGGCTCAATGACTTCCATAATCTCCTCTGGCACCACCAGTTTTGAGAGCTTGACAAGCTGACGCAGAGACTGGTAGCCCTGCAGGCAAACGCACTTATATTATGTTGCACTTTCTAACTAAAAGGTTTGATACTAAGTAATCACCATGTTACCTGAATGGGGAAGATCCCAGGAAGGATGGGACACGTGATCCCAATTGCCCGGCAGTCATCAAGAAACTTAAGGTAGGTTTCTGCCCTAAAAAAGAGCTGCGTGATGACGAAGTTGGCTCCGGCGGCCACCTTCTCCTTCAGGTGTCGCAGATCTTCCTCATAGCTTTCGGCTTCGGGGTGGCCGGTGGGGTAACCTGTGACGCACACGAACGTTGTCATCAATGAGTGGTGGAAATCAAGCTGCGTGGTATGTAACGCCATTTTACCTGCTACACATATGTCAAAGTAGTCATCAAACTCTGATCGGATGTGTTTAACAAGGTCGCCGGCATAGTTAAAGCAACCTTCCTCGTCATCCCAGTCTGCACCCATCGGATCTATGGATTTATCACATTTTAAACAAAATACTGCAGCGTATTCCTGCAGAACCACAAGGCAAAATCAATGACTCAATGCTACCTCCTCTTAAAGCCATGATGTTTTTCAGGCCCAGGTGCTTGGCTTTGGCCAGGTAGGCCGTGATCTTGTCTTTGCCCTGGCTGCAGCACGTTAGGTGGAGGACGGTCTCCAGGCCACAATAGTTAACTGCCGTGCTGGCAATCATCATGGACGACGTCTCCTTGTCTGAACCCGGATCTCCGGCGGGATGCCACGTAATGTCGATGAAAAGTGGCCCCCCGGAGCCCATACGGTCAAATCTGAAGACACAATCACAAACGTCAATCCAATTCGTCATATGCAAAGTGCTAAGTGACACGCGTACCTCGAAATGAGATTGACTGCACCGGGGGCTGTCCGAGGGGGAAAGAATTCTAGAGAGAACCAGTGGTCCCCGGACTCGATCCTCCTCCTCATCTTGTCCCGCAGCCTGTCTGAACGATCCGCGTCCAACACTGGCGTGGAACACCGGGAGCTCTCCTTGGAGCTCTCCCCGCCACTGGTGCCCGCACCGCTGGAGTCACTCTTGCATGACTGCCAGGTCCCATCGGCTTGTGGAACCTGGTTCACCATGATTGGAAATTACTCTAAAGAAAGACAAAGGTACAGAAAGGCAGTCACATACAGGTCAAGGTTGTGAACAGCGCACGATGAATATGCTCTACTTACTGTTTTTCAATTGATTGTTTTCAGTGGTCGAAAGTAGAATTTTAAGATATTATATCTGTATTTTGATTGAGTATTTTTCTGACTACTTTTTACTTTTATGCCCTGCACTTGAGAAAATATTTGAATATTTCTGTACATTCTATTACATTCGTTCTCAAAATAAATTGGTTACTCTTACAGACCTCTGCAGAAAAGACATTAATAGAGCAAAGTCAACTGTGGTTGGGATCGTGATTAATTGAAATCTTGGGTGGAGAATTAAAAACAAATACATAAATAAGATAAAAGCAGTGGAATGGAGGACAATGAACCAGGGATCATTAATGACACACCAGAGCCGATTCCCAAAAGGACGACGACCTTATTAAGGGGATTTATTTGATGTTGGTCCCGAGAGTGATTCAAGTTTTGTTTTAAAACCACCAGCTTCTGAAATGAAAAAAATCTCAGTTGTAATCTTATGAAACGCAATTAAAAATAATTTTTGCAGTTATCAATAGCATATTGACACTCATATGAACACTGCAAATTTTTTGTTGTTTGAAGTTATCAAAATTGTTATTTCTTGGCATGGCGCATTTTTTACTTTTACTTAGGAAAAAGGGGTTAACCGTTTTTTCTACTTTTGTTTTTCTACTTTTATTTGTCTTTTTTAAAACGAGAATGAGTATTTCTACGAGTAACGTGTGGAAGTACTTTCTCTGATTGTTTTATATTTTATACCCAAGAAGCATTTTTCCTACAAATATCGTTTCGGTTATGACTTCAGCGTGCTGTTTCGACTTACATCCAAACCCGTGTAGGTACGAAACTCTATCGTAAACAGAGGACCTCCGACGGTATTTAACCCCATCCCAACTTGCGTTTTCAAAACAGCAAAGTGAAACGAAACAAATTGAAAAGCAAATATTAGCATGCAACAAACGCAGACTGATCTTTTTTTAATACGAAACACGAGCAAGCATTCCAACTCCAAATTCCGCCCGTCTGCGTTCGTTAGCTTCTTCGTAACGGAGGGTGGAGATAAATTACGAACGGAGAGAGACAGGATCATTATTTAGACACTCGGTTGGGCGCATAACAGTGTGCACCATTACCTAGTTGCAACAGGAGACGTAGTTAAAGTTTATTTGAATGTGTTAGCTAATTGCAACGTGAGACATAATTAAAGTTTATTTGAATGTGTTAGCAGCAGCTCCCTAGTGGAGCAGAGCTAGCAACCTGACACCACTGAGTGTGAACATAAAAATAATTCCACGTGCTATACCATTTTACAGGCTAAGCCTAGCATATTATAAAAGCGTAAGTCAAAGTGGTTAGTTCTCACTTTTTTTTCCAGTCGCACCGCTTTGAATCGCCAGTGTTCCAGAATTCCCACAAAATTAGTGGGAGGGCAAAAGAGGCGACAGCGTGGAGGTACGAGGTAGTCCAATCTATGACATGAGTGATCCACCAGGTGGCGCTGTAGGCTTGACGACGCATTCATGCTCTTCTGGTAAAGTCGGAAATGAACGCAAACGTTTAGACGAGGTCAATTTAAGTTCACTTGTTTTTGTATTGCATTTGTATTCTTTACTTGTATTTTATACCCTTAAACTTCTGTGAATAAAATAAAATGGAAAGTTCAGAGCATCAGTGACCCTATGCTCCATATTGACATTTCTTAGATCCACATTTTCCATATAAAGTATAAAAGAATCCCAAATGTTTTGATAGAGTAACAGCTCTCCATTTTTAATGGAAGTTATCTACTTAATAGGTACATTTGTGGACAGTTTCAAATGAATAAAGGCTAACGATATTTTATTCAAATCACGGTTAATTATTACATAATAGAGTAATGATTTGATCATGTTTTCTTTAATACGTTTGGAAACTGTTATTGACATATATTTTTTTCAATCATTTAATGGAATTTTAATATTATTAATTGATTTTCTCACTTTTAGTCCTCCCCATAATCTAAGTGTGCCCCCCCCCCCCCACACACACACACACACACGGATCACAGGAAAACGAGATTTTACTGATGGTTCATGTCTTTTTGACATGAACACAACTTTTTTCTTCTTTTTAAATAGGCTAGTTTTAGTGCAAATCGTCCATACGATGCACCCAACGAGCCCCCGTCTTTCCCCATATTTTCAGCGTTTTCCTGTAGGCATTGAACGCATCATGACACAACAACGAAGATGGCGTGTTGTGGCAACTGTTTCGGGTGTAGTCGTTGTAATGAAGAGGAGACGCGCACGCCAGAGGAACTGGTAGGACGATACAATTCTGTAGCAGTGCGGGTGTATATTCACATTTTTTTCATTTGGCTTGTATGCTTTGAAATGAGTCCAAACTCTGTATTGAGATGTCTTGTTCGCTGGAGCTCACTGCTTCCCCAATGTGTTATTACCATCCAATATAACTTAAGTAATCAGCCTCAACGATTGTAGTCATTTGGTTGCAGAGTAATTTTGCCAAGTTGCAAAACTGTTTTCACAATTTCCCAATACGATTTCATCACGGTTCAAAGAACGCGGTCATTGTGCAGCATCATTGGGTGGGTGCTGAAAAGGCAGGCAGATTGATGCGTTTGAGTGCACGTTGTTAAATTCATGCTCATCTTAAACAAGTGGCAGCAGCACTGGTCAAAATATTAAACCCTCCTCCCCCCAAAAACCAATCTATTTTGCTGTTGTTGCAGACAATTCTTGGAGAGACTCGAGATGAAGAAGATGAGATTTTGCCAAGGAAGGACTATGAGGTAAGATAATTAAAACCATTAAGTTTAGTTTAAAGGTGCAGTTTATGTGTCATCATCTGAGAGTAACCTTTTTGATCAAACAGAGTCTGGATTATGACCGATGTGTCAGTGAACCCTACGTGGAGGTTTTGGAGGGGATGGACAACAAGGTAAGCAAAGATAGCGTAAACGTGACGGGTGTTTATGTACATGTGTTCTAAATCAGAGGATTTATCCATTTATTATAAAATCATATTGCTGAAATCAGATTTAATATCGGTGTCGTGTCACACAGATGGGAATTGCTCAGGAGCTCACAAAATATTTTAAAGGGAAATTTGCATCATGTGTGCATTCAACCTGCACAATTCTGATTTTCATGTTACTTAACAATAAGGTGCAGCATTTTGATTATGATGAGAAATGATTTTCTGTGTTTTTTTTCCCCCAACAGAAAGCAAAAAAGTATGAAGCACTGCGATGGGTGATGGTGTTTGCGATTGGAGCATCTGTTGGATTGGTATGTCCTTCCCGAGTTTCCTCCTCTTCTTTCTGCTTTTAAACATAGGTCTGATTAGTCTCAAATGTTTCCATCCTCTCTTTTCTTTTAGCTGGGGCTGTTTGTGGATTACTTTGTACGCTTCTTCACCAAACTCAAGTTTACTTTGGTTGGTTATTGTATCCTTTAGAAAGCCTGCAATTTCCTCTTCACCCATTGAATTTCAGAAGTGATTTTGCGTTTCGCATTACTCAGAATGTACCATGTGATGCTTACTGTCAATTTAATTTGTGATTTTTTTTCACTTTCTGGTAATCAATCTTCATGTTGTAGTTTTCACATGTTGTTGTTATCACAAATAGTGTCATCAATGTTCATTCTTCCAGCCAGGACAACTAGTGGTTGTGTATGACACACGTTGTGCCAATCACAGCATGGAAGTCTTTGTACCTTAATTTGAAGTCTTCAGCTGTCGAGGAGTGCAGTGAGAAAGGCTGCCTCCCTCTGTCTCTACTGGAGCTCCTGGCATTCAACATGACCTTCATCTTTATTGCCAGTGTGCTCGTCCTCATCGAGGTGAGAAAGTGTACTTCTGCAACATGCCGGATATAGATTTGCTGACCTTGCATGTTTTAGTTTTTGCAGTGTTATAGCTTTTGGTCTGTTAACAATCACTTTGCTTTGTTGGACTGGTCAAATGTTGAGAAAGAAAAATTGTCAATATATGTAAAAGAGCCGTTTTGGAATAGTTAGTGCAACCTCCCATGTAGCTTTAAATTCTAATAGTAATCGAATATCGAATCTCTGTTGTTTTTCAGCCCTTAGCTGCAGGCTCGGGGATTCCCGAAATCAAAAGTTACTTGAACGGAGTGAAGATCCCTGGCATCGTCCGGCTACAAACATTTCTCTGCAAAGCTGTTGGAGTTCTGTTTAGTGTCGCTGGAGGTAAACTGTGATGATGAATTTGTTGCTTTTCATTGCTATTACACGTATCAAGTCAGAAGGGAAATGCATAAGGGTATTTTTCATTTGAATGAGTTGTTGATGTGCTTGAAATGTCAAACTCATCTTCCGAAGATGTTCTTCCGCCTTAACTAAAACCAAATTCTTGTGGGATAAAACAGACCAAGGGAAATAACACATTTTTCCACGCGCTTTTGGGAGATGTTATCAAAAAAATTGAAGCAGGCATAAAGTTATTTTTCTTATAAAAAAAGCTTTTATCTTTCCACATAAACAGATTGACATACTGTATTAGAAATGGATGTCACATGTCACACGTGGTATTTGTCACTAATTCCTACAGCTCTCTTAAAGTTGCTCTACTTTCCTTTTTTTCTCTTTGCCTCTTATATCATGTCACTTGTCCAACTTTACTTGTCTCACTTGTGAGCCTGAACAGGATTGAGCAGTATAGAAAATTGATAGATGGATATCCTGTTCTTGTAAATGCAAATTCCACAAGATTATCTTAACTTTGTTGGGGGTAAATATTGAAATAACTACTTATCTTTACTTGCCACAGTTAGAAGATAACACTAGTTTAGTTCCCATCTCACAAGGCTTTTATATTTTTTTCCTCTGCACAATTGCACAGTTATCATTTCACATGCTTGATTTAGTTACATTTAGCATGTTGAGATTATCGCCCCAGGTTTGACACAAAGTTCCCATTTGTTTAAGTTTGACTTTTTCCATTGTGTCCTTTCAGGTCTTTTTGTAGGCAAAGAAGGTCCGATGATACACAGCGGAGCTATTGTGGGAGCTGGCCTTCCTCAGGTACATAAAGTCAATATTTACAATCTTCCAAATAGTTAAAGTCAATATTTAAATCAATATTTACGAGTGTTTAACTATTGTTAGACATTTAAGATTTGGTGTTACAGTGTTGTTAACAATAGAAACAAAAATATGTCCTGGTAGAAATTCACTTTAGTGAGGAACAAGGGCATCTAAAATCTTACTGTGACAAAACTATGACATGTCTCGCTTTGAAAATGGCTCCCCTGAATCCTGTCTTTTTTTTTTTTTTCTCTCAAGTGATTTGAAGTTGTTGCTTTGACTGTCGTTCTGGTTTGAGTGCTGCTATCAAATCTATTGTGCTTCTCAGTTTCAGAGCATCACTTTTAAGAGAATCAAATTCAATTTTCCCTTCTTCCGGAGTGACAGGTGCGATTACGATACACAATCTTATAGCACTGTCCATTTTGTTAGTTCCTTAAAACCTACAAAATGTCATTTTTGTCCTTCATTAGGGACAAGCGAGACTTTGTGTCAGCTGGTGCTGCTGCCGGAGTAGCCGCTGCCTTTGGCGCTCCCATCGGGGGGACCCTGTTCAGCCTGGAGGAGGGCTCCTCTTTCTGGAACCAGGCCCTCACCTGGAAAGTGGTAGGTCCTGCGCTACCCACATTGAAATATATATTTTTTTAAAATACAGCTGGTAAATAGGAGTACTACTTCTTTAAAATGTTGTCTTCCAGCTCTTTTGCTCAATGTCTGCTACGTTCACCCTCAACTTTTTCCGTTCGGGGATCAACTTCAACAAGTGGGGCTCCTTCCAGCTGCCTGGCCTGCTCAACTTTGGAGAGTTTAAGGTAAGAATGCAACTCGCTAAACAGTCCCTAATTCAATTTTTCAAGGCGATGCAAGAGCGACTTGCGGTTTACAAGTTCAAACAAAATGATATTAGCACGTACATCACTGTACTGCTGTTATTTTAATGTGAGGAAAATAAAATTCTACCAGATTCAAATCCATCTTACTCGTCAGTGTTCAGATGGAGACAAAAACTGCCACTTGTGGACTGCAGTGGACCTGGCCTTCTTTGTCTTGATGGGGATCGTGGGTGGGCTGCTGGGAGCGCTCTTCAACTGCATGAACAAAAACCTCTCCAAGTATCGCATGAGACACATCCAACCAAAGGCCAGATTTATCAGGTAACGCCTTTCCACACGGGACTCCATCTTTTCCAAAGGATGCCTTTTTATTGAAGCATGTTGTTAACGCGTTTTTTTTGTACTCATAGGGTTTTAGAGAGCCTACTCGTTGCCATGGTGACAACAGTGGTGGTTTTTGCCGCGTCCATGTTGTTGGGCGAATGCAGGGACTTGTACTCTCCTCCAACACATAACACCACAGTAAGCAGCTTCTCGTTTCTCTAACTTTATCTTCATTTATTTGAACGTCGCTAAAAATGACCAAGCAATCTTTATGGCTGTTTTTTTTTTCTCCTATGAACTTATTTTCTTTTAGCTTTCTGTCGGTGAGGACATCAACTCAACCATTCGCCAGTACTTCTGCTCCAACAAGACGTATAACGACATGGCCACGTTGTTCTTCAACCCGCAGGAGGCTGCCATCCACCAGCTTTTCCACCAGGATGGTGAGATGGGAACTTGGGAACACTGAGGTCAAACGCAAATCATTTTCATTTTGATAAAGCATTACTGAATCGTAGCCAGTGATTCCGTATTAGAAACATGTTCCTCCATTTTTTCGTTACTGTAACAGCTAATCGAAAACGTTACTTTTCTCAGTGTTGTTTGCTTTCCGTCTAATCATTCAGGTACCTTCAGCCCGGTGACTCTGTCGGTGTTCTTTCTGCTTTACTTCCTTTTGGCTTGTTGGACCTATGGCGTGTCAGTACCCAGCGGTCTCTTTGTCCCGTCACTGCTATGCGGGGCCGCCTTTGGACGATTGGTTGCCAACATCCTTAAAGTGTAAATATAAAATGTCTTTCTCATGCCAGTGACGACCTCGATTCTGATTGCTGTGATTGTTTCTATCTATGGCAGGAAACTGGGAATGGACATCTACGCCGGGACCTTTGCTCTCATTGGAGCTGCTGCATTCCTCGGAGGCGTTGTCAGAATGACCATCAGCCTTACTGTCATCCTCATTGAATCCACCAATGAAATCACATATGGACTCCCTATTATGATCACCCTAATGGTATGCAATATTCAGAAAGTACACAAATTTTCTCTTGGATGTCATTCTTTTGTTTACATTGCATGGAGTCAAAGATATTCCTCTCTTTATCTTTACCAGGTTGCAAAATGGACCGGGGATTTGTTCAACAAGGGCATCTATGACATTCACATCCAGCTGAGAGGAGTTCCACTTCTGGAGTGGGAGACTGATGTCGAGCTGGATAAGTAAGTTGTGTTCAATAAAGCGATTTCTTCACCACTTCACCAATTTATGGTATCATTTCATCAAAGAGATGAGTGAAATTGTTTTTGAAACTAGTTATTCACCAATATCCCCACTAGGTGTCGCAAACATTCTACAACTGCAGAAAATTGTTTAGTTGTAATTCAACAGCAAACAATAACATTGAATAAAAATGTATTAATAGCGCATATCTAAAATCGAATCTAAAAGAACAGTAAGTTAACTATTCAACCAACATCTTAACAACTGTTCAATACAATAAAGGTAAATTGAGTAGAAATGATGAAAACTGTCAAAACCATAAATGCATATCCTGAGTGCTTGTTTCTGTTTCCACATCCACCTCAGGCTCACCGCCAGCGATATAATGGAGCCCAACTTGACCTACGTGTACCCCCACACCCGGGTGCAATCTCTAGTCAGCATCCTGCGCACCACCATTTACCACGCCTTCCCCGTGGTCACTGAAAATCGCCCGAACGAGCAGGACTTCATGAAGGGCAACATCCTCGTCAGCAACAACATCCACTTCAAGGTACTTCCTGTTCCACTTAGGCATTTCTGATATTCCGAATAAAGATGCATGCATATAAATTAGGTAATCATAATCCAGCACTGTTAATAAAGTGCTCTGCACCAACCTTTTGTTTTTATACTATACATTGTTAGTTTCGGGGGATCAAATTTCATTCAACATACATGTTTCTATCCACATCTGGAACAGGCCTGGTTTCAGTGTGAAGATATGCAATTACAAGTGTTTCTTTTTTCTACGCTGCCTTGATGCTTTTCCGAATTTTGACTCTCAAACACGACTGTTAAATAAGACTGCAATGTCAACAAGAAGTCGGAGAAAAATAATAGAAATATGTCAAGCGCTTTTTCATAAAGGCTCTAATTGAAAAATCTCCAGTATTATGGCAGTCTTAATTGTACATCATTGGAATAAATGTATGCGTTTAATCAATAGGATGGTCAATGAAGTTCTGCCCTCATCTGTCTGCCATGTAGAAATCCAGCGTTGTATCACGCGCAAGTGAGCAAAGACGGCGCTGCCAATCCATGAAGTCGTACCCCTCCAGTGAACTCAGAAACGTTTGTGATGAGCAGCGAGCTGCCGTGGAGCCAGCGGAGGAGGGAGAAGACCTCCTGCAGCAGATGTTGGAGAGGAGGTAGGACACCATCTTACCTTTGAAATCTAAAATGCACTATAAGCTTTGGACCACAGTATTAGCACATTTGCAGCACCAGGTAGGTATTAGTGGTGGTGCTCCAGAGAACTTTAGATCTTATTTGACAGGCAAGACACTTTATGTAACTTCAGTCACTCTGAATCCCATTCTACCGCACTGTCCTATGGTGTTCAACAGGGTTCAATTTTGGGGCCCCTTCTGTTTTGATTGTATTGGCTGACCTTGAGAAAAACATATATGCAATTTTTTAGAATATTAAATGCTGGAGAGCTTAACTGCGACTAGACATATTGCTGATGGTGCTATAGTTCCATTCCCCGAATCCTTATTTACTTACATATACTTATTGTTGTGTTTCAATTGTTTCAATATATTGCTAACACTAATAACTGTGTGTCATGTTCAGGCATATGCCCTACCCCAACTTGTGCCCAGACCAGTCCCCCAGTGAGGAGTGGACAATGGAGGAGCGTTTTAGGCCGCTCACCTTCCACGGCCTCATCCTGCGCTCTCAGCTGGTCAATCTGCTCATGAGAGGCGTGTGTTATGCTGAGAATCAGCCGGTCAGTGGCACAAATGTTCACACATCAAGAATGCGTTGAAATGCAAAGCATCCATGATATGTGGTCGTCCCTGACCACGCGTTTCATGTTTTATGCAAGTTAAATCTGAACCGCATTCTGAAATCCTGCAACTACTTCTTTCTCAACCAGGACAATGCTGTGGTCTTTCCTATAATTAAATGCCATGTCTTGTCAGAGTGCCACGCAACCCAGATTGACATATGCAGAGATGACTGAAGATTATCCCCGTTTCCCTGATATCCACGACTTGGACCTGACCCAGCTTAGTCCCCGCATGATTGTGGTATAGCCCGTTCGGCCAAAGACCATCTTCAAAAATGGTTATATTAAATAGTGTTGATTTAACAAAGCATCAAATGTTCTCAATTTTTACAGGACATCACTCCTTACATGAACCCGTGTCCCTATACTGTGTCACCAAACACCCGCATCTCCCAAGTATTCAACCTGTTCCGAACAATGGGACTACGGCATTTACCCGTGGTCAACGCCGTAGGAGAAGTAAGTCGGAATCTGTTGTTGTTACTGAAGTATTAAGCCTTTGTCTTCTTTGCACTAACTTGTGTATTTTGTGTATCTTCCTTCTAATTCAGATTGTTGGGATCATCACGAGACATAATTTGACTCATGAATTCCTTGTGGCCAAACTGCGACAGCACTACATCACAATTTGATTGGACCAGTTTCATTTCGCATCCTTAACTGACAACCATTCCATGCTTGTTGATGTAAATTATGTTCTATTTTTTTAATCCCTATTGTGTTTTAACTACTGTATATGTTTGTAAACCACTTTTATTATATTGTCTTATTGCTTTGCATTATTAAAGCTGTTAAAATGCTGCATTTGTGAGCTGACTCCTGTTTTTCCTATGATATATGTATATGAGATATGATATATGAAACAAACACCTTTTGTGGCTTAGCGAACATTTATCGCCTATTTTATTTTAGATCAAAAGATGGACTATCTTATGTAAAATGTCATTTTCTAATTTCTATACTAATTATTTTGGGGGGGTTAACAAACACAAACAATTTTACCAAAAACACTTATAAACATTCAATGAAAAAAATGAATGTTAAACCACAGGTGCCAAATTGCAAATATATAGGGCTCAACTGTACTAGTTTGAAATTGTAATTTCACCAATCACCACTAGATGGCAGGTATGGCTTACACTAGGTCTCATATTGCTACTCCACAATTTGTGTGAAATATTGCGTTTTTAAAAACTACAGGTCTTCAGGACTGTCTCAGAAAATTAGAATATTGTGATAAAGTTCTTTATTTTCTGTAATACAATTAAAAAAATACATTCCAGAACGTATGACATTTTAGTTTTTTTCATTACAAATCAACTGAAATATTGCAAGCCTTTTATTATTTTAATATTGCTGATTATGGCATACATCTTAAGAAAACTCAAATATCCTATCTCAAAATATTAGAATATCATGAAAAAGTATACTAGTAGGGTATTCAACTAATCACTTGAGTTGTCTAATTAACTCGAAACACCTGCAAGGGTTTCCTGAGCCTTGAAAAAGACTCAGCTTGGTTCAGGAAACTAAATCACAAGTATGCTTAAGACTGCTGATCTGACTGCTGTCCAGAGGACCATCATTGAAAATTGTAAGATGGTGACAAATTGAGGCAACTATTTGAGAAAATCTTTTGTTACTCATGACAAACGTGATTATCATATAGTTGTGGTGTTGAACTGTTTTAACTGGATGTTTTAATATTTTTTTTGTTCATACTAGAAGTGATGTTGGGGATGGGGACCTTCACAGCCTGAGGTCAAGCCATTGATAACCATCTGAACACAGAGGGAGGCTAGTTGCAAGGAAGAGGTTGCTAAAGAGATTTTAATGACACACAGTAAGTCATGTCTCTGAGACATCTGTGCTTTGTTCTTTTTCTATGAGACTGTTTTGTTCTTTGGATGGTGTGTGTCTTTTTTTTTTTTCTTCCATTCGCTGTATTGCATCCTTGACTATCTTTCATACTGTAGATACCGATGTCCACCTTTTTCAAGCAAAATGTATTTATGTACCGTACACCTGCATAGGAAAATGAAATTGTACACACAAGTGGAGTTTGTGGTCAAGGGGGAAATTACAGGGGTGAGAAGTGCATGGGTGGAAGTGCAATTCGGCTATGCTTCAGAGCACTCCCCTCCGCATTGAAAAACATCATGACAAGAGCCATTAGTTTGTTTTTAATAGACTAAGTGCTGACAACCGTGCATAATGAACAGAATGTTTTGGGCCTGTGATTGACACTAATAAAAGTACCTTTTAATGGAACTGAATCCAATTGAAGTGTGTAGTCCATTAAACTGTGACTTATGTAGATTTCAATGTACAACATAGAATTTGAGCACTATACAGCAAGGATCATTTGAGCTGCTGGTGAAAGTAATACCTGGTGAAATGTGCAGTTGTGTGCTTCATTAGCAATTATAATTCTGTTTGAAGAATAGCAACTCTGAAGCTTCCTCTCGAGCACCATACCTCACTTTACAGTCCATGTAAAGTGAAAATAATTTTATGTTCTGAATTTGACGCACCCAAGAAAAGAGTATTGACTGGCAATTTAAAACCAAAAAATCTCATCAAGTTAATAAAACCAGGCTTTCAAATCATGAAAAAGCGACCATGGTTAAACATGGTGGGTGTGTCCACTGAAACCATCTAACTGTCCAACATTTCAATCCCTGGTACAAAAAATATAACATTTCATTTTATTCACAATGGGTTAAGTCTAATAAATAACCCAGAGAGAGATTTCGGATGACATTAAAATGTAAATAAAAAGAACAACCGAATTGAGGTTTATTTAGGTAATGCACGTTAAAAATAACATGAGCTAATGCTAAATATATGCAACAACATCCCTGCTGTGTGAAAATAACCTTATCTGTGTAAAGGTGCCACTGGAAGGGTCACATGTGCTATGCTGGTCTTTCCAGTGCATGATGTAATGGCATGAAGCATGGGATCAGTCCATGACAAGAATAGATAAGACGGCTGATGAATGCCGTGAATGAATTTACTTAGCCTCAGCCAAGTGCAAGGTGTAAAACTTCACAAGATTTCCCATTTCAGACTGACTTTAATACATTGTTAATTTAGAGCAAAAACAAAACGAGGAAATCAAACGTGCTTTTATGTATCCTTCAAAACTTGTGCCCTGCTTAATTATGATTGTTTATGATTGCAATAAAACCATTTCTGTTTAAAGCACTGAACTGCACAAAAAAAATTAACCATGCTTAATCAAACAAACAACTTTATAATGCCATTGGAAAGCTCGAGAGCCTTTCATTTATTCATTTTATGCCTCAATGTGGCATTATCAATCCATTAAAAAATATATATATATGTATATATCTTGGGTTTCTTCCAGCAGGGTATTTGTGGGTATTGCTGCATCCGTGATGACAGCAGATGAGCTTTCGCTACTTTGTCCTCATTTATCATGTGTGACATTCTCCACAGGCACCAGCCAGCACAAACACGCTAGCAAAATAGGGTCAGCGAATGTGACCTCGCCATCAATAGTGAATGGTGAGGTGGTGCCAACAAACTGATTCGAAGCGATTGTTTTGTAGCTTCACCCCCCCTCGCAAAAGGTTTAGGTATCACCAAATACGGCGGACAGAAAAACCATCAACAGCGGTGGTGGCCCATTCATAAAAAGAAAATAGTAATTAACTTTTGGGGGAGCCCATGAGCCGAAGCTCTGACATAATTGTGACATTTACTTGTCCCACCCCTTTCAGGCTTCCCCACCTGGTGTCAGCAAGCTGTTTAAATGATGGGGAGCTCAAGCTCTCATTAAGGTCCTTAATGGAGGGGAACCAATGAGTGACAGTTAAGCCGTTTAAATGTCAGTCAGGAAAACAGTTTATAAGACAATAACAGTAAATAAAAAAAATGGACCAAAATAGCAACGCAACTCCACATAGGTGCATTCAAATTCTTAATCTAATTCTTAATTCTGAGTTTGACATTCTTTGTCAGTTCCTCATCCAATGATTCATTGATGGAAAAACAGTTTCCCCCACAAAAATATTACGCAATCAGCTTCCTGGTCTGCAACAGTCCAAAGTTAATTTGAGTTGATTGACACACACCAAAGTCTTTATGTCCCAAGTGCAAAATTTTAGCTTGCATCAATATTCAAAATAATGTCTCACTTCTTTCCAATACTTTTATTTTGAATGACAAAAATAGTAGATGTGTGAAAACTAAAACAATTTGAAACATACATAACAAATGTAAAACTATCATCGTGCTTCAATTTTCGATATGAATGTAACTTTAAATGTGATTCTCTTCATAAAAAGAATGCATAAAACGTTAAGCGTTGCCCCGAGGCTTGAATCAATTTCGAATAATGGCTCTCCTAGTTGAGAGGTGGCTGAAATGTCAATTAGCAGTCACACACCTCGACGAGTGAGCTCGGCTTGACTGGGTCTTGGGCTAATGGCTCATCATTTTGCTTGAATCCATATAAACACAGAAGCACAAAACCCACATATATATTCCAATTAACCTCCAAGTCCACATGTGGATGTGTGTATCCCAACATATATATAATTTTAGTTTGGTGAAGACATATTGTCCTCCCTTTCTTTTGTATTTTATCTTGGTAGCAAACTGATTGATTGTTTGAGCACAGTACATTTCCCTTTGTTAGAACAAGTCAAGATTTACCCTCAGGGAGAAAAGTCTCATGAAAACGTAAAGAAATATGCTTGACGTGTTATGACAACTTGTTCAACCTTTTTGCACGTCAAGACTTAAATGATGAACGAATACCAAAGTGCTTCGGCGTGTGAAGCAATCCAGGTAAAACCCGTTACAAAACATTTTTGATCAATGTGACATCAGCAAAACATAACACCCGAATCAACAGACAGTTGTGCAGAATCATTTGCATGGATGTGCCAAAGCATTTGCAACTTGTTCAAATAAAATGAAAAATGATTTTTTTTTATGACACAAAACTGCAATAACTCATTCCAAATAATGAAATCATTAAAGACGTCCTGATTTTCATTGACTTGTGCCTGCATGTCACTGAATTGTCCCAGCTCACCCTTCTCCAACTGAGCCTTGCGCGTACTCCCACTCTTAAGAATATTAGTTACACATCGTTAATTTTCCAGGCCTGGTGACGTAGTCGGTTCTGCTATAAAGGCTTCACCTGCCCATGCTGAGAACCACAGCGACGACAAAACCGGGACAGCCTGAGTCGAGTTCCGGCGGGAAGATAAAACCATGAACCTCATTGTTTCGCTTTGCTGCTTCAATCTCTTCTTGGTGCTTGATTATGTTCGAGGCAAGCCCATGTCGGATTTACAGGTAGGTTCTCTTTTTTTTTTTTTTTTTTAATTAGATGGATAGACAGACAGACGATGGATAGATTTGTTTCATTTCTTTCACTTCTCGCCTTCACCATCAGAGTTTGGAGCAGATTTTAGAAGAGATCAATGACATGCCTCATCACTCTTCAGAGGAGATGCAAGAGAGCGGCGGCAACAAAGAGAAGTCAAAGCTTGGAGCTCGAGAGCGCCACCCGTGGGACTCCCCCGATCCCAGCAACTCAGCACTGGAGGCTAAAGCACACGTTCTTGCCTTTCTCTTCAAAGACCTGTTCCGGACCTCCAAGCGAAACTGGGGTCGGTACCGGAAAGGCGGGATGAGGAGCTGCTTCGGCGTCCGCTTGGATAGGATCGGGTCTTTCAGCGGATTGGGATGTTGAGGGTGAGCATGCAGAGGAGACTTTGTTGTTGTCAAATGAGCATTTGACGTTTAATGATGCTGTTGTTGGTGCTGATATTAACAATTTTTTCCAATTTCCTTTTTTTTTCTGTCAACAGGAGTGTGTGATGATGATCCATCAGAAAAAGTATTAAACCGTGACTGACTCTCCATTTCTTACACCGCTGTATATTTTCATCAACTTACTGTGGAAGCAGGCTGTTTGTTATTTATTGTTATGGGTTGTAAAAGAACTTGAATTATATTGTAATGTAGAAAAATATTTTGCAAACACGTGTCTTGTCCCGTCTCTGTCAATTGAGCAATTTTGAAAGCACATTTTACCGCACATGTAAACACCTATTACTGTTAAAATAACAGAATCCAAATCTGCTGTGTTCCAAAACCTTTTGTGGCAATTTCTGAATTCCTGCCCTCAAATATAAAATTTTGCCTTAACCCTTGATTATTTAAAAAAAAAAAAAAAACTTTCATATATGGTTTATAATGAGTAAGTTGTATTTAAAATACAGAAATTATATAATACATAAATTCGTACTCATTTTTCTGCCACATGATTGAACGACATTTTACAGGCGTACTTAAAGCCACTCTGGGTTTTTTTTTTTCCTGTCAGACTGTCAGTCTGAAGCCAGTTTGTCCTTGTTAAGGCACCCGTCAACAATCGCATATACACTCCTTAAATTAGTAACATCTCTCTCGCTCGCTCCCTCCCTCCCATTCTCACTACGCAGTGTTGCCATTTACTACTTCCCGTAACTCCGTGACAACAACGTCCCGTGTTAGGGCTTGTCAGGAGCTGGTGGTCTGTTTCTGGGAGTGTATGGATGCCACTATGTCATATGAATGTCTGAATGTCCCACTTCTGAGAGACAACCCTTTAAAGGGAGTCGTTTCCGACAGCTTGCGCTATCAGGACCAGGTGTCAGGAATGCAAGTCCAATTCCTGGCATAGCCTCATCGTGTATAAAAGAGCAGAGGTTGGTCCTGAGGGATACAGCATCCAGGAGCTATTCAGCAAAGAATCTCCCAAAAGGTCCACCAGAAGAGAAATATGCCGCTTTTTTCCCATGTGGCCTGTGGCCTTCTCCTCATCTTGGAACTTCAGCTCATCAGCGCATATCCTGTTAGCACCAGCTTGACCTCCAGTGATGTGGACATCTTAAGGGTATGTTACAGTTATGTAATTCCAAATGGTTACGGATTTGATTTCATTTCCATTCATGAACTCAAAGAAATGTTACCTCCTGGCATGCTGTAGGTGCTCCTTGACAGATTAGAGGAGTCACTTCCAGAACGGAATGAGATGGAGCAGACTCTCACTGCAGAGAAGGAGAACACTCTTGATGACTTGAACGCACAGCAGCCGCAGGAAGCCTTGGACGAAGCTTCACTTAGGGAGTTTCTGTCAGCCAAAAACCTGAAGAGCATCCGCAGCGACTCCAGCAGGAGATCTTCTGGTTGCTTTGGTCGCCGTATGGAACGAATAGGTTCCATGAGCTCCCTAGGCTGCAAAAGTGTTGGCAAATCCAGTAAGTTGACAATAGATAAAATAGCAAAAATGGAAAAAGTTGTAAAAATGTGTTCCATGTGTTGCTATCTTGCAGATTCCAAATGACGATGAAGTCTTACCATCGACCACCTTGCGGAACTGCAACGTCGAGGCCAAAAGTTATTTAGTGCTCTATATTTATTTTACCCAATATTTATATTAATTTGTTTGTGCATTATATGTTTATTTATTTAAATGTATGTAAAGCAATTCCTGCCCGGAATGTTTCAATAAATGTTTACAACTGCAGATGACTCAAGTTCATCCACTCAATATTGACAGCAAGTAGACAATCACTAAACAATACACATTTTTCAACCATCCTCATGAATGACAAACAGCATAACAAATCTACTGTGGCCATGTTAGATCTACATGATCCCATATCATCATGAAGATTAACTAGGTCCCTTGTCACTCACTGTCACCTGGACAATACATTTTATGATTTAATTAATCAGCCACAAACTGCATACTGTAATGTGACTAAGATGCACATACCCCATTCTTGTTATTGTGAATGTAGTCATTGTCTTCATTAATGAAAGCATAAAATGTATTTTCAGCACCATGGAGAGCACACAAGCATACGATGTTGATTAGATATATATATATATATATATATATATATATATATATATGAGACGAAAGAAAATGGAGGAATATGATTCTTTGTCAATTGATGCCCTTGTAATGCAATTGAGAGACTCACAAAGGATCAGGATCTCCTGTGATCCAAATGATGCATTGTGTTGGCGAGCGTATGATGGTCAATGTCTAAGGGAAAACTCTTGTGGCGTCATCCCAGCGTTGTTGTGAAATGGTTCACTTATCAAAAATAAATTGTTTACAGATGTATATAAAGTCCTTAAGTTTATTTTTCAAGATAATTTTCAAAATTATTATTATTATTATTATTATTATTATTATTATTATTATTATTATTATTATTATTATTTGTAGTCAGCGCAGAAAAAAATATATTGATATATTTTTTAGCTGTTTTATTACAAATTACTTTATGTTAGTATATGACGCATAAGTGACTATGGATTTGAAAACAAATCCGCTATTTTTTTCTTTTGCAACAAAAATAATTCTGAAGCGTCATAACAATCTTTTTTGAAATAATGACAAACCTTGTAAAAGTACAGTATTTGCTATATAATAATATTGCTTTATAATTTATTATGATCACCTTTAGTGTTTTCAAAATCATAAAGATTGGGATATTTATTGTTAAGGAATATTGAGGAAATTGAAGGCAATTGGACAAAGTAGAAAATATATGTATATCTTACATCTTTGCATGTTTGTTGAATATCAAATTTCTAATGCTGTTTACAAATATGATCTTGTCTCGGTGTAGTATAACAAACACTTGTTACTACTATTATTTATGTGTGAATACACAAAACCAAACAACAAAAAAAAGCAGACATCAACAAGATTGTATTTGCAAGATCATGAGCCACATTGACCGTAATTGCCCCCAAGTATAATCGATGCCCTAAGGTGGAGGGATCCAGTTTTCTCCTACTATGGTGTTTGTCTGCATGCGGAGGGCATTCCTGTGACTAAACACCATGTCTGAGCTCACAGCTTGGAGATGGCTCCTGAGGTCATGCCACAGTTGTCTGGGAAGGCTGATAATTGTGAATTATGGACCTCCACACACACACCAGTCACTTCCGAGTATCACTTAAAAGTACATCTGACTTATCGCGCCAAAGTGTTAGAATGCACTTGAAGCGATATGCAAGAGGAGGAGCCATTGATGCCGTCAACTAATTGTGTACGTGTACGTGCATATAAAAGTAGTTTCCAGCGGTGGCCGTAATGCAACTTGCATTTGGAGGATAACATGAGGGCTGTGGTCCTGTGGGGCCTGCTGTCCCTGCTGTGTCAATACACGCTGGTTAGCGGTCACCTTTTGGGAAGGACGTCCTCTCTTGATGATTTGGCCCAGCTCAAGGTAAGAAAGGAAGGTCACACACTGACAACAAACACTTGTGTGGTTTGGGTGGTGTGCAATGTCGGCTGTCAAACAAGTTGATATTTCTAAATCCTGCCCTCTGCACAACAGTCTTTGCTTGAGCGCTTTGAGGAGACTCTGGCCGAAGCAGCTCAGGAGGAAACCTCTGAAACGGACTATACGACATTGAACCAAGAACCAGAACGCAGCCAATCCAACCGAGGATGGAACACGGAGCAGGACAGGGACCAAGAACCTGCCGCAGCCGCAGTAGAGCGATCCCAAGCGGTGGCTGAAGGCCAGAGCCGGGCCTTGAGTCAGAGGAACCGCTTACTGGATCTGCTGATAACGGCCAGAAAGCGGACATCGGGCTGCTTTGGTGCCAGGATGGATCGGATTGGGAACGCTAGCGGGCTGGGCTGCAACACTGCGAGAGGTGAGTGTGCGAGGAACAGTTACGTTCGACCCTTTTCTATATTTTTGTCTTTTATTCAATTGCAGAATAGTGTGTCGTGTAAAATTCTTTTGAGATTCCTTCATACTAAAAACAAATATTGCACTAAATATAGTACAAATAGTTTACTACAAATGCACCATTACACTGTATGCAGTTGTTATTGTTCTTTCATTTATTCGTTCATTTTACTGCATTGCCAATACAACCCACACTGACTACTGAGAATAGATCAAGTGTAAACACTTCCTCTAAACTGATTACCGGAAAAATTACACAAGACTGTATTGAGAAACACTTTTCTTTCATTTGGGCAGAATAAACACAGCAAAGTTGAGTCTTAAAAAAGGGCACATTATCTGGTTTTCTGAATTTTTTTTTTTTTAAAGTGTGCGTGCAGGTAAAGTTGGATTTCATAACAACCAAGAACACAACATCACCATAATGATATCATTAAAGTTGAAATAATAAGTGAAAGGATGTCCTTTTAATAATCAACCATTTCTCTTCTTGTGTTTAATTTTTCAGGATAGGCTGATTCTTCTGTGGGATACATGTTTGATCCTTTTGTCATTTATTAAGTCAAGTTTAATCAATTTAATATATGATATTACATTGAAAAGCTGTGTGTGTGCATCCATTCATGTCTTTCTGTGTGTTTGTCAACCAAATGATGAACTATGTGAAGAATCTATGACACTGTATGCTGTATAATAGTGAGACAACTGCATGTTTGTTCTTCTCGATTAAAAACTTCAAATAAAACCCTCTTTTACATATTTCCATAATTTCAGATTTTTTTTTCAACTTGAAATCACACACAAAATAAAATGTATGATGTGGAGAGGAATTAATGAGGATGTGTAAAATGTATCAGACGTTTATTAGGGGGGAGGCCTTTATTTTTACACTTTTTTTTTTTATAGATATACCACAATTTAAGATCAATAACAAGAAAATGAAACACATACAGGATAGACAATGCATCCAACTAAATCCTAGATGGAAATGTCTCTGCGATTCATTCATTCATAATTTTGGGTGAATGTGTATGGCAACCAGCACAATGGAAGTGTTATTATGGGTTACATCACAGAGGCGGTCACAGTTGCTCCAGTCAAGTTGTATTATGTACATCATGTCAACCAAGTTAAATGCTAACGAAATTCGGAGCAGCTCCCAAGCATGCTGTTTTAGAAAGCCTTCCCAACAGACCATAATCAACATGTACACTGAAATGAGATACACTATACAATGGTACATTTGCTTTCTTTCAAAAGTGGAATAACAACTTTTCAAAATTACTCTATAATACTGTAAATGACTAATAAAGTACTTCACACCACTTAAATGAATAATTTAACACATTCGTGAATTCACAACATGTCAGGACTGATTTGGTAACTGGTGGGTGTTGAAGAATCAGTTACAACAGATGCAAATCAATGTTCAAGAAAATTGACGTTGGGATTCGAGAAGTCACTGAGACGCAACAAAACACCACGTGGGAGTATTCAAAGTATCCTATTACAATTGATGGCAACACAAGTATTACGTTTAGGTCAAAAAAGGTCGTTAAGTTTATGGGTAGTTGAGCATCAAGATGGCACTGAGTAATAATCCTATGTTGAAATTGAGGGGGAAAGAAATCGTGTTACTATTCTATAGTGGGGCAAAGCTCCCTCTAGCGGGCATAGGATAGAAGCTGTCTAGAAAAAAAAGACAATGAACAAGAGAGAGAGAGAGAGAGAGAGAGAGAGAGAGAGAGAGAGAGAGAGAGAGAGAGAGAGAGAGAGAGAGAGAGAGACAGAAAGAGAGAGAGAGAGAGAGAGAGAGAGAGAGAGAGAGAGAGAGAGAGAGACAGAAAGAGAGAGAGAGAGAGAGAGAGAGAGAGAGAGAGAGAGAGAGAGAGAGAGAGAGAGAGAGAGAGAGAGAGAGAGAGACTCTCTTAACTTTATGAATGCCTTATTTTGTTACATAAGGTCCAGTGTTAACCGAGGTTATTGTTGTTATTGTTTTTGGAGCCAGGCAGAATGTCACATTTGTCTCCACTGCTGCTGCACTGACCGGGCAGGAAGGCGGACTCATCCCCACCCTGCAGTCCCCCACTTTTGGAGGCCAAGGTAGCATTGTTGCTGCCTGAAGGCCCCATATGAGCTGCGACACTCAGGTCCGCCTTATCAGATTGAGGCTGTGGTAGCGTGTGATTGGGCACTGGGGTGGTGGCGTTTTCACTGAGGCTCTGCACTGTCACTGATGACTGGCAGGCAAACACAAACAAAACCAAAATTACACTTTGGAAATTGTAATTAAATGTACTGAATTATATTGTGTTATCATTGGAAATTGCAAAGTTAGAACTGTTTCTGAAACATCTCATGGTAAGGTCATGTGACGGAATGGAGAGAGATAGACCACCCTTACTGTTGAGTGACCAATATTTAAATAATATAAATGAAACCAGTTACACTCACATTTCCTGCAGAAATATCACTGCTGGCCTCAGTTTTCTTTTTTCTCGCCATGTTGGGATTCCAGTGGCAAACCAGGCTGTCATTCTGGACACTGTAGTTCTTATGGCCAATCAACCAGTACGTGTTCATTTTGCCTTTACCCTGGCGGAAATTAGAGGGATATTTCAAATAAATTATTATTTGGATCACAGTAGGGAAATTGAGCCAGATGGCATATCTTATTATTCAAAGAGATTCTCACCTTGATTTCAATCTCCCCTCGAAGCTGCAGCTCATAGGCAAAATCTTTAGTAAGGGCCAAGTAGGTTGCAGAACTAGTGTGGATTTTTTGAGCTGTCACATAAAATGACATACTATTAAAAAACACACAAATTATTACAGGTAAAAATATACTGTATGACCCTCAAACAATATGCATTCATAACATTTATTTATAAATTTCTTTGCATTTTTCACCTCCTGAAAATGACCTGGGGTGTAACATGTAGCAACTCCGTATTTGACTGGAGTTAAAAGCTTGTAAATTACATTGCCGCCCCCTGTAGGAGGGGAGTGGATTAGCATCACCACTGATAACTAGTTTTGAATTGGATTTATCTGGCAATAAAGATAACTCGCTTATAGGTCAACCTACGCAGACTGGTGGACTCCATTCTCGAAGCCGTATTCACCGTATCCCCAAACAGACAGTATCTGGGCATCTTGTAGCCCACTATTCCGGCCACGCATGGACCTGATTAGGAATCAAAACAAAATCAGAAAATATATTGTAGGGAAACGGCAACAACAAATGGACACCACAAGGATCCATGATGAGGGATCGCTTTTACCTGTGTGAATCCCAGCTCGGAGCTGCAGCCTCTGGTTGGGCATGTGAGGGATGCACACCTGTCGGACGGCTGCGATGAGATCCAGAGCCATCTTGGCAATTTCGTCAGCATGTCTGTCCCCGTTTCTCTCGGGGAGTCCGCTCACTACCATGTACGCATCTCCAATTGTCTCGACCTGGATGGAAAGGCACACAACGCAATGGCGATCATTTCGTATCCTGTTCAAGGTCTCGCGGAGTTTGTATTTGTATGTTTTCTCGTCCTTAATTACCTTGTATACATCATGGGAGTCGATCCGTGTGTCAAAGCAAACGTAGAGGTTGTTGAGCATTTCCACCACTTGCAAAGGCGTACAGGAGGCTGAGATGGAGGTGAAACCGACAATGTCTGAGAAAAAGATGGTCACCTAGAATAGAGTGAATGAAATTTGACTTTGAAGAAGCTATATACGACAGGTTAGTGTCAATGTTTGTTCTGGAAAGACTTTAATTGGTCGTCTTGAGTTCGAAAACCTTCGTGCCGGTTGTTGAATTACAAGAAAAAAAAGCTCAAATGGATGTGCACTGACCAAATAATTAGTTTCCAAGCAAAGGAGCATTTTGAAATGGAGTTTTCCGCTTAACACAATTAAAGCAGCCCTTTTAGTACATCTGTTCAAAACCTCTTCAATAAGCCATATGCAATTTTCACCTAACAAACTTGTTTTATCTTCTGATGAATATGGAACAGAGCAATTATAGTTAATTACGTCAACAATGGCTACAAAGGGAGCGGAGACACATTCATTCAGCATGTCAGCAGATGATGCAGTGGTGGCCTCCTTATAGCAGCCTCAATATTAAAAGCCCAGAAGATGTTTTCAAGCAATCAGAGAATTTATGGAGTTGAACAAATAGACACCAACCTTCTCATAGCTCTCCGCCTCTACGTGTTTATGTCGGCGGAGCTGTTTGGCCACTGACTTTGGCAGCATTTGATGCAGCAGGTCTTCGGCTCGCTGTCTTTGACGTCTCAGGTCCTCCGTCTTCTCTGTTAAACTCTGTGCATAATTTTCAATCCACTCAGTCATTTGCTTGAAGGAGAACATGACCACCGGGTAGATGAGGCAGGCTATCGCCAGAAGGCTGATCTTCATACTGAGGCTCGAAGACACCGAGCGAGATGCCGTCCGGAGTGCCGGCACCGCACGGCCGAACAAGCAGTGCTGAGTGTCATTCAGTGCTTGGAGTCCAGCGTGTGACCCGGGCAAAGAGTTTGTTATCTCCCAAAGATTTGCGTTGAAGATATGTTTGAAATAGTGGCTTGAGTTGAACTTTTCATCTACGTTCTCCAACCAGCAGTCACGCAGTTGTTCTGTCATGAGGATAGCCAAGCTAAGGTGCCTCAATGCAAAAGTCCACTTGTCCTGGAAGGCGGGTCCAGCCGCTATATGGGGGGAGTCCAGTAGCTGGTGGTTGAGTTCTATGAAGGTGAGGAGAAGTCTTGCGGATAGAACGTCTCTCCAGTTTGAGTCATCTCTGGCTTTGCTTAAAGTATCTTCTTCTGTAATCCACATGTCAAGAATTCCTGAAATTAACACATTCAGAGCAGAAATGTGTTCAATTGTTCCATTTGTATCCAATGAAGCGTTTAGCAATCCATGAAGACGCCTTTCAATCTCCTGGCAAAATTCTGCTACTCCATCATGGCAATAAAGTCCGTAGCCATCTCTGTGGCCCGTTACGTCACCACACAAATGCAACATGGGCTGCACAACGGCAGAAACGTTGGCATTGAACATCTCATTCCTCGCCTCTTTGCTAAAGAGATGCCGCATCGATTGAAGCTTACTGACAAGGTGCAAAATGGCTGCCGTTCTGCATGAAGCCAGTTCTTCGAAAGCAGCCTCTGTAGAGTGGAGTAAGTCAAAATTGGAGTTGAGGTCTGTGGACACAGAACCAAGCAGGGCCAGGAAAGACAGCAGGCAAGCTGTCAGAATCCGTCGGACAGTACGGCCACTGCCAGAGTTGGAAAATAGGAAACACCTGGAATGACTGACAGTAAACAAAATGTCATTTAGTGCACTCCGTTCAATATTCTTGACATTTAATCGAAAACGGACTTTTGTTTTCATACCAATATTTGGATTTATGGGCTGTCTTTTCACCCCATCAAGTGTGATATTACACAAATGAGCAAATCTTTACTTATCTGCCAATTTCTGAAAATGTGTCTGTAAAATGTTCTGCACATGCTGAGCAAGGATCCAGAGCCACTCTCAAGAAATGGCCGGAACTCATTCTTAAGGCACTTTCATGCAATCATGTTAAAGCCAAAAGGTGAGCAGAGCTGCATTGAGTTTTATTGAAAAAAGAAAAGTCTGTTAAAATGCCAGAGAAAGAGAGAGAGGCCAAAACCAAATAAAAAAAAAAAAAATACAGAGAAGTCAAGTCTTTTGACTTTGATTTAAGTTCATTTGGCTTAAAAGTCAACTTATTTCTCAGATTTTCATTAACTGAGCTGTGAAGATATTTCCGCATTTAATTTTTGGGGAAAAACTAATTTAAAAAATATATTTTTTTAAATACATAAATAAAACGAAATAAATGCGCTCACCTGCAGTCTGTGTTCACATCTTTGAAGTTGGCCCTTGGAGCGACTCTTCCCTTTTTGATAAACCGTCTTTTGAGAGAAGCAGAGGACAGTGTCCCTGATGCAAGACACTGCTTTTTCATCAAATCCAGCGTTGACATGAGACTTGTCATGTAAAGTTTACTGTCTCGCACTGCTTGCTCACAAGACCATCTCAATTCTCAAACGATGGATGGCGTTCGCTGAGCAGTACCTAGTGGTAACTTGATAGACTGAAGAAACGGCGTAGAGAGAGGCCATTTCTAACTTCCGTCTGTTTTGCGCCACATTAAAAGCTTTTCAATCATTTGATTTCCGACCTCCATACATATACATATATACAGTGATTAAAAATAATGTACATAGTCGACATTTTTATTTTAGCAGATACAATTTAGCACATTTTTTTTTTGTAAATTGAAAAAAAAAATGCAATTGAAATCATTCTTAATCTATTATTTTATTCAGATTCTGATTATGAAAAATATTTTCAACAACAATTTGGAATCAGAACTCATGGAAAATAGTGACAACCAAACACTAACTAAATTCATTTTGCTGAAATCAAATACTTGTAAAATTAAGAAAATTTGCAAGTTTGGTTAATTAAAAAAAATCTGCCCAAATGAAAATAACAAATACATATTAAGTTTTTGTAAAGCACTTTGTTAGGGCAAAAGCCGTTGTGAAAGCGAATAAACAAATAAACCTATTTAGCATGAAACATAAATGTGCTTTATTGCTCAACACTCGTGATAGCCTATAAAGAAACAACGTGGGCCAGATCTGGCCCCTGGGCCTTGAGTTTTTAGTTTGACTACTGGATGGATAGCTATTGAGTGTATATATTACTTCATAGATTGTGTATGTATCATTAATATCGTTTGTTAGTAGGACCCAGTTTTATTGTGTTTCTGACCATTTCAAATGATGCTGATCGTGATGGTTGAGCTTTTATTTTGGAGGATGAAACAGGAAGTGGTGCTTAACGGTTTGTTGTTGTCCGGCATTAGGCACGCGCACGTAAAAGCGAAAAGTGTTGTGCAGTTTATGTCCCATTCAAAGTGTTGCATTTCACTTTTATTGTACTTTGAGGCCATGAACACAAAGAAATGATGAACTAATCTGGGCCGCAGTTCGCTCGGCTGGGCTCGGACCAGTGTTGGCGGAGCAAGAACGGTGAGTGAATGAAACATCGGCCGCAGAACAAAGGGGTCCGCTTCCCTGGAACACACCATTGTTTAACCAGGAGGGCGCCGTTTTCTTTCCCCAAGTGGTCCAAAGGTGGGTTCGGACTGAAATAGTTCTTTCAACTCTTCAGTTCTTCTGTCCTCGTGGGGAACACTGCAGTGGAAATGTTGCTTTTCACGCGTGCAACACGCAAACCCCCTTAGAGACACATTGGGGATAATTTTGCTCATCTTTATTCATACGAAAATTATACTAAACAGTTTTTGGGTGTGTGGTACCTTAAGATCACAGAACTCGTGCAAAGTTCCACTCAAAACAAACAACTGAAACAACCAGCTTAATCTTCGATTTACGATTAAGTTCCTTTGCAATGTACGGCAACTTAACCTTTAAGTGTACGTAAGTCGAAACGAAATGTCGTTTAATCACTAACCGTCTTCAACGGGGTTGAAATGGATAAAAAAAACGTGTTGGCCCTTAATAGAAATGCAAATGAAAAATAAGGATAATGATATAAAGCGTTGATAATTGAGCGTTTTTTCACCACATCAATATCTAACATTGACCTACGCCAATGTCGTAATTAAATCATGATTATGAATATTTGTAAAAATTCTGGACAATATACAGGATAGTCTCAGAAAATTAGAATATTGTGATAAAGTACTTTATTTTCTGTAATGCAATTAAAAAAAGTCATACGTTCTCGATTCATTACAAATCAACTGAAATATTGCAAGCCTTTCATTATTTTAATATTGCTGATTATGGCATACAGCTTAAGAAAACTCAAATATCCTATCTCAAAATATTAAAATATCATGAAAAAGTATACTAGTAGGGTATTCAACTAATTAACTCAGAACACCTGCAAGAGTTTCCTGAGCCTTGAAAAACACTCAGCTTGGTTCAGTAAACTAAATCACAAGCATGGGGAAGACTGCTGATCTGACTGCTGTCCAGAGGACCATCATTGACACCCTCCACCAGGAGGGTAAGACACAAAAAGAAATTTATCAAAGAGCAAGCTGTTCACAGTGCAGTTTCAAAGCACATCCACAAAAAGTCAGTTGGAAGAGGGAAATGTGGCAGGAAACGCTGCACAACCAAGAGAGATGACCACACCCTTAACAGTAATGTGAAGAAGAGTCGCTTCCAGAATTTGGGGGAGCTTCAAAGACAGTGGACTGAAGCTGGGGTCCAGGTATCAAAAGCTACTGTTCACAGACGTGTCCGGGAAATGGGCTACAATAGCCGTATTCCTATGGTCAAGCCACTTCTGAACTCAAGACCACGGAAGAAGCGTCTGACTTGGGCTATGGAAAAGAAGCACTGGACAGTTGCAGAGTGGTCTAAAGTCCTCTTTTCAGACAAAAGCAAGTTTTGTATTTCATTTGGAAGTCAAGGCGCCAGAGTCTGGAGAAAGGCTGGAGAGAAGCAAAATCCAAGTTGCTTGAAATCCAGTATGAAGTTCCCACAGTCAGCGATGGTTTGGGGAGCCGTGTCAGCTGCTGGTGTTGGTCCACTGTGTTTCATCAAGTCCAGAGTAAATGCAGATTTTAGAGCACTACATGCTTCCGTCTGCTGAAGAGCTCTATGGAGATGATGATTTTCATCTTCCAACATGATCTGGCACCTGCCCACAGTGCCAAAACCACCAAGCACTAGCATTAATGGACATTGATTTTGTTTTGCTTATATATATATAAAAAAAAAAAAAAAAAAAAAACTTTTCCTCACCCCCCGTGGGTGGTCTCTTTTTCCCTTCAAGCTCGGGTCCTCTACCAGAGGCCTGGGAGCTTGAGGGTTCTACGCAGTATCTTTGCTGTTCCTAGTACTGCACTTTTCTGGACTGAGATGTCAGATGTTTTTCCTGGGATCTGTTTCAGCCACTCCTCCAGTTTGGGGGTTACTGCCCCTAGTGCTCCAATGACCACAGGTACCACTGAAGTCTTAACTCTCCAGGTCTTCTCCAGCTCTTCTCTCAGCCCTTGATATTTCTCAAGTTTCTCATGTTCCTTTTTCCTAATGTTACCATCATTTGGGATGGCTATGTCAACCACAACGGCTTTCCTCTGCTCTTTGTCCACCACCACAATGTCCGGTTGGTTCGCCATTACCATTCTGTCTGTCTGGATCTGGAAGTCCCAGAGGATCTTGGCTTGGTCATTCTCTACCACCTTTGGAGGTGTTTCCCACTTGGATCTTGGGACTTCCTAGAAGAGAAATAAAAACAATAAAAATAAAATATATATATATATATATATATATATATATATTTTATTTTTATTTTTTTAGCATCACCGTTTTATTTCTTGTTCAACTTACTTCAGCTGTAAGGATTTTAAAGTCAGACCTAGTACCTCGGAATTGCTCTTACGTACATAGTAGATCTAGAATGCATAGTGGCGGTCTAAATGAATCCAACCTGTAAATTTAGTGATTTTTAAGCCAATTAATCAAACATTCCATTTTGGGTGTTTCTGTAAGTTTGACTAACAATGCTGTTTTTTGTTGTCAGGTGAGGGGCATCCTGTGCTCTAGTCATGACCGCTGGGAATGGCAATACAAACAGTAGTCGACACAGAGGAGAGAGCAAGCCAGCCCAGGCCGTAGTTAAATCCCACATCCTGACCCACTTAATAGAGGGCTTTGTTATCCAGGAGGGTGCTGAGCCTTTTCCTGTGAGTGCTCTGCTCGAGCAACACACACGCGCACACAAAGAATGTATCACTTATTGATGCTGGAATAGAGAGGCTAAGTATGGAGGGCTAGGAGTGACAAAATTAAATATTCAAATTTGTCATGGATTATTTCAATTCAAAATCTATTGGATAATCTCATAGTCCCTGCATCATGTCATCTTTTTGTCTTCCATCCTGTCCCATCACATTCAGTGGGCGAGGATGACATCATTTTGTCATCAAAAACATACTTAAGTTGACAGTGCATTTATTTTCTGTGTAGTCTCATGCCATATTATTGGCAGTTGCAAATAAGTATGATTATTAATTATCAAGACAAATCCCAAATGCAATTTTTGAAATATTATCTTTTTGTGTCTGTAGGTGGAACGTCCTTCCTTTTCGGTCGATTGTCTCCGGAGACACACGTCGGACTCAAGAATGACGGGGCTTCCGCCAAAGGGTAACATGAAGTCTCTTAGCCAAATAGCACAATGGTGTCATTGTTAGTACTTGCCTGCTGTCATTTTCTCAAGCCTGCAGCCCAGATTTTACTGGCATTTCCCTTAGACTAGTTCACAACTTTTTCTTCTTTTTTTTGTGGGGTGGCAAACAAGACACAAGAGTAAAACCTTATAGTGGCATTGAACATCAGTCCCATCTGCAACCTCATTTATGACTTTTCGTAGTAATCCCCCACTTTATCACGGTTAACGTCTCTAGGTCCGACTGTATTGGATGAAGCAGGTGTCCCCATATTGTGGAATTTCACGTTATTTTTTTATGCTATCATTAATACATTAGGGCCATACCAATGTCACATCTCAGTGCCGTCGGTGGATTAACACCGTTAACGTCTGCCTTATCTTCTCTGTTCAGATTTAAAAGCTCGACAAGAGCCTATGCTTACCTGTGAGCTTTGCGGCAAGGTGGATTTTGCGTACGTCTTCAAAAGGTCCAAGAGATTCTGTTCGACATCATGTGCTAAAAGGTAAATAAAGTGTCGTCTGACTTTATCTGTCCCATCCATCTCCAACTACCAGTATGATTCAATTCGGTACAGTGTTATTTTTTATTGACTTTTTGTTATTGAAGGTTTTAGATAAGCTCCAGCGATCCTAAACAGGATCAACACCATAATTAAATGGTGCACTTTACAAACGTCCTCCATTTTCTAAGATCACTGTGAATACAAGTCAAACATTGACTTGACTTCTCTTTCACTCAAAAGTGTAACGGAACAAATGAACATCCACCCAATGTTTTTGTTTCTAGATACAATGTAGGATGCACAAAAAGAATTGGTCTCTTCCCAAACCGCAAATCCACCTTAGAGGACATGAAGAAACAAAAAGGACACAATGAAAAACATAAAAACTCCAGTTTGGAGTTTAAAGACAAGGTGGGATCAAGTCAGCTTCACTTGTTTTTCATTTTGAACATATCCATGTCGCTATTTATCAGTTGGTGGTTTTTGAACGCTTTCAGACATCTTCATGCGGGCGGACATCTGGTCACGTAACTCAACCTGCACAGGGAGAAGCCAGCCAATGTTCGGACTTGTCCGGCTATAAACAAGACCAATGGGGGCCTTCGGCACAAGGCATTGACGTGCCGAGGGACCCCAGCCAGTGGAACGTGGACGACGTTTATGTTTTTATCTGCTCTCTGCCGGGTGGGGCCTTTTTTCATCGATTTATTTTCCTCACATTTGTATTGTCCATCAGGTGGCATGCAGAGCTGCTGTGCTCATATCCTTACAATCCACCATTTGCGTCAACAGGTTGTCTGGAGATCGCGGAGGGTTTTCGTTTGCAAGAGATCGACGGTCAGGCTCTCCTGCTGCTGAAGGAGGACCATCTGGTGGGGGCCATGAACATCAAACTAGGCCCCGCGCTTAAGATTGCTGCCCATATTGGCATGCTCAAAGACTTGTAGCTCCGTTGATCATGCACATACCCTTGATACAGGTAATCTCGGGACATAAAATGTATATGTGGTTACTTTCAAAAGTGTCTCACAGCAATTCAAAGGTCAGTTTGTGACTTTTCACAGTTTTGCTTTGAAACCAGTAGTGTTGGCATGCAAAAGGGTGTAGGAGCCACTCATCAAAAGGCAGATTAAGTTTCAGAGCTTCCTGTGTGGTTTGTAGACTGACAAACTTTTACACACCACAGGCATTATTAGCAAAGTGATGACATTCTTGTAAATAACTTCTTTTTTTGGGGGGGTGTGGGGGGGCTACATTTTCAGAAATATCTGTGAGGTACAAAAGTTGTTTGTTAGGGCTTTGGTTCTAGTTTGATAGACTTCAATACACTGTCACTATTCGTACAACAATATCAGAGTGAAAATGTTCACATTTCAAACTTGATTAAAACAAATTTTTTGAATTTAAAATTTCTGTGATGTTGAAATCCACATTTTGATTTGATTCAGTGCATACGATGAGCAGCCCCATACAGTTGCTAACAATCCTGCCAGTTAAATTCACACTACATTGATCCCCCAAAAGTTAAATTAATTTTTTACTTTGATGTTTGCATTTAATCTGACAAAAATTTAAATTTCATTTTCACATACTTTTTATATATGAATGAATATTTATGTTGTGCTTTATAGACAAAATGAAAGAACCAAAGCCAACCATTTGTTAATTTAATTGAATGATTCCTTATAAAACGTCAACACACAGCAAAGAAAGAACTTAGGGCAAAGTGTCAGCAGGTGCACAGCAACTCTGAGGATGTGTTCACATGGGACCATTGACAAACATTAACCTACATGTATGACATCCCCTGCACTGCGCAGTTACCTCGGTAAAAAGAATGCTTGTTAGCTTAATTTCTGTTGTCATGTCAACAAACAAGTAGACTATCAGACCAAGACCCTATTGGTTGAAACAATTTAAAGCACTTAACTTCACAGCAATAGAGTACTTGTTTTGTATGGATGGTTGATGTATTTATTAATGAAGCTTTGAGTTGCATCATCTTGACTGCACAGATTTATTGGAATGCTGCTACACCGTTCAGTAACTTTGCTTTGACTTAATGTTAAGCCTGCATACTGACACTTCGATGACATCATGCGGTTTCAAAATGTTGTTCAGGGTTGATTTATTTTATTTTTTTAAGCTGCAGAAACAGACATTTTTTTGGGACAGTTGATTGGAGCTAGATTGGGCTCACTGCTTTGCCTGTCTCTTGTAATGCAATGGGCACTTTCCTTCATTTACAATTTGCATGCTTCAAGTACCAACCATGATTTTCAGAACACCAAACGCAAAATCAGAAACCAGTGACTCACCTTTGGAGCACACGATGGATTAACCAAACTAGTCTTTATAAACTTACTTGACTTTTTTGGCTCTCAAATAATCTTTAACAAATGCCAAGCAAAATAGGACATTGGGCTGCCAAGTTCGTCTTTCATTTTGACACCGCAAATGCTAACTCATCAGAATGGTGAATTTGTGCTGTGGTGGTATGAACCCCTGGAAGTTCATTCGCTTTACTGCCAACCATTTTATGTTCCATACTTCATATCAAGTGCATTTAAACCGAACTCAAATGTTAAAGAGCAGATGCAATAAGTGGTGATGAAACTGCCACCACATGAGAACTCAACACCAGGAAATCCCTCCCAACACGCACGCACATACATAAAAAAAAAAAAAATCAATTTGCAATCATCTAACAACCACTTCTCGCAGTTATGTGCTCTTACACCTTGCTCCTAAAGAGGGGCTTGGCACCGGGGCCACAGTACTCATTGTAAATGAGCTTGAAGAGGAAAAGGTGAAAGAGTGTGATGAGCGAGGCCACGCTGAACCAGAAGATGAAGGGCAGGCCTGGGTACCTGTTGGCCATGTGCTCCTCATGGTCCAGGATGGCCTTGAGGTGCAGCGTGTGGCGCAGGTCCTGCAGGTGGCGCAGGTCGGTGGAGATGTAAAGCAGCGGGGTGATGGGCTGGGTCACCATGACGGGGAAGGTGTGGCCTTTGACCTCCGACGTCAGTTCAACGGGCTCGTTGAGGCAGCCGGCTTCACACGCGTACAGCTTGACAGGCTTGTCCTGCGGCTTGACGGACACGTGGAGGAAAGGCTTACCCTCAGCGTCTAGCAGTACCGCCAGATTGATAACATCCTTATTGTAGTGGATGCCTCTCAGGGCGTAGCTGTTGTGCAGCACGTCCGGGTCGGCTTGGAACTGGAGGTGGTTCTCTGTGAACTGGAGTCCGCCGAAGCTGAGCGCCATGCCCTGCATGGCGCCGTGGGCGCCTGCCCCCACCAGCGCCTTGCAGCCTCTCTTCTGGAGGGTCAGGGTCCAAAGTGTGACCAGCTGCAGGATCTGCGCCGTGCTGCTCAACCTCTCGGGCCACAGGTTCTCGGCGTGCATGGTGGCGTGGCCGCTGAAACAGTGGTCAGCGTAGTTGAGGCTGGATTCCAGGCGGGCGCGCGCCTCGCTGCTCAGCTTGCGCTCCAACAAGGGAGCCGTCGTGGAGGATAGGATGTAGTAGAGGGTGGTGTTCACCGTGCGGCTCGATGGCGTATGCGAGTCTGTGATCTTTCTCATCTCGACGCCTAGACAAGTACAATAGAGGGTTACTCGTATGCAAACTTGGTTAAGCGCAACTTCCGGAGTAGACTGCAATGCTTTTTCCATAAATTGTGTGACAGAAAAGAAAACAGTTTATGGCAGACAAACGTGTCACAAGAAGGCATGCTCACTTTCTCCACATGAAGGTGTAACCTGCGATTTAAAGGACTGTGGCAGATTCACAACTGAGCAATCTGACTGCCTTGTCTTTTGATACGAAGACTTGTTTGAATTGCACTGACATGTTGATACAAAGACTTGTTTGCACTGACATGTTTAGTGACAAATGTTTACTTTGATGACAAATGTTTACTTTGATGACTCTATTGAGGATTTTGCGAATGAAAATGGCTTGCAATGTGTACAAATTGTTTTGAGAAATTCATCTACTATTTTGCAAATGTCAATTCTAATCTAAGTGAAACTGTCAGACTTGCCTTGCAACTGAACTGGGGACCAGTTAGTTAATGTTCACTACTTTGTCTAAATATAGAAGAAAATTGTGATGGACAAATTTGACCGAATGTGCTTCAAAAAGGCTACCTGAAATGAAGAGGTCCATCCAGGCCTGTTGGTGATCGATGACCAAATCGTCCACGGTGGAGCGCAGCAGCTCTCCCAGTTCCATTTTTGCTCCATCCCGAAGGGTCGCGAATGTCTCCTCCAGCTTAGATGGCTCAATGGGCTCCGAAGTCCTCACAACAGATATGATATTTTCTGTGTACTCAGACTTTGCAAAGACTTGGATCCTACTGTTGAGCTTTTTGGTGACGACCACCACCAGCATCATTCGGTTCTTCTCTAAAGGGACTCTGCCCGATGAGAGCACTATCTCTTTGTCATCCACTTTGTCCACACTAGTGGAGAACTTGCCGCCATGATTGACATTGGCATTGTAGGAAATCGCAAAGCTGTTCAACTTGTCGGTGGGGTTGTTAATGTGGATTCTCTGAAGGTAGACGTTGTGTCGACTTCTGTGGGCGATAAACTCCTCCCTGATGGTGACGCAGTCTCGAGATGCCGCAGGTGAGGCGCACCGAACAGACAGGACAGATCCTTTTCGGAACCACATCATAGATGCCCGCGCTTCAGTCTGCTTCCCATCGAGATGAACGTTCGCAATGGGGGAAAATTCAGTCTGATGGACCGGAGCCGAGCCAGGCTGTGTAGACGACGCCACCCAGAGTTTGTTGGAGTCAGTGTCAATGAGGATATGGCCATTACCTGATATAAAGGGTGTGTCGAGTTGTTCCTGAGGTGTGCTGTACAAACCCTCCCCACGTTCCACAAGGGACTTCCATCTGTGGATTTCCGCCTGAAGACACTGTCCAGCCACCCCGCCCGGTACATCAGAGCCACTAAAGATTCTCCACCTTCGCTCTGCTCCAAGATACCAGTAGAAAATGAGGAAGACGAGCAATCCGATGAGAAGTCTCCTCGCCCAGCTGCTTGATAACAAGCTGGGAAGCCCCTTCAATCGTTGCTGGAGCCACATTGTTTGTAAACGTGCTAAAAGTCCGAAGAACTTGAGCGTCACACACGTTGATTCAGTTTAAAAAGTCCTAGACATGTTTCCAAGTGGCTTCGCTAGCGACAGGCTACATTAGCCCGGCTACGTACTTTGGAGTTGGAAAGAAAGCTGTGAAAAATTCGTCACTGTTCTTGCTTTCATATTCGTCACAATGGCTTGTCTGACACTCACCAATTATCAAGTCACACGACGTTACGTTTGGTTTGACGTGTCAAAATGTAATTCTTGAGAAACTGCCGCCAGCAGCTCTGACATTTCCGGTTTATACAACAGTCGCAAAAACAAGCATGAGTCGTAAAGGAGACAGGAAAGTCGTAATTAGTGTCGTTGAACGAGCACAATAGCGTAAATAGTAAACATCGCCATCTAGTGTGTCGGTGAATGTAGTGATGACCCATATCATGCTAATCTATGAACAGTTATACATCATCAGTTCGATCAAGAATGTTAATACGCTTCGTGTGTGTGTGCATGCGTGCGTGCGTGTGTTTCGAGAGTGAAATTAAGACACTTGTAAATGTTATTATGCATATTAAAATTCTACCCACCCCCCAAAAATAAAATCAATATTCCAATTTTTAAGTGGTGAATAAAACAGATTAAGCTCATATGGCAAACAGATAAGGCAAACAGAAAAGAGAAATTGTAAAAAATATATATGAATCATGAAGTAATTCTTTATTTTAAGGGACTTTTTTTTTCAGGGGGAATGGACGTAATCCAGGGAGCGCTTTAGTGGTGCAGTGGTCCTGCCCACCCTCTCTGCTTGTGCGTGCAGGAACTCACGTTCGTTCAAGGAACAGCTGGGCTGACACGGTGGTTGAATCAAATTACAACTTGTTTAGATAGCATGGCTGTGTAGAATTGCAGTCACCCATTAGAGAGAGAGAGAGAGAGAGAGAGAGAGAGAGAGAGAGAGCGAGAGAGAGAGAGAGAGAGAGAGAGAGCGAGAGAGAGAGAGAGAGGGAGAGAGGGAGGGAGAGAGAGAGAGAGAGAGAGAGAGAGAGAGAGAGAGAGAGAGAGGGGGGTAGTGGGGGGGGGGGGGGGGGGCTCTCCCTTTACATAGCCGGGTCAGCAGGGAAAGTAATTCCGCACTCAGTTTCCACACTCCATCCTAAGCAAGCGTCTAATTTAAACATGAAACTTTGTCATCTATTGTTCCTCGTCCTTCTTCTCGTCTCACTCGGTCCTCTACGCGATTGTGAGGAGCAGCAAGACGGAGGTAAGACGGACTGAAAGCGGTGCTGTGCAGCTGGCGTGCCTGTGTTAGTTACACTTATAAGTGGCAAACGGTGTAACGCACCACGTAAAATACTGTGCAAACATCTCCGCGTGTTGCTCGTGTTTATTTGGTTGTCCGGCGGAGGAAGCTGATATTTTATTTATTTAATAGCCGTGGCCATGGGAAAAACTTTTTGACAGTAACGGAGGGAATTCTGTATGTTTGTGGCCACCCCCCCGCTTAAAGGAAAAGCCACTGGGTGCCGCTGACGTGGACAGGGCTGTTCCTGTTTGTTTCCCGTGGGATGGGATGGAACGTAGCGTGGAGCCCAACAACCGGTGGAAGCTAAAAAGTTAATTAAACTATAAATGAGCACGGTGCCTGTGAACAGCACGGTGATTCGCTTAACTGGGGTTGCAGAATGTTCTAGAGATGTAAATTACCAGCTATTACAATTACAAAACAATTGCTAAAGTCAGAATTCTGAGAATAAAGTCAGAAAGTGAGAATTATCACTTTAAAGTGACAATTCCGACTTTATTCTCAGAATACTTTGAAGTCAGAATTTCCCCCCAAAAAGAAAACGTTTACATATTTCTTGCCCCTATAAAATGTCACATTTTAGAGTCAGAATTCTGAGGAAAAAAACTAAATTATAAACTTTAAAGTCAGAATTCTCACTTTAAAGTCAGAATTCTGAGGGAAAAAAAACTATTAACGAGCACGGTGCCTGTGAAGACTCAATGTTCCAGAATGTTCTAGAGATGTAGATTACCAACTATTACAATTACAAAACAATTACTAAAGTCAGAATTCTGAGAATAAAGTCAAATTTAAAGTCAGAATTCTGACTTTCAAGACTTTAAAGTCTTCAATAAAAAAGAAAATGTTTACAAATTTCACACCCGTATAAAATGTCATAATGTTTTTAAAGACTTTAAAGTCAGAAATCTGAGAGGGAAAAAAGTCACAATCCAGTCACCCCCACTTTTTTTTCTTCTTAATTGGCAATAATTATTTTCCATAAAAAGATGTTGTTTGGCATGGAACAGATCATACAGTGTTATATGTTAAGTACTAAAGATGCTTTTAACAAATGACATGAATAATAGAAAAAGCTTTAGTTTGCTAACTGTTCTTTTGACTTTCACCAATTTCAACAACTCCCACGATTATCCTCAATGGTGCCACAAGCGTTTTCACTACATTTTTCATCATGTTGAATCAAAATGGAATGTGAAGGCCATCTTCAGATGCCATGATAAATTCCTGACTGAGTTCTTCTTGAATTCTTTCTTCCAGATAAAATTTTAATTGTGACTGTTGCAACTAAGGAGACTGATGGATTCAAGCGTTTCATGAGATCAGCAAAACATTTTAATTATACCGTCAAGGTAGGACACCACAAATCGGACACTGTTATACTTTTCTACAGTAGCTTGGTGTCTTAACGCTATTTGTGTGTTTACAGGTCCTTGGTCGGGGTCAAAAATGGGAAGGAGGTGACGACATGTTCCCTGGGGGTGGTCAGAAAGTACGAATTCTTAAAGCTGCCCTGGAGACAATGAAGGATGAGGATAAAATCATTGTTTTTGTTGACAGGTAATGTGTCTTTACTTGAATAATAACTGTGTCCTCTTGAAGCATGTCCTTCTTTTTGGAAGTAAATGGATACTTTAGTTGAATTCCAAACCTTGTTTACTGTATTCTGCATACTGCTAGCATTGTTGTCAAGGTAACCTCAGAGAAGGAGAAAATCTTTTTCTGGGTCACCACTGCTGTGTCTGGATTGTAACTTTCCTTCTTGTGTTCCACAGCTATGATGTGATTTTCGCATCAGGTCCTAAAGAGCTGCTAAAGAAGTTTATGCAGGCCAAACACAAGGTGGTGTTCTCCTCTGAGACCCTGATCTGGCCCAACAGACACTTGGAGGACAAACATCCACACGTTCGGGAGGGCAACAGGTTTCTCGGCTCAGGCGGTAGGCATCACTATTTTTTTTTACATTAAATTTTGGTTTTCATTCTTAGGAAATCATTTTGGATGATCACGACGAATTCAGGATTTCTGTCTGAGCTTTGATGATTGTTTTAGCAGAACATGTAGTTGTCATGTGGTGTATTCACAGCTGGAGAGGAGGTTTCTTTGTAGGAAAACATTTTTTATGAGCACAAAAAAAAGGCAAACCTGGTCGTGGTAATGAGTGAGTCCCGGCAGTTTCAGGACTGCTTGTATATGCAAGTTAGGGCGCCTCTTTACACTAGTTTATTGTTACCCCCAGGCTTTATTGGCTACCTTCCCAACATCAAGGAAATGCTTGCTGAGTGGGCGGGAGAAGACAGCGACAGTGATCAGCTGTTTTTCACCAAGATTTATATCAACCCTGAGAAACGAGTAAGAAATGTCCTGCTTGTCTTTTTTTCCTTTTTGGGTTGTTATATTATTTTATATAACCACAGAAAATGTCTTCATCAATTCATAAAGCATCTATGACTGCTTTTTTGGTTGTTGTAGGAATCCATAAATATCACACTGGACAGCACATGCAGATTGTTTCAAAACCTTCATGGAGCTCTTGGTGAGTGAATGACTTTTATTGTCCAACTGTGGTCAAACCTTTTTTAACTTCTTGCTGTGTGGTGCACACGGCACACTCTGCTGTTTTCTGAATGCAGCTGTTGTGTTAAAAATGTTAAGTCCACCCTTCCAATAACATCTTTTCTTTTCTCTGCTTTTATTAGTTGTGAACGTAACTTTTTCAGACCATATTATATGTATATTACATGTTGAGCAAAATTAAATTAGTGTAAAAGAAAACTGCATAATTACAGGGGGGGGGGCATCACATCAAGATTATCTATTTTATTTGAGATGAATCGTACAAGAAGCCTTCATCATTTTGACACACTCTGTTTACTGAATGCAGCTGTTGTGTTAAAAATGTTAAGTGCACCCTTCCAATAACATATTTTCTTTTTTTCTGCTTTTATTAGTTGTGAACATAACTTTTTCAGACCATATTATAAGAAGCCTTCATCATTTTGACACTCTGCTGTTTACTGAATGCAGCTGTTGTGTTAAAAATGTTAAATGCACCCTTCCAATAACATCTTTTCTTTTTTCTGCTTTTATTAGTTGTGAACATAACTTTTTCAGACCATATTATATGTATATTACATGTTGAGCAAAATTAAATTAGTGTAAAAGAAAACTGCATAATTACAGGGGGGGGGGGGGGGCATCACATCAAGATTATCTATTTTATTTGAGATGAATCGTACAAGAAGCCTTCATCATTTTGAATGGTGGCTGCCTTCACAACATCAAAAGTTAAATCGCTGAAAGTTATTCATCAACATATTTACTCCCCTAATCCCGGATCAAGAAATGTATACAATTCAGGCTTTATCAGTCAGGGACAGCATGTTTAAACTTGAGCTGTGCGCCTCAGTTTCTACTGCTTTTTTTCCCAAGTAAGGAATTTGTTAGTTTGACGTGAGGCTTGCAACTGAATCAAAGTGTTCTTCTGTCTGCCACGTGGAAACAGGACTTTCAACTCCATTTGCTTGAATAGAGTTCCAAAACACAGTACATAAATCTGAGTCCACTAGTCAACGTTAAGTGATTTGTGTGTACTGTATTTCCAGATGAAGTGGTGCTAAAATTTGAAGATGGACAAGTACGGGCCAGAAATTTGCAGTACGATACACTACCGGTCATCATCCATGGGAACGGACCGACCAAGGTACCAACTTTAAGCCGTCATGTCATTCAGAATAATGTGGCAAACACAAAGAAGCAAACCTCTCTGTTACTTCTCTCTGGTAAAAACATTTTTTTGATAGGTATCATCCTGTGCAATATGTTTTTTTTTAAAAAGTGGATACATTTTATCCACAATCTTGTTAAATTAACTTTTGAAGAATTTTGTTTACTGTACTACTAATATGATTGATATTCATCGGTGAACGAGATAACCTAAAAGAAGACTTTGCATTCTAGCTTCAGCTCAACTATCTCGGCAACTACATACCAAACGCATGGACATTTGAGATGGGCTGCACAGTGTGTCATGACGATCTCCTCCCACTCGAGAATCTTAAGGTCAGTCGAAACAACATTGTCTTCCATTGTAAGCAATTAAATCTTGATAATGTTCTCTTTGTTGCATGTGTTCAATAAATGCTTTCTTCCCCTCAGGAAAATGAATATCCTTTGGTGATGATTGGTATCTTCATTCAGCAGCCCACCCCCTTTATCAGTGTGTTTTTTGAACGCCTGCTGAAGCTTCAGTATCCCAAGAATAGACTCAAGCTCTTCATTTTCAACAAGGTAACGGGGCATACATTTTAGATTTTGCTCTCTTAATCAGTTTAATGCTTCCAAAATGTTGATCCAATGTACGCATACTGTCATATTTTTTTTATTCGTTCCAAATTGTAATGCACCAAATGTTGCTTCCTGCTCTATACTTGAATAATATCTTTCATTTTTCTGCTCAAGGAACATCATCACGAGCGTGAGGTCAGCTCTTTCCTGCAGGACCATGGTAGTCTTTACCTGGATATCAGATATATTGGGCCCAAAGATGAGATGGATGGCACAACTGCACGCAACAAGGGCTTGTGAGTGTCAAGAGCTAAACAAAAGTGACATGGGAACAAAATTAACTCCCCCCCCCCCCCCCCCCCCCTCTGTATTTTAGCAATTTGTGCAGGAAGGAGAAGGACTGCGACTATTTCTTCAGCTTGGACGCTGACGTTGCTTTGACGAATGAGAACACACTCAAAATTCTCATCGAGCAAAACCTGCAAGTATAATTATCGAATATTAATTATGATCACCTCACTCTGTATGCAATAGTTTTTCTTTATATATATATTTAGGTTGATTTGTAGTTTCTATAACAACTTTAAATACTCTTTAGGCCTATCGTGGCGCCATTGTTGACGCGAATTGGCCGACTTTGGAGCAACTTCTGGGGCGCCCTGAGCGCAGATGGCTACTACGCCAGGTCTGAGGACTACGTGGACCTGGTGCAAGGACACAGGGTGTAAGATGCTTAAATGTCAATGAGGTTACATTTTCCGATGAACACTTGGTGCTGTGAATGATCCAAGACGCTCGCTTGTGTTTGCAGGGGAATATGGAACGTTCCATATGTAACCAGCGTGTACTTGATGAAGGCCAGCCTCCTCCGCTCTGAGCTCTCAGACGCTGATCTATTTCATTCAAATCCCACGGAACCTGACATGGCCTTCTGCCAACATGTTCGGGACAAGGTAAATGAAATATAAGAGCAATATTTAGCTCCTTGGAATGATTTGTTTTTGAAAAAAAATCCAAAATTTTATATCAATTGCATTCAGAACATTAATGGCATTGCCTTCCTTGTCAGGGAGTCTTCATGTATGTAACCAACATGGAGACTTTTGGACGCATCCTATCAACAGAAAACTATCAGACCAGTCATCTGCATAATGATCTGTGGCAGATCTTTGAAAATCCCGAGGTGAGAATTCATCAGCGGAACCTGATTGGTGTATACTGAACAGTTTTACTACCTTTGGAAATGAGTTAAAGTTGTTTTGGTTATACAATTGTACAGTTACACAATTGTCCAGAGGACCCGAAAATGATGTTTTGGGATGATTTCAGGACTGGCGGGAGCGCTACATTCATGAGAACTACACTCAAATCATGGGAGGAAAAATGATTGAAACTGTGAGTTAATGTACAGTTGTCTTCTCAGTTCTTTATCTTTTGTCTTCTCCACTACTTCTTTATTTCTAGAAAAGTACTTTCTGTTTGTATTATGCTTGCAATTGGTGTATATATGTTCAAATACGTTTAGTCTGGATAAAGTGTGTGTTTTAATACATCTCTCCATATTGCACAATTGTACCTCTTTCTGTTCCCCAGCCTTGCCCAGATGTATACTGGTTCCCAGTTTTCAGCGACATTGCCTGCAACCACCTGATTGAAGAAATGGAACACTTTGGGAAGTGGTCAGGAGGCAGTAATACGGTAATGTCATCATTTTTTGACTCTCTAAGTGTTTGTTTTCCATCTCTTAGTGTGAGCTAGACAGAAGAAATAACGTTTCCCTCTGTGATTATTGTTGCACTGCCAGGACGAACGAATCACAGGCGGCTACGAGAATGTCCCCACCATTGACATCCACATGAAACAAATCAACTTTGATAAGGAATGGCACCGGTTCTTGCTGGATTTCATTGCTCCCATAACAGAAAAAATGTATCCTGGTTACCATACCAAGGTAAGATCTCTGTCATTTATGACAGATTAAAAGAAGTGTTCAATGCTACCTGAGAGCTACAACGGGAGGGAGCCTTGTAGTACCACGAATCCAGGAAATTGGATTTTGGGAAGGCTGCTGTCTGGATTCCAGAGCATTACATTCCAACTGCAGAGATTGAAAGGGAAGGTTGGCTGACATACGTACAACTATGAAGGCTACTCACGAATAATGTGACAAACAATGGTGGTCTACCAACCATGGGTTACGCTTTTGTAACAGGAAAATAATTGTCGGACAAGCCAATGTTTGTGTAGCCAATAGCTCCTGAAAATCAAGGAAATCAAGGACAGATGAGTCCGAATTTCTTAAGTCTTTGTTCACACTTATCTGTCAATATGTTAATACTACATGTGATACTGTAAGTAGGACTGGTATCGCGGCTTGGTATCGGTGAGTACTCAAGTAAATACTTACAATGGTTTCTGTCTGACAAAAGCAGATCCAAAGCTTGCTGGTTGTTTCTGTATTGCAATTTTGGCTTCCCCCAGGATAAGTATACAAAAAATGTATTTGATCAAAGTTCCCTAGCAAGCAGCTTTGACTTTTTGTTTTGTTTTACCTTAATTCCCAGAAGGTTTCCAACTTTCAAACTTGCCAGAATTCCGCAAGCTTATCGGGTCTCTCCACTTTGTTATTGTTGTTGACAAAACACGTGTTCTTCCAGTGCGAGACTCCCTTGAACTTCGTGGTCAGGTACAAACCTGACGAGCAGCCGCTGCTCGAGCCACACCATGACGCTTCCACATTCACTATAAATATAGCTCTCAACAGCAAAGAGGTTGACTACCAGGTAAATGGGGAAGGAGCTCGCAGAAATAGAAGCCTCGGGAACTGACGATGCGGGTGCACCCATCTCTGCTTCTTTTTCTCCATCTGTGGGCCTGATTGCTGGATGCAGAAACAGGCTTGAAGCAGAAACAGGCTTGAAGCTTGTTTTGAGCAAGAGTTGCGCCGGCCGGCGCTCGTACGGCCACACGCTCTCCTGGTGTGGCCACTCGAGCTGTCTCTGAATGCTTGCATGACTTTCCGCCTCTCTTATGTGTTTTTGCAGGTTCATGTTGGCATAGCCTTTGTAGTTAGATATAAACCCGATGAGCAGCCCTTGTTGAGGCCACATCATGATTCCTCCACATTCACTATAAACATAGCTCTCAATCAGAGGGGCCCTGATTACGAGGTGAGTGGAATTGGAGGTTGGTACTAATTGGACATTTTGATAAGTTACGGTTAAATTGCCCCAAAATGTAGGACAAAACAAGACAGGTGGACTTTTTTTTTTTTTTTGTACAGCACAGTTCAGGAATGCCTCTTGTAGAGTAGAAGAACCTTAGCCAAGGCAGTTCCCATTAAAAGAGAATCAGTTATTTGGCTGGCATGTCAATCTGCATCCCTGGTGTTTCCCATTTTCCCATTTCATTTTTTTCTCTATTTGCGCATTCATATGTTCCTTTGCATGAAGTATGGTCTTGTCATTGCATCCATCCCATTCCCTGCATCTTCAATATACTGGGCTAGCTAATGATGATAGTGTATAGAATTGTGGTATACTGTGACTATAAAAGTGTACATTCTTGTATATAGTATATTTATTTTAGTTATACAATTGCCAGGTTAGTGTATTTTTTTTCAACTACTACATATACTCCCATACATATTTTGAAATATTGAGTAAACTGTGCAGCATGTTTAAATTTAAAGGGTCTCCACCCTATTAAACACCAGCCAGCATTTTCTGCAGGTGAACTAAAAAAAAGGAAAAGATCAATTTGAGTGTGCTTAAGTTTGTTTTTGTATTCATCTAATTTGTCAGAAAAATGCCAGCCTTTATAGGTAAAAAAATAGCCAAGATGTAAAGCAGATATTCATAACATGCCCACCATATGAGCTCAGCATCTTTTCCACAGCACTGCATGTGTAGCTAATGTGTGACTGTGACCCCAGGGTGGCGGCTGCAGGTTCATCCGTTACGACTGCGCCGTGGAAGCACCGCGCAAAGGCTGGGCCCTCATGCACCCGGGCCGCCTTACCCACTACCACGAAGGCCTGCCCACCACATCTGGCGTCCGCTACATCGCAGTGTCGTTTGTGGATCCTTGAACTCTCGCTCATCAAAACTGACGCCCACAAGCAGCATATTTAAAGAGGAAGTCAACCCCAACATTTTCTTTGTATATGAGTTAAGCAGAAAAAAAAATCACCCATTTTTACCCATCTCGCAACTGTGACGTCATTTTAAGTAAGTCCTGTTTAATTCATATTCCACAAACACAATCAGTAACTAGTTAGGCTGCACAGAATATATTAAAGAGCATTCTTGGCTGCACAGAATATATTACAAAGAGCATTCTTGGGTTGACTTTGTCTCTAAGCATTTAATTAAGCATCACAAGTGTTGATGGCTTTGTAGTTGATTCACTGTCTACTACACATTGTGCCTGCCTTCAAGATGTGTATTTTATGATGCAAAAAAGGGAAGTTGGCCCAGTGAATTTAAAATTGTACATATGAGATTGACCCACAGTTGTACTGTCAAACAATGACTACATATTTATTTTTTCCAAGTGTGAATGTTGACATCGAGTCCTTTGTAGCTTTCGTTGGCCGCAAATGTCAACACCGATTACGACAAAACTATTTCTCAACTGAAGTGTTCCACCTTTTTGCCTTAACTGTCTTTTAAGATGAGCAATAAAACACTACTGTCAATCCTGACCATATTGCAGTCTAAAGCACTTACAACACTGCAAAAACAAGAACCATGTTAATGAAAGGCCTTTGATATTTGTTGAGCAAAATGTTATGGAATTGCATAATTTCCTCTTGCCCAGTGTTTCATCTTCACTATATAATTCCCACAACTATGCAAATCACCTTTGTTCTTAAAAATAGGCAAGTACATAGACTTTGCCCTTTCCTCAGACATGATCACTGCCAACCTTGCAGGCACCAGAGTGGACAAACCAATGTGTGCATGTATTGCTCAAAAACTGGAAATGGTTATTCGAACATGCGAACTTTATTGTAAAAACGCCAACTACAGACAAAAACAGGAAATAAAAATAAAAGGATGATTACAAGCGGAAGCGGTCAGAAAGGTTTGGAGACTGTGGGACTGTGAGTGGAACCTCACTTTTCTTCACTTCCACAGTCTTGTAGTGGCGAATGGGTTGTGCCTTGTGGACCTGCAGGGTCAGAAGTTGGACATCTTAAGTATACGCCCCCCTCAATTAGGCCAAATATTTCGGAGACCTCAGCAGTAAAAAATGCTTTGGCTTTCACTAGATGTATGAAAAAATATCTATAGTATGGATTTAAAAAAAAAAAAAAATATTTAGACTATTTTCATCACGACCAAAAGCTGATTTATTGGTTACACAACCCAAATCGGTTTTGTACGTTGCTTTAATTCACATTCAAAAATATGCAGTTTTACAGTGTTTGTAACATTTACATCTTGTTCCACGTGTCTTAAGAGCACTTTAGCTGATAACCTCTTTAGAGGGAGCTGGAACAGACACCAAAATAGGAATGTGATGAATTTTTACGCACTTGTTGGTGTCGAAGTTCAGCGAGCTCTTGTTTCAGCTTCTCCTCTTCCTCCCACTTCAGTCTCTCCTGCCGAAGTGCTTCGTCAGCCTCCTTCTGACAAAGATGCTCCTGAAACCTTTCACGGCTTCGGGCGCGTTGCTCGGTTGCCAGCTCAAAAGACTCCACAACTGTGGAAGAATCAAGTTCACAGGTGGGTCAGCCAGAAAAGCATTGCTTCACCTTCAGCTTTCTCACTCGCTCATTCCAACCTTATGGAGATAAGAACTCACAAATGCCAGACTACCAGCACATCTTACCTACTGGGGGGCGATCCTCCTTTTTCGGCTGGAAAGGTTCTTTTTGGGTGACTGTGTTCAGCCTGGCTTTAAATATTGCTGCCTCCTTTATTTTTTTCTCCTCCTCTTTCATCTACTCAAAAGAAAAGTTTATTAGTAGACGCTTTAGAAGGAAACTTGTCAATCAAATTGCCTTTGAATCATGTGTTCAAGCAACCAAGAAAAAAAATAGGTCCATCGACCGGTTGAGTGTTACATATTCTTGAGTACCATTTGTTCCAAGCGGTCATTCTTGACTGATCCACGTTCATCCACCAGAAGTCTGAAAGGCTCGGGCTTTGTGGGCTCCAGCTTCTTCTTTTCAGGGAGATTGATCTTGTCAAAGTATGGCAATGGATGAGCCTTGAACACTGGAACCTGCAGGTGATAATTTATTCATCCCCACTGTTTCTTGTAGGAACATTTGGAGGGCCAAGTGACTAATGGAATCTTACCTCCTGCTCCTTTTGCTGACTGATCTCCTTGAGTTTCTTCTTCTCTTGCTCCCTCTGCTCAAATGAGAAAGGACACACCTCTGTGTGCCGCTTGTCCTGCAGCATGGGCTGGAATGGCGTGCCAAATTGAGGAACTGGAGTATGCTTGATTGAAGGCACAGGTTTCACCTGAAAAGAGGTCTCAGTGTCATTCCATGCAGGACGGCGAAGGAAGTCCACTCAAGCGCTGACTGAACACAAGGTCCTCACCTCTTCGGCTTTCACGTCAACACGCTCTTTCTTTGCGAGGGTGAAGGCTGGTGAATGAGGCACGGTTGCGTGCTTCACTTTTTTCATTGGCACTCCCTGTTGACAAAGCATAAGAGCTAAATGACAAAAACAGTCTCAAAAGGCTTCTCAAGGCATTGACAAATATGAGCCACACCTCCTGATCTACGACAGAGTCCAATTAGAACTCACCACTACTCCTTGCAGGATCTTCTTGGGCAGTTCTTGTGCTTTGAACGCAGACTGAGGCTCATCTTGGGGTTTGCTTGCCTGCCTTTCCTGGAGCCGCTTTTCAATGTGCATGGTGAAAGCCTCTTGTACAGTGGGCTCCTTCACCACCGGTTTCTTCACAGAATCTCTTCTCTCAAGAATTTTTTTGTTCAGCTCTTGGGCTTTGAAAGTTGACCTTCATAAATGCGGTAACAAACAGTTTTTTTTTTAAATTGACTCCTTTGAAAACATAACACTATTTAAACAGTGTAAACTCCTGCTTAAGTGTGCTGACTGAGCTTACTTGAGACGTTCCTCTTCCTTTTCAGCCTCCAGTTGAGCACTGCTCTTAACTCTGATGGGTCGGCTCCTCAGTCTCGTTGCGAACTTTGGAGACTGAGGTCGAGTGAGCTGCAATCGCTGGACCTTTGCTTTTGGCGGTCCTGTTAGAATCGTTTGAAAACGGCCGTCTGAATTTCTTGCGTCTATCACTAAATATATACTGTGCACAACAGAACAAACTTCCAACACCTTTGGCTCTTTCAATCCGACTCAGCTCACGGAAGCGTTGAGGGGTTCGCTTCTGTAACTGCATGATGTGTTCGGCCACTGGTACGTAGACGGATTTGACCACCTTTGTCTTGTTACTCTTTAGTGGCCTGCCAGGTTTGTCCACACTGCAACCACCGAGCACGTGTGTCTAACAAAACAGATGCAATCCCGTGAGATGGAGGGAGCAATCAAACTGCTCACCACATAGGTGGCCTGTTTTTTCTAGCATTAACAATGATTTGTGAGTGCATTTTAGCTGTGGTGGACATCAGATACACACAATCATAAAACATTTTAGGAAGTTGGTATGCATTCTACGTATAGCACGTTGTTCTATGGATCCTTGAAACGTTAAGGCCAATCAACGCCCTCTCCATGAACTTCCACAACAGCATTTAACAGACTTCTAGGTGGCGATGTTACTTACTGATGTGGAAGAAGGTTCTTGAGGGAGACTCTCCGATGAAGTCAATTCAGTTTCTCCATCACAAATTGCTTCTGCTTCATTGTTGACGTCACTGCAGATCTCCACTTGGTCCTCGGCACTGTTATAGTTAAATTTCAGTTACATAAGCATGACTGATACCACACCTCTATAATCAAAGTATACCACCACCAGCAGCTTAGCCAATAAACCCACAAAGTATTCACTGAAATATTGAAAAGGTCAACATAGCGGGCTCTTCTGCCCTTTGCCACGTCATCTTTTCATGCCAATTTAGGGAATAAGCACTTACCTTTTAGACACTTTAGAACGCCGTGAAGACGGACCATCTTGCAACTTCCGCTTTGAACCTCTAAAAGAACAAAATGCTAGTTCTAACAGCAACATGTGCACATCATTCCAGTTACGAGAGTTAAAAAAAAAAGGTTACGCACGCGTCAGACAGGCACCTGCTTGGTTCATCTTTGGGCTGCGTTTTTCCCATTGCACCACTGTCATGTGGTTTAGAGTCAGCAGACTTTAAAACTGAAAATAACAAACAATGTTCTCATTTCATATCAGGCAGTCTAAATCACTTATGTGGTCGCGCGAGACATACAGGATGAGCATTATGTGTGCCTCCGTCAATTGGAAAACAATGTACAAATAAAACTAACCAGCACCTGTAACCGGAACTCTCACTGGGCCGGCAATAGTTGTAGGATTAGGGGTTCCACAATGTGGCTGCTCGATGGCTTGTCGATCTGTAAAAATAAATCAGTAATGACCAATTTAAGATTAACAAACAAGTAAACAAATAAAGTGCTTATGGTAGAAGGCGCCATAGTTTTAGAAGATGCCACTTAAAATGACTAAAAATGTTTGTAATTTTAAGGCGTAAAACATGACTGTCAGTTTGATTGCCCAATCTCTTAAACTTTACAGGATATTTCTTGCCACAGTACATTCGCTAGTTTAGGGGCACTGTGCCAGCGCTCTCCCTCCATACCTCATATTACTGGCCTAACAGTGAGCCCAGCTTTCTGCAAACAAGTGGCTCTTTTGCCCTGGAATTTGGGTCATAAGTCTAAGTTTGGTTTCTTGTATTAAAAAAAAAAAGCGGATATATATGGATATTAATGCATTATCATAGTGTGTAATAATCACAATTTAATTTCAATTACTTGACAGACACCCAAATATTTGTTACAGTCAACTTTCAATAGTGTTCCATTTGGACAAACCCTTCATTTTTGTATAAACTTTCCTTCACCACATCATAACCAGGGCCTACATTTGATGTCCTGCATAATTGTTTCCGTTTTGTACTTATGTAGGACAGGGCAACATGTTTTGCATCTTCAGTAATTCTGCTTAATTTGGTAGCCAAAGTTTGGACAAAGCAGCTTCATATTCGACCCTGTAGATACGTATATTAATGGATGTCAGCTAAGGAGCATACCAAAGCCAAAATAGGGCGTAACCCACTTTCGATCACAATTTGCTGTTGTCAATCGATCAGCCATATTATAAAAAATATATATCAAGTCGCAGTGAGTGAATACTTACCGAACCATGCATCATCGAAAGACTCGTTGACTAACTGCTTTAAGTCGACGACGTGGGAAGGCGCGTCGAACTCATATCTGTCCGCAGGACAGTCATCCGCCATTTCGCCTAAAAGCACTGCAAATAAAAATACTGTATATGTTCACCAAAAAGTGTAAACAAAATATTAGTTTGTAGCGGAGCAAATGTTTAAGCTTAGTTGACGAATACACATAAACAGGCGACCGCGTTGCGTGAAGCGTTTCTTAAAGTTGAAGCACATTAAAATAATAAACCATTGTTTAGCAATTTGAAAGTATGCTTCTTGCTACCGCTGAATGAAAAGTTATTAAAGTACTGCTAAAAAAAATACTTACGGTATATGAGCGAGAGACGGAGTGCTACAGAAAGTGCGTGGTGTTTATTCTGGAAGTTTCAAAATGCGTTACCCAATGGCGGTGCTTTTAAACGATCCAATCGCTGCCTTCGTGCTCGTTACCTCGACGTTTATTGGTTCAGATTTCACATAAATCGAACTCACCAGCGCCCCCTACCCAGGCAAACGCTGAAATTTCCCAAACTTTTAAAAACCTCAGAAACAAGAACAGGAAGAAGTGAGGCAATCATGATGGTCGGTCAGACACAATTTTGGTATTCGGATGGGTCACTTTAAAATTAGAAAACTATTTAGACTAGTTTATAAAGCGAGGCATTTTTTTTCGTTTTTGTGCTAAGTTTTCAAGAAAATCAGGGCATATATTTATTTGACCACCTCATCAAAGGCACACTTTTTTTAAATAGGATATTTTATATTATACTAAGCGCAACCCTGCAGATACTCAAATACTGCTGATACACAGAAAAACAAGAATTGCAGTGGAGAACCTTTGGCATAGATTACTTAGGGTGTTATCATACTTAGGGTATTACCATCAAGAAAATACAAAAACAAGATGGCCATCCCGACGAATGCAAATTGTCTTTTTAGACATTTTTTACTTCATTGCGCGTCAATTGTACGTACTGAAGGCGGGGCCGGAGCATGAGGATACTGTTTCCTATTGGCTGAAAGTATGCATGGTGATGACGCAATCTATCAGCGCTTAAGGAGGAACTGATAACCTCGACAGGAAAACCAAAGAAAGGCGAGTATTTCAAGGCTAACATTTTAGGTATAATATTATACGTTCGTTTACGGTTTTAATTGTGTTATGCATATTTGTTCTGTGTGTATATCAGAAGCTGCTAGAAAGAACAGAATACAAACTGTTGCTTGACAAGGGACCAAAAAAAAAAATAGTCGGGACCAAAATAAGCTAGCTGTTAGCAGAAAGCTTTCTGCTAACAGCTATCTTGTTGGCGACAAATTAGCTCTCACAATATTAAAAGAACAGAGCAAATGGAAGCAACATTGAAACGACGGTAGTCAGATTCGACCTTTCTCTGCGTTAAAAATGTGTTTCCTTGGTAAACGGTAACCCATAGTTGAGTTGGCAATATGTCGCCGATTCGTTGTCACCATTTTTTTTAACTGCCTAGGAAGTGAAGTTGTTAAAAAAAAAATGCAATCGAGATACTTGGCAATATCAATAACCCGTCAATAAAGGACCAACGCAATTTAAGAAGAAATTTCTTTAAATGATAATCCGATCCAAATGGTGTCCCGCTTACTTATACATAATGCAGCAACACAGTGCCTCTGCCTCATCCACTCACAAACATAGCTGCACCATGACTTAGTTCTTATAATATATAATATCATAGCTAAAAAAGAACAAAAAAATAAAAGATCTCACAGCCTTACTTTATTTGCTCTTTATCGGCCGTCACAATTAACTTACCCTTGTGGCGATGCTTTGCTCTCTGTTCTATCATACAGTAATCCCCGCATAGCACATCAATTAGTCACAAATTCACCAATTATTTTGTGTGTGTCTAATCTTTAATCCATTTATTCTTAAAGGCATTGTAAACTGAGTTTGAAATGATCTGAAACAGTTGGGGAATAATATTTTTAGTATGTTTAACATTTACTGTCAGTTTCATGGTTTTTCAGTATTTGTGGCAGGGCTCGATCCCTATTTGTGGAGTTTCATTTATTTCACGTTCAAGAGGTGATATTTTTTGTGTGCTTGATTCAGGAAGGGTGTGTCTTGGTTGTAAGTAAAGTAGATGCAGAGTGGGCAATTTTCGTTTGTTCAGGTTGAGCGATAACTTGGACAAAAAACGGAAGCTACAAAAAAGCCCAAAAAATGTCTGACTCATTACAGTAATTTATCCCAATTTTCATTTGCTTGCTTTCTTCAGATGGCTGCGATCCGAAAGAAACTAGTCATAGTTGGAGACGGCGCATGTGGCAAGACTTGTCTGCTCATCGTGTTCAGCAAGGATCAGTTTCCTGAAGTGTATGTGCCAACGGTGTTTGAGAACTATGTGGCTGACATTGAAGTGGACGGGAGACAGGTAGTGTGTACTGGTTTTCCTTACAGAAATCCAATATTCTTTGAACAGTGTTTACTTGCAGCAGCTTTTGGTCATTGCTATGTTTGCAAGAGAAACATGTCTCCTGCCGCTGTTATCAGTGAACATATGTAAAAAAAAAAAAAAAAAAAAAAAAAAAAAGGATTCCCTGCATAATTTCAGATAGATTTCTTGTGTTTACATAGAGGTCAGAAAAGTGTATCTGAAATCATAACATGGTGTCCATCTTTAAGAGTAGACCATTAAATGACAAATGGCAAAGTGAATCATCTTACCATGACATTTGTGATGACACATTTTTGAAATATTTGCAGGTAGAGCTGGCTCTTTGGGACACGGCAGGTCAGGAAGACTATGATCGCTTGCGACCACTCTCTTATCCCGACACAGACGTCATCCTCATGTGTTTCTCCGTTGATAGTCCCGATAGTTTAGGTGCCATTTCCGCTTGCTGTTCTTTCACGTTGATCTACTCTGGGGGTCTAACACGAAGTTTTCATTTGTGTACAATGTAGAGAACATTCCCGAGAAGTGGACACCTGAGGTCAAGCACTTTTGTCCCAATGTCCCCATAATTCTGGTGGGGAATAAGAAAGACCTCCGCAATGATGAGCTCACACGTCGAGAGTTGGCAAAGATGAAACAGGTGAGGGACATTGATGCTGTATGACGTGATTCTTTTGCTGCAGTTATTTGAACATATTTCGCTTTTCTGTCCATTAAACTGATCTTAATGAGCCCATGTGACAAAATAGCAATAATACTGACAAGCTAGCGGCACCTCAAAGTTTGACCACAATCCTGTCTATGACGCTGTTGACTTTCATACCAAAACATCCCATTGTAATGAGTTATATTTGGAACAATTGGTTCCAGCATCCAAAAAGCCGCCACCATTCATTAAACCTTTATCAACAATATTAGCTAATGTTTTAAGAAATTAGAAATACATGTGTGTGTGGACATGTGTGGTTTTATTTTTTATTTTATTTTTTTTATAAATAATGTCGTTTGACATCTGGTTACCAGGAACCTGTGAAGTCAGAGGAAGGAAGGGAAATGGCAAACAAAATCTGCGCCTTTGGCTACCTGGAGTGCTCAGCGAAGACCAAGGACGGCGTGAGGGAAGTGTTTGAAATGGCCACCAGGGCAGCACTGCAGGCTAAGAGACGCGGCAAAAAGGGCCTATGTCTTGTGCTATAAAGTAGCAAGCAGGCCACACAGGAAGCAAAGTAGAAGGGGAACCAAACCAGGCCGAGCAAAGCCTAAAAGGGGTCAATTTAGTTGAGTCGAAAATATCAAATGGGCCAAAGGGGTGATGGTCAATTGCTGTGAAAAAAAAACAAAAAAACATTCAAGTTTAATGTTAGAGCAAAGATATTTGTTCAACCAGAATGTATTGTTTTGCATTCCTTCCCCAGAAATTCCAATGTTAATTCATGCCGACTAACATTACTCGAAACCAAATTTTTGTATTGAATTCTAAAAACTACCGTAATTTCCGGACTATAAGCCGCACCGGACTATAAGCCGCACCAGCTAAAATTCAGGGATATTTTAGTTTTTTTCTTACATAAGCCGCACCGGACTATAAGCCGCACGTGCACATGAGTTTTTTTACAAAGAAAGACACAGAAAGCCGTAAAAATCCATAAATACGCCGCGCCGCCATTTAAGCCTCAGGGTTCAAAGTAACCTTCTGAATAAAATGCATTCAAAGTTCACATTGATTACAACTTGTTTTTGGTGAGCAAAATGTTAGAAGAATTGAATTTAAATGCTGATTGATTGGGTTTTAATACAATGCAGATGGTCCAAACAGCACCACTGCTTTGTGTAATCTCTGAGTCACATGGCAGAGTATGAAAAAGGGTTTAGAGCCCTTTGACGCAGGTCACCTAGCGTGCATTCCTACTAAAGCTCATAATAGTCACAAGCAACACAGACAGAATAAGCAGCAGCCATAGTAGTGTTTCAAAATAGTATTTTTGTTGTTGTTTTGTTCTTCAAGATACCGCACAACAGTGGTCCACAGCCTTTTTGCGAGTGTATAAAAGTGATCAAATCATCACAAAAATCACGAAAAAATCGTATATAAGCCGCACCTGACTATAAGCCGCAGGGTTCAAAATTTTGGAAAAAAGTCGTGGCTTATAGTCCGGAAATTACGGTATTTTGTACTACTATTTACCCTAAAATAAACGCTTCAATTTAGTCCGTTGGATCCGACAGTGGCTATTAATAAGGGGAAGAGTGTCTGTCATCCATACGATGACACCTGAAGTGGTGGTGTTGCTAGCGTTTGTGAGCGACAGTCACAATTTAAGCACAACGTTAAAGAAGTTTCCATGCTTTTTTTTTTTTTTTCATCTTAAATTTCTTTTATTTTTTATTTCAGCACATTCACTGATTGGCCCGGCTTCTTTAGCTTGTGACAAAGACGGCTTACAAACACATGATTATTGCTACCAACTTGTATTAACTTTACTACTAAATAGCTTAAAGCAAGCTTGGGCTTTGCAACTGCAAGAGGAACTTGTCAAAAAGAATTCTAGCCTGATGCTTGAAAGTACTTTGTCTAAACACGAATGTTTCTTTGTATGAAATCACCTGCAGCATTAGTAGATATCATTGTACTTGTTCAAGTGCCTTGACAGGTTTGGGTCATCTTTTGTCATCAATTGACTTTGACCACATTGTTTTTTTGAAACCTTGGCATTTTTAATATAGGGATGTGTAGACTTTTTCTTTTTCAAATATAGCTACTGTGGTAGTTAAATATTTGAACAGTTTAATGAAAAATGTTTTATCCAACACATTTGTGTACACCCTTTTTTTTTGAAAGTGCTTAAATATAAAACAACATTCCATGCATTTGCTTTTTTTGCATGTCTATGCCTTAAAGATACAAATTATACATATTTGTCAACATTTGCATGGAGTTAAGCTGCACACGTTTTACTCTTTGATTGCCTTTTTGTTTTCCTCCTTAATATCAACGCATTTTTAAGATATTCACTGTTGTGATGAAAACTAGAAAATAGTTATTTTGAAGAAGAAAAGAAAGCTGAACTCAAAAGTAAGATATTCTGGAGGCACGGTATAAAGAGGGTGGAATTCGCTTGTCAAGAAAATCATTCCAGCATTAACCTATATCCACTGTACTTGTCACACGACTGTTGAGAATTGCTTTAGTTGCAATATTAGGTTCAGTATTTGACCTTGAAATGTAATTAGTTTTTGAGGGTAAATGATGTGGAGTAACAAATGACTATGCAGTACAATTTTCAACTCAAATTTAAAAAAAATATTACTTGACTGCATATATTTCTACTGTAGGATGTTTACTTGTGCTTCTTCAATTTTTAAATTGGTTGAAGCTGGTTGTGATGTTTATCAAAATGGGTCCCCTGAAACCACTGCAGAGGGAACAGTGACAGTAAATGGTATTTTTACCTTTGGACAAGGGAGATAATTATGGCCTTAAATTCCTGTTTTTATTTCCTTTATTAGAGACCTCAACCAGCTTTTACATGAGAAAATACACAAGAGCCAGTGTTCCCATGGTGTCTCTATGTAATCAGTTTTCTCACATCATATGTGGTATATTAATTTAATCGAGATGTGATATTTCACTTGCTTACATTGTATTCAGTCAGTAAAACTCAGTATAATAAAAGTAAAAAAAATATTGTGAAATGTAATTGATTAGGTTTTTTTATATACATATATACATGTAGTATATATATATATATATATATATATATATATATATATATATATATATATATATCCCTGTTGTGAACTTGGTAATAACGCATTATTGATGTCATAAAATTGTTTACTGTCAATCACATATTTTATGTTGGTATGTGGCAACAGATCTTAGGTTTTCTGCCATCAAAGATATCCATGCCTTCGAGTGTTTGATTTTTTTTTAATTATTATTCAACATTCACCAAACATAATACTTTTTACACTTACATTTATAAAATTAAACTAAGATTAAAATAAGAGGAAACGGTCATGTTGTCTTATTATTCCATCGAGTTTACAAAGGTTTTGAGGGCTCTTTCAATGACAAAGTATTTTACTGCTCTGATAAAACTGCTACTATCATGATATATCCATGCTAATTTCTTCCAGGAAGTTAGGATGACTGTCTCGTTGATTACTACTGATTTCTTTCTATAATCCTTGATGGAGTCCGGACACAAACTCCTGGTAAAAGGGTTCTGAGAAAACAAGAACCACATGGAGACTTAGTTGAACAGGTCAACAGATCGGATCTGTGCATAACCCATTCCAGAACGAGACTAACCTCTGTCAGGCTCAATAAAAGAATGTCTAATGAGAAAGTCCAAGACCACCATGGCACAGTTGGGTTTGAAATCTTCCGTGGCCAGTAGTTCTTTCACCTGATGAGAAAAATGCATTTATAAGAAATGACATCATCATTAGAGCCTGGAGTATTTAGAGGTGCCCTTTGGTCTCACCTTCTCTATGGGCAGGAGGTAGAATTCCTGTACTTCTCCATCGCCTACTCTGGGCTTGAAGGCAAGAGGAAGTTCCAAATCAAAGACAAACTGACTTTCTGAAAACACTCCCTCTCCGTCTTCGTAGGTGTAGCTAGAGAACAATTCCTCAAGTGATCAGTGGTACTCAATTTGTTTTGAACGTCAAGTACAGTAAGTCATTTTACGCTAAAAATAATGTTTCATGACAATATCATCACACTGTTGAAAATGATTAAGTACATGCTGTTTTTGTTTCATTTTCCCAAACAGCCAATGCAATTCCCCACTGAATTATTTGTTTTAAACACCAATGAGGGCAAATTTTTTATTTACAATGACATGTTGGTTTTGCAAAATTACTCAAAGGACAGTGTTCTGAATTTTGCACAACTCTTAAACAACTTACCTTTTCACAGTTCTTTGATGTTGACAGTAGTATTTGATATATAGTCTTAACATTAATTTTGATTTGTGAAATGTGCCAAAAAAGGTCGACGTACCTCACTGTGGATACCGGGTGGGCCTTTTCTGCAAGCGCCTCTGGAATGCATGCCTCTTCTTGACATTCTTTCACTAGTGTGTGCTTGATGCTATGCCAGCAGCCAAACCGCCCGCTGCCTTCAAAGACACAAGGCCGATCCACTGAATGTCTTTTATGAGGTGTTGATACAACACAGAGAAGGCTGTGATTATTAATACAAGGCATTTCAATTAATTAATCGGGAATACTTTGGTTTAACATTCCACAGTAATACAATTGCCATTATATTGAACATTAAATACTACACACGTACATGTTGATAAACATTGACTTGAAAGAATCTAAAATATATAACAGTGTCTTTCAAGGCAATAGTTGTAGGGCCATTAGCTAATTATAGTCTAAGTATGTGACCAGAAACATTTCTATTTCATCTTCATGTCTTTGGCTGAATTTGTTTATGCACAAGTGCATTTATTTGAGCTGCTTGTTGTGATCATGTTTGTTCTCACCATGTTGTCAAGTAGTCCAGGATAGGTCTGCTTGGTGAGAGAGCGTCGCGCTAACCACATACAGACGTCTCCACTCTCACTAACTGTGTAACCATTGATATGGACGCCATAACGCTTGACCCCAAAAAGACCTGTTGAACAAGTTGGATGAGAATCACATGGGACACTCACTATGCAACTGGGTGACTTACTGGTAGCTGCTCTTTCCATCCACATCACTGGAGGGTCTGAGAATTTGTCCATTACATTGTATCTCTGAAAGAAGAGAATATGTTTTCAATTCATATTGCATCTTTCCAGCAATAATATGACATTGTAATTGTATGTCAATGTTTATGATAGCAAGCATGGTCCACCACTGCTGTAACACGTATCACCTCATCTCTCCAACCTTTGAGGCAGCAAAGTGAAGATTCACGTCTCAGGTTGGACAGAACAACGTCCACTGCCTCGGACCTTTTGTCGTAAGAGTCCAGATTGTTGCACAGTGACAGAGCACCCCCAAGTGGCTTTTGGAACACATCTCCGTAGCATGCCAACTGCGAGGCTACGTGCGGCATAATCCAACCAATTTTGATTCCATCTATCTCAAATCGAAGACAATTCGCACGACAAGAGCCTGCAAATGACATTTTTGTGAGTGGCCCGCGTTCCGTTGTTGTGTTAACGCTACATGACTTCAAGCAATTACCTGGCAAATAAAAGTTATTCATTCGGTGGAGGAGCTGGAGTACCTTTTCTGTCCAGACACTGTTCGCCATGATAAACTCTAAGCAAGTTCGGACAGAGCCACTTTACGTGCTTCACGTTGCTCTAGCCAGTCGGGCTAAAGCAACAACCTGAAACCAGAGATATTAAATTATTTGTCGACATTCCCTGCTGAGCAAGGCTTCTTCTCGGTACAACAGCAGTTGCAAACAGAATTGCGTGAAATTGCGCCATCTATTGGTCTGGAATTTTTGGTGCGTACTTTAAGATTTTTAGTCAATGTAGGCTTCCGTAAATTGCAATTGACTAACTCGGCGGTAGATGGCGAAAGTCACCGATGTTGGATTTTAAATCACCGTTAATACCGAGAAGAAGAAGGACCAGCTGCGTACTAGTAATATACAGTTATAGGAAGTCTCAGGAGGATGGAAACTTGTATTTCAAGAACTGTACACCCAAAGTATTTTGTGCATTTTATCAAATTAGATGGAAACCAGCTCAAAGCCCAATTGCCCCTCCATAACTAGTTTATAGGGACCTGGAGCTACTATTGTGCTAGCGTTAACTCAGCTAGGTATCTGCTAAGTGGCTAACATCAGCAAGGTAAGATTTCGTCCAAAAAATAATATCATTGTAATAAAAGAAGTGATTTTAGCTGCGCTACGCCTCTTTACCATTCTTCCTAAGTATGTACGGACTTGACAGGTTTATTTGAACTGTAAATTACTATAATAACAAATGTATATATCGCTCTGTCTATCTCTATTCGCCTATGGATTTATCTATCTTTGTATGTCTATTTCTTCATATGTGTGTTGTGCAGCATGGCCTTGGCTGAGGTCAACTTGCAAGAAATGAATGAGGTCGTGATAGTGACAATGTCTGATGAAACTGTTGAGGGCCTCTCTGTGGTGGAGGAGGATAAAACAGTGATGGTAGCCACCCAGCTCATCGATCAGCCAGGGTTTGTACTTTGTAACAGCACAATGAAAAGCCATTACCAGCAATGCTGGATCCTTTTGCACCTTTTTTCTTGTTGTTTCATTTTGTGTGTCTTTTCAGAGCTCAGGTCCTCACAGTCACTCAAGTAGAAACTGATGATACGAGTAAATCAGATCCCTTGTCCAATGAAGAAGCAGTCATTGGTAAAGTATCTTACATTATCTGTTTAATAATATGTACATTTATCCGTCGATCATTTGGTACCGGGGCGCACAAGAAAGAATAAATAACTGGCATTATTTCTGTTTTGTTTATCTGAGTCTGAATGATTTTTTTTTGTTAAAATATGACCACTGCTCTAGAGCAGCTACATCATTTCATATTAGACAATGTGATCTATTTTCATAGAAATCCATAATTAAGTTCAACCCCCAAATGCATTGATAACATCTGCCAAGATCTTACAGTTGACAAACTGGAATCAAAATGACAATCAGTTCTTTATTGAGTTATGTCATTGTGTTTTTGACCCCGTCTCTATATTTTGCAGTGAAGCTCACAGAGGAAGTGGATGCGGAGTCTGATGTATTCTACCCCATCACGTGTGGAGACGCCACAGGCACGTTGGTGTGGAAGAAGTTTGTCTGCCCTGGGATCAATGTGAAGTGTGTCCAGGTACCTAATCACTCTTAAATGCATTCTTCCATTTACATGAGTATTGAAGCAAAGTTGTTGCAATAATCAAAGAGGAAGTAATGTTACAAAAATTTTTTGGATGTGAATACATTCTGGGCTTAATCTAAAAAAAATAATACACCCCTGATTGTGTTTTGTATTCTTCAGTTTAATGATCAGCTCATCAGCCCAAAAGAGTTTGTCTGCCTTGCGGGCAAGTCGACACTGAAGGACTGGAAAAGAGCTATCAGACTCAATGGCACCATGCTCAGGTCTAATATATTTAAAATATTGACTATATGTATGTACATGAAGAGAGAAAGTAGTAGTTTAATTAATTTTTAGTGTTTGTCAGTTAGTTGTTAGTACACTTTTCAAGTATTTTTTGGAAGAGTTTTTAATGATTTTTTTTTAATTGTAGGCTACGTTCTTATTATATCAATTATGATTTTTTTTGCCTTTATGCACTATGTAGTATGTTTTTTAATTCAATGTGAGCAGTGCAATTCATTTTAGTATAAAGGTGCAACAATGTATTAATATTTTTGATGATCTTTTTTTGCTTTGAATTTCAGCTTCTCAACAGTAAATCTTTAGTAGTTTATTGATAGTGTTAGGGAACTCCAAAGACAACATGTAACGGTAACCACAACTTTTTTTTCCCCAGGAAGATCATGGACTCCGGCGAGCTGGAATTCTACCATCACGCAAAAGTCTGCTCCAACACCTGCCGCAGCACCAAAATTGACCTGTTGGGAACCAAATTGGCTGCCAGCTCAGACCAGTCTGCCGACCTGGCTGCTGCCACCTCATCCACTGCTAACTGTAAGTAGATGAGCCTCCAGCTCGTGGGTGTGCGATGTGCTACTTTGTGGTCCGTCCTTCCTTTAATGCTTTGTCTCTGTAGACCTTCAAAGAACACCACAAATATTGCACTGTATACTGGATATGCCCCCAAGCTTTAACCTGTCAACTATAACTCCCCCATCTATTCTCTCAGTATGGAACCGTGTTTTTGTTCCTGCGTGTTTGTTTGGCCTTCGTGGAGGTTTGTGAGTCATGCCCCAACTGGCCACAAGGCTTAGTTTACCACGGCCCTGCTCGCACACATGCTTATACACTCACTATATATTTTTTAAATTGTGTAAACAGTTTGGCCTTGGTGAAGGCCTGTGCATTGGAGTGGCATAGAGCTGAAGTGCATCATACTTATTGAGAACTCTTTTGTCCCATTCGTCTAAAAAGGCGCTCAAACTCAGTTTGTTCAAATAATGTATCAGTTATGATAACAGCTGGCCTAGTTGCCCTTTTCCCCATGTTGTTCTATACTTGTTTGCATGTTCAGTATTGTGTGCAGACAGCTTAGAGAGAAAGAAGAGAGAAAAATACTGAGGGGTTTGTTGAAACATTGTGTCGTTTCCATTATAGTGAATGGAAACACCCGCCCAGAGGGGTCAGAGGGACCTTCAGAGGGCGTCACAGCCGTTGGAGGTGCTTCTAAGTCTTTGCACAGATTAAAATTGTGACAGCTTTCGATGACATTCTGTTCACATGTATTTGGATGTGCAGAGGATGCCGTGTCATTCTGGCGTGCGCTGAAGGACGCAGGGCTGCTGGAGGAGGTGATTGAGGACTTCCAGAAGGAGCTCCAAGAGGTCCTAAAGGGGCTGCATGAAAGAGTGTGTGAAACATCACTGCAGGTCAAAGGTTAGAATCCCCTTCAGTGAAACGGATGTTTTCTGATTTGCCGTGGTATGAACTGAGCCGTATGATCCAGTGTCAGGACCATCAGCTGACGCATTTAACGCAGAGTGGTTTGTTTCGTCAGATGCCGCTTTGCTCGACAGCATTGTGCACAACTTTGGAATGCTGGATCTCGTCAAGAAGGTTCTGAGCAGTCATAAGAGCCAAATGGACCATTACAGAGAACAGTACACCAGCAGCCTCGTTGGTAAGTCATTGTGGAAACAAACCTTTATGATCAAAGGCCACATTTAATTTTTCAAAGTGATGGGTCAGGTTGTTCATAGATTATTTTGAGTTAATATTTTACAATTTGCAATGAGTCAACCAACAGTTTATTGAATTAGATAAAGTGCATCTGTGTTTTAAAAAAAAAAAAAAAAAGGTAAAAAATTATTGACCAGTGTAAGTTGGAACATCTGGTTCTTGCGAAAAGAGGCATTACTATTGTTTGTCTCAACATCATGTCTGTGTACAGCTCTGGAGCAACAGTGTGATGAGCACAGAAAACGAGCCAAGGAGCTGAAGAGCAAATCTCAGCACCTCAACAACGTCCTGATGAACCTCAGCCCTGGATCCGCAGCCCCGGCCCCCAAGCGCTCCCGAATGAGCCGCGCTGCCTCCAGCCCGGCGTCCGCCATCCCCGCGCCCGCACAAGTCACCCTGCCTCTCAGCCAATTAAGTGGCGTGCCGCTCGGTAAGCTGCTGACTGTGGCGGGAGCTCCGGCGGCCTCCACCCTGAGCGGCTACACTCTGCTGACCTCGCCGCTCAACGGCTCGGAGCTGACGGCCGACGCTTCCAACCTGACGGTGCTCTCCGCCGTGGCGGGTCAGGAGGGGGCATCCTCCGAGAGCGGCGCCATCGTCTCGTCGACCTTTGTCAAAATGGTCAGTCCTCAGTTCCAGTTGGTGACACTGCCAGCCACGTTGCAAGGCCTGGCCAGCTCACAAAACACTTGCATCACGCAGCCGGTCGGCACCATTACTGTGGTGGACGCCACGGCAACAACTGCAGACATTTTCCTACAGGGAGTTGAAGCTGGTGAAAATGAAGAAGGTCAGCACAATGAGGTGAGAGGGGATGACATGCAGCAGCTGGTGGAGCAGCAATGATGGCAAATTAGCATTTAGTTTGTTCAGGGACACATTGTTTTCCATTTTGTTTGTTTGTTTGTTTGAAATGAGAACATTTTTGTTTGAGAATGTATCAAAGACCATAGCAGTATTCTCACCCATTTAGAGCGGTTAATATGGTAACCGGTGAACCCAATCATATTTATAAAAACAATATATATATATATATATAAAAACTCTGTTGTATTAAAAACTCAGGTTTTTCACTTAGGTCAAAGCAGTAGAAGTATTGCTTTGCCACCATCTTGATGCCCAGGAATTATGTTGAAATGAGCTGAGGAGCTTAATTTGGACAAAAGTAGTGCTTTTATATCATCTACTGGCATCGATAAACAAAATTATTTTTCAAAGGGTGTCAGTTCCTCAGATTTTCACTATTTGCGGCAGGGCTAATTTTTGGCGACATTGAGAGTAGGAATGCAAAAAAGTGCCTCAACCAAAGATACATTGTAGAAAACAGAGAAAAAGACATGAACACCCTGTGGATGTCCTGCAGGTGTTTAATCGGTTGTTTTCTCTCTTCGCTGATTTATTTGTATGGCAGTGTGTTGCAACACAGACGACCACCAAAATGTTCCAAATACCTCACTTTTTCATTGGTAGTCTGAATTGCTCATTAGAATATGTTGCAAATATCACTCTTCAACATGAAAGATTTGATTTGAATATTTTAATTTATGTAATAAATGCTTTAGCGAATATTACGTATAAAATATTGCATCACTTCGAAAGACAGTTGGTGTATGGATTTGCGCTAATGCAAACTTTTTAAGCAAACGAGCAATAATTCATGTTGATAACAGCTACTAAAAGCTTCACCGTTGCTTTCCTAAATTGTTTAAAAGACTACAAAAAGACAACAACCTTTAGAATCTGATCAGGTAGGGATGAAATTTGCACTACAAATTGTTTGAATATTATTAGATTAAAAGAAACATTTGTAATATTGTTCGTTTAAGTATCAACATAGGTATTTATTTTGCATTTGAAAAGCTGAGCCTTACCAAAAACAACACAATGGCAAATAAATTGACGATCAAACAAACCGACTTCTGCCAGTAAAAATTAGATTTATAATTTTGACAAAGGTAATTATGACGCCTAAAAAAAGTATCTTTTGTACTTTTCATGGCCACTAGATGGCGGTACAGACATGCTAACGTACTGGGGGCGTACAGTGAAAATATGTTATTACATATTTTGTGACTGACAAGACGCCATGTCAAAATTACGAAAAAAATGTTTTATATTCTCAGATTAGTTCTGTTCTAGTTTTAAATCTCGGAACGAATTAAATAAAATAAAAAACGCGGTCAACTTTCATCACTTTCGACAAAATAAGGGAAAATATTTACGTTTATTCCAAATTGTCGGTAGATAATAAATTGCATTTGATTTACCTTTGTGGACAAAAGTTCCAGTCTTAGTTTGATTCATGGTTTTATTAAACAATCAAAGACTTGGAATTCAGAACCGCACAGACAAGAAGGCAGCAAGTACAGCAGGCATGATTTGGGCTTAAATAGAAGATGAAGTAAAGCTGCAGTGAGCGTTCATTGCGCTTTACGCAGTTCATCTCATTTCTCCACTCAGGTCGTCGTAGTAGGACGAGAAAGGATCCTCGGCGGAGCGCACCGAGATTTTGAAGTGGCGACGCAGGAAGCCCCCGTAGCGCTTGTCCCACTTGATGTTGTTCAGTTTAGGTCTGATGCGCCTCATGAAGCCCCCGTAGCGCTTCTGAAGCTCCTCGGGTTCCTCGGATTCGCTTCTCTTGGACTTAGGGCCAAACTTGCGTAAAAAGCCGCCGTAACGTTTCACGTGATCAGAGGCGCGGAGCGCGTTTCCCTCCGGGTTGTTCTCCGCTTCTTCTGCCGGCACATCATTTCCTCTCTCCCCGGTCTTCTTCAATAAGTCCGCCACTATCTCCGCAACGTGCTTGTCCCGCCAAGAGGGGGACAGTAGCTCCTTGATGGTCTGGTCCAGCTTCTTCAGGAACTGCGCGTCGGCTTGTTTGCTGGTCCCATCTTCTTCATCCTCTTGCACCTTCTCATCTTCGTGTCTCACGTCTTCCAGACCCGCAACGCCTTCACACAGCGACGGCTCATCCTCACACAACAACCCGCACCACTGCAACACACCCATGGATAATTGTGTCATTCCATTAATAAATAAAATACAGATCTGGGGGGAAAAAAATTAAAGACCAAAAGCACTAACGCTTTGTTATTTTTAACGTGTTTTTATTTTTCTCAAATATGTGGTCTAAATATTTGGAATACGGGTGTTGTCAGTGTTTTTTTTTTAAATAATTAAAAAAAGAAAAATTCTCAAATGTAATATCTAATCTGCTTATCATTTTGCAGTTGTTTCTTATTTTTCCCCCCAGAGATGCATATAATGGCAAAGCAAAAGCAACTTTATGCATAATTTCAAAATGCACAGCATATCACCCAACATAATTTCCAGGCTACATTAGTTGAAATTGCAACGAAACCATAATAAAAATTGAAATTGTATCAATCATTTTTCATTTTTTTTTGTCCTAGTGTGGAAGAGTACATTTTACAGCAGTAAAAGAGCAAGAAATAGATATTGAAAAAAAACATCCTTAAAAAAATGCAAGCGCAATCTATCGTACTCACGTTCCTTACAAAATAATGTAATTTTACATTTATTACTTTTTAAAGAGAAACTATTCATCCCTTGAGGAAGATTAAAACAGCTACAAGCTTCAACACAAAGACCCCAAAATAGCAAATTTCATAAGCACTTGGAGTAGAGTTGCCCATCTTCTTACCAAGCTACTGTAGGCGCCGTTGGGCTTGAAGATATTCTGCAAGCATTTATGACACTGCGAAGAACAATGCGCGTGCATGGAGTGGGGCAAGCTCAGCATCAGCACCAGCACATACCACTCCATCCTTCAGCAAATTCCTGACAACACACATAAGAATCACAAGATAAATATGATGATGTTGAAAAAGTATGTATAACTCCTCCAAGAGAAAGTCCACAATATAAATGCACACACAGTGTTGTAAAGATAAAAGCAAAAGAGTACCGAAAGTTTGTGATGACGTGTTGATCAAATCCACCATCAAATGTCTGCTTGCTTTGGTGCCTCTAACTCCAGTGCTTGATTTCTCCTTGTTGCCTCTCTTTTTATTACAGTGATCAAGGCAGTGTCACTGCATGCGCATCAACGCAGTTCCCCAGTGCACCAATGAGAAAGAACCATAGTGCGTAAATATGCCTGGGGAGATTCTGACAACACCTACGCACAGAAAAGAAGGCACGGGGGATAAGGGTAAGGGATTTGGCAATTCACGCATTTGCTCCAACATGTATCATATTCTATACGTCTCGCGAAATGAGCGGAGAACAATGCTTCACTTCTTAGTATAATTTGCAAAAATAGGCTACAGCCCATGAGAAGGAAGAAGACACTGAATCTGCATATTTTGAACTTTCACAACTTCCTGTTTATGCTCAGTAATGCCAGGAATGTTACTCTATTATATACTTTCCCCCCCCCAGTAATGATTAATGTTACTTTTCTGAGTGAACTAATCTGACTACAGTTACAAATTCACGATTTGTAAAGTGTCAAATAAGATTTACTTAAAACAATTTATTTTAAGTGACGTCTAGAAAAACTTGTGTTGAGTAGCCACTTATGGTAGGTGAAATGCATAAAAAACAATTAAAAAAAATAAAGAAAATTATTTATATTAGGCAAAAAAAGGGTTCCATTTGTTTATGACAAAAGAAGCTTCACTCTTAAATGTCAGTTTAAAAAAAGGTCGACTTCCAATTGAGTATTTCCAAAACCTTGTTGTCAATTTTATGTTAAGCGGGGTTCTTGGCGAGTAACTTTATACAATCAAATACTCCAATCAGTAAAGTAGCAAAGTAACTTTTTCAAGGTACCTAAGTGTGGCAACACTCTTTATGGTAAAGGATTTCCTTGATTTGTGACTTTTCTAAAAACGTGGGTGCTATCGTTACCGTGGAGAGGAAAATCCATCCTTAACTTGGGTCATAATTTCCACTCCGTATTATTTTGATCAGATTACAATTCAAAACATAGAGTAGTGCATCAGCTTCAATGCCTTGCTGATACCCCAGAGCGTCTTTTCAGTGAGCAGCAATGGTCGGATTGAATTAAAGATAACGTGATGTCGCACTGTGTACAATAGATATACACACTGGCTGTTATCAAGTGTGAACTGTTAGGACATGTGACATGAGGACAACCGCTCTGTTGTCAGTGGAGGTAAATTGGATGAAAACATGCAACATGCAAGTTGTTTTCAATAATGGAAAATCCCTCCCTGGCGTGTTTTCTGGAGTGAGAATATAGGAATCAATACATTGTGCCTATGAAAGGATGCTGAGGATGCTTCCTGTGGTCTTATTATAATGAATAATACAAAGGCAGACCAGTGCGTTATTTCTCTCCGCTTAGTCCATTCAGTCATTTTTTTTAATAAGCCATTTATAAAATAGACCGCAAACAGAACCTATCAACATCAGTGCAGTGACTGAGCTACGTGGTGGCCAAAGTGGTCAGGAATAAAATCTAAATACAATTTCCTTTTTGTTAAAATCTGAATGATTGATTGATTCTTACAGTCATTGTTAATTTTAATTTTTCATCCATTGAGATGAATGAGCAATACTGGTTGTGAGAATGTCCCCTCCATTTTTTGGGCCAAATTCCACGCATTCAGTATGGTTGTCCTTAAATAAAGATGATAAGCAATATAGAAAATGGATGAGTTGATCATAGACATTTCCTAATATAAATAAACATATCAATAGATAATACAGGAATGGCCAATTACAGTATTAGCAAACCCTTTTCGGGGCCCACAATCTCTTAAGAGGAAGGAAATAGATTCTGTGCTTTACACACAGCTAAAATTCAACATAGAGCTGATTCATATAATCATAATTCTAAACTGTCTTCCTCTCCACAACAAACAATGACCATAACACTGCAGATTTTGAGTTGAAAAACTTGGATGGAATATTGAACACAATGATTTTAATGTCCCATGAGTGCTACTTTGTAATGTATATCATAAGCTATCTATTCTATTATGATATTTTCCCAATTATCCTTAAACCACAGAAATAATGAGTCATTTTGCCTCACTTGGATCTCTGTCGGGTTTGCGGTGATGTTAAAATAACACTATCTCTGTCATTGCCACGGTAACCTTGGCAATCATTTATCTAACGTAATTAATTACACTATGATGTAGGAAATGCGTAAACATTTTCTCCTGCATGCGCTTTCCACCCACAGTCTCAGTCAGCACCTGCTCATTGTTTGAGGAATCCAAAGAATATGCTGGACTTGCTGCACAACGGAGATTTAGCTTGTAGTTGATTTTCCCATTATTAAAACCTTTGATGAGGTAATTGACTTCTCCCATGGTAAATATAGAAGCTATCTCTTAATTAATACGTCATTCAAGTCATGTCCACTTCCAGAAATAACTACAAAGCGTCTTTCAAGTAATTCATACTGCACACTCGGCCCAGGAAGGATGAATATTTTTTGTTTTTAGCTTCGGGTGTTATTCCGAACACAACTCAGCATGCTACGATATCCATTTTACAAGGTAACGCATAATTGGCGTAGTACCAGATCTCTTCAGCACTCACCCTTCCAAGCCGTGTTTGCCTTTACTGTACATTCCCCAGTAACCTGGAGACATCTGCATTTCACGTCTACTACTTTCACTTACTTTGGTAAACATGCACACGGCCACATGCAAGCACACATCTGTAAGCTTGGTCTTACTCATCTCGGTCATCTGTCTCAATGAAAGAGAAAACACCTCGCGCATGTATCAAGTATGTTTGTTTCGAGACAAAGAGGGGCCCCACAGCGACCTCAGCTTTGGATCAGATGTTTATGTAACCATAGCAGCAGTAAAGAAAAGCTTCTTCCATTAACACCATTAATAATCCTTTCCGAGGGACAAAGTGAATCATAAACTAAGGGAACCTCAAAGTGCTTGATAACAGAGTCTAAGTTTGTCATTGACGTCATGCACATTACAACTTTGTTCCAAAGCTAATTGGAAATTTTGAAAATCCAATGTGGCCCTTGCGTGTAAAAGTTTGTTGGTCAAATTTCCTCGGTCCCAATGTAGCCATGACGTCTCCTGGTGACCTTTTGTTATTTCAGACTTTGTTTTAAAGGCGAAGTCAGCCCAGATATTTTCTTTGTAATAACGTCTTCTGTGCAGCCTAACTAGTCGAAACACAGTGTTCTGGTTAATGTTTTGTTTGTGAAATATAAATTACAAAACGAGAATCCGCCTGTTTTTATCAATCCCAATCATGACCTGATTGTTGTGAATCGATCATGATTACATCGTGCAGCTTCCAGGGTACAAGCTGGTTTTCTTTTTAAAAGCAATATTTTGGACGCTATGCCAGGCAAAAACTAAAAAAGACAGAATGTATATGAAGCTGTAAAATCAACCAAGCTGAGGAGTCCGTCACTATATATTTGGCTAAAATATATAATACCATTTTGAGACCAGTTTTGAGAATATTGAATGCACTCAGCAGTCACCAGCATGACTTGCCAACTTCCTTTGTGGTGCTCTGCCACAATATGAGTTCATGCAAGTTATGATTATTATTAAACATCAGCGTACATCATTCAGGACCTCATTTCCATTTCCTTTGCTGCAACATGTACCAGATTTCCCAGCTGGATGCCCAAGTCGCAGGATTTCTCTTCTATTGCTTTCTTTGGTGGCTATTACAGTCTCTTGACCCCACCTAACTGTCACGATCTTATTTATCAAACAGTGACTCTGTAAAAGGCACTTGTCTTCCATTCTGCCTTACCTCAAACAACACGGCAGACAGCTTTCGAGACTATCTCGCCCGGTTTCCAATTGAGCTCAATGGGATATATCTGGAGTTTTGTAATTTGCACTTTCCTACAGGATTTTGACAGGGCTCTCATCTTCTCAACCTTCCTTTATAATGCTTCTACTATAAGTTTTCACACCAAGTCCAGAACTGTTTAAAGCACTGGTGTCAAACTCAAGGCCCGGGGGCCAGATACGGCCCGCCACATCATTTTATGTGGCCCGCGAAGACAAATTGTGCTTCAAATTCGTGTCATTACTAGAATTGCAAATTGTCTTCGCTTTTAATAATATCTTTTTTTTTTTATATTTGACCAGTTTTTACTCATCTGATTTGAAAATTAGTTATTTGTCAGTTTGTTTTGTAGCTTTTACTGCATATAATATGAGGTGCTCATACATTTATTTGGGTTGACAGTCATAATGGCCCTCCGAAAGAAGCTATGCGACCCGGGAAAAAAAACGAGTTCGACACCCCTGGTTTAAAGGTAACCAACAGAAAATTGATTTGTGAATATACAGTAAGATAGTTTCATACTGTGGTGCTCAAGTGTTATCTTTGGATGTACTATTTAAAATATAATGTATCTGACACATTTGGAGTGCTTTTGCAAAGAACAAAGGGCAAATATTCCCAAGTTTTGCTGGTCGACTCCCACTCAAAAGGTTTCGATAAAACAATAAACAATAGTCATCACTTGGCTGCATCTGCTGACTTGCAGTTCGGTATGAATTACACTTTGAGGCTACTGTTAAACTATTATTGATTTTCGTATTGGATGGAACAGGGTGAACTTGGTGAAATATTATAGTATTTGATTGCATTTTTCTGCCAGGACTGTATTGTCAATTTATTATCATCAACTCACTCTTTTTTTTTTAAGATGGAAAATGTACATGTCTATTTTGTAAGTACGGTTTAATTTTCATGAAAGCTGAGAGTGCTTCTATTGTCACGCCATCCTGATCCTATTCCATTTGCGCTGCCCCATTGAGCCGCTGTCTGTCACATTCATCTTAAACAGATGACTATGGAGCATCATACTTTTTGTTTTTTTGCTGCACTTTGAAGTATGCATTATAACTGATAACATTAGGAGGGTTGTGATGGGCCAAACCAAGCACAACAAAAAAGGATGCACTATTGTTATGGCATACAGTTTCATCATACCTCAAGGCTGGACAAAACAGTCATAAATCAACTTTAAGTATGCTCTTAACAGATGACTTGACTGAAGGCCACAATTCTGTATTGAATAAAATAAAACATTTGATAAATATGAACCTTGCATAAAAGTTACATTTTGTTGTAATGTGGAGTATGGTTTATATTTAATTACAGTGAATGTTGAAATATATTTAACCTAAAAATACACTGAACTTGAGAGAACGGTATTAAAGATTTGAATGACGACTCAAAGAGGTTCTCTGGTGTTCTGAATTCACACCTGTATCTTCTAAAAAGGACGGCCACTGACAATAATATCTCCATCTATTCACCAACAGCAATATTGGCCTTCAGGTTGCCGTGGTAACGTGGAGCTGGGGTTGAGTCAGAAACTGAAGTGAGTGTCCCTGAAACTTGTGAAAGATATTCATCCTGGAGCAAAATAATGGCAGAGCTGAGCTACGGCGCAGAACCTCTGCAGGCAGACAAACAAAGTATTGCGCAAGGTCACTGCCACATATATACACGCACACATGCGCACGCACACGCACACAAATACGCTGATTGTGATCATCAAGAGCGCATGAATATCCTTCAAAAGATGATACTTCACACCCCCTCATTCCCATATCAACATTTCCTGTGTATCACATGACGCAATGTAACAACAAGAATGTACACGTGGATTAAGCTTTTTTTAATTTCCTTTTTTAAAAAAATGACTTGAAAATGTTGCACGTTCTAGGCTGCCCCATAATAAGTTCAACAGTGCAATAGCTGAGAGGTTGAAACAAACATCAAATAGAAAACATGATTTAAACTATGACCTAAATACCCACTCGACAATAAAGTAAATACTGTAATCAGTCTATATGTATGTATCTGTATATGTTCTGTATCAGAACCATAGATGTTAGTTCAACTGTTTGGTTTGCCATGAATTTTTAAAGGACTTTCATTTAAAATTTAGAACATGATATTTATTGTTATTGTAGGACTCAAACAAATGTGTACTACCCTACACAGGGTCACGATTAGATAGAGATAACGATGACATAGCAATTGTCACTATAGTAATATTTTATATTTATTGCAGTATTTCCTTGCATTGGGAAAAAAAAGCAGCTATTAAATAATACAAAGAAATTCAAAATTACTGCCAAGCTAATACCCCCAAACCTTTAAGATGTGAATTTTTTTATTTATTTATTTATTTATTTATTTATTTATTTATTTATTTATTTGTTTATTTGTTTGTTTGTTTGTTTGTTTGTGGGAGTGGCTGCGTGGGGTGTAATTTGTATGATATTTTATTTTCCAACCATCAAGTCACATCTTAACTCTTTGGTAGAGGTATTTATTTTTTTTATTTATTTATTTTTTTTTACTGTTGAATTTTTTGCTGAAAGTCACCAACGAGTTAAAATGCTAATTAAATTATCCCGTGTTAATAGATACATCAATTGTAATATACCGTGCCACTGATTTATAAACCAAATGCTAACGCAGTAGACAGTGCAATCAATCAAATTAGGGAGAGTACATTACGTAACGTCACAAAATCTATTTCAAAGAAAAAAAAGACTGACTTTTAAATTATATCTTTAAAATGTAAGGCTTAGATACATAGCATGGTTAAGTGCTTAAAAGCTAGGAGAATTTTATTCTCACTCATGTAATTACGTCATAACCACAGAAAATATTTGTATAAAAACAAGAGGCTAAAAACAAAAAATCACGGATGCGGTGTTAAGTCAGCGTCCCTTGTCGAAGTTTCTTCACCAAGTTTCTTACCCACTTCGTAACCGGAAGCTGTTATTCAAGCTGTAACCACAAGAGGGCAGAAATGTACCGTTGTCAAACAAGGACTTTAAATGTTATTGCTGTTGTATTTTTGCTCGATGCAACCTGCTATGGTGGCTTGCCAATAAAATATAGCAGCTAAGTCCAAGGGTATTTAATTTTAATAATTTAGGAAATAAGACATGGTACTCGAGTATGATAAAAATTCATTCATAATTGAAATGATCGTTGCAGCTCCCATGTGGCTGTTGTATATTAGAAACGTTTATGAAAAACACTTTAAAGTAAAATGGGGGGGGAAAATCTAATCAGTTCTACTTTGTGCCGGTGTCGTTCGTGACATTAAACACAAAATGACAGTTTGACTTATGTGGAAGTCGGGCATATTGTTGAAACACAATTACCAGTGGAGCTCCACAATAGTCAATCTTAATATTTGTGTAGCAATATAGATTTGACAAACAATCCCCACCAGTGGTAGTCACGCTGCCCACATTAGGTCTGTAGTAGCAATAAAAATCTTTCCTCTGGGAATTTGGAAATATGCAACTTAACTTAATAACTTACTTTCATAACAATTGTGTAGGTGTGTGGCTGTATCGTCCATCACCACTCCGAATGAATTATCTGTTCTTTTTATTGGCCCTACAAACTTAAAATAAAAGGATCCTTGGTCTGTCTAAATTAATGGTGATGAATTGTGGTACTTTGCAATTGGTAGTCCTGGCTCGCTGCTTAAATCGATGTGACCCCAGTGACAACAACTCAAAATTATTAATATGAGAAAAATAGAATTTATGTCACACAGTCCGTTGTGTTTTGGAGGTTAATGTGAAGCGACTCACCTCACACTCAGGCACATGCTGTCATCCTCCCTTTGCACATTTGCCAAGGTGTTGTCACCTCAAAAAGTTATTTTTGTTCCCATTCTCAATAAGAAGCCACAGCTGACATTTCACGTTACTGGTAAGCATTCCAAGACTAGGAGAGTTTGTAAAAGAATACAAGTACCTGCGCATTGACCTCAAGAACATTAAATAAAGCATTTCCTACAGTAAGAGTACTCATATTTTACTTTCATACTTACATACATATCACATACTTTCGCTCATATTTTTATGTTCTGCCCGTGCTGACCTGTGAGAGCTTATTCAAGCAAATAAGAAATCTCAATATGAGAGGAAAAGTGTTTTTTTATTTTTATTTTATTAAAGGTCATGTTATTTCAAAAGAACTTTCAACACGATGTTTTTTTTCTATATAACTCACCTCATGTAAGTAGGGAAGTGATGATGGAATTTTTTATAGGTTACGAAGTAACAAAACAGATGTCCTTGTACTCCAACTATATATTTTTTCTTTTCAAATTTGACATGTTATGCACGATGGTTTTCTTGTCATACATAACAGCTCAGCTCACTCAGCTTCAGAAAAGTGGTGAGACGTGATTGGTTGTGATCTCAGACCTGGCAACTGTGATGTCATTTTCAGTCGGAAGTAAGTGGCAAAATGCCCCCCTGAGATGGAAAAGGTCAATTTTGCCAGTTTAATTCATATTCCACAAATAAAACATAAATCAGAATACTGTGTTTTGATAAGCTGGGCTGCACAGAACATATTATTACAAAGGGAATGTTGGCGTTGACTTCCTCTTCAAACACATCATGGACTGTGGTGTAAGTGCTTAGTACATTGCATTCGTAAGACACATTGGAAATAAAGTCAACATTGCAAAACTGACTATAGAGGAACTCTGTGCATCATGGGAGAAAGTCTTTTGACATTTTGGTTTCTGCTGATTGCAGTTCGGTAGCTCGGACTAACAAATACATCATTCCTGCATGGTCACTGAGCAATGACAATAGAAAGTCTGCTCTTGTGCGTCCAGTCAGCCTGGTATGCGGGACAAAGAATGATTTCCTACATTGTGGTGTTGGAATAACCCCCTGCTGGTAAAAACAAAACAGAGCAAGGGCCAAAGCTACACACAATGTCAGTCAATAGTTTTAACACACTACTACATGTCTCATCCACTTAACCACAAATAACTAACAAAAAGAATCACTTTCTTCTCCAAAACTGGCCTCATTAGGTTCACGTTCCTCCATGATGCATGTTGCAATGCCTTGCTCAAGGATATCTCGACAGTAATAAGCAAGGAAACGACCATTTCTGTCACTCCTTGGCAATTTTCATGACATTTCATTTCATTCAATTGTATTTTAATTTTTGTCCACAGTGGGACTCGAATATGACTTGACCACTCGAAGTATTTTCTCGTTGTATCGTCGAAAAAAGTCATAATTACTACTTTGTCAAAAGGAGTGTAATAAAGTATACTACTTAAATATAGTAAGGTAGTATTTATACTTCGTTACTTCACACCTCGAGGACGTTTTGTACCAAAGGATGTAATGTTGTGAGTGGGCGTGGCTCTCATGCCTTTGCACGTGCTGTACCGAAGCTCGTGTAGTCCCACGCGGCCGCGAGGAAGCGTGGAGAAAAAGAAAGACGAGCACGGCGGTGCTCAATAGCAGTCGTAATTCAGTATTATATCAGCAAACCCGCAAGCATTTGGGTTAATTGATAACAGGATAATGTCCATTTTGGGCTCTATTTTTAAAACAAAACAATTGTCTGTATTCATTGAACTGGTGGAATCACTGCGCGTTAGTTTGGATTGTCAACCAATCAGCGTCGGCCTTTAGTGCTACGTAACCGGAAAACCACGCCCCATGTCCTTTGCTCGCTGGAACATTTTTTTTTATTTGGAAGCCAAAGTACTTCCTCCACTTGATCCATTAATGACAGCAATGCGCTGACTTTACAATATTAACTGCGTTAAATTTTACCGGGTCATTACAAGAAGGACGTCAATTCGATGAGTTTGGAGTTAAAGTAATGAAATGTCAACACGCCCACCATCCATGCTCATTTTATACAAAAATTAAATCATGGATGTTTGCAACGGGAAAAAGAAGAGAAAGGTAAGCAGAGGCGGCGGCCGTGGGCTGGTGTGCGGGCGAAATGTGGCCGGGAAGCCGAAACGAGAAGCGGCTAAAGTCCTCCGTTCCCTCACGGTGGAGGACAACAACAACTACCCAGAGCCCATGGAGGAAGAGGAGGAGGACGACTGCTTCTCTATTAGCTTCCTCCGGCCAGGTAGGACAGAGCCTGACATGCTGGTGCCACTGTCCGTGCCGCCCCGGTACACCCTTATCCGGGAAGTGGGCCGGGGGAGCTACGGCGTGGTGTACGAGGCCATCGCCCGGAAAACCGGAGCCAGGTTGGCCGTGAAAAGGCTCCTGTGCGACGCCCCGGAGAACGTCGAGTTGGCTTTGGCCGAGTTCTGGGCCCTAACCAGCCTAGAGAACCGACACCAGAATGTGGTCCAACTGGAGGAGTGTGTCCTTCAAAGGAACGGTTTAGCCCAGAAGATGAGCCATGGCAACAAGAGGTCCAAACAATACTTGAGGCTGGTGGAGACCTCACTGAAAGGTACACAAATCACTGGCATTTCTTGCCTTTTAACTGTAGGAAACCCTTTAAAAATACAATTTTGATACCAAAACTTCCAACCCAATCTCATAACATGAATAAAGTCGACTATATTTTGCACCAAAGTTCAGACTGAAATAGTAATAATACCAATAAAAAAAATAGGAATAAATTCCTCGCTAAATTTCTTAGTGTTATATTGAAATATATGTATGCACATTGAGTTGCTGTTTTTCAAACATTTCCCCATCCATAGGCTACATAATATACAGATGACCACAAAGGGAACGCTGTCTCCCTCCCCCTGCTCTTAGAAGAACATAGTGTACTTGGCAGCATGTTGACTCGCTTTAAATCTCACAGTAAACACTTTATGATGTGTCCCTTTCACATAAAAGCTAAAGACTCTATAATAACTTTTTGATTTAACCTACTTATCACTGTGCTTTTGTCCCAGCTCAACAGTCTTCCATGCGTTTGCTTTTCTTTTAATAGCACAGCTCTTATGTAAGAATGTAAAATTTACCTCCATGTGCCATTCTTTGTCCCCTATCAAGACAAAATGGAGTAAATAAAATTGGATCACATTGCAGAGACTGGATGGGCCTTTTAGGTGTCAACATTTAGCTATCACTGCTAAAACTCAACACTAACGTCATAGTTCATGCACAATTTTAAGTATTCTCAGGTAAAAGGAGATGGACAAAAGTGATCAAATCAATTGCGATGACTATATTAACCCCCATTCATAAAGCTTGCAATTTACAGAACCAAAACAAGAATCATCATATTCACTTAGAGAACCTTCTGGAAGTGGAATATTGTTCCCGTAGTACTACATGGACAATGTTTGGTATCACTTGCTGTTTTGTCATTGTTTGTGGTGTTTGTAAGTCTAATGTAGCATATTTTCCTGACCCTTAAGCCTACCTTAGTTAAGAATGGTGTTTTTATATCAGAAGTAATATGATTTATCTTCAACGAAATGGTATGATGAAACTTGCGTACGATTTATACAAAGATGTTTCCAAAATCAAATCCAATACATTGTAAGAGACAGGTTGACGTACAAATTATTTTAATTTCAAAAGTTACCTAAGGAAATTGTATTAAGTGAAAGAATTTGTTCCAGGCTCAAATTTCTACCATCATAATAAATGCATTATTTAATTTCCATGTGATGTTCTACTACGACTACGATGGAAAAATAGTTGCTGGAGTCAAAATAATGTTTTTGTCAAATTTATTTTGCTGAACTCTTAACCTTATTTTTGACAATCAACCCTTCAAGTGTATAAACCCATCACTCAATTTAGATACATCACCAAAGTATGGCTTCCAGTTCCTCATCTGCAAGCCTTGAAGAGCATTCTTCACCGACTCAATGTTCTCTGAGTCGCATTGTTGGTCTCACTGTTTTTCTGTTGTGCTTTGTAGTTGACGTGAGTCTTGACCGACATTATACATTCTTCATTCTTTTTCAGGAGAACGCATCATTGGTCCGCTGTCGGAACCATGTTACCTCTGGTTTGTCATGGAGTTTTGTGAAGGTGGAGACCTCAATCGATTCATCTTGTCTCGTCGACCCGACCCCCAGACCAACAGGAGTTTTATGCGCCAGTTGACAAGCGCTGTGGCTTTCCTGCACAGGAACAACATTGTTCACAGGGACCTGAAGCCAGACAACATTCTAATCACACAGAAATCTGGTGCACCAGTTCTTAAAGTTGCTGACTTTGGCTTGAGTAAAGTTTGCGCTACAATGAATTGTAAGAACGCTGAGGAGTTGCCCGCAGCAGGTGTTGGTAACAACGAGAACAACATTGTCAACCTTAACAAGTTATGGTTGTCCTCTGCCTGCGGCTCAGACTTCTACATGGCCCCCGAGGTGTGGGAGGGCCACTACACGGCTAAGGCGGATATCTTCGCTTTAGGCATCATCATCTGGGCAATGATCGAGCGGATCACTTTCATTGACGCCGAGTCCAAACGGGAGCTGTTGGGCACCTACGTACGACAAGGCTCGGAGATTGTACCTGTCGGCGAGGCGTTGTTGGAGAACCCAAAGATGGTTCTCCACATTCCTCAGAGGGCCAGGAGCTCCATGTCAGAAGGGGTGAAGAAACTCCTTCAAGAAATGCTTGCGTTCAACCCTCAGGAGCGACCCGACGCCTGTCAGCTGGAGGTCCTGATGAATCGGGTCACGTGTCCCGCGTGAGCATCCCAACTTCTCAACCCCTTCCCTTTTTAAGACAAATTAGTGAAAGAAAGGACTTCTTTTTTCCAGGTAAGATCATTTCAACATTATATTGTCTCATGTTTAACAATCAAGTATTCTTATTCATGGGTGATTGGGGCAAACTAAATTAATCAAGGGTTATTAAATTGATCAACTATTTTTACCCCCGGAGCGCAATACTGTGTTTCAACCACCGGGAGCGCTGCCACAATCCTTTTTGAACCCCATATCGTCAAAAAGACCTTATATGACATTACTCCGCTCCCAACTATCCGTGTGATTGCTGATGCACTCTGAGCACGCCATTGTGTGCTAGAATCTAGCTTCTCCAGATTAGTTCTCTTGCAGGATGATGAGAAAGCACGTTATGCAACCGGCCTGCATGGCTGCAACTGGTTCATCGAGAAACATGTCATCAGCGCAAACGGGATTAGAGGGAGATCAGATGTTTGTGCCGCCTGGATGTGTCTGTGGTACATGTAGGTTAACGCAGGGTTTAACTGACAACAGTCCAGTCATCCTTCATAGACCAGTAATGGGATTCGAAGAGATCTGCTCATTTATGTTGCTGCTCACTAGTAAATTTGAAGTTATTCGTGATTGAAGACAACCACATTCAATTGCGATTACATGTCCCTCGGTTCTGTTCGCCACACTAAGTCAGTCTCACTCCACCCTCTTCCCGGGACACTGACGGTGTGGTTCATTATTCTAAAGCTTACGGAGGCCGGTGTCTGGAACATTTTGTGCCCTTGCTGCCTGCCGGCCGATAGGCTTCTCCTTACAAACTGGGCCAGCGCCACTTTTAAATCCCAACCTCTTGCTCATGCATGGCTGACCTTCCTCTTTCATTTCTCTGAGAGCAGCACGAGTTTGTCATCTTCAGGTTCAGTGTCTTTTGTAAGTGTGTTTACAAGCAGCTTTCACCTTTTGAAGGCATTCTTTCACCATCTGGCAACACGCGTTATAAAAAGGACGGGACAAGAATTTTTTTGGGGGTCTACAGGAAATGAAGTTCCTCTGACAAAAAGCTTGAAGGCAGGATACATACGTGCAACAGTATGTTTTGTAATGGCGCTCGCAGTCAGAGTGGATGGAAAATGCCTCGTAAAAACCCAACAACGTTTACAAGATTTTGGGAGGAGGTGTGAAGACTCGAGTCATAGTTATATAATTCAATTGTGAAAGTAGGCACTGGGTGGCTGACATTTCCTCAAGAGTCAAACTTGAACATCACAAAGAACACTGTTTCAAATGCCACTCTGTACGTGTTGTTTATTAATCGGTTCAAAATAAGTCTAAATTTGCTGCGGTAACTTACTGCCGTTGTCGCTTACAAAGCGGTCAATATGTTGTACTTCCATTATCCTGTGACAATATCCCCTGTAAACTCATAACGCCATACTACTACTTTTTTTTTTAATGGCATTCTGTGTCTATGCTGACAGATTCATTTTCACAAACGCTATGAATTATAGATTTAAAAGAGGTGTGGTCACCATCTGTTGTCGAGAACAATAATATGTCTCTTTGCTAAAATATTGACTGCTGATTTTGTGCGTGACTGCTTCAAAGTTGTATAGTATGTTATGCAAAAACAATTTGGGGAGAAATGCTGGCCCCAGGATGCTTTATCTGGATTCCAGCTGGAAAAACTAACTGGCATCTTTGCAGCAAGAGGAACATGCAGGCACACACCTACACTTACATAAGAGATAATTAAACGAGAATGGCATCCATGAGAAATGTGTTGTTTTTTTGGATGGCCAAAATACACCCTGAGCTGTTTTAAAAAAAAAAAAAATCAACACGCCATCCAGTAATCACTGAAAGTCCCACAGTGTCTTGGGGCTACAGGAAACCAACCCCCCCACCACTCACCCCAAAATACCAGTCACCACTGGTTTAATTTAAACAGTGTTTACTTTTGGCTTACGCAACAACAAAGAGCTGACGTTCGACTTGAAGCTCCCCACATTTTAAAGCCTTGGCTGTTGACAGGTTTTCTTTCTTTCTTTCATTCAAATATAAAAGATACTGACATGAACAGGAAGACAAAAAGTTCCAAAATGTAATGCCAAGATAGATCTGTGAGAGGCAACACGGTGCCACTGGGCATTGTGAATACATGTACGCCCAGCTTTAGCCAACTTAAGTGAATGGCGCATTGTTTTTACAGCATCAAAACGGCCCTAACACAACAGCGACGTAAGCACTTTCCATACCCCCTGCAAAGTCCATCATCAACTAGAGAGACTGCGTGTGCGCTGCGAACATGACCCACTTGTGTTCCGACCATTTGCAGCAAGTTATGCAACCTAAAAGAGTGACACAGCACTAAGCCGTAGCGTGCTAGTTGCTAGACTATTCTTAGAGTCTTGAACTGAAAACATTGTATTTGTCAGTCACATAAGTGGATTTCATGTTTTCTTTTTTAAGGGAAAACTTAACCCTTAATTTACGAATATTTTGAATTACAAGCACGGAACAAATTGAGTTAATAACTTGAGATACCATTGTATCAATGATCAATAACTCAGTTTGATGTTGCTCAGCTCTTACTCTTATTTCTTCATCCATCACAATATTTTGAACAGTTTGACTGTTCAAATGTAGCGAACCCATTATGTTCTCATGTTTTGATTTGAGAGCTCTACCTCCTCACAGTAACCTTTTGTTCTACATTGTACTGTGTCTGCAGATTTTGTTTACCGCATGGATGTGGACTCTTGACAAAACAAAGGGAATCCCATCAATTCGAGACTGTGAAGAGCACAACACTTAATTTCGTACCAATGTGATCGGGTTCCTCGCTTGGGAGCAGCACGCAAACATCTTTCTTCCAGCACCACCCACAATCTTGAATATGTAGCCGTTGTTTTTTTCCTAACAAGTCTATTTTGTTTTCTTTTTGATTGTGACGCACTTGCTATGAGTTTCCTAACGTTGTGCCTTAAGCACGGTCTTCCAACGCTAACACGTAATCACACTCTGCGTTCTCTTCACCCGACTTTCCTGTGTGGAAACGGGGAATAGAGCGCCAAGTGAATGAATGAAAGGGTAGATTAGCAACACGGGAGACTGCAGGGGGTCTCCCAAAAGTTTTGCATTTGTATCCACGGAGCTCCACTGAACCTTCACTCTCCATTGTGCATCTGACCAAAGCATGATGTAGCATTTTATGTCAAGTCACTTTGCAGTCGTGGTGGACACTGGTGTATTAGGCTACCCTATGTGGTGCGGCGCTACCTCTTACGCAACACTCTTTACCGTTACACACTCAGTTTGTTCAAAACATCCTCAGGTTCTTGTAAAGTTCTACTAAACAAGCCTCTGACTAGTTTTCTCGTGGTGTTTGATCTATACTGCTCACTAACATCCTAGCCCGCACAACAGTCACCTAGATGTAATCTAGTTCCTAGAAGGTGTTTTTTTTTTTAGTTTACACAACGTTAAGACAATCTCCAAATTTATTAATTGTTTCTTTTAATGATACTTTTACAAATGCAAGTGTGATCATTCTCCATTGCGTTACATTGGGATTCGTTCCAAATCAAAATGACCAAATACAGTGAAAAGAAATGAGTGTTTTTATAAAAATATCCTTTGAGAGCTTTGTACTAAATGATAAAACTTTTAATGCTGTGCAGAAATGTTGAGAGGTTTGGGGGTTATTTGACAATATTTTTATTTTGCTGTGGTTTATGCAGTGCTCAAGCGTAACAAAGGATTTAAAAATAATCTTGAGTTCAAGCTTGTTTCTATTTTATCGTTCCACGTGGGGAAGAAAAAATCACAATTTCACACTATGCAAAATGTTTCACTGCCTCGCTGGGAACACTTTACAGACACTTTATTGTGTGTAACAAAAATGTAGGACCTCTGCATTTTTCCCACTGTGTACTGAAATCTTTTTATTTTATATAAATCAACATGTTTTTGTTACTGAAGCTGACGTGAGCCAGTTAGATGTTTTTGTGTTATTTGTTTTCCTGTAAATATATTTGACAAAGTTTCTTGAAATAAACGTTAAAAGTTTAATTGATGTCGCATTTATATTCATTTAATATAATATAGCTCAGTGGCCTAGTAGTAGAGTGTCCGCCCTGAGACTGGAAGGTTGTGGGTTCAAACCCCGGCCGGGTCATACCAAAGACTATAAAAATGGGACCCATTGCCTCCCTGCTTGGCACTCAGCATTAAGGGTTGGAATTGGGGGGTTAGATCACCAAATGATTCCCAAGCGCGGCACCGCTGCTGCTCACTGCTCCCCTCTCCCCCAGGGGATGGATCAAAATCACATGGGGATGGGTTAAATGCAGAGGACAAATTTCACCACACCCAGATGTGTGTGTGACGATGATCATTGGGACTTTAACTTTAACTTTAAAATACATTTATAACAACAATGGATTTGGATGCTTTAAACCCCGCCAAAGACCATGAAGCAGAACCTTGAGCTAAACACCAAACCTTCAACTGGTCCTGGTTAGCT